>NC_133426.1:15798750-16495000 GCF_049350105.2 Macaca mulatta | reverse complement strand
ACTTTACATTTAGGAAGTACAGTAAAAACCTTACAGTTATGGCTAGAAGAATTATAATGAGAGCTATGGAACACATTTTCAAAAAGTCAAATACTATAGTATAATAGATTATTTATTTATTTATTTATTTTTTGAGACGGAGTCTCGCTCTGTCACCTAGGCTGGAGTACAGTGGCCGGATCTCAGCTCACTGCAAGCTCTGCCTCCCGGGTTCACGCCATTCTCCTGCCTCAGCCTCCCGAGTAGCTGGGACTACAGGCGCCTGCCACCTCGCCCGGCTAAGTTTTTGTATTTTTAGTAGAGACGGGGTTTCACTGTGTTAGCCAGGATGGTCTCGATCTCCTGACCTCGTGATCCGCCCGTCTCGGCCTCCCAAAGTGCTGGGATTACAGGCTTGAGCCACCGTGCCCGGCCTATATTATTTAAATTGTTTCATGCCATGCTACATTGCCACCCTTTTCCTCTCTTCCAGTTGTGACAGAAAAGTAAGCAAATTTAGGGTAGCAGAAAATAATCAATCTTTTTCTTTCTAAAAAAAATCCTTTAGACAGATTTAATTTTCATAACCCTTTATTATCCAGGTTTTACAGAAAAAAATGTATAAGCCTGGAGACATCAATAAGTTGCCCAACATTCTTTAATTAGTACAGATAATCAGTATGGGGTGAGGTTGGGATTTGAAGCCAGCAGCCTGAATCTCTGGCTTTCTTGACTTCTGTATTGGCCTCCTATCCCCTGGGGTCCTGAATTTTGCCAGCTTCCTGACTTCAGACACTGATCACAGATCTTCTTCCTGCTCTCAACCCAACAACTCACAAGCAACATGGGCTCCTCAACTTCTAGCTACAATCCTGTGCTTTTGGAAGGATGATGCCCTTCAACCGGATACCTCCTGCCCCAGAATCTTCCTGGGCCCACTGGGAACACTGCCCAAGTATTCCAGCCTTAACCTTTTGGAAAATAAACCAGCCCTAGTTCTCACTGAAACCTACTCCAATGTTGAAGGCCAGGAGTGACTCAGTGCTAAAGCCAGGCATGTCCCGAATTGCTGTTTGCTGGGTGAATGTCTGTCTAGATCATTTCCTACCTGGCAAAAAACCTGCTGAAATCCAAATATTTTAACAATCAAATTTATTGTGCTTTGGGGTTTTATTTTTTTTGGGGGGGGGTTATTTTTTTTTTATTTTCTTTGGGGGTTTATTTTTGTTATTTTTTTTTAGACAGACTATTAATCTGTTGTCCAGGCTGGAGTGCAGTGGCATAATCTCAGTTCGCTGCAGCTCCTGCCTCCCGGGTTCAAGCGATTCTCCTGCCTCAGCCTCCCAAGTAGCTAGGACTACAGGCACCTGCCACCACTCCCAGCTAATTTTTGTATTTTTAGTAGAGACAGGGTTTCACTATGTTGGCCAGGCTGGTCTCAAACTCATGACCTCAACTGATCCACCTGCCTTGGCCTCCCAAAGTGCTGGGATTACAAGCATAAGCCACCATTGCCTGGCCGGGTTTTGTTTTTGGTTTTTTGTTGTTTGTTTTTTTGAGATGGAGTTTTGCTCTTATTGCCCAGGCTGGAGTGCAATGGCACGATCTATTGCACTCCAGCCTGGGCAACAAGAGTTAAAGCGATTCTCCTGCCTCAGCTTCCCAAGTAGCTGGGATTACAGGCATGCGCCACCATGCCCGGCTAATTTTATATTTTTAGTAGAGATGGGGTTTCTCCATGTTGGTCAGGCTGGTCTCGAACTCCCAACCTCAGGTGATCCACCCACCTCGGCCTCCCAAGTGCTGAGATTACAGGCATGAGCCACTGTGCCCGGCAGGGTTTTGTTTTTTTAAATGATGTTTTAGGAGTCAATACTATCAAGTTTTACACCCACAGGCTACTATACTGAAACAGTCATCAGAATCTAAAACTCAGTAAACAGCACTCAGGGTTCTTCGTGAGAAGAACTGCTGCAATTTTAGATATGGAACAAATCAGTCTGTTTCAAGGTTAAATCAACATGAACAGATAAGATGGCAGCCTTACTGACCTTTCAATAAAGCTTTTACTGAAAAAGGAAATGATGCTGAGTCACAATTTGAAGAGCAAGAGTGACATCTTGTGGCCTACCAAAACATATCACGCATCCTTACAGCCACATGTACAGATACCAAAAACACCTTTACTGGAATTCTTGCAGGAAAAAAATCATTGTTTTTGCATAATTTTGTAAAGCAAAATTACTGCGAACTACATGCGACCACCCAGTTTAAGAGGCTGCAGGTCCAGCACACACTAGCTGTACTTTCACCAGGGTGCGGAGCTCCTGCCTTTCCTGACCCAGGGTTAATGCAATCCTGAATCCGGTGTTCATTATTCCTTCGCTTTCCTTTCTGTATTATTTCATTTCTTCTGTGTGTACTTCTCAAAAAAAAAACAATCCTTTTGGTTTTAGCTGTTTTGACTTTATTGTAGCTAGTGCAGATGAGGAATTGAAATTTTCATTTTCTTTAATTTATACTAGTTTAATAAGCCACATGTGGCTGATGGCTACCGTCTTGGACAGCACAACTCGATTACATTGCTAGGACTCATCCACATTGTTGGCGTGTAGCTGCAGATCAGGACTTAGCAGATTTTTTCTGTAAAGGGCCAGCAAGTAAATAGTTTAGGCACTGCAGGCCACATATGGTCTCTGTCATGTGTTCTTTATTTTTAAACATCTTAAAAATTAAAACCATTCTTAGCTTGTGGGCAGTGTAAAAACAGACTCTGGATGGATTTGGCCCACAGGCTGTCTAATATTCTACTTTTTAAAAACACAGCACACACACAAACATACCACACAAAATAAGATCTTGTCTCTAAAAAATAAACAGTGAGCCATGATCGTGCCACTGCACTCCAGCTTGGGTGGCAGAGTGAGACCCTGTCTCAAAAATAAACAAATAGATAAAAAATAAAAACACAACACACATGGCACACGAAACTCTTTATTAATCCATCTTCTTGTATAAATGGGCATCTGGGCTGTTTCTAGGTTTTGTTATTATTCACAGTGGTATGAACATTCTCATGTGTTTCCTGGTATACACGTGTCAGGAATTTCTCTTCTGTGCACAAACATCAGAAATGAGGTTGCCGGGCAATGATTTCTAAATGTTTGATTTCACATGACAATGGTGAATTGATATTCCCAACAGCAATATATAAGAGACCATATAGATCCACATCCTCTCCAAAATAATCAGATTTCTTCATTTATGCCACTATAACAGACGTAAAATGGCATCTCATTGTGGTCCTGATTTGCATTTCCCTAATCACTTATCAGGTGGAACACCTCTTTGAATGTTTATGGACCCTTATGTTAAGGTATCTTCGTATCTTTGTTTTTCCACTTCTATGAAATGTCCATTTCATGTCTCTCATCCAGCTTTCCATAGGGATATTTGTCCTTTTCACATTAGTGTTCTTTAGATATTCTTGATACTAAATCTCCTGCTGGTTATATTTGTTGGAAATATGTTCTCTCCAGTTTGTAATGTCTTCTCGCTTTTTTTTTTTTTTTTTTTTTTGAGATGAAGTCTCACTCTGTTGCCTAGGCTGGAGTGCAGTGGCGTGATCTTGGCTCACTGCAACTTCCACCTCCCCAGTTCAAGCAACTCTCCTGCCTCAACCTCCTGAGAAGCTGGAACTACAGGCGCGCTACCACCACACCCGGCTTTTTTTTTTTTTATTTTTTTAGTAGAGACGGGCTTTCACCATATTGGCCAGGCTCGTCTTGAACTCCTGACCTCGTGATCCGCCTGCCTCAGCCGCCCAAAGCGCTGGGATTACAGGTGTGAGCCACCAAGCCTGGCCATCTTCTCACTTTTTTCAGGGCATCTCTTGACAAAAAGAGAGTCTTGATTTCAATAAAGCCAATTTGTACAATCTTTCCTCTGACAATGCTTTTTGTGCTATAAGAAATATTTCCTTAACTCAAGATTGGAAAAATATTTACCTATTGATAAGTCAAAATAATATCTAAAAATTTTAAAGCTTAATTTTTGACATTTAAGCCTTTAATCTATTTGGAATTGATTGTTGCCTCGGGTGTGTAAGGATCTAATTTCACTTTTTTCTCATAAGGAGAACCTTTTTTTTTTTTTTTTTTTTTTTGGAGATAGCATCTTGCTCTGTCGCCCAGGCTAGGGTGCCATATGGCACGAACTCACTGCAGCTTCCAATTCCTGGGCTCAAGTGATTCTTCCACTTCAGCCTCCCAAGTAGCTGGGACTACAGGCGTGAGTGTGTGTGTGTGTGTGTGTGTGTGTGTACAGGGTCTTGCGACATTGCCCAGGCTGGTCTTGAACTCCTGATAGCAAGTAATCCTGCTTCAGCCTCCCGAAGTGCAGACATTACAGGGCTGAGCTACCATACCCGGCCAGGATAACCACTTTTAAGTTACATTAATATGAGGACGGCAATTCTCCCCCAAATGTATCTACAGATTCTGTGAAATGCTCTTTGAAATCCCAAATAGTGCCCCCCAACACACGGAACTACTAAATTGAATCTAAAATCTATAGAGAGTAAAGGGCCAAGAAGAGCCAAGATACTTCAGAAGAAAAGAGTAAGGAGAATGGAACCTACCCAAGCATACATTAAGATTATTACACTATAATAATCTATACAAACTGACTACAGGATGGGAAAGAAAAGCATTATAAAGTACTTAAGGATCATGTTAATGGTATCCACAGCTAAAAGCAAAATGCTACAATTTCATGAATCTGTGTGATCTGGTGAACATGTTGGCCATAGGGTCTCCCCAATGGACAATCCCAGTTACAGTGCACAGAAATCCATTCCAACTGCTCCACAAAACAGTTATGCATGTCAGTGCAACAAGCACAATGACATCAGATGATATGTGTCACAAAAGGGCAGAGGACAGTGATGGCAAAAGGGAACTTTTCAGAATAATCCTTGGGAAAGGCTATGACTCCCTTGGTGGCCTCACTGCTATACAACCTATATATACTCTACCTTTCTTTCTTTCTTTTTTTTTTTTTTTGAGACAGAGTTTCACTCTTGTTGCCCAGGCTGGAGTGCAATGGCACGATCTCAGCTCACCACAACCTCCGCCTCCTGGGTTGGAGCGATTCTCCTGCCTCAGCCTCCTGAGTAGCTGGGATTACAGGCATGCGCCACCACGCCCAGCTAATTTTGTATTTTTAGTAGAGACGGGGTTTCTCCATGTTGGTAAGGCTGGTCTCGAACTCCTGACCTCAGGTGATCCGCCTGCCTTGGCCTCCCAAAGTGCTGGGATTACAGGCGTGAGCCACCATGCCCAGCCTATATCTACCTTTTAAGTGAAATATGTGCTAGCTTCAAGAAATCAAGCTTTAGAACATTTTCTGGAAACAATACATATTTTGTTTTTCAAATTTTCGGCACAAATCTGTATAAAAGAGAGATTACTCACTAGGCAAGTCTTCGATGTGTCACATCCTGAAATGAACACAGTCATTACTGCTGGTGCTTAGCAATAACCAAACCCACAATCAAAACAATAAAATCAAAAGCCACAAACAAAAACACCCTACGTCCCTGCTACTTCAAGTGTGATCCAAGGTCTGGCAGCATCATCACTGTTGCCCGGGCATTTGTTAAAATGCAGATCCTCAGGCCCCAACCAAGACCTAGTGAATGAGAATGTGCATTTTTTTTTTTTTTTTTGTATTTTTTTTAGTAGAGACAGGGTTTCAATGTGTTTGCCAGGATGGTCTCGATCTCCTGACCTCGTGATCCGCCCGTCTCGGCCTCCCAAAGTGCTGGGATTACAGGCTTGAGCCACCGCGCCCGGCCGAGAATGTGCATTTTAACCAAAAGTTCAACGATCGGTGTGAGTCTGAGAACAACTATCCCAGATCACTATTTGTTCTCTCTTCTAACTAATTCAAGGCTGTCTGTCATTGTCACATCACTGGGTTGGGTAGCTAACCTTTGACACCGCTTTTTCTGGTTTTTACTCTTTTCTCCATTTTTTCTTTTCCCTTTTCTATTCTTGTCTTTCTTCTTTTTCCACCATTTCTTGCATGATTCTCCCCATGTGAAAGGCACCAAGGGGAACTGGCTTCCACAGACAATGGAAGCATTCCTTTCCTGAAGCCATCAATCCAACTACGCTGTTTTCTTCCATCTTTGCATTTGTGACTGTTCTGGGACATTTTCACTGATGCACAGGGCGTGCTGTTGCTACAAACAGTGGAAGGTGCCAGGCTGCTGAATGCCAGCTAAGTGAGGTATACCTGGACCACTTCATAAACTAAGGGAAAGTAACTGTCATTCTTTTTCTTTTTTTTTTTTTTTTTTTTTTTTGAGACAGAGTCTCACTGTCACCCAGGCTGGAGTGCAGTGGCGTGATCTCAGCTGACTGCAAGCTCCGCCTCCCGGGTTCACGCCATTCTCCTGTCTCAGCCTCCCCAGTAGCTGGGACTACAGGCACCTGCCACCACGCCCGGCTACCTTTTTTTGTATTTTTAGTAGAGACAGGTTTTCACCATGTTAGCCAGGACGCTCTCAATCTCCTGACCTCGTGATCCGCCCACCTTGGCCTCCCAAAGTGCTGGGATTACAGGTATGAGCCACCTTGCCTGGCCTGTAACTGTCATTCTTGAAGCAACAAACTAATAGGATTCAGTTTTTGTTTTTGTTTTTTTTGAGCTAATCATTGATTTAAAAAACGTAATGGCGTAGGCCGAGCGCGGTGGCTCATGCCTGTAATCCCAGCACTTTGGGAGACCGAGGTGGGTGGATCACGAGGTCAGGAGATCGAGATCATCCTGGCTAACACAGTGAAACCCTGTCTCTACTAAAAACACAAAAAATTAGCCAGGCGTAGTGGCGGGCACCTGTAGTCCCAGCTACTCGGGAGGTTGAGGCAGGAGAATGGTGTGAACCCAGGAGGTGGAGCTTGCAGTGAGCCGAGATTGCACTACTGTGCTCCAGCCTGGGCGACAGAGTGAGACTCCGTCTCAAAAAAAAAAAAATATATATATATATATATATATATATATATAGGCTTCTGATACGGAATTAACTGTTTTAACAGATGAAGATGCACATAAATTGTACATGAGAATTCACCTAAGTATTTCACAAAAGCCAATAATGCCAGCATTTATATTAGAACCACTTATTCTAAAAGTTTCCCCCAACCATTCCCTCCAAGGATTCTATGACTTTCCCATTCTTCAATTCATATAGGATGGCAGGGTTTCCAAGTTGAAACTACCTTCACGGGCTGGGCACGGTGGCTCACGCCTGTAATTCCAGCACTTTGGGAGGCCACGGCAGGCGGATCACGAGGTCAGGAGATGGAGAGCATCCTGGTTAACACGGTGAAACCCCGTCTCTACTAAAAATACAAAAAATTAGCCAGGCGTGGTGGCACGCACCTGTAGTCCCAGCTACTCAGGAGGCTGAGGCAGGAGAATCGCTTGAACCCGGGAAGCGGAGGTTACAGTTAGCCAAGATCACGCCACTGAAATCCAGCCTGGGGGACACAGCGAGACTCCGTCTCAAAAAAAAAAAAAAAAAAAAAAAAGAAAGAAAGAAAGAAAGAAAGAAACTCCAAAAACAGAATTAATGCTACCTGTAATAATGTAGCTGAGAACAAACTCTTTGATAAGGTCAATGTTTTTTGGAAGATGGAAAAAAGGATGCTTGACACACAGTAGATGCTAAATAAGTATTTCTTTTTTGAGACAGAGTCTCGCTCTGTCGCCCAGGCTGGAGTGCAATGGTGCGATCTCGGCTCACTGCAAGTTCTGCCTTCCAGGTTCACGCCATTCTCCTGCCTCAGCCTCCTGAGTAGCTGGGACTACAGGCACCCGCCACCAAGCTTAGCTAATGTTTTTGTATTTTTAGTAGAGACGGGGGTTTCACCATGTTAGCCAGATGGTCTCGATCTCCTGACCTCACGATCCGCCCGCCTCAGCCTCCCAAAGTGCGGGGATTACAGGCGTGAGCCACCGCACCCGGCCGCTAAATAAGTATTTCTGAGACACAGTATTGTTTTAGCAGATGATTTCATGTAACTCACAATCTCAATCAAAACAGCCCTTGATCTCTAGAATTCCACTAGGAAAAGTTTAAGACAGGAACCACCTCACCCCAACTGAGTGGCACCTAAGGCATCACAACATAACAATGCAAAGGCTGACTTATACTCTAAAACTGAGTTTTAGAAAATCTTTGCCACATCTTAGTATTACAATGTTCCCTAAATACTACCTCATAAAATGAAACTATACAACCAACAAAAAGCCCCAACAAAGCAGATTCTCTTCTTCAATTTCAGAATAAAATACAATTTTACATTTAAGGCCATATCAAATTTGTACTTTAAGAAACTTACCAAGCACACACACATTTCACTATATTTTATATGGCTCACATCCTTGATTTAATACTCACAAGATCAGCATATTTCTTACAGAGAGCTGCCAGCTTCTCCTCTGGGGTTGAAAGGGTGTTTAGGGCTTGCATCAGTAATAAAACTTCTTTTCCTGATGATTAACAAGAAAAGAAATAAGTCCCAGAAGAATGAGATCAAATCTAACCTGTAAATTCTACTAACGATTCCTGTGCTCTGACATCCAGAGTAAAGTAACTTACACCTATGATTATAAACAAGAGATTTACCAGCTCAATGAAAAAGGCAATTTTTAAATTCTGGATTAGCAGGCCTCGCTCCCCTCCCCACCCCCACCCCAAATTTCTTAACTGACTCACTAACACTGCTAGCTATTTTTAAGAACTCTGGTTAAAAGCTTATAAATTTCCTTGCCTAATCACTGATGTCCAAGTTAAGACAAAGGGCAAGTTACAAATTGCATGGAAATTTTTTTAAAGCTTCCTCCTAACCAAGTTCGAATATAGAAGCAAGTTCAAAGGGAGTTTCCGTTGGTACTACACTTTGCCTAAGACACACATAATCACAGGTGAACATATCTTTTCCTATGAACAATTTTAAAACGTATGCTTTTCTTATGATTTACTAAGTATATTCTATGTGTTAACTAAGGTCAACTAACTAAAGGATGACAAGATAGCTCTTCCCGTGGGGAAAAGACCTTAACAATACTGTAAGGACTTTGGCAGAGAGAGGCAGGTGGCTGAGACAGGAGGGGACTAATGGCATTTCAAAGTACAGGGTAATCTTTTATTTCTTAAGCTAGGTGATAGGTACCATTTTTATTTTTGTAATGTTCATTCTTGTATGTAAGATATTGCATCAAAATATATATCTTAAAATAATTCTGACATATGGACTGCCGTGGGGGGGAAAGAGTGACTTCAAAAAAGAATGCTTTTCTACTCATATAAAATTTTATTAGTGAAATCTTCTCTCATTTAACCCAAAGTCAATAAGACCTTTAAGAGACGATTAAACACGATTACTGAATATGATCAGAAATAACTGCAGTGTGGCCGGGCACAGAGGCTCACACCTGAAATCTCAGCACTTTGGGAGGCCAAGGCAGGAGAGGACTGCTTGAGCTTAGGAGTTTGAGACCAGCCTGGGCAACACAGTGAGACCCTGTCTCTAAAAAAAAAAAATTTTAATTAGCCAATTCTTGATTATTTTGGGAAAAAAGCTAAGCGTCCTCCCTGCTGTTTTGGCCTCCTGCACATAACTGCAGCAGACACATGGACTAACCTCACTGAAGACACTAGGTGTGTTGGCTAAGCACCTCTAAAGTGGTTGTGTTCAAAATGATCTGGGCTGCAGAAAACACAAGCAAAATGATTAGCATGTGAAACGTCCAACCACTGAACGGATTATTACCTAAGGTTTTTTCTTTGTTCCTGTTGCACTCTGAATCTTGCTGACCATCAGGGGGATCTGTTCGAGCTTCTCCCCCAGGGATTTCCTCTCTTGAATCCTGTGTGCAGTATGCTGGGCTCACCAAATTCCTGTTCTCTGTTATAAAGTCACTGCCTTCATCCTCTTCCAATGAATGCTTGTTACTTGTGCCACCACAATTTGAGTCTTGATGTTGAAGAATATCATTTGATTGAGAGTTACACAACATATCTGCTTTCACCCCTAGCCCACAAATACCAGCTTCTTCCATTGTGCCAATTTCAAACTAGAGGAAAGGAGAAGGAGAAAAAAGATGGAGAAGGGGTTAAATCAAATGTAATCAATGTTCACAAGCAACGGAACATCATAGCCTGACGGTTTTTTCTTCCTTAGTGGTATGCAAAATTGATGTAAATATGGTACTTTCTAGGTTTCACTGAGAGGTGACCTAACTATAAAGTATAAGGAAATTAAAGTTAAAATGAATCACACAACTATGCAGTACCAAAGGAGGCAAGAAAGCCATTTAGTTATAAATCTAAATTGATTTCCATATAAAAATTCACCATTTAACATAATTAGCACCTTAACAGAAGTGAAACTGTCCCCAGTTAATGAATATTAATTATTCTGATCTTATCCTCAAGGAGAGAGTACAGCAGGGATAGCTAGCTAGCTATCCATTAAAATCCCATGCTCCCCCAAGTTCCTGTGGAGCTGACACTATGAGACAAGTGCCCAGCCAGGGACTACATTCCCCAGGCCCCTTACACCAAGGGGCGACTTCCGCATGAAGTTCCCACCAACTGAATGTGGGTATAGGACACGACTGTCCTTTCTGTAACAAGACTTTTATTCTCAGAAGCACAAGTTCTTTCTCCACCATCTCTCCCCAACTCTGGTAAAACGTAGACATCTCCAAGACCCTAAGGGATGGCAGAGCCACAGGATAAATGCAGCCTGGGCCTCCATATCCTATGTACATACAGGAAAGCCACCTTACTTACAAAGAAAACCTACACTGGAGTATAGGTGAACAAGAAATAAACTTCTCTCATGCTAAGCCATGGAAATTTTGAGACTGATATTTTAAGCAACTATCCCAGCCTTCATACAGGTAATACACATGGTAAAGATGCCTTTATTCCAGTATGTTATTCTTATGTCAGTAATTTTACCTTACTCTCTCTTCTATCACATTGTTAACCCTATTTGAGTTTTTTCCCCTTGTGAACACTACCTGGTCATGATGTGGCACAAATTTAAATTCTGTGCATTTACTCTCCATATGAAAGAGGGCCTCTTCCTTTTCTGAATAATACAGTTGAGGTGAGGAGGTGTTTAGTATCCTTCTCTTATCACAAATGGACAAAAGCTACATTCAAAAATGTATGGGAGAGCAGATATTTGAGATTTTAGGTTATAATCATTTTATGCAACTGAAGAAGTCAAAATATCAAAGTAGGAGGGGATGGAGAAGTTAAGGAAAATAAAATCTTATATTTTATAGTCTAATGTTGATAAATCCAATACTGTGCTTTCATAAGAACAAATTGGCAAGGACACTTTGAAAAACTCTTTGGCAATATGGATACCTTCTAACCTAGTTAACTCTACTCCTGGGATTTTGCCCAAGTGTGTACATATGTGTATCCAAAGGCCAAGAATAAAGGAGCACTATTCGTAATAGCTCCAAAATGGAATCAACCCAAATTGCTATCAGTAGCAGAATGGATAAACTGTAGTATATAAGCAGTAAGAATGAACTACTGTTAGATGCAACCACATAGATGAGTTTCACAGACCTATGTTGTGAAAAAGGTGCCAGAAGAGTATCTACTATAGGAAATCATTTATGTATAAAGTTCGAAAACAAGGCAAGTTGGCCGGGCGCGGTGGCTCAAGCCTGTAATCCCAGCACTTTGGGAGGCCGAGACGGGCGGATCACTAGGTCAGGAGATCGAGACCATCCTGCTAACACGGTGAAACCCCGTCTCTACTAAAAAATACAAAAAACTAGCCGGGCGAGGTGGCGGGCGCCTGTAGTCCCAGCTACTCAGGAGGCTGAGACAGGAGAATGGCCCGAACCCGGGAGGCGGAGCTTGCAGTGAGCTGAGATCCGGCCACTGCACTCCAGCCTGGGTGACAGAGCGAGACTCCGCCTCAAAAAAAAAAAAAAAAAAAAAAGAAAACAAGGCAAGTTAATAAATGGTGCTAGAAATCAGGATAGTGGTTACCATTGGGGGTGGGGCCTCCTGGGGTGCTTGTAGTGTTCTATTTCTTGGTCTAAATGAGGTTGACGCATTCACTTTGTGAAAATTCATTAAGCCTAACATTTATGATTTGTATACTTTTCTCAATTTATGTTTTATTTCAGTAAAGCTTATTTTAAAAGTTGCAATTTATACATTATTCAAGAGGAACCAAAACAAATATTTTCCTCTAAGAAGACAGATTAAAGATACGCTGCTTTTCATGACACTTCTAAAATAATGTACATGTAATACTTTGATTTCTTAAAAAAAGTAACACATTAAGGGGAAATGGGTTATCTATTTCAGTTATGGTTTGATGCCACACTCTAAGTCTAACTCAGATAGAAAAAACTTACAAATACTGAAACTCTTAAATTATTTGAAAAGATTTCAAAAATTCACTTCCATATGTATCATATTCTATAGAGCAATGTTTCTCAAGCATAACCCATAAAGTTTTTCAAAAATTCACGATGGCACGCATCGTGGCACATGCCTGTAGTCCTAGTTGTTTGGGGGGCTAAGGCAAGTCTGAGGACAGCCTGGGCAATACAGTGAGACCTCATCTCTTGGGGTGGGAGAGGATTCACAATCAAGTTTCAGGAAAAATCATTTGTATGATTTCACTACTGTAGAAACTTCTTAAAATTGTTAATAGGCCGGGCGAGGTGGCTCATGCCTGTAATCCCAGCACTTTGGGAGGCTGAGGTGGGCAAATCACTTGAGGTCAGGAGTTTAAGACCAGCCTGGCCAACATGGTGAAACCCCGTCTCTACTAAAAATACAAAAATTAGCCGGGCAGAGGTTGTAGTGAGCCGAGATTGCGCCATTGCACTCCAGCCTGGGTGATAAAGCGAGACTCCATCTCAAAAAAAAAAAAAAAAAAAAATCATTAATATACCCGAATAACATACTATAGCAGTATTATTAACAGAACAGGTGCAAAGTGATAATTTCAATGCTACATTTCACATGTAACTACTAGTTTCGCCTCTACTTTAATCAAATATTAAAATGTCATGTACTAATTGGGTGCACAGATATATAA
The DNA here is from genome assembly GCF_049350105.2 of Macaca mulatta. Lineage (NCBI taxonomy): Eukaryota > Metazoa > Chordata > Mammalia > Primates > Cercopithecidae > Macaca > Macaca mulatta. The sequence goes on along the minus strand of NC_133426.1, from coordinate 16,481,855 downwards.
AGAGACCCTTTACACAAAAGCAATAGAGAGGGAAAAAGTGAGTACTATTAATACCATTTTCCCCAATTTAAAAAAAAAATTTTTCGGACAGGCGCAGTGGCTTACGCCTGTAATCCCAACACTTTGGGAGACCGAGACGGGCAGATCACGAGGTTAGGAGTTGAAGACGAGCCTGACCAACATGGTGAAACCCCACCTCTACTACAAATACAAAAATTAGCCGGGCATGGTGCAGCACGCCTGTAATTCCAGCTACTCGGGAAGCTGAGGCAGGAGAATTGCTTGAACCCGGGAAGCGGAGGTTGCAGTGAGCTGAGATCACGCCACTGCACTCCAGCCTGGGTGACACAGCAAGACTCCATCTCAAAAAAAATAATAATAGTAGTTTCAAACCTATTCCCTGAAACCCATTAGGTATAAGAATGGCACTACAGGCCGGTCGCGGTGGCTCACGCCTGTAATCCCAGCACTTTGGGAGGCCGAGGCAAGCAGATCACCCAAGGTCAAGAGTTCAAGAACAGCCTGGCCAACATGGTGAAACCCCGTTTCTACTAAATACACAAAAATCAGCCGGCCGTGGTGGCGCATGCCTTTAATCCCAGCTACTCAGGAAGCTGAGGCCAAAGAACTGCTTGAACCTGGGAGGCAGAGGTTGCAGTGAGCCGAGATCGCGTCATTGCACTCCAGCCTGGGCGATAAGAGTGAAAACTCCGTCTCAAAAAAAAAAAAAGACTCAAAGAAGGCCAAAAAACTATTGTGTAATAATAGCTGGTGCCATATGGCATAAACAAGAACATTAAATTAATCTGTATATTGCACAAATACCACATCACCTATTTTCCTTTTAATGTATGTCATCGCTTCCTATTTGTAGTTAATACTTCTGATTTTTTTTGTCTTTCCAGACACTCCTGCCTCTGAACTCCTATCACATACTACAATATCACATATTTGATGTATACATCCTCCTAGGTAGCAACAGCTTCTTATGCACAAATAGTACTCAAATGCCAACTGATGAGGAGCATACAGGGGCAAAAATGGCTGCTGAAAACAGTCCACGAAAAGAACCTAGGCATTAATACACAAGTTAAAGAAAATACCACTACTGGCCAGGCACGGTAGCTCATGCCTGTAACCCAGAAATTTGGGGGGCTGAGGTGGGTAGATCACTTGAGGTCAGGAGTTCAAGACCAGCCTGGCCAACATGGCAAAACACCATCTCTGGTAAAAATATAAAAATTAGCTGGGCATGGTGGTACATGCCTGGAATCCCAGTTTACTCGGGAGGCTGAGGCACAAGAATTGTTTGAACCCAGGAGGTAGAGGCTGCAGTGAGCTGAGATCACACCACTGCACTCCAGTCTGGGATACAGAGAGAGACTCTGTCTCAAAAAAAAAAAAAAAAGAAAAAAGAAAATACCACTATTTTTATCATTAGAAGCAAGACAGTATTACATTTCCCTTCTCTCTTGTACAACTAATTTTGATGTAGTATTGGGGTATTTTTTACATTTGCTAATAGAAGATATACTTTGGCTCTACAAAATCCTTTTGTTTATTAATAAACCCAGTTCCAACAGGACTTGATTCACACCACAGTCTACAAATACTCTTGAAATAGCAGGCCCCAATTTTTCTACCCCAAGGACTATTCAATTAACAACCTATACTTGAGGCTCTGTACCTGGGCTATTGAATATTAAGCAAATTCTTAGGCCAATAACTTTATTAAATTGTAAATGATTTCTCAGACCTCATCTCCTCAACCAGAGAATTCTATATCATATGCCCAGTACAATTTCCTACTCTGTCTTCTCTCTCTGATGCCCATTCTGGATGCCTTTTCTTGGATCAATCTCTTATATAAATAATAGTAGTAGCAGCTAACAAACAGTAACTAGTACATCCAGGCACTACTGTGAGAACTTTCCTATATTAACTAGCTTAATCCTCACAACAATGCCACAAGGTAGGCACTATTATTTTCTCCATTTTAGAGATGAGCAAACTATGGCATGTAAAGTTAAGTATCCTGCCTAAGGTCACAGTTAGTAAACTGCAGAGCAAAGATTTGAACTCTAGCAGTCTAGCTGCCGAGTCCATGCTCTTAACTACAAAAATATACCGCTTCATAATTACCCTTTGTCTACCACTGTTCAAACATCCTTGTCCTGGCCCAGCCATCTTAGAGAAGCCTATTTAATAATGGGAAGAGATTCTCCCAAAATACGATGTACAAAAATGAATTACAAAACAGAATGTACTGTATATTTTGTATACGCAGTATATATATGTATACAGATGCTCCTCAACATACGTTGGGGTTACACAGTGATAAATCCATCCTAAAGTCAACAATGCAAGTTGAACCACAGTAAGCCAGGAACCATATGTGTGCATGTACGTATGTATATACACACACTCACAGAGAAGTGTTGGAAGAAAATATCTTGGCCTGGCGTGGTGGCTCACACCTGTAATCCTAGCACTTTGGGAGGCTGAGGCAGGCAGATAACCTGAGGTCAGGAGTTCGAGGCCAGCCTGGCCAACATGGTGAAACCCCATCTCTACTAAAAATACAAAAATTAGTCAGGCGTGGTGGCGGGTGCCTGTAATTCCAGCTACTCGGGAGGCTGAGGCAGGATAATTGCTTGAACCTGGGAGACGGAGGTTGCAGAGAGCCGAGATCACACCACTGTACTCCAACCTGGGCAACAGAGCGAGACTTCATCTCAAAAAAAAAATAAATAAATAAATATCATTTTACACATCAAAAACTTCGACAACACTGTTGGAGAGGGTGTGGGGCATTCTCAAGCATTCCTGGTGGGAGGATAAATTGACTTAACCACCAAGGAGTCCAGTTGCGGAAGGGACTGACCGGGAACCAGCACAAAGGAACCTCTGGGGTGTTGGCAATGCTCTGTATCTTGATGGGGATTTGAGTTACAGAGCTGCATGCATTTGCTAAAATTTAGCACATATACACTTCTGAAGGCTTCATGGGTGAAGCAACAGTTAAATGGACAGATAACTGAAAAAGCAACCAGAGTAAAATGTCAAAGGTAAAATCTAGGTGGTGGAAAAATTGATGTTTAGTATCAACTTTGCAGTATCTTTTAAATTTTTTATAAGATGTTGGAGGGAGAAAACATCAAGTCACATATGCTTTGATCCACCAAATTCATTTCTTATCAGTTTTTCCTACAGATATACCAGTACATTTGTGAATGACATAATATATAAAGTTATTTATGCAGCATTATTTATGGTAGCAAAAAATCCAAAATATCCTAAATATCAATAAATAATAGACTGGATGAATAAACTGCCGTACATCCATCCAATTGAGTACCGTAGTATCTGTTAAAAAAAAGAATAAGGCAGTTATATAATTACTGGTAAGGATAGGTTGATAAGGGAAAAAGCAAAATACCCTGTAGTACCTACCATATGCCATGATGTGGGGCTTGAGGAGGTACTGTATAAATTTATGAGCAGAGAAGTATATCCAATCTCTGGCCAGACACAAAGAAACATTACTGGAGACAAACTGAGTGAGTGGGGACAAGACTTTCACAGCAGGCGTGTTTTCACCTTTTAAGTTTGGTGCCATGAGTTACCTTTACAAGAGCTTTAACATTTTTTTTTAACAGCAAAATGAAGAGAGCTCTCTAATATAGTGCCTTATTAGGAAAAACAAAAGGGGAGGAAATGTTTATTTAAATTCCAATCTCAAATGAAAATGAAACCAACACTGAGTAGTTTCCAGCTGGATTTCTATTAGAACCCTTCCCTATAGAAAATCATGACACAAAAGCTAACACATCTGCATCTTGTGAGCAGTATGTGTACCTCTTAGAGAAGCACAACACTGTGCTACAAATGTTTGTTTACAAGAGCCTTAAACACCAACAATCCTCCACCCTAGCCACTCCCCTCCGGTCAAAAGATATATTTCGCAATCTTCCTTCCACTGTCTCAATACTTGGAGTTAAGAGGACTCGCTAACTGACCAAGAGATGCCTTCAAAATGGGCGGCCACCAGTTTATCAATAATAAATGGCAGGAGCAAAGAACAACTATCATAGAAACTTTTGCAAATGGACATGAGGAAGTACTCTGCATTCATCAACTACTTGTAATAGCTTTTTGGATCAAAACATTCAAAACTGAGAACATGGAAATTAAAACCTAAAGGAAAAAAAATTTTTTTAGGTTTCTTTCCCTTCTACCAACACCTACATTCACTTCCTAATTATTTCAACTACTGCTTGCTCACATGAGCTCAAACACCTTTGACCAGGGCCAGGCATGTGCAGAGGACACAAATTACCCAGTCCTTGCCAGCAAGAGCTAGAGTGGACCTTCAGAGGCAGCAGGTGGGAGAGGTTGTCTATATTTCTCCATTTTCCTAGACAGACATCCTTAGCTTGCCTCAGATTCCCAAACAGTCTAGGAGGAACTTATCAAATAAGTAAAGGGAACCTTTAGCACCTCAGGCTGACACTGTGCGTGGTGTTCTCAAAGTGACCCCATTTAACCTTCCCTGCCTCACTGAAATACAGGCCTTATTGTTCCCAGGTACAGAAAATGAGACTTGATGAGATTAAGTAACTCGCTCAAAATCATATTAAAACCGATAAAAGGGGCTGGGAAAATTCAAAACCAGGTCCACCAAACTCAAGAGTCAATGTTCTCTCTATTACACCGTTAATCAGCTTTTGGAAAACGCCAAGTTCAAAGTCAAACAGATCTCTGACGCAGTTATAAAACAAATCTAAATTAAATGTCTAAAAATACACAGCACACTAGAAATACCAATATGCATTTAGAAAACATCATGAAAGATATGTAGAATTTTTAGCAGGGATTAACTCTGGGATTTAGGGAGGTAAGACACATCTAATTTGGGGGTAGGGATAGCTTCAAATAATTTGAAGTGATTATTTAAGGAACTGAGGTTAGTTTGTTGTTGTTTTTTAATTTTGTGGTTTGTTTTAAGACAGAGTCTTGCTCCATCGCCCAGGCTGGAGTGCAGTGGCGCTATCTCGGCTCACTGCAACCTCCACGATCCGGGTTCAAGCAGTTCTCCTGCCTCGGCCTCCTGAATAGTTGGGACCACATGCGTGTGCCACCACGCCTGGCTTTTTTTTTTTTTTTTTTTGAAATGGAGTCTCACTCTGTCACCCAGGATGGAGTGCAGTGGCACGACCTCAGCTCACTGCAACCTCCGCCTCCCGGGTTCAAGCAATTCTCCTGCCTCAGCCTCCCGAGTAGTTGGGACTACAGGCGCGTGCCACCACGCCCAGCTAATTTTTTTGTATTTTTAGTAGAGATGGGGTTTCACTGTGTTAACCAGGATGGTCTTGATCTCTTGCCCTCGTGATCCACTGGCCTCTGCCTCCGAAAGTGCTGGGATTACAGGCGTGAGCCACCGTGCCCGGCCAATTTTTATATTTTTTAGTAGAGACGGGGTTTTGTCACGTTGGCCAGGCTGGTCTCAAACTCCTGACCTCAGATGATCCACCCACCTCAGCCTCCCAAAGTGCTGGAATTACAGGAGTGAGCCACTATGCCTGGCCTTAATTTTGTGTTTTAGGATAAACCAAAGTATCTCTAAAAATCTTTCCAACCCTATGTGTCTAATAATTTACCCTAAGAGTTGTTAACTTCAACCAGGACTGTACGGACAACAGTGTATGTGCAACCATGCTCGCGCTGCCCTGGGAGGGGCAGTGGAGGCAGAAATAGATGAAGAAATAGTGAAAGATATCAAAGATACCCCATACTCTCAGGGCATCAGCTATTGGCCTTATTTGATTTTGTAAAACATAAACCTTCCTCCTAAACTCTTCCAGTATTTTGAGGGGCTTTCACATTTCCAAATACAAAGTTTTACAAACAAACCTATTATAAAAATTACATTGTCATGTGGCTAAATTACAACAATGACTTTAGCTTTGTACAAGTCATTTAAAATAGTGTATACACTAAGGCTATTTTAATCTTCCAAAGAACTATTCTGGATAGCACAGTTTTCCTCATGGCTAATACTTTATCAATCATTTATCTCAAATTCCTGTTTTAACCATTTTGGATCAAAGCCTTTATAATATGTATTACATAACTCAATGCCTCCTTAAATAGTAGTCTGTTTTACTGTGTTAGAACAAAGAAATGAAAGGATTTTTATTTTTAACAGATAAAAATGATATATTATTGTGCACTATTATATAATTAGATTCTGGTATACATGTCTCTACAACATGACTATATTCTTTAAGATAATAAATTCTCAATGTTTCCAAATATAAACTCCCAAAGGTGAGATCTTATTTAAATTTTAGGCATGAAATACTTGTCTAAGACTTCCTAAATTATATAGCACTGTCTTTAAAAACAGACCACACAGACCCATACATGGGAATTTACTACATTAAAAATGATGTCATTTCAAATTGGTAAAGGAAATAAATGATTTATGATATCTCCCAAACCATATGCGGAAACAAAGGGGTATCCTGTCTTACCCCCTCCAGATATACCAAGATTGAAACATGAAAAATGAAAACCACAAAGAGCTTGAAGAAGTCCTAAACAAATTTTTTTCCATAACCTTGGCATGAAGAAGGCCTTTCTTTTGTTGTTGTTGTTTTGGTTTTTTTATTTTTATGAAATTATATACAGTAGAATGACTGCTCCATAGACAGAGCATGGCTATCTCAGTAGCACAGAGTAGCCAAGAAGGCCTTTCAAAGGAAAGCAAAAAACCCAGAAGCTATTTTTAAAAAGGGGGTGGGGGGCGTGTGTGGTGGCTCACGCCTGTAATCCCAACACTATGGAAGGCGGAGGTAGGAGGACTGCTTGAGCTCAGGAGTTCAAGACTGGCCTGCACAGCACAGCAAGACCTGTCTCTAATAAAAATTTAAAAATCAGCCGTGTGTGACGGCACACATCTGCGGTCCCAGCTACTCAGGAGGCTGAGGTGGGAGGATGTCTTGAGCTTGGAAGATCAGCAAGGTATGACTGCACCACTGCACTCTAGCCTGGTCTACACAGCCAGGCTCTGTCTCAAAAAAAAAAAAAAAAGGAGGCAGGGTCAGTGGTGGTGATTGGAGATTAGTTTACTGAATAATTAAAATCTTTGAAATTCCTGAGGTGGAGGGACAACGGGCAGCGAGGTATGAGAAATTACCTATTGGGCCCAACTTATACTATTCCGGGTGATGGTTATACTAAAATCCCAGACTTCACCACTACATAATGTATCCATGTAACGAAACTTGTACCCCCTAAATCTACAACAAATTTTTAAAAACTAAAACTTTCAGACTAACCAAAAGACTGCAGGAAGCCCTTACAAATGAGCCAGAGACGCAGTTTTCAAGGGTTTGTGAACAAGCAGATCATGATTAAAGAACTAAAAATGCCCAATATACAAATAAAAATGCAAAGCAAACCAAGGTACCATCTTTAACTAACCACATTTTAAAGGAGTAAAAAAACAACTTTGGTATGGGCAAACAGGGCACTCAGCATACTCTTGGCGGGGGGTGGGGGGCTCTAAATTGGTAGAGTAGGTTTGTAGAGGTATTTAGCAAGCTCTATCAATGTCTGAACTCACATGCACTTTCACCCAGCTATTCTACCACTTGGAGTTTATTCCAGATATTCTCACTCAAGTGTAAATGGTTACTCACCAAACCAGAAAATAACCTAAATATCTACCAAGAGGGAACTCGTTAAATAATGGTCAACCATACAAGGTAAAACTATGCAGTCATTCAAACGAATAAAATAGATCATATGTTGACACAGTATAATTAGGTAGGAAAAAAGGCAAATGGCCAGTACAGGATGAATACATCAGTATAAATTTAAAATATCCATATACTACATAAGCCAATATATGTACAATTTTCCTACAAGAATATCCCCAAAATTGTTCACCATAATTACCTTTGTTTGGATTGTGGGCCTAGAAGTTGGAAATAAGAATTATTTTTTCTTTTTATAATTCTTGGCTCTGCCTTATTTTACATTTTGGCTGTCAAATGATCCTTTATTGGAATATTTTCTTTTGTGCTTCTTTTTTTTTGAGACAGAGTCTCACTCTGTTGCCCAGGCTGGAGTGCAATGGCACAATCTCGGCTCACCACAACCTCCGCCTCCCGGAGTTCAAGCAATTCTCCTTCCTCAGCCCTCCGAGTAGCTGGGATTACAGGTGGGCCACCAGACCCGGCTAATTTTTGTATTTTTAGTAGAGATGGAGTGTTCACTATGTTGGTCAGGCTGTTCTTGAACTCCTGACCTCGTGATCCGCCTGCCTCGGCCTCCCAAAGTGCTGGGATTACAGGCGTGAGCCACCGTGCCTGGCCCCTTTGTGCTTCTTAAATAACTGGGCATTGCACTGCATCACTATTGATGTCATCTACAATGTCATGACAGTGACAGCCATCAACACTGCAATCCAGACTGGGCAGTCCCCAGGATCTCTAATGGTTACGGAGAGTTCTTAAAGATCCGTGCCACATCTGTAAGGCAAAGTTCGTTAGGTCAAACTTAGGCTGCATGGTGGAGGCAGCGGGTGTCCGACGAACGCAGATTTGGGACCATCAAAGTAGCAGGCCGGGGGCGGTGGCTCACGTCTGTAATCCCAGCACTTTGGGAGGCCGAGGAGGGTAGATCACGAGGTCAGGAGTACAAGACCAGCCTGGCCAAGATGGTGAAACCCCATCTCTACCAAAAATACAAAAATTAGCTGGGCGTGGTGGCAGGCACCTGTAACCCCATCTACTCGGGAGGCTGAGGCAGAGAATTGCTTGAACCTGGGAGACAGGGGTTGCAGTGAGCCAAGATCGTGCCACTGCATTCCAACCTGGGCAAAAGAGCAAAACTCTGTCTCAAAAAAAAAAAAAAAAAAAAAAGAAAGCATTTTGGCCTCCTCCGAGCAGAAAACCGAAAGCAGTGTTTTTTATTGTATGAATGTATTACTTTTATTTTTTAAAAAAGACCTTTTAAGTTGAGATTTTGGTTGAATATCACAGTATTATACTTACTCACTTTTCCATTACTAATGCAAGCTCAGAATCTGTACATGGCAGGAGGTCATACATTATTTCATGTCATCTTTTCCCTTCGCCTTGCTCTATGCCAGTGGGAAATGCAACCAAGCCAACTTAACACAAGTAGCTGTCAGAATCACTAATAAAAGGGGCCAGGTGCACTTTGGGAGGCTGAGGTGGACAGATCACCTGAGGTCAGGAGTTCCAGACCAGCCTGGCCAACATGGCAAAATTCGTCTCTACTAAAAATACAAAAATTAGCTGGGCGTGGTGGTGTGCGCTTTTAATCCCAGCTACTCGGGAGGCTCAGTCAGGAGAATTGCTTCAACCTGGGAGGCAGAGGCTGCAGTGAGCCAATATTGTGCCACTGCATTCCAGCCTGGGTGACAGAGTGAGACTCTGACTTAAAAAAAAAAAAAAAAAAAAAGGCCAGGCGCGGTGGCTCACCCCTGTAATCCCAGCACTTTAGGAAGCCGAGGTGGGCAGATCACGAGGTCAGGAGTTCGAGACCAATCTGGCCAACATAGTGAAACCCTAGACGTCTCTACTAAAAATACAAAAAAAAAATTAGCCGGGCGTGGTGGTGTGCGCCTGTAATCCCAGCTACTCGGGAGGCTGAGGCAAGAGAATCGCGTGAACCCAGGAGGAAGAGGTTGCAGTGAGCCGAGATCACGCCACTGCACTCCAGTCTGGGCGACAGAGCAAGACTCCGTCTCAAAAAATAAAAATAAAAAAAATAAATCGCTAATAAAAAGTATCCCTTATTTGCCCAAGATTATGTAACAGGCCAAGATCTAAACACAGGGAGTCTGGCTTTGTTCAAAGCCCGGGCTTTTTATTACTGTCAGAGGGTTCACAGGCAACACTAACATTAAGAATAAAATACATGCACGACATGGGCTTCAGAAGGAGAACTCACCAACGACTGGACTCGTTTATAAGCAGAGAAAATAGCCAACCTCTTTCCCTCCAACCCCACTAGGTGGAGAATTAATCTATCATAACGCTAAAGAAATCACTATCTTTGGGCCGGGCGCGGTGGCTCAAGCCTGTAATCCCAGCACTTTGGGAGGCCGAGACGGGCGGATCACGAGGTCAGGAGATCGAGACCATCCTGGGTAACACAGTGAAACCCCGTCTCTACTAAAAATACAAAAACTTAGCCGGGCGAGGTGGCAGGCGCCTGTAGTCCCAGCTACTCGGGAGGCTGAGGCAGGAGAATGGCGTGAACCCGGGAGGCGGAGCTTGCAGTGAGCTGAGATCCGGCCACTGCACTCCAGCCTGGGTGACAGAGCGAGACTCCGTCTCAAAAAAAAAAAAAAAAAAGAAATCACTATCTTTGGGAGAAAGGTAGGTTGCCTTTAAATAAATCAGTTGACCACTGAGTAAAGGGGGAAAGTCCTTGACTATCTGGATGTTTTGGGGAGTAGACTACAGGTAAGCATAATGGAAAGGGAGGTGTGTTAGGTCATTCTCATATTGCTATAAAAGAATGCCTGAGGCCGAGCACAGTGACCAACGCCTGTAATCCCAGCACTTTGGGAGGCCGAGGTGGGCAGATCACCTGAGGTCAGAAGTTCAAGACCAGCCTGGCCAACATGGTAAAACCCCGTCTCTACTAAAAATACAAAAATTAGCTGGGTGTGGTGGCATGTGCCTGTAATCCCAGCTACTCAGAAGGCTGAGGCAGGAGAATTGCATGAACCTGGGAGGTGGAGGTTGCAGTGAGCTGAGATCGCACCACTGCACTCCAGCCTGGGCGACAGAGCGAGACTTCGTCTCAAAAAACAAACAAAAAAAGAATGCCTGAGACTGGGTAATTTATAAGAAAAGAGGCTTAATTGGCTCACAGTTCTGTTGGCTGTACAGGAAGCACGGTGCTGGCATCTGCTTCTGGAGAGGCCCAGGGAGCTCTTATTCATGATGGAAGGCAAAACAGCAGCAGGCGTGCCACACGGCGAGAGCAGGAGCAGGAGAGCTAAGGGGTCAGGGGTGCCACACATTTTTAAAAACCAGATCTCACTAGAACTCACTGTCATGGGGATAGTTGGCACCAAGCCACGAGGGCCCCTATGATCCAATCACTTCCCACCAGGCCCCACCTCCAATACTGGGATTACAATATAACATGAGATTTGGAGGGAACAAGATCCAAACCAAATCAGGTCTAAGGCTGCTGAAGCCAAGAACTGCTTCACAGGAAATACACTAACAAATAAGTATTTTTCAGAAGTACCTCCTCATGGCCAGATGTGTTGGCACACACCTGTAATCCCAGCTACCCAGGAGGCTGAGACAGGAGACTAGCTTGAACCCGGGAGGTGGAGGTTGCAGGGAGCTGAGATAACGCAACTGCACTCCAGCCTGGGTGACAGAGTGAGAATCCATCTCAAAAAAAAAAAAGTTTCCTCCTCTCCAGGCCTGCCTCGGTGGCTTACGCCTGTAATTCCAGCACTTTGGGAGGCTGAGGTGGGCAGATTGTTTGAGTCCAGCAGTTCCAAACCAGCCTGGGCAATACAGCAACTCTCCCGTCTCTAAACAAAAATTTGCCAGGTGTGGTGGTGAACGCCTATAGTCCCAACTAATCAGGAGGCACAGACAGGAGGATCACCTGAGCCTGGGAGGTTGAGGCTGCAGTGAGCTGAGACTGTGCCACTGCACTCCAGCCTGGGTGACAGAGTGAGACCCTGTCTAAAAAAAATTAAAAATTAAAAATAATAATAAAGTGGCTGGGCACAGTGGCTCACGCCTGTAATCCCAGTACTTTGGGAGACCAAGGTGGGTGGATCGCCCAAGGTCAGGAGTTTGAGACCAGCCTAGCCAATATGGTAAAACCCTGTCTCTACTAAAAATACAAAAATTAGCCGGGCATGGTGGCAGATGCCTGTAATCCCAGCTACTCGGGAGACTGAGGCAAGAGAGTCGCTTGAACCCGGGAGGCGAAGGTTGCAGCGAGCCAAGATCATGCCACTGCACTCCAGTCTGGGCTACAGAGCAACGACTCTGTCTCAAAAAAAAAAGATTTGATGATGGATAATTATTCCCAAGTGGAATTAGATGGTCAATATCTAAGTTTACTATGTGAGATAAATGGAATACACAAGATGGCTAACAGAATACATGCAAGGCTAAGTTCTAAGTGAAAAAAAGGAAGAAAAAAAACTAACATTACTAAATGCCTGACATTTTATTTATTTTTTCGAGACAGAGTCTCGCTCTGTCGCCCAGACTGGAGTTCAGTGGCACTATCTTGGCTCACTGCAACCTCCGCCTCCTGGGTTCAAACAATTCTCCTGCCTCAGCCTCCCGAGTAGCTGGGACTACAGGCATGAGCCACCACACTTGGCTAATTTCTGTATTTTTAGTAGAGACGGGGTTTCACCATATTGGCCAGGCTGGTCTCAAACAGCTGACCTCAGGTGATCCGCCCGCCTCAGCCTAACAAAGTGCTGGGATTACAGGCGTGAGCCACCGCATCCAGCCTCCTTTCATTTTTTAAGTGAATTAATGTTACAGGCACACGCCACCATGCTCAGCTAATTTTTGTATTTTTAGTAGAGATGGGGTTTCACCATGTTGGCCAGGCTGGTCTCAAACAGCTGACCTCAGGTGATCCGCCCGCCTCAGCCTAACAAAGTGCTGGGATTACAGGCGTGAGCCACCGCATCCAGCCTCATTTCATTTTTTAAGTGAATTAATGTTACAGGCACACGCCACCATGCTCAGCTAATTTTTGTATTTTTAGTAGAGATGGGGTTTCACCATGTTGGCCAGGCTGGTCTCAAACTCCTGACCTCATGACCCGCCCACCTTGGCCTCCCAAAGTGCTGGGATTACAGGCATGAGCCACCATGCCCGGCCTAACGCCTGACATTTTAAATACATTATTTAGTTCAGTGTTACAATTCTAAGATAGTAAGAACATTACCCCATTGTATAGCTAAAGAAACTAGGGAGCAGAGTAGGAAGTGAGGGGGGGAAGTCATTATTTCAGACCTACATTTATTAAGCCTGGCGTGGAGGTTGATGCTTCTATAAGGGGATGTCCTAAAGAACCACATTTAAAGCTAAGAATCATGATGAATACCCAAGTATCTATAGCCAGATGAATGGATATACAAAATGTGGTTAATACATAACGTAGAATATCATTCCACCTTAAAAAGGAAATGTGGCCGGGCGTGGTGGCTCACACCGGTAATCCCAGCACTTTGGGAAGCCAAGGCGGGCAGATCACATGAGGTTGCAAGTTCGAAACCACCCTGACCAACATGGAGAAACCCCGTCTCTACTAAAAATACAAAATTAGCCAGGCGTGGTGGCGCATGCCTGTAATCCCAGTTACTCGGGAGGCTGAGGCAGGAGAATTGCTTGAACCCGGGAGGCAGCGGGTGCGATGAGGTGAGATCCCACCACTGCACTCCAGCCTGGGAAACAAGAGCAAAACTCTGTCTTTAAAAAAAAAAAAAAAAAAAGGAAATGCTGGCTGGGCGCAGTGGCTCATACCTGTAATCCTAGCATTCTGGGAGGCCAAGGCAGTAGGATCACTTGAGCCTGGGAGTTGAAGACCAGCCATAGTGAGACCCTGTCTCTACAAAAAATAAAAATATTAGCCTTGTACAGTGGCACATTCCTGTAGCCCCAGCTACTTGGGAGGCTGAAGCAGGAGGCCTGCTTGAGCCTAGGAGTTCAAGGCTGCAGTGAGCTATGATCATGCCACTGCATTCCAGCCTGGGCGACAGAGCAAGACTCTGTCTCTAAGAACAAAAAAAAAAAAAACAACTTTTGCTGTACACCACAGTATGCTGGTGGTCTTCGAAAAAAGCACAAGTGCTGTTTGAATTATGAACCCAACTTGCTGCTCTTTCCATGGAACATTTTTTAAATAGACAAACTATGGTTGTTTGTTCAGACCTGGGTATTTGGCAGACATTTTCTCCAAAATATACGAAGAGAGCCTGTCACTTCAAGGCAAGCAAACAACAGTACTTGTTGCCAATGATAAAATTTGAGCTTTCAAGCAAAAAATAGAATTTTTGAAAACTATCTGCCACCATGAGCTAAACAGCTTCCCAATTCTTAAAAAGACTTTTCTGATGAAATCAGTGATTTATTAACAAATGGGATTTTTATATAGTATACCAAAACGTACCAACATTTGGAAGATGAACACAGTTCAGTTAACCAGTATTTTCCAAATGACTAATGGATGGTATTACAAAATGATACATGGGGAAAAGAGACCCATTTGACATGCAAGACAGATCAACAGAATCAAAGGATTTCCACAATTATCCACAGACTATTATAGTACCCCTCCCTGTTCCAACTACATACATGTGTGAGGCCACATTCTCTTCATATACGTAGGCTGAAAGGGCATATTACAACAGATTGAATGCAGAAGCAGATGTCTTCTATTAAGCCATTCATTAAAGAGATCTGCAAAAATGTAAAAGAATGCCACTCTTCCCAATAACATTTTGGAAAATCTATTTTTAATTTTTAATTTTTTAAAAATGTTACTTATGTTAACATGTATGGTAGGTAGCTTCTGCCATGGCCCCCAATGGTCCCCTCCCCTTGAGTGTGGGCTGAACCTAGTGACTGGCTTCTAATGAAGACAGAATTCATCAAAAGTGAGAAGATCTCATTTCTATGATTACGATACAAAAGACTGCAACTTCCTTCTCTTTCGTGCTGGCACTCTCTCTTGCTCACTCTGATGAAGCAGCTGCCATGTTGTGAGATGCTTACAGAAAGACCCATGTGGCAAGGAACCAAGGAAGGCCTCCGGCCAACTGCTCATGAGGAACTGAGGCCTCAGTCCAACAGCCCACGAGGAACTGAATCCTGCCAACAGCCACAAGAGTGAGCTCGGAAGTGGATCCTTCCCAGTCAAGCCTTCAGGTGACTGCAGCCCTCGAGAGACCCTAAGGCAAAGAACTTGGCTAAGCCACACCCAGATTCCTAAACCCCTAAACTGTGAGATCACAAACGTTTCAAGTCAGTAAGTTTTGGGGTGATCTGTTACACAGCGATAGATAACTAGAGTACAACATCATTTCTTTCTTTTTTTTTTTTTTTTTGAGACAGTCTTGCTCTGTCGACCAAGCTGGAGTGTAATGGTATGATCTCGGCTCACTGCAACCTCCAACTCCTAGGTTCAAGCTATTTTCCTGCCTCAGCCTCCGCAGTAGCTGGGATTACAGGCATGCGCGACCACGTCTGGCTAATTTTTATATTTTCAGTAGAGACAGCGTTTCCCCGTGTCAGCCAGGCTGGTCTCGAACTCCTGACCTTGGTGATCCACCCACCTCAGTCTCCCAAAGTGCTGGGATTAGACATGAGCCACCGCACCTGGCCTCATTTCATTTTTTAAGTGAATTAATAATGTTAAAATTTTTATTTAATTTATAATATGGTAAATTAGGTAAAGAAGCCCACAAGAACAAAAGTTCCTTGAGACTGTCAATAATGTGTAAGTGTACAAAAAGATCCCCAAACCAAAGTTTGAGAACTGCTGTCCCGGTTGTGGTGGGAGCAGGAATAGAGAGACTAGAAGGCCAGCTCTGTCAAATCATGACCAGAAAGGGGTCCACATCTTGGCAGCAATAAGCAGGCAGATCCACCCCTAGGGAATATGCCCTGGGACCAGGGAGGGAGGAGAACAGGGAGAAGAGTGCCACTTCCTTCTTATTCAACTACACCTAACAAACAGGCGTCTTTCCCCCTTTTTGTTAAGTGACAGGTGTGCCAATCAGTGGAATCCAAATGGGTGGTGAGGGACAACTGGTATAAACACTTTCCCTTGACCTTCATTGCTCTGGCTCATTCAGAAGCCTCTGTAACAGTATCTGATAGACTACTTCCTCATTTAATTCTCAGAACTATCTTATAGGCAGGTATGATAAACAAGCAGCCTCACTGATAAGGTAATTTAAGTACCACGTCCACGGTCAGGAACCTAGGAAAGGAAAGCAGAGACTGAATTCCTGTCTTTCTCTGTAAAGAGCATACTCTCTAAAGAGCATGCTCTTCCCAGGTTATATTAAAAATAAACAAGTGCGGCCAGGCACAGTGGCTCACGCCTGTAATCCCAGCACCTTGAGAGGCCAAGGCAGGAGGATCCCTTGAGCCCAGGAGTTTGAGACCAGCCTGGACAACATGGTGAAACTCCGCCTCTAATAAAAAATAATAAAAATAAACAAGTGTAGTGATGGTCACACAACTCTGCATATATACTAAAAAAAAGTGAGGCCGGGCACCATGACTCACACCTGTAATCCCAGCACTTTGGGAGGCTGAGGTGGGTGGATCACCTGAGGTCAGGAGTTTAAGACCACCCTGGCTAACATGATGAAACCCCATTTCTACTAAAAATACAAAAAATTAGCCAGGCACGGTGGCGTGTGCCTGTAATCCCAGCTACTCAGGAGACTGAGGCTGGAGAATTGCTTGAACCCGGGAGGCAGAGGTTGCAGTGAGCTGAGATTGCACCATTGCACTCCAGCTTGGGCAACAAGAGTGAAACTCCAACTCAAAAAAAAAAAAAAGTTGAATTATACACTATAAATGGGCAAACTGTGTGGCATGTTACCCAAACAAATTAATAAATAAATGAAGCCAGAGAAATGATGGAGTTCTGAGGAGGGATCATAAATTGGAGGCAGGGTAAGTTCTAGGAGTTGTCCTAACTACTATCTGGGGGCAGGCGGCTAAAGGACCCAGAGTAACTGTCACAGCATGTAAGACCACAAAGAACACATGGAACCATTAATAGGTAAATGACAAGAAAAGAGAGGCAGAGGCCGGGCGCGGTGGCTCAAGCCTGTAATCCCAGCACTTTGGGAGGCCGAGACGGGTGGATCACGAGGTCAGGAGATCGAGACCATCCTGGTGAACACAGTGAAACCCCGTCTCTACTAAAACTACAAAAAACTAGCCGGGCGAGGTGGCGGGCGCCTGTAGTCCCAGCTACTCGGGAGGCTGAGGCAGGAGAATGGCGTGAACCCGGGAGGCGGAGCTTGCAGTGAGCTGAGATCAGGCCACTGCACTCCAGCCTGGGCGACAGAGCGAGACTCCGTCTCAAAAAAAAAAAAAAAAAAGAAAAGAAAAGAGAGGCAGACTAGTGCTAAACTAAGGGATGAGGGAACCTGATCTCCCCCACTGGTGAAGAAGCCAAGAATGAGCAAAAGGATCCGGGAAAGGTCTACTTTGGACACAGCTTCTTTAGTCTCATAACCTAGCAGTATAAGTGCTAATACTGTACATTTACCGGTAACATCTATATTAGACTGTGTCATCGTGTGCCTTTTAATAAGTGAATGTTAATGACTGCATTAAATTTTGCATTTAACTTCTGTGGCTATGTCTTTTACAAATTATTCTTTTATAAAAATAAAAGATACTGGATTCCATGATTTGCAAAATCACTTCTAGTTCTAAAACTGTAACTCAGTGAATATCGGCAACCTGAAAGATACTTGTATTAGCGTAGGTACCTATCTCAGTAGCAAAGGAGCAATAAATTCAAAGATTTTAATGCCCAAAGCCACTGAAATATACTTGGGCCTGATCTATTTTACAGGACAGGGGCTGGGTCACACAACTAGCATCTTTAAGCCACAGACTCTTACATGTAAAATGGTCCTTTACTTTTATGGGTTACCTAAGTGAACATTCCTGTCCCAATTTTATGAAGTCATCCTTCCCTAGCTCCATATGGACCAATCCTGATACACCTCTGAAACATCAAGCCTTCTTTTTATTTGTCTTACTTCCCCAGACCACTTCAACTCTGTGCTAACACCAGGTTATATGGACTTTATTTAGAAGAAATTAAAGAGAGTCTCTCTAAACTCTCTACCTTTCCATTTATTTAAATTACACTTGGAGGTACTGTTGCAGGAAGTTGCAGCATGGCATACCTCCTAAATCATAAATCTTAAGGTTAACCTAGGGCCTAAGTGAATGAAGCAAAAGATATTAAGAGGCTCAAAACTCCTCTGGTCCCCAAATTACAATCAATTTTTGATACTCCCTAATCACCCAACTCCATCCCTCATAATTTGTCTTCGTTTAGCAAAAACTATTACTATTACTATTTTACCTACCAGCATGTTTTGCTCACTTTCAACTAGGAGCACTTTTGTGACCTTTACTATCTGAGGAAATGTTAACATGAGAGATACGAAATATGGACAATGGCTTTGGAGCCCAAAGAGCCGAAACTCTGAATATACCACTTAGCATCTCCTGTGTGACCATAGGGAGGCCAACCTCTCAGTTTCCTTATCTGTAAACTGAGATGTACAGTACTTAGCTTCTTAGAGCCATAAGTAGATATAATAGATATAAATTGCTGACACATAGCAGAACTGTTATGATATTTGAATGAAGACATTTTATAGGCTGGGTGCAGTGGTTCACACCTGTAATCCCAGCAGTTTGGGAGGCCAAGGCAGGAGAATCATGCTTGGGCCTAAGAGTTTAAAACCAGCCTGCGCAACATAGGAAGACCCTGTCTCTCAAAAAAAAAAAAAAAGAAAAAAAAAATAGCCGGGCATGGTGGTACACACACCTATAGTCCTAGCTAGTAGGAAGGCTGAGGCAGGAAGATCACTTGAGACCAGGAGTTCAAGGTTGCAATAAGCGTTAACTGCACTCCAGCCTGTGTGACACAGGGAGATCCTGCCTCAAAAAAAAAAAAAAAAAAAAAAAAAAAAAAAAAAAGATTTTACAAAATGTATTCATTCTCACTTTTTTTTTTTTTTTTTTTTTTTTTTTGAGACGGAGTCTTGCTCTGTCGCCCAGGCTGGGGTGCAGTGGCCGGATCTCAGCTCACTGCAAGCTCCACCTCCCAGGTTTACACCATTCTCCTGCCTCAGCCTCCTGAGTAGCTGGGACTACAGGCGCCCACCACCTCGCCCGGCTAGTTTTTTGTATTTTTTAGTAGAGATGGGGTTTCACCGTGTTAGCCAGGATGGTCTCGATCTCCTGACCTCGTGATCCACCCGTCTCGGCCTCCCAAAGTGCTGGGATTACAGGCTTGAGCCACCGTGCCCGGCCCATTCTCACTTTTAATACGACCCATTTTGCAATCCAAAAGACCCATAAAGAAATGAGTTTCTAAGCTACTGGCACATCTTTCTTGCCAAACCATTCTACCTTGAGAGTAGGGAAAGAAACACGAAAAAAAAAAAAAATAGCCAGTAAATATTACTCAGGACAGACTATAAGGTGGGAAGTAGGAGATAACAGAGGTCATTCTAGGGACATTTTGGAAATGCAACACAGAATGCAAATCAACACCTTAAGCAATAAATGCTAATACAATTATTTTGATAGCATAGGAGGACAACTGTTATTTTATGTATCTTTTCCTTCAAATAATAAAATGCAAGTATTTATAAGTGCCAACAGAATTTCAACTAGGAGGCAAATTCAATCATAAAAATATACTCCCACGGTCTTAATGGATCTTAAAGGTCACCTTACCTATTTCTACCCTCTTCTAGAAATGCCCCATCTCAATGCTGATGAATATGATATTAAATTTGTATATTATTGTATACATTTTTTTTTTTTTGACACGGAGTCTCCCTTTATGTCACCCAGGCTGGAGTGTAGTGGCGCAATCTCAGCTCACTGCATTATCTGCCTCCCAAGTTCAAGTGATTCTCCTGCCTCACCCTCCCGAGTAGCTGGGATTACAGGCATGCACTACCATGCCCAGCTAATTTTTATATTTTTAGTAGAGATGGGGTTTCACCATGTTGACCAGGCTGGTCTTGAACTCCTGACCTCAGGTGATCCACCTGCCTTGGTCTCCCAAAGTGCTGGGATTACAGACATGAGCCACCACACCCGGCCTTTACTTTTTATTATTATTATTATTATTATTATTATTATTATTATTTTTAGAGACAGGATCTCACTCCCTTGCCCAGGCTAGAGTGCAGTGGCCCAATCATGGCTCACTGCAGCCTTGACCTCCTGGACTCAAGTGATCCTTCCACCTCAGCCTCCCAAGTAGCTGGAACTACAGGCATATACCATTGTGCCTGGCTAAGTTTTTTATTCTTCATAGAGACGGGAGTCTCCCTGTGTTGCCCAAGCTGGTCTCAAAATCCTGGCCTCAAGCAGTCCTCCTGTCTCAGTCTCCCAAAGCACTGGGATTACAAGCATGAGCCACCATGCCTGGCCCACACTTTATAAATACTGACACATCTGTTATATTAACTAAAAGTTATTCATAATCACATTAGAACCAAACAAAAGGAATTAGGGGGAGGGCAGCAGGAAGAGGAGGAACAGGCAAACAGATTTCTTGAGGTATTAAGTTAAAACTTAAGGAAGTAAGCAGAAACTTCCCATGCATTAGGAGACATCTGTCATATTATCAATCACACTATACACTCTAGCAAACTTCACCAACTGTGGGCTCTATTATTCAAGCAAGTTTGTTTCTGACTGAGACTCAGATGCCCTACCTATATACCTGGGGATACCACCTACCTTGCAGAGTTAAGGAGATATTAGAATGCATTCACACCTTAAGTGACTAACACAGTGCATGAAACACAAATGAAATTTGAGGCCTCAAAATTTCTTTTTTTTTTTTTTTTTTTTTTTTGAGACGGAGTCTCGCTGTGTCACCCAGGCTGGAGTGTAGTGGCCCGATCTCGGCTCACTGCAAGCTCCGCCTCCCGGGTTTACGCCATTCTCCTGCCTCAGCCTCCGAGTAGCTGGGACTACAGGCGCCCGCCACCACGCCCGGCTAGTTTTTTGTATTTTTAGTAGAGACGGGGTTTCACCATGTTAGCCAGGATGGTCTCGATCTCCTGACTTCGTGATCCACCCGCCTCGGCCTCCCAAAGTACTGGGATTACAGGCTTGAGCCACCGCGCCCGGCCTCAAAATTTCTTTCCTTTGAAACGTAACTCTGAGAAGTGTAAAACTGTAACAGCATATCTATTTAACAGAAGCCCATTATAGTGAATCTTGTGAAGAATCTCACAAAAGCAGTTTTATGTCATTTGGATTTGATATATACCTCCCTAAATAAAACTTCTCTAAGCAAGACCAATATAAATAACACACAAAGTAACATATAAAACACCTTCCAGGCCAGGCGCGGTGGCTCACTCCTGTAATCCCAGCACTTTGGGAGGCCGAGGCAGGTGGATCACTTGAGGTCAGGAGTTCAAGACCAGCCAGGCCAACATGGTGAAACCCCGTCTCTACTAAAAATACAAAAATTAGCCAGGCCTGGTGGAGCATGCCTGTAATCCCAGCTACTCGGGAGGCTGATGGAGGAGAATCACTTGAACCCGGGAAGTAGAGGTTGCAGTAAGCTGAGATTGCGCCATTGCACCCCTGCCTGGGCGACAGAACAAGACTCCATCTCAAAAACACAAAATAAATTAAAAATAAATAAAACACCTTCCAATAACAATAAATATGGCATAATATGATATGAAAATGTGGCATGAATAGCAGAATATGCTGTATCTGGTTTGTTCTCATTACTGCTTGTCCTATTTGATCCCAGTAAAAGAAAAAAATAAATTTACCAAAGCTTGGTGATACAATTAGAAAACAATGGTGTAAGCAGAAGATCACTTTACTTCTCATTACTTAATCTCTGTACCAGAAGAGTGGAAGTTCATCAAGTTGGCGAATGAGGAGAAAAACAAGATTAATGAAATGGCTTCTTCCTGCCCCCATACTCTTGCCCAACCCTGACCTGATTTCTCCTCATTATGTCTATCACGGAGAGATTCTGGGAAGAGGAGAGAATACAAAGGTTGGAAGATGGATTTACAAAATTAGCACCCTAAATGCAAGAGAAATGAATCTCTTCCATATGTCCTCCCCTCCAAACCATGTAAAATTCTACATGTCCCACACTGTGCCAAATGTGTCCCATTAACTCCTTCTTCACAGTAATCCTCTATGGTAGGGATGAGCATTATCCCCTCTTTACAGATGATGCAACTGAAGCTTAGAAAGATTGAGAAACTTGCCCAAGGTTGCAGAGCTATGGGCGGCAGAAAGCCAGGAGTCCTGACTCCAAAATCCATAGATTTACCCAGTACTACACTACTTATTACTGTAGTATAGATGAAAGAGTATTGGGTTCCAGACTCAGCTTCACCCCTTAGGCAAGTGAGTTAACCTTGTTGAGCAGCTTGTCATCAGCAAATGAGGGCAGTGACAGCTGCCCAGTCTTTTCCACAGCATCTGACTGGTGTTGAAAGAGTTAATGTATGTGCAAATGTGCCATAAAAACTACAGGGCATTATGTAAACGCAAGGTTTTGTTAATTTGGGCCTGGGTACCTTGTATTATTCTTCCACATGGTTTATGGACCTAAAAATTAGTTTAATAGTAGTTAAATAATTTTTAACATTCCCAAGCAAAAATCTAGTAAACAAAAAAAATATATCAACCATAGACATGTGGAAAAGGCAAAACTATGGAGACAGTAAAAAGATCAGGCCAGGTGTGGTGGCTCATACTTATAATCCCAGCACTTCAGGAGGCCAAGGCAGAAGGATCGCCTGAGCCTAGGAGTTCAAGACCAGCCTGGGCAACACAGCAGGACTCCCATCTCAATAAAATTTCAAAAACATAAAATAAGATCAGTGGCTGCCAGTAGTCTAGAGAAAGGGAGAGAGGGATGAATAGGTAGAGCACAAGGGATTTATAGGACTGTGAAACTCTTCTGTGTGATACTGTAATCGTGGATCCATGTCACTACACATTTGTCAAAATGCATAGAATATATAGCACCAGAGTGAACCCTAACGTAAACTATGGACTTAGTCAATAATAATATATCAATATTGGCTCATGAATTTTAACACAAGTATCATACTAATGCAAGATGTAAATAATAGGGGATAAGGGCCGGGCGCAGTGGCTCACGCCTGTAACCTCAGCACTTTCGGAGGCCAAAGCAGGCAGATCACCTGAGGTCGGGAGTTTGAGACTAGCCTGACCAACATGGAGAAACCCCGTCTCTACTAAAAATACAAAAAAATTAGCCAGGCATGCTGGCACATGCCTGTAATCCCAGCTACTCGGGAGGCTGAGGCAGGAGAATTGCTTGAACCTGGGAGTCGGAGATTGTGGTGAGCCGAGATCACACCATTGCACTCCAGCCTGGGCAACAAGAGCAAAACTGCACCTCAAAAATAATAATAATAATAGGGGGAAAGAGGGTATGTGAAAGGGTATATGGAAACTCTGTACTTTCTACTCAATTTTGATGTAAAACTAAAAACCATTCCCCAAAAAATGTCTATTAATTTTTTTTTTTAAATCAACCTTATAAAGCAAATTCTACTTAGGGATTTAGGAAGTAAAAGGAATGAGCCTGGTGTTCTTAAAAATGCCTGACAAACTAGATATTGTGTACTCATCTTTTTAGCCCAATGCTGTTCTATAAAATTTTTATGCAATGATGGAAATATTCCAGATCTGCTCTAATACAGTAGCCACTAGCCACAATGGCTACTGAATACCTGAAACTTGGTTAGTAGGACTGAAGAAAAAAAATTTTAATTTTAATGATAGTTAACAAATTTAGCTACCTGTCACTAGCAGCTACTATCAGCACAGTTTTAGACAACTCCAAGAGACCCCAGTAATGTACTGTAACATTACCTTTAGAAGCAAAAGGTTACCTCAAGAGACCATTCAAATGAATGTAGTTATGAAACAATGCCACAATTAACTGAGCAGGTCACGACTAGGCAAATGGTTAAAGCAACCAGGAACCAAAAAAGCCCATCTCCAATTGTTCCTCACTTCAGGTCCCATGATGTAACTAAATAACGACAAAACAGTCACTTTTCTTTTCATTCTTTCAATATTTTCAAAAAACTCAATTCATTAAACATCATTTCTGCTTCCTGAAAAAAAAGGGTAGAGGTTAAGTTGGAATTAAAGCATATTTTTTCAAGTCAGTGACCCAAAGGAAATTTTAAAAACTAAGGGACATAAAGAAGTAATGTAAAAATGATTTTTTAAAAAATTTTTGGCCAGTTGCAGTGGCTCATGCCTGTAATCCCGCCGCTCTGGAAGTCCGAGGTGGGTGGTTTACTTGAGGCCAGGAGTTCAAGACCAGCCTGGCCAACATGGTGAAACCCTGTTTCTACTAAAAATACAAAAATTAGCTGGGTGTGGTGGCACACACCTGTAATCCCAGCTACTCAGGAGGCTGAGGCACGAGAATCACTGGAACCCAGGAGGTAGAAGATGCAGTGAGCCAAGATCACACCACTGCACTCCAGCCTAGGTAATAGAGTGAGACTCTGACTTAAAAAAAA
The DNA here is from genome assembly GCF_049350105.2 of Macaca mulatta. Taxonomy (NCBI): domain Eukaryota; kingdom Metazoa; phylum Chordata; class Mammalia; order Primates; family Cercopithecidae; genus Macaca; species Macaca mulatta. The sequence continues at coordinate 16,457,443 of NC_133426.1, read as the reverse complement.
AAACTTTTTTTTTTTTTTAAGAGACAGGGTCTTACTTTGTGGCCCAGGCTAACCTCCTGCTTCAGCCTCCCGACTAGGTGGTACTACAGGTGCATGCCACCATAGCTGGCTTAAAAATGATTTTTGCAAACACAAGATATTCACCCACTTTGCTAAATGAAAATTCAAAGATTAATATTTTACCATGTATTTCAATGCCATCACTGTCAGTTAGAAATCAAAAGGAAAAAGATGCCCAGAAGAGCATAAGCAAAGAAGAATGGAATATGAGGTACGTAAACAAAAATAAGTACACATACACATGACTATTCCTATCCAGCTGTTAAGCAGAGCTCTGCACCCCAAAGGATCATTACCTCCTATCTTGGTTATTTAAAATGCTAGTTGATTAAACCTCAGTTCCTAATTCAACCTCGGAGTCCTCCTCCCCTGGGGAACCTATGAAATCAAATACTGAGATTGGCACCCCACCCTCAGGGAATAAGTAAAGTGTCCAAAGTGACGTGTTGAATCCCTTACAGGACATTGGTCCACAGCTTCTTTTTCAGTCCTGCAAGCACTGGATCTTTCTCTTAGAATACAAAGAGAGGGAGAGAAAGAAAGAGAGGTAATTGAGAAGTAGTAACACTGTCATGCAAAAACATGAAAATACCTGACCTTAGAAACAGGCCCCAAAAAGCTAATTCTTAACACACTGCTCAGATGTAAACTGGACCTTTGTTCTCCCATTTGAAGTTTATGAATTGCATTAGAAAAATATTATTTCGTAATTTCATACAGGAGTTAAGAGTGTTCAAATACATAATTAAGTAATATTAAATAGCCCTCGGTGATGAAGCAAGACATCCAACAAGCTGAACGTTTCAATATGTTTGCCTGCAAGGAAAAAAAGAGATGGGGTTCCCATCTTCCCAGCCTCAGTCCCCGCAGTTATCCATTCCAGGGCCCCGAAAGCCCTGTACCCCATTCGTTGTGCAATCTTTTTCAAACTCCACCCACTGAGCTCCAGAACAAGTGGAATTATCCCATTCTGAAAGAGGTTTCAATTTTCCTGTATCTAGGGAGGGACTGAAAACTCCTTGATGTGAGTCAAGTAAGGCAAGGGGAACAGTCCGGCCTGTTTCCCAGATTAAGAAAGACCCAAGGCCAGGGTCCGGAAGGCGTTCAAGTTTCCGCTCATCAAATTAAAAAAAAAAACTAATAATAAATGAAAGAAAGAAAAGAGGAAAAAAAAAGGGGAGGGTGGTAAATAGGACTGGGAGGACCAGCTATCACGCGACATCCCAACTCTGCAGGAACCAAAAAAGGTCCTACAGCATCGCATCGCCTCCCCATCCATCCCTGGCCCCACGTGCAGCCAAGCCCGCGGAGCGCCGGGATCTAGGTCCCGGGGGCCGAGCGTCCCGCTCGCACCGGCCCTGCGACGCTCACCCGCTCGCCTGCCCGCCCGCGCAGTGGCGGGGAGCGCAGGGGGGCGGGGGAAGGGGGGCCAAGCACACCCCGGCTCCGGCGCGGTTATCTTACTGCGCAACAGCCTAGCCTGAGCAGCCCGGGGGCACCCCGCAGCGCGCCCTGCGCACCTGCCCGACGCCAGGACGGCAAGTCCACGACCCCTGCGCGCCCCCAGACGGCGGCACTCAGCGCCGGGAGCACGGTGACGGCGGGGACTGGGAGACCGAACGCCTGGCGCCCGGATCCCCGCGGTGCTGGCCGCACGTGGCTGTCACACCTGGCGCACCCCCGCCTCGCACCCCTACCCCCTTAGAACCGCGTGCGCCCCCTGCCCTCCCTCCCGGCTTCCCAGCCGCGAGCCGCCAAACCCCAACCGTCGTCCCTTCCCACCCCATCCATCGCGGTCCCACCCCCCCCACCTGCTCCCACTGTCGTCACCCCCGGGAGGGAAGAGGACCGGATGTTCGTCCCGTGGCTAAAGGTAACCAGGGAGAGAGAAGAGGTGGACCCCGAAAAAGGGAGTCCAAACATCCCCCCGGCCCAGCAACAACGAGGGCGTCCCCCTGACTGACCTTCTGCCGCGGGCTGCGTCGCCGTCCGCCCCGTCCGGCCTCAGTCGCCTCTTCGGCGCCGCCGCCTCTTCCCCGCGCTGCCTCCTCTACCCGCGTCGCCATGAGGTGACGGCAGCAGCCAAACAAGCGGCCCGACAAGGGGCACGGAATCTCGCAGGGCCTGTCGCCCCGCCCCCGAGCCCCCACGACCAATCGCCGCATGCGAGACTTCCCACGTGACCGGAGGAGGTTGGCCCCCGAGGGGACGGAGCGAGATGGGGGTGGGGAGCATTGAATATTGGGCTGGGCTTCTGCAAGACCGAAGGGCAGATAGAGGCCGTGTGAGTCTGCGCGATCGGGACTAGGACTCGGGAGTGGACTACAAGTCCCAGCAGGGCGTGCGGCCACAGCTAGCAGGCTCGGATCGGGATTGGAACAACATAAAGCGGCGTTCTGAGAAGGAGAGAGTGCTGCACCCAGTGTGCTTCGTGTGCAGCCTAGTGGGACTTGCGGTTTCTGGGGGCGATGTCTGGCTACAGGAAGGTATTCGTTATGATCCTTCGGGGAAAGTTTAGAAATATCCCCGTGTTTGAGAAGGAGCACGATCGGCGACACATTCTTGTGTTTTTGTTTTTGTTGCCGTTCTTAGGAATCGGGCGCGAATGATTTGGGGATAAGGGAAAATACTTCGCGACTTTCAAGACGGAAGGCGTATTGGCTCTTAGAATTTGAAGTTTCGTGCTCGGGCACCTGCTCAGAGTCCTGCCCTCCACCAGAGTTGTCACCACGGTTTACTTGTCCCGAGCTCCTGCAGGATAGGTGCCGCATTCTATTCACCTTGGTTGAACCGCCCCGGCTTCTGCACACTTACTTGGCACTTCATTCACGTTGAATGTATCCTGCTTTCTCCCACCCCATTTACTCGTTTCATTACCTCAATTGTTCAACAAACTCGGTTTGCTGAACCGAATTTTTTTTTCTTGATATGATGTTGGGGGAGAGAGGGGAGTTTTCCTCAGGAATATTCCCTATTTCCATCTGATGGAACCAGATCTCCAATGGCCGAGCCTCTGAAAGGCACAGACCGTCATGAAAGCCTGATAGATTGTCTTAAATAATTCATTATGAGGCCGGGCGCGGTGGCTCACTTCTGTAATCCCAGCACTTTGGGGGGCTGAGGCGGGTGTATCACGAGGTCAGGAGTTCCAGACCAGCCTGGCCAACATAATGAAACCCTGTCTCTACTAAAAATACAAAAATGAGCCGGGCATAGTGGTGCGCCCTGTAGTCCCAGCTACTCGGGAGACTGAGACAGGAGAATCGCTTGAACCCGGGAGGCGGAGGTTGCAGTGAGCCGAGATCGCGCCGCTACACTCCAGCCTGGGCAACAGAGCGAGACTCCGTCTCAAAAATAATAATAATAACAATTCATTATGAAAATCTGTGCAAGTCATATCACTTTTTATTAGATTTGAATACAAAACGTTGGTAGCAGGCGGCAAAAATTTAATAACATAGATGAGAGTAAATTTCAATATTGGGGAAATTCCATCCATTGCTTTTAAATATTTCTGTAAGTTTGAAAAAAGTATCGCCGGGCGCGGTGGCTCAAGCCTGTAATCCCAGCACTTTGGGAGGCCGAGACGGGCGGATCACGAGGTCAGGAGATCGAGACCATCCTGGCTAACACGGTGAAACCCCGTCTCTACTAAAAAATACGAAAAACTAGCCGGGCGAGGTGGCGGGCGCCTGTAGTCCCAGCTACTCGGGAGGCTGAGGCAGGAGAATGGCGTAAACCCGGGAGGCGGAGCTTGCAGTGAGCCGAAATCGCACCACTGCACTCCAGCCTGGGTGACAGAGCCAGACTCCGTCTCAAAAAAAAAAAAAAAAAGAGGCCGGGCGCGGTGGCTCAAGCCTGTAATCCCAGCACTTTGGGAGGCCGAGACGGGCGGATCACGAGGTCAGGAGATCGAGACCATCCTGGCTGACACGGTGAAACCCCGTCTCTACTAAAAAATACAAAAAACTAGCCGGGCGAGGTGGCGGGCGCCTGTAATCCCAGCTACTCGGGAGGCTGAGGCAGGAGAATGGCGTGAACCCGGGAGGCGGAGCTTGCAGTGAGCTGAGATCCGGCCACTGCACTCCAGCCTGGGCGGCAGAGCGAGACTCCGTCTCAAAAAAAAAAAAAAAGAGAAAAAAGTATCATTATTTTGTTTCCTGGGCAGAACATCGCAGTCTAGCTTTGCGATTTCAAAACCAAAGCATAGTTTGAGACGTAGGTGACAACTGATAATGAACCGATAACTGGACTCTATAAAACTGATGACCTTAGCCACCATGTCTCATATTCTTAAAGGCAAGTCCCAACAAGATGCAGAATAAATCTATCGGTAATGCAATTCTCCAGGGATCAAGTGGCAAATGCACTGTAGTTAAATAATGGTACAATAGAATGCCACGAAGCCATTAAAACTGATGAACGTTTTTTAAAAATTGATATAGAAGCCCGGGCGCGGTGGCTCAAGCCTGTAATCCCAGCACTTTGGGAGGCCGAGACGGGCGGATCACGAGGTCAGGAGATCGAGACCATCCTGGCTGACACGGTGAAACCCCGTCTCTCCTAAAAAATACAAAAAACTAGCCGGGCGAGGTGGCGGGCGCCTGTAGTCCCAGCTACTCGGGAGGCTGAGGCAGGAGAATGGTCTAAACCCGGGAGGCGGAGCTTGCAGTGAGCTGAGATCCGGCCACTGCACCCCAGCCTGGGCGACAGAGCAAGACTCTGTCTCAAAAAAAAAAAAAAATTGATATAGAAAAAATATTCCATTTATGTAGAATTGCCTCCGAGTGTGTTTTTTGTTTGTTTGTTGAGTCGAGTCTCGCTCTGCCGCCCAGGCTGCAGTTCAGTGGCACGGTCTCTGCTCACTGCAAGCTCCGCCTCCCGAGTTCACGTCATTCTCCTGCCTCAGCCTCCCGAGTAGCTGGGACTACAGGCGCACGCTGCCACGCCCGGCTAATTTTTTTGTATTTTTAGTAGAGACGGGGTTTCACCGTGTTAGCCACGCTCGTCTCGATCTCCTGACCTCGTGATGCGCTCGCCTCGGCCTCCCAAAGTGCTGGGATTACAGGCGTGAGCCACCGCGCCCAGCCAACCTCCAAGTATGTTTATAAAGAGGTTTTTAGAAGGCTCTTTGGGGCTCCGTGCAGTGGCTCATGCCTGTAATCCCAAACACTTTGGGAAGTGGAAGTGGGAGGATCACTTGAGGCCAGGAGTCTGAGACCAGCCTGGGCAACATAGTGAGTGCCCATCTCTACAGAAAATAGAAAAGCTAGCCCAGCCTGGTGGTGGGTGCCTGTAGTCACCACTACTGGGGAGTCTGAGGTGGGAGGAAACTCTTCAGCCCAGGAGTTCAAGATTACAGCAAATTATGATTGTGCCACTCACTCCAGTCTGAGCCACAGAGTGAGATCCTGTCTCAGAAAAAAAAAAAAAAAAAAAGGTGGCTGGGAGCAGTGGCTCACACCTGTAATCCCAGCACTTTGGGACGCCGAGGCTGATGGATTGCCGAAGGTCAGGAGTTCGAGACCAGACTGGCCAACATGGTGAAACCCCGTCTCTACTAAAAATACAAAAATTAGCAGGTCGTGGTGTGGTGATGGGCTTTTCTTTTTTCTTTTCTTTTTTTTTTCCCCAGACGGAGTCTTGCTGTCGCCCAAAGCTGGAGTGCAGTGGCATGATCTCGGCTCACTGCAACCTCCACCTCCCAGGTTCAAACAATTCTCCTGTCTCAGCCTCCCGAGTAGCTTAGTTGCCCATGTTATGCACCCCTAGCATACTGTACTTCCCATACCAGGCCAGTCCCCACTCTTCAAGGCAGTGGCTTGTCTAATTGACTCTTTCCCCCAGCCAGATGGTGAACAAAGTGAGGGCAAGGACTGTACCCATGAGACTCCTGTGTTCCCAGTGCCCAGCAGAATGCCAGGCACAGTTTGCACATGGTAGTTCACGCCTGTAATCTCAGCATTTTGGGAGGCTGAGGCAGACAGATCACTTGAGGTGATCTGTCCAGCCTGGCCAACATGTTGAAACCCACCTCTATCAAAAATACAAAAATTAGCCAGGCGTGGTGGTGGGCACCTGTAATCCCAGCTACTAAGGAGGCTGAGGCAAGAGAATTGCTTGAACCCTGAAGGCAGAGGTTGCCATGAGCCGAGATCGCGCCACTGCACTCCAGCTTGGGCAACAGAGTGAGACTCCACCAAAAAAAAAAAAAGCCAGGCACAGAGAAAGCTCTCCACACATACTTACTGAGAAAAAGAACCCCTGAATAGATAACTGCATTAATAAATCAATTTTCTGAATCTGTTCAGATGAGGACCAAACCTTCAGTTCCCCAAGGTGATATCCTATCCCTTGTTGAAACATCTTGGAGAGTTTTCTGATAGCAATGTCCCTCTGCAACACTGTGTAGACCCTCCAGCAGCCACCGGACCAAGGTCAACCCAGTATAAACTTGGTGGCAATAGAAAGTTTTCATTCATCAGTTAAACAGGAGCACTGTATTAGCCACCGGGCATACCTTGATTTAGAATAAGGGGCACCCAGGCCAACATTGAACATGTATAACACTGAACACGTACAACACTGAACATGTACAACAAACAATAATGTATAAAATGGAGGTATTGCAGGGTAACCTCTTGAGGGTTATTTTCTACTGGTGGTGGGTGGTTTAAGGATGTTTTAAGGTGACATCTGAGCTGTGTCTAAAGGGCAACAGAAGTTAAGTTAGCCACACTATTCTGACTTGTCCACCTCAGAGTACTTTCAAAGAAAGAAAAGCTCCTACTAACTTTTAAATCAGCCAAGAGTATTGTTTCATCAAAAGAGTTGAATTTCATGTTTGTTGCATACTATTGGGGTTGTAGGTAGTGAAAAAGAGTGTTTGCCTCTTCACAGAACAAAGAGCTTATTGTTTAATATGATTACACAATACCATCTTTCTGAGCTAACCCTGATTTTAGTCCTTGTAGGAATTTGGCCAGTTTCTGCATTTGCTATAGATGTCCACATTTCTGGCAGACACTGAAAGATTTAGAAAATGATTGTACTTTATACACAGATCACTCAGGCATACTGATGGCAGGCTATGGAGTGTACTATTAGATTGGCACACACCAGGGTGCCAGCTCTAGCAGAAAGAGGATTTTTAAAATAAAAACTCTTCTCATGTATGAACTATTGGGAGAGAGTATGTGCATTTCGAAAATTCGAATACGTATATTGCATATTTCAGAGTATTGGGATTCATTAATTTTGTTCTGATATACTTCCCCAAGTCTCGCCTATAATTATAAACTTCAAGGACATGGAAACAACGTTCATGTATAGAGACAATGGAAAAGAAAAATACAAAATACAAGTAAGTTTAGGCTTTATTGAAAATCACGGGGCCCGGCGTGGTAGCACATATCTGTAATCCCAGCACTTTGGGAGTTCGAGGCAGGGGGATTGCTTGAGGCCAGGAGTTCAAGACCAGCCTGGGCAACATAGGGAGACCCCATCTCCACAAAAAATAAAAAATTAGCCTTAGCCAAGTGTGGTGGTGCGTACCTGTAGTCACAGCTACTTGGGAGGCTGAGGCAGGAGGATTGTTTGAGCCTGAGAAGTTGAGGCTGCAGTGAGCTGTGATCATGCCAGTGCATTCCAGCCTGGGTGACAGAGTAAGACTCTGTCTCAAAACAAAGCAAATTTTTTTTTTGAGACGGAGTCTTGCTGTGTCACCTAGGCTAGCGTGCAAAGTGAGACCCTGACTCAAAACAATTAAAACTTTTTTTTTTTTTGAGACAGAGTCTCACTCTGTTACCCAGGCTAGAGTGCAGTTGGCATGATCTCGGCTCAATGCAATCCTGGGTTCAAGTGATTCTCTTGCCTCAGCCTCCTGAGTAGCTGGGATTACAGGCACGAGCCACCATGCCCAGCTAATTTTTGTATTTTTAGTAGAAATGGGGTTTCACCGTGTTGGTCAGGCTGGTCTCAAACTCCCGACCTCGTGATCCACTGGCCTCAGCCTCCCGAAGTGCTGGGATCACAGGTGTGAGCCACTGTGCCCAGTCAAACAATTTTTTTTAAGTTGTGTTTTTTGTTGTTGTTTTTTTGGTTTAAGTGACAGAATCTCTCTCTCTCTGTTACCCTGGCTGGAGTGTAGTGGTTTTCATCCTAGCCCACTACAGCCTCGAATTGGGCAACAGAGCAAGACTCTGTCTCAAAAAAAAAGAGAAAAGAAAGGGCCGGGCTCGGTGGTTGACGCCTGTAATCCCAGCGTTTTGGGAGGCCAAGGCGGGTGGATCACCTGAGGTCAGGAGTTCGAGACCAGCCTGGCCAACATGGTGACACCTCATCTCTACTAAGAAAACACAAAAATTAGGCCAGGCACAGTGGCTCATGCCTGTACTCCCAGCACTTTGGGAGGCTGAGGTGGGCAGATCACCTGAGGTTGGGAGTTCGTGACCAGGCTGACCAACATGGAGAAACCCCGTCTCTACTAAAAAATACAAAACTAGCCGACCGTGGTGGCGCATGCCTGTAATTCCAGCTACTTGGGAGGTTGAGGCAGGAGAATCGCTTGAACCTGGGAGGCGGAGGTTGCGGTCAGCCAAGATCGCACAATCACACTCCAGCCTGGGCAATAAGAGCAAAACTCCATCTCAAAAAAACAAAAAATTAACTGGATGTGGGAGCGCGTGCCTGTAATCCCAGCTTCTTGGGAGGCTGAGGCAGGAGAATTGCTTGAACCTGGGAGGCGGAGGTTGCAGTGAACTGAGATCGCGCCACTGCACTCCAGCCTGGACGACAGAGCAAGAATCCAACTCAAGAAAAAGAAAAAAGAAGAGAAGAAAAGAAAAGAGAAGAGAAAAGAAAAGAGAACCATCCTGGGCAACCTGGTGAAACCCCATCTCTACTAAAAATACAAAAAATTAGCCAGGCATAGTGGCGGGCACCTGTAATCTCAGCTACCCGAGAGGCTGAGGCAGGAGAATCCCTTGAACCCAGAAGGTGGAGGTTGCAGTGAGCCGAGATTGTGCCACTGCACTCTATCCTGGGCGACAGAGTGAGACTCAAAAAAAAAAAAAAAAAAAAGAAAGAAAAGAAAGAAATCAACATCCAGTTTACACCACTGTAATTTTGGATTTTTCTGTCACTTGCCATCAAACTGATTCTGAAATCACAGAAAGATATATATAGATTTGCTTCTAGGGAAGAGGGTCTATGCTTTTTCACTCACAGTCACATACACACACACACACACACAGATGCTCACTTCCTCCCATCACCATCCTCTGGAAATGGGTGTTTTCATTTTGTTAATTTAATATCTTAATTTTTTTACATTATTTTCATGTAAATATTATCCACAACCTAGTTGTATAGTATCCTATTAGTAATTTCTTTTTTATGTTTCTTTTTTTGTTTTTTTTAATTGAGATAGGGTCTTGCTCTGTTGCCCAGGCTGGTCTCAAACTCCTGGACTCAAGTGATCCTCCCGCCTCAGTGGGAGCCACGGTGCCCTGCTCCATGTTTCTTTTCTCTTCTATTTTCCTATATCCTGTTTTGCTACAGACAGTTCCAGGGTTACAATTTTTTGATGTTACAATGGTGCCAAAGTGATATGAATTCAGTAGATTGACTTCGAGTACCCATACAACCATTCTGTTTTTCACTTTCAGTACAAGTATTCAATGAAGCACATGAGATATTCAACACTTTATTGTAAAACAGCTTTGTGTTTGATGATTTTGACCAACTGTAGGCTAATGTAAGTATTATGAGCTTGGCCGGGCGTAGTGGCTCATGCCTGTAATCCCAGCACTTTGGGAGGCCAAGGTGGGCGGATCACCTGAGGTCAGAAGTTCGAGACCAACCTGGCTAACATGGTGAAACCTCATCTCTACTAAAATACAAAAATTAGCCGGGCATGGTGGCTGGCACCTGTAATCCCAGCTAGTTGGGAGGCTGAGGCAGGCGAATCGCTCGAACCTGGGAGGTGGAGGTTGCAGTGTGCTGAGATCGTGCCACTGCACTCCAGCCTGCGCGATAGAGCAAGACTCCATCTCAAACAAATAAACAAACAAACGTATTATGAGCTTACATTAAGGTGGGCTAGGCTAAATTATGATGTTTGGTAGATTGTTTTTTTTTTTTTTTTTTTTTTTGAGACAGAGTCTTGCTCTGTCTTACCCAGGCTGGAGTGCAATGGTGTGATCTTGGCTTTGCGCAACCTCTGCCTCCCAGGTTCGAGCAATTCTCCTGTCTCAGCCTCCCGAGTAGCTGGGACTACAGGCATGTGCCACTACACTTTGCTAATTTTGTATTTTTAGTAGAGAAGGGGTTTCACCATGTTGGCCAGGCTGGTCTCGAACTCCTGACCTCAGGTGATCCACCTGCCTTGGCCTCCCAAAGTGCTGGGCTTACAGGCGTGAGCCACCGCACCCAGCCACATTAAGTGTATTAAATGCATTTTCCTCTTATGATATTTTAAACTTCTGATGGGTTTATTGGAACATAACCCCATCATAAGTCAGGGAACATCTGTACTTTGTAGATGATCTCAACTTTGTCTTCTAATACTACTAACGAAGTTTTGATCAATGTCATTATATTTTATTTAATTTTTATTTAATTATTAATTTTTGAGACAAGGTCTTGCTCTGTCACCGAGGCTGAGTGCAGTGGTATGATCATAGCTCACTGCAGCCTTGACCTCCAGGGCTCAAGTTGAGGCAGGAAAATAGGGTCTGGAGGCAGGGACTATAAGGCCGATTCACACTTCAGCTATGACATGAAATATCCTCTCCATAGGGCGTAGGCCAAGTAAATGACTTTGTAACTTTATCCTCTTCATTTACATAGGGCATACCTCAAGTAGAGGGTATTTTTAAACTCCCAAAAATTCTGAAACAGGGCCTTTGAGCTATGCTCAGGCCCACTCGAACACTGTGGAGTGTACTTTCATTTTCAATAAATCCCTTAATTCCTTCCTTGCTTTGTTTGTGCGTTTTGTCTAATTCTTTGTTCAAGACGCCAAGAACCTGGACACTCTTCCCCGGTAACAAAGTGATCCTCCCACCTCAGCCTCCCAAATAGCTGGGACTAGAGGCATGCACCACCATGCCTGGCTAATTTTTATTTATTTATTTATTTGTTTATTTATTTATTTATTTCATTTTATTGGTAGAGACTTGGTGTTACTATGTTGCCCAGGCTGGTCTTGAACTCCTGGGCTCAAAGGATCCTCCCTCCTTGGCCTTCCAAAGTGCTGGGATTACAGGTGTGAGCCACTGCACCCAGCCTGCAGGACAATTCTTTTTTTTTTTGAGATGGAGTTTCACTCTTGTTGCCCAGGCTGGAGTGCAATGGCCTGATCTTGGCTCACTGTAATCTCTGCCTCCCGGGGTCAAGCAATTCTCCTGCCTCAGCCTCCCAAGTAGTTGGGATTACAGGCATGCACCACCACCATGCTTGGCTAATTTTGTATTTTTAGTAGAGACGGGGTTTCACCATGTTGTTCAAGCTGGTCTCGAACTCCTGACATCAGGTGATCCGCCTGCCTTGGCATCCCAAAGTGCTGGGATTACAGGCGTGAGCCACGGTGCCAGGCTGACAATTTTTTTTTTTTTTTTTTTTTTTTTGAGACGGAGTCTCGCTCTGTAGCCCAGGCTGGCCGGATCTCAGCTCACTGCAAGCTCCGCCTCCCGGGTTCACGCCATTCTCTGGCCTCAGCCTCCCAAGTAGCTGGGACTACAGGCGCCCGCCACCTCGCCCGGCTAGTTTTTTTTTTGTATTTCTTAGTAGAGACGGGGTTTCACCGTGTTAGCCAGGATGGTCTCGATCTCCTGACCTCGTGATCCACCCCTCTCGTCCTCCCGAAGTGCTGGGATTACAGCTTGAGCCACCGCGCCCGGCCCAGGCTGACAATTTTTTTTTTTTTTTTTTTTTTTTTTTTTTGAGACGGAGTCATGCTCTGTCGCCCAGGCTGGAGTGCAGTGGCCGGATCTCAGCTCACTGCAAGCTCCGCCTCCCGGGTACACGCCATTCTCCTGCCTCAGCCTCCCAAGTAGCTGGGACTACAGGCGCCCGCCACTTTGCCCGGCTAGTTTTTTGTATTTTTTAGTAGAGACGGGGTTTCACCGTGTTAGCCAGGATGGTCTTGATCTCCTGACCTCGTGATCCGCCCATCTCGGCCTCCCAAAGTGCTGGGATTACAGGCTTGAGCCACCGCGCCCGGCCCAGGCTGACAATTCTTGAAGAGTAAATACCTTTTCCCATCAAAAGGAATCAAGATTCCTCGAAGAATTGCCTGCTTCCAGGTCTGAGGGAAGGAAATGTAAATTATTACCGATTTTTCTTATTTTTTTCTTACTATGTTAAGCACAGAAATTCCCAAAAACATAACCACAAATAGTTTAAAAAAAAAAAAAAAAAAAAAGATGGCCAGGCGCGGGTGGCTCACGTCTGTAATCCCAGCACTTTGGGAGGCCCGGGAGGGTGGATCACCTGAGGTCCAGAGTTCGACACCAGCCTGACCAACATGGAGAAACCTCGTCTCTACTAAAAATACAAAATTAGCCAGGTATGGTGGCACATGCCTGTAATCCCAGCTACTTGGGAGGCTGAGGCAGGAGAATCGCTTGAACCCGGGAGGCAGAGGTTGCGGAGAGCCGAGATCACACCATTGCACTCCAGCCTGGGCGGCAAGAGCAAAACGCCCTCTAAGAAAAAAAAAAAAAAGATATAGCCGCCATTTTGGTGTAAGCCTTCAGTTTTTTTTTTTCTATGCATATGAGGCAGGAGAATAGGGTCTGGAGGCAGGGAACCTAAGGCCAATTCACACTAGCTTCCTAGAACTAAGTCAAAAGGAAAACCCCGACTTTCCACACCTAAATAACAAAAGGATTGGAAGCTACTCCCTTTGCAAATCCCCGGCTCCACACCTTTTCTGTGTGGCAGATGGAAAATTGAAAGCATTTCTGATTGGTTGCTCTCTTCTCTTCTGATTGGTTGCTCCCCTCCCCTCCCCTCCCCCCTCCCCCTCCCCCTCCCCCTCCCCCCTCCCCCCCTCGTCTCTTCCCTCTTCTCTTTCCTCTTTTCGGAAGGAGTCTACCTCTGTGGCCCAGGCTGGAGTGCAGTGGCGCGATCTCCGCTCACTGCAATCTCTGCCTCCCAGGTTCAGGCGATTCTTGTGCCTCAGCCTCTCAAGTAGCTGGAATTACAGGCATGTGCCACCACACCCGGCTAATTTTTGTATTTTTAGTAGAGATGGGGTTTCATCATGTTGGCCAGACTGGTCTCAAACTCCTGCCCTCAGGTGATCCAGCCGCCTTGGCCTCCCAAAGTGCTGGGGTTCCAGGCGTGAGCCACCACGCCTAGCCTGATTGGTTGCTTTCTGTAGCCAATCAGACGTTTGCATAGGAGTGAGTGTAACTTTGTAACTACACTTCATCCTCTGATTGGTTGCTTTCCACAACCAATCAGACTGATTGCAGGCCACTATTTCATTTACATAGGATGTACACCACGTAACCAATGGAAAACCTCTAGAGGGTATTTAAACCCCAGAAAATTCTGGGGCTCTTGAGCTGCTATACTAGGCCTGCTCCTGCCTTGTGGGATGTACTTTTGTTTTCAATAAATCTCTGCTTTTGTTGCTTCATTCTTTCCTTGCTTTGTGCGTTTTGTCCAATTCTTTGTTCAAAACGCCAAGAACCTGGACACCCTCCACCAGTAACACATACGCATGCCCAACACACACATACACGGGCATTTTTGGAAGAAAAAGTGTAATCATATTAAATATTTTTGTAAATTCCCATTTATATTTCATTTAACATTATATTGTGAACCTTCTCTCATGTCAAATGTAGCGCTTTGACGTCATTTTTTAAAGCATTCAAGAAATCCTTTATCCAAAAGAAATCACAGTCAGGGCATTGATGAACAAAACAAATTGGTTCAGTTTCCCAGGTGGACTCTGGACTGGGCCTTTTCCCTGCCTTGCAGGCTGCAGTCATGCTTGGGAGCTACAGCATTAATCTAAAGGGCAATGACTCAGCTTCATTTGCATAACCATGGTGCACTGCATGCAAAACATTTACAAGTTAAAAGCCGTAGGTGTCCTTTAAACCTATTGTTTTGAAGAATGATACTTTTCTTTACACTTTCGCCTGAAAGAACTGCTGTATGTATTTGAGCTGGGCTTAATTTCACCCTCAGTGTACCAGAGGTGGCTGTTACCTGGCAACTGCCTTTCCGAGGTTGCTGCTGTTGCGGTTTTTTCTCTTTAGATTGTTTGAGTTAGTCGCTTTTTTTTTTTTTTTTTAATTTTTATTGTTATTGTTTTATGAGACAGGGTCTTGTTCTGCTATCCACACTGGATTGCAGTGGTGCAAATATGGCTCACAATAGCTTTGGCCTCCTGGGCTCAGGCCATTCTCTTGCCACTGCAGTAAATGCCCAGCTAATCTTTTATTTTTACTTTTTATGTATTTGGTTTTTTTGAGACGGTAGAGTTTGTTGGGGGTTTTTTTGTTTGTTTTATGAGATAGTCTTTGTTGGGTTTTTGTTTGTTTTTTGAGACAGTTGCCCAGTCGCCCAGGCTGGAGTACAGTGGTGCAGTCACAGCTCACTGCAACCTTGACCTCCCAGGCTCAAGTGATCCTCCCACCTCAGCCTCCCGAGTAGCTGGGACTACAAATGCATGCCACCATGCCTGGCAAATTTTTAGTTTTTTTATTAGAGATGGAGTCTCACTATGTTGCTCAGGCTGGTATAGAACTCCTGGGCTTAAGGGATCTGCTAGCCTTGGGCTCCCAAGGTGCTGAGATTATAGGTGTGCCAGGCCCAGTCAGTAGAGTTTTAACTGGGTGTTTTATTGACGTGTGTAATGTTGGGACCTGTCTTCTTCTTTTATGTAGCTGTAGTTTCTTGATTTCTCTTATGCTATGTAATATCTGACTTTTACGGTAGCTGTTTCTTTTAGTTCTACTACATATGTAGTATAGTTATACCTGTATTTGGAGTTTACATAGGTCTTCTCTCCAATCTTGCATTTTCTGTTTAACATTACATTTATGAGATTCATAGATTCACTCACAGCATTGTGCACAGCTGTTTTTTTTTTCGTGTTCTTGGCTCTTCTCTATGGTTATTACATTGTCATTATAATTCCATTCTACTGTTGATGCACATTTGGGTTGGGTGCAGCCTGAGGTCACTAGAACATCACTTTTATTGACAGTTGTGCATGTACCACCTACTAGCACATGCCATATGTTGTTTTTATTTTCCACTTTACTAAGTAATGGTAGTTATTTTCATAAGTGGTTAATACATTTGGTACTCCCCAGGAGAGGAACTGCTTGCTGGGCAAAGAGAAGTACATATTCAACTTTTCATTGAAGTAATGCCAGTTTTGGCTTTCTTCCAAAGAGATTGTGCCAGTATATAGTCGCGCCAATAGCATGTCGATGTTCCTGTTGTTTCACATGCTTACTAACTCTTGATATTTTCAGACTTCTTTTTTTTTTTTTTTTTTTTTTGGAGATGGGGTCTCACTCTGTCGCCCAGGTTGGAGTGCAGTGGCACGATCTCAACTTCCTGCAACCTCTGCCTCCCAGGTTCAAGTGGTTCTCCCACCACAGTCTCCCAAGCAGCTGGGACTACAGGCGCGCACCACCATGCCCAGCTAATTTTTTGTATTTTAGTAGAGATGGGGTTTCATCATGTTGCCCAGGCTGGCCTCGAACTCCTGAGTTCAGGCAGTCTGCCCACCTCAGCCTCCCAAAGTCCTAGGATTGATTACAGGCGTGAGCCACTGAGCCCAGCCTTCAGACTTCTACATTTTTGACTATCTGATGGGTGTAAAATGTATCACTTAAAATATTTGCACACAATTCCATCGTGTGGATGAACAATCATTTGTTCGAATCAAGGTTCTGGTGTATGACATATAGGTAGCTGCCAATTTTTCTGTTGTATACTCAAAGCAGTGCTTGTCTAATTACTTCCTTAGCATGAATTCCAATAGTAGAAATGTTGGGTTAAATGTTCCTCACATTTAACATTTTGATGCTTGTTACCCGACTGCCATTTGGAAAGATTTAACAATTTTACATTCCCATTTACAGTATTTTTATGCTTTTTCCCCATCCCTGTGTCAAAATTAGGTATTAAAAGAAATCTACAAAAATTAGCTGGGCATGGTGGCTGGTGCCTGTAATCCCACTACTCCAGAGGCTGAGGCAGGAGAACCGCTTGAACCCTGGAGGCAGAGGTTGCAGTGAGTGGAGATCGCACCACTGCACTCCAGCCTGGGCGACAGAGCGAGACTCCGTCTCAAAAAAAAAACAAAAAAAACCAAAAAATTCTAAAGGATGCATGTCCTTAATTTTAGAAGTCAAATTACACAAGGCTTTTAAAACAACGGAGACCCCTGACCAGTGCTTCTCTCTCTGTAACTACCAATGGGTTCATTTTACCCACTGCCCAGATAGAGCCGATTTATCAAAACAAGGGAATTGTAATAGAGTTTAATTCACACAGAGCTGGCCGAACAGGAGACCGGAGTTTTATTATTACTGTGAATAGAAAATATCTTGGGCCCCCAAAATCACTAAGCTGAAGGGAAAATTCAAGCTGGGAACTGCTCAGGGCAAACTTGCCTCCCATTCTATTCAAAGCCATCCCGCTGCTCACTGAGATAAATGCATATCCGATTGCCTCCTTTGGAAAAGCTAATCAGAAACTCAATGCAAACCATTGTCTCTCACCTACTTGTGACCTGAAAGCCCTCTCCCTGCTTGGAGTTGTCACCTTTTGATTCCACTTGTCCTGCCTTTCCGGACCAAACCAATGTTCATCTTACATATGTTGATTGGTGTCTCATGTCTCCCTAAAATGTACAAAACCAAGCTGTGCTCTGACCACTTTGGGCACATGTCGTCAGGACCTCCTGAGACTGTATCATGGGCACCCATCCTCAACCTTGGCAAAATAAAATTTCTAAATTAACTGAGGCCTGTCTCAGATTTTTGAGGTTCACTTTACTCAAGTCAGTCTCCCTGAAGATTTGGAAACTGAGGTTTTTAAAGGATAATTTGGTGGGTAGAGGGCTAAGGAGTGGGGAGCGCTGATTGGTCAGGTCAGAGATGAAATCCTAGGGAGTCAGTCGAAGCTGTCCTCTAGCAATGAGTCGGTTCCTGGGTGGGGACCACAACACCAGATGAGCCAGTTTATTGATCTGGGTGGCGCCAGCTAGTCCATTCAGTGCAGGGACTGAAAAATATCTTGAACACCAACCTTAGGTTTTACGGTAGTGGGTAGTGAGGTTATCCCTAGGAGCAATTGAGGAGGTTTAGAATCCTGTGGCCTCTAGCTGCAAGACTCCAGAACCATAATTTATTTTTTAATTTTTATTTATTTATTTTTGAGACAGAGTTTCACTCTTGTTGCCCAGTCTGCAGTGCAATGGCACTACCTCGGCTCGCTGCAACCTCTGCCTCCCAGGTTCAAGCGATTCTCCTGCCTCAGCCTCCTGAGTAGTTGGGATTACAGGCACCCGCCACCACGCCCGGCTAATTTTTGTATTTTTAGTAGAGACGGGGTTTCACCATGTTGGCCAGGCTGGTCTCGAACTCCTGACCTCAGGTGATCCGCCCACCTCAGCCTCCCAAAGTGCTGGGATTACAGGGGTGAGCCACCGTGCCCAAGCTATTTTTCTTTTATTATTATTTTTTTTTACTTTTTTTTTTTTTTTTTGAGACGGAGTCTCGCTCTGTCGCCCAGGCTCGAGTGCAGTGGCGCCATTTCGGCTCACTGCAAGCTCCGCCTCCCGGGTTTACGCCATTCTCCTGCCTCAGCCTCCCAAGTAGCTGGGACTACAGGCGTCCAACACCAAGCCCGGCTAATTTTTTTTGTATATTTAGTAGAGACGGGGTTTCACCGTGTAAGCCAGGATGGTCTCGATCTCCTGACCTAGTGATCCTCCCGCCTCGGCCTCCCAAAGTGCTGGGATTACAGGCATGAGCCACCGCACCCGGCTATTTTTACTTTCTTGGGCTTTCCAGTAAAGACCAGAAAACCTGCTAGATAAATTCTAAAACAGCTGTAACACTAAACCATAATATTGTGGCTAATTTGTTAGTCCTACAAAGGCAGTCTGGTTCCCACGCAAGAATGGGGTTTGTTTCAGGAAAGGGCTGTTATAATTTGTGTCAAAGTTAAATTATAAACTAAGTTCTTCCCAAAGCTAGTTTGGCCTATGCCCAGGAATGAACACAGAAGCAAGATGGAGTCAGTTAGGTCAAATCTACACACTGCCATAACTGTCTCACTGTTATAATTTTTGCAAAGGCCGTTTCACATCCCCAATTCCCACTTCCCAGGAGCCATTTACAACTCTTAGCAGTTTTGTCTGTTTGCATCTATGTCTCATAACAATATGCTTACGCCACTTGCCCTTGATTTTCAGTTGTAGATTGTGCATAGACTGCAAATTGCCCACTCTGATACCAGCTTTTCCTCAGCCTTCAGAGCTATTGCACCTCCAGAATTCCTGAGCCTTTCCAGGCTTCTGAAGCATGAAAGTGTTCTTGTTATCACTTGACTGTTGCTGGCCCTTCTGTTTTTGTCACTATGAATTTACAGCTTTTCTTTTCATTCCTTTATTGTCATTCAGTGGGGTTTGTGGATGGAGTGGCGATAAATGCATATATTTGTGTGAAAACCTAAGATATTGTACATTTCAGAAAACTAAAAAACCAAACCCCACTTTGAAAACAGAACTAAAACAGTATTTATTTTACAAAGGCCTCTAAAAATAGGATGACATTTTAGACACAGGTTGTTAAAAAACGTGCAGTCCAACCCTTTCATTGTACTGTTAAAGAAGCTGAGTGTGTCAGGCTGAGTATTTTCACCAAGTTTCCTGACTTTCCACTCGAATCTCTTTCCCCAGCCCCGTGGTTCTCAATCTTGGCTGCTGTTACAAAGTCTTGGAGAGTTTCAAACAACCCTGTACCCTCAGGGCTACATCCCCCGCCAAATAAATCAGTCTCTCTGCAGGGGAGCCTGGGCATCAGTAGCACCTGGACTTGCCAGGAGGTCCTACTGTGCAGCCATGCTTGAGGATGACTACCTGCTGCCAGGAGATTGACCAGTTTAGCCCCATTTCTAAAAGCATGGTAATGTGGACATCAAGACATCCATCACAAGCTCATTATTATTTGTTTCAGACAGGGTCTGGCTCTGTTGCCCAGGCTGGAGTGCAGTGGCCTGATCACAGCTCACTGCAATCTCCTCCTCCCGGGCTCAAGCCATCCTCCCACCTCAGCCTCCCGAATAGCTGGGATTCCAGGTGCCCGCCATGACGCCTGGTTATTTTTTTTTTTTTAAATAGAGACGGGCTTTCACCCTGTTGCCCAGGCTGGTCTCTAACTCCTGAGTTCAAGTGATCTGCCCACCTTGGTCTCCGAAAGTGTTGGGATTACAGGCGTGAGCCTCTGTGCCTGGCCTATTTTTATTAATTACCTTTGTGTGTTATCCAGATTTTTTTTTTTTTTTGAGATGGAGTCTCGCACTGTCACCCAGGCTGTAGTGTAACGGCATGATGTCGGCTCACTGCAACCTCTGCCTCCCGGGTTCACGCGATTCTCCTGCCTAAGCCTCCCGAGTAGCTGGAATTACAGGAGCACACCACCGCACCCGGCTAATTTTTTGTATTTTTAGTAGAGATGGGGTTTCACTATGTTGGCCAGACTGGTCTCAAACTCCTGACCTTGTGATCCGCCCACCTTGGCCTCCCAAAGTGCTGAGATTACAGGCGTGAGCCACCACACCCGGCCCCAGATTTAAAATAGTATCTATTTTCATGCCTCAATTTCACAAGCATGTATTCTGTTAATCCAATTAACAATGAACACTCAACAATTTTGTTAGTGGCATCAATATGGTGTTCTTGTGCCACAGTCCTTTGATAGTGGCATATTATTTAGCTCAGTTCTCACATGCCACTTATACCCTAAAGCAAATCTCCATGAAACAGTTTAAAATTGCTGAGTGATGTAGTCATTTTGCTATATCAGGATGTTTTCATTGTCTAAGTGCAGTAATGGCAGAGAACATTACGCACTTTATGGCTACTATGCTGATTATAGCTGGACACTGGATACTGTAGGAGTAGTTACTCGAAACCTCCATTATGATGAATTGATCTATTATCTCTATTTATTAGGTCATAGGAGCTGGTTAACGTCGCTGAGTTTTAGCTCTGGCCAGCAAAAAGCACAGTCACTGTTTATTATGGTTAGCAGGGAAGAACAAGAAAAATCACTACGGGCCGGGCGCGGTGGCTCAAGCCTGTAATCCCAGCACTTTGGGAGGCCGAGACGGGTGGATCACGAGGTCAGGAGATCGAGACCATCCTGGTTAACATGGTGAAACCCCGTCTCTACTAAAAAATACAAAAAACTAGCCGGGCGAGGTGGCGGACGCCTGTAGTCCCAGCTACTCGGGAGGCTGAGGCAGGAGAATGGCGTGAACCCGGGAGGCGGAGCTTGCAGTGAGCTGAGATCCGGCCACTGCACTCCAGCCTGGGTGACAGCGCGAGACTCCGTCTCAAAAAAAAAAAAAAAAAGAAAAATCACTACGTATTATCACTCCTTGGGGGCGGGTGGCAGTGAAGGAAAAATCCCACAACAGCCTTGGAATACCAGAGCTACTGACTGTGGGTTAGAATGGTCTTTCATTATGGGCCGGGCGCGGTGGCTCAAGCCTGTAATCCCAGCACTTTGGGAGGCCGAGATGGGCGGATCACGAGGTCAGGAGATCGAGAACATCCTGGCTAACACGGTGAAACCCCGTCTCTACTAAAAATACAAAAAACTAGCCGGGCGAGGTGGCGGGCGCCTGTAGTCCCAGCTACTCGGGAGGCTGAGGCAGGAGAATGGCGTGAACCCGGGAGGCGGAGCTTGCAGTGAGCTGAGATCCGGCCACTGCACTCCAGCCTGGGCGACAGAGTGAGACTCCGTCTCAAAAAAAAAAAAAAAAAAAAAAAAAAGGTCTTTCATTATGAAGGACAACCCATTGAATTTGAGAAGTCTACAGTGAAAGTAAAATGTGTTCTTAAAATGCAATACTATCTCGAGGCAGTTTTAATTCTAACAATAGGAGCCTACATACCAGATGGCTTTGAAATATTTACAGGTCCTCTTTATCTGAAATTTTAGTTACCCAGGAACAACCATTATAACTTATACCTTGCCACTAAAAGTAAGGTTTATTTATTCAGAAAAAAAGGGTAATACAATTTTTCATTTTGAAATAAATCAGGATGCATTGAATAAATGCTGTTTTAAAAGCCATACTTTCAACAACTGAAATCATAGATGGCTTTATCTAAGTAAATCCCTTAGTGTGAAGACCAGATAAATCATTTGATGATTTGTGAGAAGTATGTAACTGCATGTGATTAAAGCTTCATGTGTATTTGTCATGTCATGACTCGGTAGTTTAGCCTACAGAAGTAATCATTCATTAAAATGGCCCATCTTCCCCACAATAAAACTGATTATAAACCATATCAAAATTTCTGCCACTTTTGGTCAGGCGTAGTGGCTCATGCCTGTAATCCCAGCACTGTGGAAGGCCGAGGCAGATGGATCACCTGAGCTCAGAAGTTCAAGACCAGCCTGAGCAACATGGGGAGACACCCATCTCTACAAAAAATACAAAAAGTAGCCAGGTGTGGTGGTGTGTGCCTGTGGTCCCAGGTACTCAGGAGGCTGAGGCGGGAGGATCCCTTGAGCCTGGGAGGCAGAGGCTGCAGTGAGCTGAGATCCCACCACTGTACTCCAGACCGGGTGACACAGTGAGACCCTGTCTCAAAAAAAAAAAAAAAAAAATTCTACCACTCATGCCTGTGATCCCAGCACTTTGGGAGGGCGAGGTGGGTGGATCACCTGAGGCCAGGAGTTCAAGACCAGCCTGGCCAACATGGTGAAACCCCATCTCTACTAAAAATACAAAAATTAGCCAGGTGTGGTGGCACAGGCCTATAATCCCAGCTACTCTGGAGGCTGAGGCAGAAGAATCACTTGAACCCAGGAGGCAGAGGTTGCAGTGAGACGAGACGAGATTGTGGCCATTGCACTCCAGCCAGGGAAACAGAGTGAGCCTCCATCTCAAAAAAAAAAAAAAAAAAAAAAGAAAAAAGAAAAAAAAGTTGAAAACTAAATTTGCTAAAAGTAAATGTGCCTAATTTTCCTAATTAAAAAATGTTTATCTTTACTTAAAAATGGAGGGGGATATCTCACTATTACTAGAAAGAGTAACTATATAAAATAATTTGAATTACTGATGCACATTCAGAGTCCTGGTTTTTAATACCAAAAAGCCATCAAGGCCGGGCGTGGTGGCTCACGCCTGTAATCCCAGCACTTTGGGAGGCCCAGGCAGGCGGATCACCTGAGGTTGGGCGTTCAAGACCAGCCTGACCAACATGGTGAAACCCTGTCTCTACTAAAAATACAAAAATTAGCCGGGTGTGGTGGTGCATGCCTGTAATCCCAGCTACTAGGGAGGCTGAGGCAGGAGAATTTCTTGAACTTGGGAGCCAGAGGTTTCAGTGAGCCGAGACTGCACCATTACACTCCAGCCCAGGCAACAGTGTGAGGCTCTGTTTCAAAAAAGAAAAAAAAAAAGCTGTCAAACAGGCAAATAAAATACTGCAAGTCAGACATAATCATAAGATTTCTGCTGAAACCTTTTAAATGTCTTGAAATCCTATTTTTAACAATATTTTGATTAAAGCAAATCATCTTGATTACAATAGTGCATCTTAAATCACTGGGAGTACAAGTGTAATTGCTGCTTTATCTCTGAAATGGTGTTTCTCTAGTTTTTTT
Organism: Macaca mulatta; assembly: GCF_049350105.2. NCBI lineage: Eukaryota > Metazoa > Chordata > Mammalia > Primates > Cercopithecidae > Macaca > Macaca mulatta. The sequence goes on along the minus strand of NC_133426.1, from coordinate 16,434,485 downwards.
TTTTTTTTCAAAAATTACCAATTAAGGTCGGCACGGTGGTTCACGCCTGTAATCCCAGCACTTTGGGAGGTCAAGGCGGGCGGATCATTTGAGATCAGGAGCTCGAGACCAGCCTGGCCAACACGGTGAAACCCCATCTCTGCTAAAAATACAAAAAAATTAGCCGGGCATGGTGGTGGGTGCCTGTAATCCCAGCTACTCCGGAGGCTGAGGCAGGAGAATCGCTTGAACTTGGGAGGTGGAGGTTGCAGTGAGCCGAGATCAAGCCACTGCACTCCAGTCTGGACGACAGAACAAGACTGTCTCCAAAACAAAACAAAATAAAACAAGGCCTGATTTACCAAGAATATTTCTCATCCCCCTAAAAACTTGCCCCCCCCCCTTTTTGAAACAGGGTCTCTGTCACCCAGACTGGAGTGCAGTGGCATGATCACAGCTCACTACAGCCTGGATCTCCTGGGCTCAAGCGATTCTCCTGCCTCAGCCTTCCAAGTAGCTAGGACCACAGGTGCGGGCTACCACGCCTGGCTCATTTGTACTTTTGTAGAGGCAAGGGTCTCCCTATGTTGCCCAGGCTGGTCTTGAACTCCTGAGCTCAAGTAATCTGCCTGCCTCAGCCTCCCAAAGTGCTGGGATTACAGGTGTGAGCCACCACGCCCAGCCCTTGGGTCTCTTTAATTTTGGTAGTATAGAAATAATCGGAACCTCACAGAAGACACCTGTAATGCCAACTAGAAAAACACTGCTGCAAAGGACATCTAGTGGAAGGGTAAAAAGTAAAAAGCAGTAGAAACCTCAGCTTCCCTGAGAGCATATTAGATCAGTGCTTCCCAAACTGTAAATAAAGTCCATTCTCATCCCCTGGGGGTTCTTGGTAACATCAACTGGTCTGGGGCAGGCTTGAGATGGTGCATTTCTAACATACTACCAGGCCATGGCCGAGCTACACTGGTTCCTGAGCCACACTCTGAGCAGTGAGGCATAATCTCCATAGTGTGATGTTCATATTTTAGCATTTTATTAAGTTTTACAGGTTTTCATGCTCGGTATATCTTGGTGGCTAATCCCTGGGCATGTAATAAATACTTAGAAATTTTCCACCAAACATGGTGATAAATTATTTCGCTCTTTAAAGGAATAACACTTATTACCTATATAATTTACTAAAGCAGAACATTTTACTCCTTGATGAATCCATAAAAATACAGCATAACTGTATTCTTACAGTATGTACAAAATCTTATTTTATCCTTTTATTTTCACAGGGCAATGCATAATTAGGTTGTTTTTAAATATAAAATTGATAGCAATAACTGTCACACACCTCTATTGTCATTTTAGGGTTTTTCTCTTTCTCTGATACTTTTTTTGGTGTGTTTATTCAACATTTATCAATAAGAATTTTAGTGCATTCACTAAGAGCCAAGCACCAACACATCCTGATATGCTTCCATCTAGGACTTTTAGCTGCTTAAACACATTTAACATGCCTCTTTTCCTCCAGCAAACTCTATTTTTTTTTAAAAAAAGAAACTCTTTCCTGCAATGAGATTATTTCAGAAGTTGCCAGTCATCTTGGAACCCAAACTCAGTAATAAGCAACTGTGGGACCACAAGTGGAAACCTTTTGATGATGGGGCCAGTGGTTTCATGGAATACACGGGTTTACTGCTATAACCCAAGAGACTCCAGTTGAGACAGTCTGGCTCATTCAGACACATGCATCCACAACTATGAACAGGAGTAATGCCTGGACCCATACCCAGTTCTCCTGTTGACTATATCTTTGCCAAAGGACTACTGACTAGTTTTAATGGGGCCAAGAACACAAATATGTATATTTTTCTTATAAAGAAACATTTTAATTCTATTCCCCTTTATGTAATAAAGGCTTCTTGAAAAACATGAAAGGTTTGGCGAGCAAATACTTAGGAAGTTTTCTGACATTAAACCACCTTGTTCATTCATTCATTCATTCATTCATTCATTCATTTTTGAGACAGAGTCTCACTCTGTCACCCAGGCTGGAGTGCAGTGGCGTGATCTCAGCTCACTGCAACCTCCACCTCCCAGGTTCAAGTGATTCTCCTGCCTCAGCCTCCTCACCTTGTTCTTTAAAAATAATCATATTCTATGAACATGTGTCTGCTGGTGTAGCAGAAACAGAAGGATTAATCAATAAAGTCCTAGAAGGTGAACTCGGAGGAACACAATTTTATGAAGATTCAGTTTAAGACAAAGCTCAAACATTTGTATGTGGTGATGATTAAAACAAGAACAACAACAACAACAACAACAAAAAACAAGAACAACAGCCTTGCAGGGGAATGAGCTTCTGAAGGTTATTATAATAGAAAAAGGATGGAAGGTCCTACTTTGTATAAAAACTGTGATGTAAAATTTCTGGTATAGTTTAAAAATAAAAGAAAGAAAAGGCCCCAGAGAAAAACAAATATTTTCACACAGTTTTTTTTTTTTTTTTTTTTTTTTGAGACTGAGTCTCGCTTTATCGCCCAGGCTAGAGTGCAGCGGCACCATTTCGGCTCACTGCAACCTCTGCCTCCTGGGTTCAAGAGATTCTCTTGCCTCAGCCTCCCTAGCAGCTGGGATTACAGGCGCCCGCCACCATGACCGGCTAATTTTTGTATTTTTAATAGAGACAGGGTTTCACTATGTTGGCCAGGCTGATCTTGAACTCCTGACCTCCAGCGATCTACCCACCTCGGCCTCCCAAAGAGCTGGGATTACAGGCCTGAGCCACCACGCCTGGCCTGCACAGTATTTCTTAATGTAAAATTGTGTGATGTTTATATCATTAAAATCAACTTATTTATTTTATCTTTTGGCTTTCAGGTGGAATTTTAGAAAATACCTGGCAAGCGAATAGTTCTGAAAGTGCTTCCTCTTAAGTTCTTTGGTATAATTTGGTCATTTTGATAGTAATCAACCCATTAAGTAGGTACTTTAACACCCACATATCAATTAAAATGGAATGTAGAGTACAGATATTTAGAAAACCATGACTGAGGAATAAATTGTATTTCTGACCTCATGGAAAACAGAACTCTAAAATTTTACTTATGTTTCTGTGGTAAAGATAGCCATACTGCCTACGAGGACATCTCTAACTCTATTTATACTAAAGAAACGTTCTACAAAACATCTCTTTCTGATTATTAGAAGTAACTGTTCTATATACTTTTTTAAAGTAGAAGAGGCAAGTTTCAACCTGAAAAAAGGGTAATTTTGAATTTCATAAAGTTATACTTTTTTATGCCTTCTGATTCAGTGAGCGTCAACATCTAGAATTTAATGTCAGTTTGCAGACTGTTAAGGATTATTATTCTATTTCAGGAACAGCTAATTTTCCTCTTGAAGCATTTTCTCTATTTCCTTATCCCAGTTTTCATCTCGTTTTTCAGATTCTGTCACCACTTCATATTCTTGAAGTTCCTGCTGCAGTTCTTTTTCCCAATCTGCAGAATCCTCTAAAAGAAACAAAGGAGAAGAAAAAGATTCTCTCTGAATTCATACTGCTAGTGTTCACAATTCGGTCCATCTCAATTACCTACGTAAAGTCCTAGCTGCCGTAATTTTTAACATCGCAGCCTTCATTACTGTGTGTGCTCAGAAAAACTCAGTAAATTTTAAGTGACCAAGGATAAATACAATTAGAAAGATAAATCTGTTAATGTAGAAGCAAAGGTATCAGATGTCATCAATATATTTTGGGTATTATTTTGCTTTCCCTATGCCTCTGCTTTTCCTTTTATTTAAATGGGTAATTGATAATTAATACTTGGTTGCAAGTTAATTTTTACCACTACCAATGATGATGATGGTAGCAAAAGCAGCTAATGTTTATTGAGCACTTACTGAGCTGGGCACTGGCCTAACTGCTTTCTGTGTATCATGCTTTTCATCCTTAGAACAGTCCATGGACAAGGTATTACTATTAGCCACATCTTACAGATGGGGAAATGGAGACTTAGGAGAGGTTAAGCAACTTGGCCAAGATCACACCGTTTGACAGCGACAGATGTAAGAATGGAACCAAATCTGCAGGCTCCACAGTCTATGCTTAACCACTATGCAGACAAAGAGTTGTCTCCTTAAGAGTGGAGACAGACACCGGGGTCTGAAGTCAGCCTGGACTCTCTCATGGTGTTCTGACTGGAGCTCTCACACTGGTCTTTCACGTTGAGATGTAGAGCTGCAACTTTCTGTGTGGACACTCAATATACCTGTGTGTGTGTGGGATAATGCATCTGCTATGTAATGTTATAAAACAAACTGGCTATTTAAAAAGTAAAGCTAAGATTCATTTTTGTCTTTTGTTTTTTGAGACAGAGTCTCACTCTGTTGCCCAGGCTGGAGTGCAATGGTATGGTCTCGGCTCACTGCAACCTCTACCTCCCAGATTCAAGCGATTCTCCTGCCTCAGCCTCCCAAGTAGCTGGGATTACAGGTGCCGCCACCATGCCCAGCTACTTTTTGTATTTTTTTTTTTTGAGACAGAGTCTCATTCTGTCGCCCAGGCTGGAGTGCAGTGGTGCAATCTCGGCTCACTGCTAGCTCCGCCTCCTGGGTTCACGCCATTCTCCTGCCTCAGCCTCCCACGTAGCTGGGACTACAGGCGCCCACCACCAGGCCAGGCTAATTTTTTTTGTATTTTTAGTAGAGACGGGGTTTCACCATGTTAGCCAGGATGGTCTCGATCTCCTGACCTCGTGATCTGCCTGCCTCGGCCTCCCAAAGTGCTGGGATTACAGGCGTGAACCACCGCGCCCGGCTTGTCTTTAAAAATAAACCTTAAACTTAGCTATAGAGAAAACAAAAAATGAAATGCTTTAATTGTTCTACAGCAGCAACCTCAAAGGAAAAGACACCCTGTGTTATGCAGGAAGCCACCAATTTCACAAATATTTATTAGGGTGCTTACTGAGTGCTAAGTTCCATATTAGGTACTGTAGGGGGATAGAAAGACAATGTGTAACTGCCCTTGGGGAGCTTATAATTTAGTCCTGGAGCCAAGACATATAATAAATAAAAGACTATTGGGGCCAGGCATGGTGGCTCATGCCTGTAATCCCAGCACTTTGGGAGGCCGAGGCAGACAGAGCACTAGAGACCAGGAGTTCGAGACCAGCCCACCAACATAGCGATACAAAAAATACAAAAATTAGCCCGGTGTGGTGGTGTGTGCCTGTAGTCCCAGCTACTTGGGAGGCTGAGGCAGGAGAATTGCTTCAACCTGGAAGGTGGAGGTTGTAGTGAGTCACAGTTGTGCCACTGCACTCCAGCCTGGGCAACAGAGTAAGACTCCATTTCAAAAAAAAAAAAAGAAAAAAAAAAAAAGGTTGTTGGGCTGCGTGTGGTGGCACATACCTGTAATTCTAGCACTTAGAGACACTGAGGTGGGAGGATTGCTTGAGCCCAAGAGTTTGAGATCAGCCTGGGCAATCCGGCAAGACTCCACCTCTATAAAAAATTTAAAAAATTAGCCTGATGTGGTGGCACACGTCTGTAGTCCCAGCTGCACTGGAGCCTGAGGTGGGAGGATGGTGTGAGCCTAGGAGTTTGAGGCTGCAGTGAGCTATGATGGCACTATTGCACTTCAGCCTGGGTGACAGAGTGACACCCTATCTCAAAAAGAAAACTGGTTTTTTTTTTTTTTTTTTTTTTTTGAGACGGAGTCTCGCTCTGTGGCCCAGGCTGGAGTGCAGTGGCTGGATCTCAGCTCACTGTAAGCTCCGCCTCCCGGGTTTACGCCATTCTCCTGCCTCAGCCTCCCGAGTAGCTGGGACTACAGGCGCCCGCCACCTCGCCCAGCTAGTTTTTTTGTACTTTTTAGTAGAGACGGGGTTTCACCGTGTTCGCTAGGATGGTCTCGATCTCCTGACCTCGTGATCCGCCCGTCTCGGCCTCCCAAAGTGCTGGGATTACAGGCTTGAGCCACCGCGCCTGGCCGAAAAACTGGTTTTTAAAAGCAGCCTGGTCCTTCCCAGAAGCAATGCTCTTTTGGCATGCAGCAGCTGGGAAAAGAATCTTCCATGTACATGTCTACAGTCAAGCAGAACGCTAGCTTTTAAAAATTTATTATTATTATTATTTTGAGATGAAGTCTTGCTCTGTCACTCAGGTTGGAGTGCAGTGGCGCGATATCGGCTCACTGCAACCTCCACCTCCCAGGTTCAAGTGATCGTCCCACCTCGGCCTCCTCCCGAGTAGCTAGAATTATAGACGTGAGCCACTGCACCAGGTCCAAACATTTATTATTATTTATTTATTTTTGAGACGGAGTCTCGCTCTGTCACTCAGGCTGGAGTGCAGTGGCACGATCTCGGCTCGCCGCAAGCTCCGCCTCCTCGATTCACGCCATTCTCCTGCCTCAGCCTCCCGAGAAGCTGGGACTACAGGCGCCTGCCACCACGCCCGGCTAATTTATTTTGTATTTTTAGTAAAGACGGGGTTTCACCATGTTAGCCAGTATGGTCTCTATCTCCTGACCTCGTGATCTGCCCGCCTTGGCCTACCAAAGTGCTGGGATTACAGGCGTGAGCCACTGTGCCCGGCTGCCAAAAATTTATTTTATTAAATTTTTCAGACACAGGGTCTTGCTCTGTGTCCCAGTCTGGAGTGCAGTTGTGTGATCATAGCTTGCTGTAGCCTTCAAGTCCTGGCTCAGCTGGGTGCGGTGGCTCACATCTGTAATCCCAGCACTTTGGGAGGCCAAGGCAGGTGGATCACCTGAGGTTGCGAGTTCGAGACCAGCCTAACATGGTGAAACCCCATCTCTAGTAAAAATACAAAAATTAGCGGGCATGGTGGCATGTGCCTGTAATCCCAGCTACTCGGGAGGTTGAGGCAGGAGAATCGCTTGAACCCAGGAGGCAGAGGTTGCGGTGAGCTGAGATCGTGCCATTGCACTCCGGCCTGGGTGACAGAAACTCTGTCTTTAAAAAAAAAAAAAAAAAAAATTATCCTGGGCTCAAGTGATCCTCCTGCCTCAGCCTCCTGAGTAGCTGGGACCATAGGCACGTGACAACATACCAGCAAAATGCCAGCTTTTAAAGCAGAAGGCTGGAGGGCAGTATCTCCATGTGCCCAGGGGTACATGCCCTCACCCCATTCCTAGTTACATGTCCTTGGGGCTGAGATGCCCTGGGTGAATTACTTAACCTCTCTGAGTCTCAGGCTTTCCCCTTTACATTGGGGGTTTCATCAGAGGAGCTCTATAGTCACACCAGACTCCCTAACCCTTTGATTTGCTTCTGTGAGTGCTTAAGGCAGAAGGACATGAGTGAGGTCTGGTCATGTTTGTTAGACTCCACCTTCTAGTAGGGAACAGAATATCAATTTTATTTATTTATTTATTTGAGACAGGGTCTCACTCTGTCACCCAGGCTGGAATGCAGTGGTGTGATCACGGCTTACTGCAACCTGGAGCTCCTGGGCTCAAGCCATCCTTCCACCTCAGCCTCCCGAATAGCTGGGACCACAGGCCCATGCCGCCATGCCGGGCTAATTTTTGTATTTTTGGTAGAGACAGGGTTTTGCAGTGTTGGCCAGGCTGGTCTCAAACTCCTGACCTCAAGCAATCCACCCGCCTCGGCCTCTCAAAGTGCTGGGATTATAAGCATGAGCCACCGCGTCCAGTAAGAATCAATTTTTTTTTTTTTTTTTGAGACAGAGTCTTGCTCTGTCGCCCAGGCTGGGGTACAGTGGCCGGATCTCAGCTCACTGCAAGCTCCGCCTCCCGGGTTTAGACCATTCTCCTGCCTCAGCCTCCCGAGTAGCTGGGACTACAGGCGCCCGCCACCTCGCCCGGCTAGTTTTTTGTATTTTTTAGTAGAGACGGGGTTTCACGGTGTTAGCCAGGATGGTCTCGATCTCCTGACCTCGTGATCCGCCCGTCTCGGCCTCCCAAAGTGCTGGGATTACAGGCTTGAGCCACCGCGCCCGGCCAAGAATCAATTTTGATGCAAAATTTACAAGATTGTGCACTGGCTTCAGAATAACAATTTTCTACAATTGGCTTTGGAATTAGGGAGGTGAATAGTTTCTTTGTTTTGTTTTTTACCTTCCAGTACAGCTGTCTCTTCTTGCTTTTTGTCAAGCACTAGTTGCTCCATTTCTTTCCTTAGATCTTCCTGATTTAAGTTACAGGCATCGAAGGCATCACTGACAAACTCAGAAACACCTGGGCTAGTAGAAATTTCTTCCTCATCCTGAAATGCAACAAATGAGCTCTTGAAATGGTTTGCTAAGCGACATTTGTGTTATTCTGGTTTGCTACTGTCTCACAATTTAATGCCATGCTATTTTTATTTCTTTTCTCCGTGAGCTGTAAGACAATGAGCACTGCTCTCCAACCTTCTAACATGCAGTTGCTTGGTAACTACATGAGTTACCACCTGAGGCTATTATTCTCCCTCACAGCTTGAATCACTCCAACCGTTCTCTCCAATCCCTGATGAGCACATCTAGAATTACATATGCCAGTAAATCACCCTCAAGTCTCAGCCATAGTTCCTTGACTATTCAAGTACCAGATGCTGCTTCTTCCAAACCCATATTCATACATAGTTTTAAATGGTATCAGAGATAGTTAACACAGTTACTTTATTTCCAGATATCAACTACTAGGTACAATGTAAAACTGGATTACCTCTTGAGTTTTAAGCTGAGATTTGATTACAACGGGTGGCGTTTTGGGCCGTACTGCCTCTAAGAAGTGAGAATAAGAGAGACAATAATTGCTTGGTTCAGTTCTGAATATATATTATAATCACAGTAAAATATCCACAAGTATTATGATACTAAATAATTTTCAGAAATGAATTTTTATGTGATGCTTTCAGCTTTTCTTAAGTTATAAGAAACAGCCATGGTGAAACCATCTCAACCTCTTACTTTGGGGATATTTTTATCTATCTACCTACCTATCTATTCATTTATTTGTTTTTAGACATGGAGTGTCAGTATGTTGCCCAGGCTGGACTCAAACTTCTGGGCTCAAGTGATCCTCCTGCCTCAGCCTTCTGGGGATATTTTTAACATGTCATCATATTCAATACTCCTTATATAAAATTTCCAGCAGGAAATAATTTTTAACTACAGTGTGAGCAAAATTCATTGAAGAATAGTTCTGTACTTTTTTAGGATAATGAGGATTAAGTTACTTATCAAGTTTGCCTGCTGACATGAGTGCTAGAAAAAGGCAGTCTTTATGGAATACTGTCATAAGTCCATTTTGTTAAGGCAGTATTTGATAAAATGGAATTTTCCAACAAAATTAACATAAATGCTAAAGAATGATAGACAATTGGGATGCATGTTAACACTGATATACAAAATGACAAATTTTCCTGTGTAGAGCAACTTCACTCCATTTCGCTGACACTAAGAGCAGTGTCGGATCCTGTCCTAGTATTCTATATAACCTGTACCTCAGGACATGCTGTTTTGCTTAATCATTTAAAATTCCGTGAATGAAATCACCCCGCTTCTCGTGGGATGCATGTCCAGTTGTAATGAGTACCTACTATACACAGCAGGTACTCACTAAAAATTTAAAATATGACACAAAATGTGTTTCTTGTTTTAATTATTACAGATTTCAAACAGCTGCCATTATTATACAACACATTCCCACAACCAGTGGTAAGTTAGTGTCACAATGAGTCCAATGTTCATCAGTGCCTAGCTCAGAACTAGATAGATCCTTGTAACTTGGAGTGGAATGGAGCTTTGTTCTGCTCTATAGACTACATGCACTGGAGAAACATCAGGTTGAAAGAAACAAAAAGGAGGCGGACTGAATCAGAGTAGGGGACAGAAGTATAAAGAATCACATGGTTAAGGGCCAAAAATGAGAGGTGGGGAAGATGACAGATGTTTGAGAGAGAAAAAAAAAGAAAAAAAACTCGCCAGGCACAGTGGCTCATGCCTGTAAGTCCCAGCTACTTGGGAAGCTGAGGCAGGAGGATCGCTTGAGTCTAGGAGTTTGAGGACAGCCTGGGCAACATAGTGAGACCCGTGTCTAAAAAAAAAACAAAAATAAAAACAAGGAATGAGAAAGGAGATAAGCAAAGTAAAGGAAAGCTTGGGGAAGACATGATTGAGATGGGTTAGAGAGAAGGCAGTAAGAGAAAAATGAAGATTTCCTCCAGGAGGAAAATAATTTTTCCCTAAGACAATGACATTTCTGGTATGTATAAAAGGTCAAGCTCATTTGAGTCTCTAAGAACAATGTTTTCTGTAGAGTGCTGTCTTCTACCCGGAATGTACCTGTCAGCGGCAAATCCTGCTCTCTGCCATTGCTCTTCTCCTCCTTCCCTGCGGCCTGCTGTTGGGCGGCCAGGGCCGTGAGCTGGGCTGACTGCTTAATCAGGGAGACGCGGTAAAAGTAGTTCCTCCAGAACACTTCTTCCTTCACACTTTTAAAGAAAGGCAAATTAGAACAGTGGAAAAAGGCAAAATTAAAAATGAATAAAAAGCAGATAGACAAGAACACATTTGAGAACGTACAAAGACAAGTGCACGCAGGGGTTATTTGTTGTAGAGGGGACTGGAGTAGATGATTTGCAGGAGCACTTTCAAAGCTGAGTGAGGTTCAGAGGGGGTTCGTACTGGCTTTAACAATTTTTTTTTTGACACGGAGTCTTGCTCTGTTGCCCATGTTGGAGTGCAGTGGTGTGATCTCAGCTCACTGCAACCTGTCTCCTGGGTTCCAACAATTCTCTTGCCTCAGCCTCCTGAGTAGCTGGGATTATAGGTCGCCGTGACCATGCCCAGCTAATTTTTGCATTTTTAGTAGAGACGGGGTTTCACCATGTTGGCCTGGCTGGTCTCAAACTCCTGACCTCATGATCTGCCCGCCCCAGCCTCCCAAAGTGCTGGGATTACAGGCGTGAGCCACTGCGCCCAGTCCGTATTCGCTTTAGAATTGAAAGCTAACAACAGGATAAACATAACAGCTATCTTCCCCATAGCAGCAAAATACAAGTTACAGAATACCAATGAAACCTCAACATTTCTTGGTATCTTAATGATACCAATACTGCTCTCAGTAGAAGAAAACAGGGCATTGCTGTGAAACTAGCATAATCAACCTGGGAAACGAGAAGCAGAGTCAGGACTCCACCAATCACTTGCTGTTTCTCAGACGATTAAATGCTTTCCAGCAGTGAGAAGAAAGCATTGTGGCTGTTGTTCCTTATGAAAGAGAATGTTTGGCAGCTTGCTAAACTAGTAACCAGTAACCAGTAAGAGTTAGCAATGGGGTGGGAAATGCTTGATAAAAAGATTGAAGTGCAGTTCAATCTGAAAACTCTTGGTGGTTCTCAAACCTAGCTACCTATTAGAATCACCTGGTGTAATGTGTTGGTGCCCAAGTGGGTCAGGTAAGTGTCCACACAGGGGGGTGGCCTAGAATGGAGAATGAGAACCAAGCAGGGAAAGAAAGGTATTTGAGTAGAGGAGTGAGTGGCAGCAAAAATGACAGATCAGCCACATGCATGGGGAATAAGTAAAAATATTAAAGATAGTAGAAACCAGGTTTCTCACCACCAGAGAGGAGAGTTACAAACATGGGGAGGGAAAAAATGAAAATGATCCCTGTCATGAGGTAGCACCATGAACACATGGTTTTCATTCCACATAGAAATGAGCACACACACATTCCCTGGCTGTGTCCACTGAGAGCATGCAGAGCAGTGGCACCCCAATGGCAATGAGCACACCTAGCATCCAGATCTTGCTTTCTAAATACCAAGATTTAGACTTTCCACTAAAAGGATCCAGAGCTCCCTGGGTAAATGGCCGATTCCAGGGTAAGAGCAGAGGAAGAACACTATCTTGTGCCAGAAAGCAAGGAAACGTGTGAAGAAATGATGGGGACGAGTTAGAAAGACACAAGTCAGTTTGAATAGTCTCCCACTGGCAAAACTGGTAATTTTTTTTTTTGAGACAGGGTCTCACTCTGTCACCCAGGCCAGAGTGCAGTGGCATGAACATGGCTCACTGTGGCCTTGATCTCCCCAGCCCAGGTGATACTTCTGCCTCAGCCTCCCGGGTAGCTGAGACTACGGGCACATGCCATCATGCCTGGCTAATTTTTTTTTTTTTTTTTTTTTTTTTTGAGACGGAGTCTCACTCTGTCGTCACCCAGGCTGGAGTGCAGTGGCGTGATCTTGGCTCACTGCAATTTCCACCTCCCAGATTCAAGCAATTCTCCTGCCTCAACCTCCCGAGTAGCTGGGATCACAGGCGCCCACCACCACACCCGGCTATGCCCAGCTAATGTTTTGTAGAGATGAGGTTTCACCATGTTGCCCAGGCTAGTCTTGAACTCCTGGGCTCAAGTGATCCTCCCAACTAGGCCTCCCAAAGTGCTGGGATTATAGGTGTGAGCCACCATGCCTGGCCTCAAACTGGTAATAATTTGAGCATGAAAATAAACAACAGCGTCGGATTATAATCCACTGCATGAGTCTGTACAAATATATATACATGGAAAGTCTGATGAACAGAATATTCACAGTTTCAGAGCACATCCCAGAAAAATACTAATTCAAAGAGGAAAAGAGTAACTTTACAGTCAAGAAACCTGGCAAACACCACCTGCATCAAATGACCCAAGTATGAACAGTAATGGGACAAATGGCTGCATGTGCCACCAGACAGCATGCAACAGACAGAAGGAGACTGATGAGACATGAAAACCAAATGTAACCTGTGAGTGTGAACTGGGCTCTTTTGCTAAAAAGGACATTATTGGGATGAATGGAAAAACCTCAATAGGGTCTGAGAGTGACATGGCAATAATGTGTAAATGATCATTTCCTGATTTGGATGGGCACACTGTGGTCATGTAGGAGAATGCTTGTATAACACTACAGCATTTGGGAGTGATGCAACATTAGGTTTCAAGTGATTTCAAGAAAGTTCTTTATGTTGTATCCCCAATTTTTCTGTAAGTTTGTGTTTCAAAATAATAATAATCATCATCATCATATCATCAATTGATAACTGTGCTCACTTCAGAGAAATTAAATAAAAATCTTGAGGGTTGAATATGAAAAACAAAACTTTTTTTTTTTTTTTTTTTTTTTGAGACGGAGTCTGGCTCTGTCGCCCAGGCTGGAGTGCAGTGGCGCGATCTCGGCTCACTGCAAGCTCCGCCTCCCGGGTTCACGCCATTCTCCTGCCTCAGCCTCCCGAGTAGCTGGGACTACAGGCGCCCACAACCGCGCCCGGCTAATTTTTTTTGTATTTTTAGTAGAGACGGGGTTTCACCGTGGTCTCGATCTCCTGACCTTGTGATCCGCCCGCCTCGGCCTCCCAAAGTGCTGGGATTACAGGCGTGAGCCACCGCGCCCGGCCGAAAAACAAAACTAAAAGCAAAATGGGTCAGGCATGGTGGCCTACATCTGTAGTCCCAATGCTTTGGGAGGCCAAGGGAGGAGGAATGCAAGTTCAGGAGTTTGAGACCAGCCTGGGCAATATGGTGAAATCACATCTCTGCAAAAAATATAAAAATTAGCCAATGTGGTGGCATGTGCCAGTAGTCCCAGCTACTTGGGAGGCTGAGGCAGGAGAACCACTTGAACTCAGCAGGTGGAGGTTGTGGTGAGCCGAGATCGCACCACTGCACTCCAGCCTGGGCAACAGAGTAAGACTCTTTCTCAAAAAAAAAAAAAAAGGCTGGGTGCAGTGGCTCATGCCTGTAATCCCAGCACTTTGGGAAGCCAAGGCAGGCAGATCACCTGAGGTCAGGAGTTTGAGAACAGCCTGGTCAACATGGTGAAACCCCATCTCTATGAAAAATGCAAAAATTAGCCGGGTACGCTGCATGCCTGTAGTCTCAGCTACGCAGGAGGCTGAGGCAGGAGAACGGCTTGAACCCAGGAGGTGGAGGTTGCAGTGAGCCAAGATTGTGCCATTGCACTCCAGCCTGGGTAACAATAGCGAAACTCCGTATCCAAAAAAAAAAAAAAAGAAAAAAGAAAAAAAAGCATAAAAAAAGTACACACACATGCACACAAACATGTACATACTCCCTACCCAAGGAATGGCTTTGGTGACCTGCAGGGTGTGTGAAATTTTATTTTTGTTTGTTTTTGCCTGGAAGAGTGGCTCATTTTATGTTCTAATTTTTTTTTTTTTTTTTTTTTTGGCAAGTAGAAATGACAAAAGGGTGGGAGAATGCCTCTGTATCCAGTTTTTTTTTTTTTTTTTTTGAGACGGAGTCTGGCTCTGTCGCCCAGGCTGGAGTGCAGTGGCGTGATCTCGGCTCACTGCAACCTCCGCTTCCTGGGTTCAAGCGATTCTCCTAACTCAGCCACCCGAGTAGCTGGGACTACAGGCACGTGCCACCATGCCTCGCTAATTTTTTGTATCAGTAGAGGCGGGGTTCCACTGTCTTAGCCAGGATGGTCTAGATCTCCCGACCTCGTGACCCGCCCGCCTCGGCCTCCCAAAATGCTGGGATTACAGGCGTCAGCCACCACGCCTGGTCAATCCCCTGTTTTTTAAGAAGGGATGCAAGGTTCTTAGAATGGAGGGAAAATTGAGAAGAAAGCCTGACAGAAAAATACTTTGAAAAAGTAGAATACGATCAGTGAGTGCTAGGTGTGGTGGTTCATGCCTGTAATCCCAGCACTTTGGGAGGCTGCGGCGGGCGGATCACCTGAGGTCAGGCGAACACCTGAGGTCAGGAGTTCGAGACCAGCCTGGGCAACATGGTGAAACCCCATCTCTACTAAAAATACAAAATTAGCCAGGCGTGGTGGTGCACACCTGTAATCCCAGCTACTTGGGAGGCCAATGCAGGAGAATCGCTTGAACTGGGGAGGCAGATGTTGCAGTGAGCCAAGATGGCGCCATCGCACTCCAGCCTGGGTGACAGAGTGAGACTCTGTCTCAAAAAAAAAAAAAAAAGAAAATCAGTGAGAACTAGCAGAAAACAATAAGACTCAGGCTTGTGAATCTGGACAGAGCTTGTCTTAGATGAGACATCAGAATGCACAGTTGTCACACCTATGAATGGAGAAGCTAGGCCTGGAAGTTAGTGTGTAAGTGATAGAGGCAAAATGCATGATTACCTATACAAGCGAGGACAGGTAACAAGATGGAATTTGCTGCTAGACGCAGCCCCACTTTTATTAATGCCACCAACATTTACCGGTGGAATTATGGTGCCATGTGCATCCGGCACTATGCTAGGTGCTAGGGGAATAAGACAAGTTGTCTGCCATCACGGATGGTCACAGGAATAATAACCTCTCACTTGTTAAGTTCTTACTACATGCCAAGCAGCATTTCCCAAACTGATGTGGCCACACAACTGTTGTAACATCTCTTGGAAGTAGTTCGGCAAGAGGGATATTGGGCTTCATAGCAATTTGTAAAGGATTATAGTTGATCATGAGTTTAGCTGAGCAAACCACAGTATGCTACAGCTGCTAAAAGAGCTCATGAAATCTTAGGCTGCATCAAAAACATACAAGATATGCTATCGTGTGCTTTCTGCAATTAAGACAACGCATTATATTCACTCCTGAGGACTCACTTTAACGATGACACTTACAAACCAAAGGTATTTACAGGCAAATCACCCGGATGGTGAGGGATTATAGAGACTAAGACATCTGGGGGAACTAAGAACTGGGTCTGTTTGTCCTGATAAGTTCCAGGGTCTCAAGCCATTAACACTGGAGCCAAACAAAAGTGAAATGAACCTTCCCAGGAGGTAGTGGGCTGCCTAAATATCTTTGAAATCACTTTTAAGTCTGAGCTCTGTGAAATGCCCAACATGAGACTTAGGTATTCTAGGTACCTATGGTAGATTGTGGGCACTGTTTGCTGTCTTGATTATAAAAACAAACATGTGGACTGCTTTGTTTTCCATAGTCTCTCCCTCTTGATATGAGAGGTGCGGTCAGAGGCACACTGCAGAAATAATCTATGTCACCCTCTGGGGAAGAGTCACAATAAAGATGACTACTAAAGGTTCTGAGAAGTCAAGTCCTCTGGTAAAGAAATCCAGGTCTGGCACGGCAGTGGCTCACACCTGTACTCCCAGCATTTTGGGAGGCTGAGGCAGGAAGATCACTTGAGCTCAGGACTTTGAGACCAGCTTAGGCAACAGAGTGAGACCCTGACTCTATAAGAAATGAAAAATTAGATGGGCATGGTGGCATGTGCCTGAAATCCCAGCTATTCATTGGGACGCTGAGGTGGGAGAATTGCTTGAGCCTGGGAGGTTGAGGCTCCAGTGAGCCATGATCACACCACTGTATTCCAGCCAGGGCAACAGAGAGATACCTTCTCTTAAAAAGAAAAAAACTCACGGCCGGGTGTAGAGGCTCATGCCTGTAATCCCAGCACTTTGGGAGGCCGAGACGGGCGGATCACGAGGTCAGGAGATCGAGACCATCCTGGCTAACACGGTGAAACCCCGTCTCTACTAAAAAAAATACAAAAAACTAGCCGGGCGAGGTGGCGGGCGCCTGTAGTCCCAGATACTCGGGAGGCTGAGGCAGGAGAATGGCGTAAACCCGGGAGGCGGAGCTTGCAGTGAGCTGAGATCCGGCCACTGCACTCCAGTCTGGGAGACACAGTGGGACTCCGCCTCAAAAAAACAAACAAACAAAAAAAAAAAACAAAAAAAAAAAAGAAAAAAACTCACGGCCGGGTGTGGAGGCTCATGCCTGTAATCCCAGCACTTTGGGAGGCCGAGGCAGGCAGATTGCTAGGTCAAGAGATTGAGACCATCCTGGCCAACATGGTGAAACCCCATCTCTACTAAAAATACAAAAATTAGCTGGGTGTGGTGGCATGCACCTGTAGTCCCAGCTACTCAGGAGGCTGAGGCACAGGAGAATCGCTTGAACCCGGGAGGTGGAGGTTGCAGTGAGCCGAGATCGCACACCACACTCCAGCCTGGGTGACAGAGTGAGACTCCGTCTAGAAAGATAAGAAAGATAAGAAAGATAAGAAAGACAAGAAAGACAAGAAAGACAAGAAAGACAAGAAAGAAAGACAGACAGACAGACAGACACAGACAGAAAGAAAGAAAGAAGAAAATTGAGCACAGCAACTCTCAAACATTTATCTATTTGTGTTCCTGGACAATTTTTTTTTTTTTTTTTTTGAGACGGAGTCTCGCTCTGTTGCCTAGGCTGGAGTGCAGTGGCGCCATCTCGGCTCACTACAAGCTCCGCCTCCCGGGTTCATTCCATTCTCCTGCCTCAGCCTGCCAAGTAGCTGGGACTACAGGCGCCTGCCACCACGCCCGGCTAATTTTTTGTAGTTTTAGTAGAGACGGGGTTTCACCGTGTTAGCCAGGATGGTCTCGATCTCCTGACCTCATGATCCGCCTGCCTCGGCCTCCCAAAGTGCTGGGATTACAGGCGTGAGCCACCGCGCCCGGCCTCCTGGACTATTTTAAGGCATCGTATACTGTGAAAATCCTCTGGGAAACACTGGGCAAATGTCACAGGCCAAGGCCAAGGCAGGAAAGGACTTGTGATTTCCCTACTGTCATCAGAATGAGGGCCTCAGAGGGTGCTTGTGATGTACCAGCAGGACCCCATCTCGGTCACAGCATTAGACTGCCACAGGGAAGGGTTAAGCTACTAATATGCAGTTTGAAATCCAGAGCAAGAGTTTTGTTTTCTAAAGTGTTCCTAGTTAATGATGCATTAACTATCTGTTCAGAAAAAGTGTTTCAAAGGAGCAAAGTTGTGCTTCTGTGTGTCAGGGAGGAGAAGTCTGGAGACCGTATATTTGTGTCTGACAGCTTGTTTTTGTTTTGTTATGGAAATTTTCAACAAAACACACATGGAGCGACTAGAACAATGAAGCCCATGTACCTGTGACCTACCTACCATGAGTATCAGCATTTCACCAGTTGCGTTCCATCTATCTTCCCCTCCCCTGCACACACGCTTTTCTTTGGGAATGGGTTGGAATATTTTAAGGCAAATGTGAGACATCACATTCTTTCATTTGTAAATATTTCAGCAAGCATTTCTTTTTCTTTTTCTTTTGAGATGGAGTTTCACTCTTGCTGCCCAGGCTGGAGTGCAATGGCGTGATCTTGGCTCACCACAACCTCCGCCTCCCGGGTTCAAATGATTCTCCTGCCTCAGCCTCCCGAGTAGCTGGGATTACAGGCATGCGCCACCACGCCCGGCTAATTTTTGTATTTTTAGTAGACATGGGGTTTCACCAGGTTGGCCAGGCTGGTCTCGAACTCCTGACCTCAGGTGATCCACCCACCTCGGTCTCGGAAAGTGATGGGATTACAGGTGTGAGCCACTGCGCTCAGCTTCAGCAAGCATTTCTAACAGATAAGGACTTATAAATAATAACTATAATTTCTAAGTAATCCTCAACAAATTAGTAGGAGGAAACTGGCATCATATTGAAATATTTGATGGGCAGGTTACCCTGTGACAAATTGGAAACACTAATTGCCAAATACCAATTCTCAGACGGTTTCAAAAAATCTAAAATTACTGTCAACACTGAGGGGGGCGGTCCACAATTGTAAAGAACCAAAACTGTGGACAGCTACATGCCTGCTATGAGCACCCCAGGCCACTGGCCTCAGGCTCTAGCCACTCAGGGCCTCTTGCTGGTCTTGAGAGCCACAGCAGGAGCCCAGCATGTGGCTCAGGGTGATTCAAAGGGTCTTCAAGTTGATGGAGGCTGCAAGTGTAAAGGCCACCTGCACCCCGGAGCTTGGGTACCCTTCCCTCAGAGTCAGTTACTCAGAACAGGCACAGCCTCAAATTCTGAGGGAAGAGCTTGAAACACACACACACAAGCACATATGCATACACATTATATATACAAACTCTTCAAAATTCAATTCTACCAGGAGTGTGGGTAGCTCTCCTCTATAACCTCAACAACTTGAGAGGCTGAGGCAGGAAGACTGCCTCAGGCCAGGAGTTCAACACCGGCCTGGGCAACATAGCAAGACCCTATCTCTAAAAAAGTTAAAAACAGTACTAGACAGGCATAGCAGCACAGGCCTCTGAGCGACTTGGGAGGCCGAGGCAGGAAAATCACTTGAGTCCAGGAGGTCAAGGCTGCAGTAAGCTATTGTGCCACTGCATTCCAGAGACCCTGTCTCTAAAAAATAATAATTTTTAAAATAAAAAGTCAATTCCTATGATTTTGTGAGCATATGTAGTAAAACATAGATTAGATGGTACATTTTAAAAATATCCTTAACTAGGCTGGGTGTGGTGGCCTGTAATCCCAGCACTTTGGGAGGCCAAGGTGGGCAGATCACCGGAAGTCAGGAGTTCAAGATCAGCCTGGCCAACATGGCGAAACCCCGTCTCTATTAAAAATACAAAAAATAGCCTGGTGTGGTGGCGTGCGTCTGTAATCCCAGCTACTTGGGAGGCTGAGGCAGGAGAATCGCTTGAACCTGGGAGGTGGGGAGGTGGTTACGATGAGCCAAGATCAAGCCACTGCACTCCAGCCTGAGTGACAAGAGTGCAACTCCATCTCCAAAAAGAAAACAAAACACCTTAACTAAAAGTATCTTAAGTATAGCTATTTTAGACAAAGTCTAGCTGGGCGCGGTGGCTCACGCCTGTAATCCCAGCACTTTGGGAGGCCGAGGCGGGTAGATCACCTGAGGTCAGGAGTTCGAGACCAGCCTGGCCACCCTGGTGAAACTCTGTCTCTACTAAGAATACAAAAATTAGCTGGGTGTGGTGGCGGGCGCCTGTAACCCCAGCTACTCGGGAAGCTGAGGCAGCAGAATCACTTGAACCCAGGAGGCGGAGGCTGCAGTGAGCTGAGATCACGCCACTGCACTTCAGCCTGGGCGACAGAGTGAGATTCCATCTCAAACAAAAAAAAAGAAAGAAAGAAAGAAAAAGATAAAGTCGAAAGATGAAATTTGTAATGAGATTTTTTTTTTTTTTTTGCCATGAAACATACTTTTCTTATGGGAGGGTTGGGGAGGGCTCTAGAAATTTACCACTAATATGTTAATAATTATGGAGGGAAGAGTTTCATTACAAAGAAGAAAAGATTCCATATAACTGTTATTCTGGTCTGGAAGAACACTTCCAGAGTGGTGTTTTCACAAACAGAAAACCTGTGCTGCTGTGTGAACCAAAAGGCTAGCAAATACTTGTTAAAACCACTATGTGGCTGGGTAAGCATAGCAAAACAAATGTGTTCATCTGTGCTCCCTCTGAAGATGTCAGGAAAGTAACAGAGAAGGAATTACATATGTAAAAACACAAGGACAAAGAGAATGAGAGAGGAGAGGACAGTGGAAGCTATCAAGGGCAGTCAAGTGGAAAGCTGTCAAGTGGAAATGTCAAGGGCAGATAGTAATCTTTTTTTTTTCTTTTTTGAGACAGTCTCACTCTGTCGCCCAGGTTGGAGTGCAATGGCACGATTTCGGCTCGCTGCAACCTCCGCCCCAGGTTCAAGCAATTCTCCTGCCTCAGCCTCCCGAGTAGCTGAGATTACAGGCATGTGCCACCACACCTGGCTAATTTTTTGTATTTCTTTTTTTAAGTAGAGACAGGGTTTCACGATGTTGCCCAGGCTGGTCTCAAACTCCTGAGCTCAGACAATCTGCCTGCCTTGGCCTCCCAAAGTGCTGGAATTACAGGCATGAGCAATCGTGCCCGGCCTAGGCAAACAGCAGTCTACTTTGTTGACCAGACAAAACTGTACTGAGTTGCCTGCAGGAAGGGTGGAAGCCCAGAGAGCCCCTGGGCCTCCCATCTTGCCCTGCCCTGCTCTGCCCATGTCGGGAGGGGAGCCAAGCTGCTCTACACTCAGGGACCGGTGGCGCAGTTGAGACTGGGGTTGTGACACCAAGGTCAAGCCACAGGGGTCAAGGGACAGTCTGCCTATCAACTGGCTCTTCCCATTGTCCTGCCTGCAGCCAGGCAGGAGGCCAAGGAGTCTTCTGGGGGCAAGCTACCTTCCCACAGCTACTGAGCCTCTCCAAGCCAAAAGGCTTGTCCCCACATTCAGTGGCCATGTACCCTTTCAGTATGGCACTGCTAATGCGAAGGGACAGGTAAGGAGAGCCTGCCACATAAAAGACAGAGCCCCAAACAAACAGAAGAGTCCCGAGGAAACAGCATAGAAAAAGGAGTCTTTCTTTTATTTGAGACAGGGTCTCACTCTGTTGCCCAGGCTGGAATGCCAGTGGCGTGATCATGGCTCACTGCAGCGCTGACCTCCCAGGCTCAGGTGATCCTCCTGCCTCAGCTTCCTGAGTAGCTGGGACTAAAGGTGCGCACCACTACACCCGGCTAATTCTTGATTTCTTTGTAAAAATGGTGGTCTTGCTATGTTGCCCAGGCTGGTCTTGAACTCGGCCTCACGTGATCCTCCCGCCTCAGCCTCCCAAAGTGTTGAGATTACAGGCGTTGGCCACCGCACCCAGCTGAAAAAGGAGTCTTTTGAGAGAACCGTAACTCACGTTCTTGGGGAACAGTAAGATACTACACCCATATGACAAGGTTAAGAGAAAGGGAACACTGACAGAATAAGAAGGAACGCTGACTCCAAACATGTGACAGCTTCAATACAAGGGACTGAACTAGAGGAGGCACGGAAGAGCTTGAGGTAGAACACTCAAGGGAGGCAGCAGCAGGGAAGGTGGCCCCTGCTGGCCGCACCACCAGGGCAGGCTTCCAGAATGCATCATGCATGCGCTGGAGCCTACGGGACAAGCTGGGATTTGTGGAGCCCAGAGGAGCCGTCGGAAGAAAAGCCTTAGGAAAGAGAGCAGAAACGCTGCCGCTGGAGGGCAGACCCTGAATGGAAAACGCAATCAGCTTGGAAAAAGGATCCTGATGAGCCTCAGAGACCAGAATGTGATTCAGGGTGATGCAGCATGTTTGTGGTTTCTGTAGGGAAATGTGTTCTACCTTGTAACTGGGATAGAAAGGCACATTTCATCTCCACCCTGTATTTCCTGCCAAGTCAGCCCTTGGTTTTGATTCCAGGGTGCCCTGACCAGGGGAACTGCCAAAGGGCTGCAGGGCCTGCTTTTATGAACAGATAGAGACCCTTCTGGCCCCTTCTATCGTTATGTGCTGATACTGAGCACATAACCGAGGCTGTGAGGAAACGCTGGGGAACACCCTGCTTACAGTTTAGGAACGAGGGCAAATCTCATCTTGCTCAGCAGCTCATCCTCCTGGAGCATGACCAGGGCCACAGGGTACATCTGATCAAAGTCGAAATTAAATTGCACGCCGGCCGGAGGGTCACGAAGGAAATTCCTCTTGTCCTTTGATAAAAAAAGAAAAAAACACAGGGTATTCCACAAAATGCGATTAATATGTAACAATGTTTTTTTGTTTTTGTTTTTTTGAGACAGAGTCTTGTTTTGTCGCCCAGGCTGGAGTGCAGTGGCACAGTCTCGGCTCTCTGCAACCTCTACTTCCTGGGTTCAAGCAATTCTCCTGCCTCAGCCTCCCAAGTAGCTGGGATTACAGGCATGTGCTAGCATGCCTGGCTAATTTTTGTATTTTTAGTAGAGATGGGGTTTCGCCATGTTGACCAGGCTGGTCTCAAACTCCTGACCTCAAGTGATCCACCCACCTCGGCCTCCCAAAGTGCTGGGATTACAGGTGTGAGCCACTGCACCCAGCCTACTACATAACAATTTATCATAGACTGGAGAAGTATTATATTCTTTCTTTATTTTGAAACAGTCTTGCTCTGTTGACCAGCAGGAGTGCAGTGAGACCGTCAAAAAAAAAAAAAAATAGAAGCGGGCAGGGCGTAGTTGTCGCTCATGCCTATAATCCAGCACATTGGGAAGTTGGGCAAGAGGATCGCTTGAGGCCACGAGTTTGAGACCAACCTGGGAAACATAGTGAGAACCCATCCCTACAAATTTTTTTTTTTTTTTTTTTGAGACAGAATCTTGCTCTGTTGCCCAGGCTGGAGTGCAGTGGCATGATCTCGGCTCACTGCAAGCTCCCCTTCCCGGGTTCACACCATTTTCCTGCCTCAGCCTCCCAAGTAGCTGGGACTACAGGCGCCTGCCACCACGCCCGGCTAATTTTTTGTAGTTTTAGTAGAGATGGCGTTTCACCGTGTTAGCCAGGATGGTCTCGATCTCCTGACCTCGTGATCCACCCGCCTCGGCCTCCCAAAGTGCTGGGATTACAGGCGTGAGCCACCGTGCCCGGCCATCACAAAATTTTTTAAAAATTAGCTGGGCATGGTGGCTTACGCCTATCGTCCCAGCTACTTGGAAGGCTGAGGCCGGAGAATCACTTGAGCCCAGTTCAAGGCTGTAGTGAGCCATAATTATGCCACTGTACTCTATCCTGGATGACCAATTGAGAATATGTCTCTTAAAACAAAACAAAACAAAACAAAACAAAAAAAATTAAATTAAAAATTTTGGCAGGGCATTGGTGGCTCACACCTGTAATCCCAGCACTTTGGGAGGCCAAGGCAGACGGACTGCTTCAGGTCAGGAGCTCGAGACCAGCCCGGCCAACATGGTGAAACCCTGTCTCTACTAAAAACACAAAAATTAGGCTGACTGTGGTAGCTCATGCCTATAATCCCAGCACTTTGGGAAGCTGAGGCGGGGGTGGATCATGAGATCAGGAGTTCGAGACCAGCCTGGCCAACAGGGTGAAACCCTGTCTCTACTCAAAATACAAAAATTAGGAGGGCATGGTGGCGGGCACCTGTAACACCAGCTACTTGGGAGGCTGAGGCAAGAGAATCGCTTGAACCTGGGAGGAGGAGGTTGGTTGCAGTGAGCCGAGATCACGCCACTGCACTCCAGCCTGGGTGACAGAGCGAGACTCCGTTTCAAAAAAAAAAAAAAAACCCACACAAAAATTAGAATTAGCTGGGCATGGTGCTGCATGCCTGTAGTCCCAGCTATTCAGGAGGCTGAGGAAGGAAAATCATTTGAACCCGGGGGGTGGAGGTTGCAGTGAGCCAAGACTGCACCACTACACTCCAGCCTGGGTGACAGCAAGACTCCACCTCAAAAAAAAAAAAAAAAGTATGTGTACATTTTGTTAATGTATACATCATGTGTTAATGTGTACATTCCTAACATCTCAAAATATTTTAAAAACTATAAAGAAAAATAAATTCTACTAAAGTCATATCAACAGAGATACATCACAACAGGAAGAAAGTATGTTCTATCTGGGGTACCACAAGATACTTACAGCTGATAAGGCCAAAATTTGTTGTTGAATTGTTTCTTCATCGTTAGTGTCAACCCATGGGGGCACAGCTGCTTCTATACAGTTTTTAATGGCAAAGAAAAGAGAAAAAAATAGGTCATGGTGGTTACACTGCAGTCTATGGTTTCAAAGCATGAAAGTTTCTGCATGACCACTAAAAATAGCAATTTACCAATAAGTTCCAAATATGAACATTAACCCTAATAACCAGACTTATTATTATGAGTTGTATGCACATATGCATTTGATTTAAAAAATTCTACTTGAGGCTGGGCGTGGTGGCTGACACCTGTAATCCTAGCACTTTGGGAGGCCAAGGTGGGTGGATTGCTTGAGCCCAAGAGTTGGAGACCAGCTTGGGCAACATGACGAAACCTTGTCTCGACAAAAAAATACAAAAGTTAGCCAGATGTCGTGGTGCGTGCCTGTAGTCCTGGCTACTTGGGAGGCTGAGGTGGAAGGATCACCTGAATCCAGGAGTCGAGGCTGTAGTGAGCTGTGATTGCGCCATTGCGTTTCAGCCTGGGTGACAGAGTTGCGACCCTGTCTCAGAAAAAAACCAAAAACCAAAAAACTCTACTTAAATTATACAGTGGAGACACTGGACAACACCTTAATCAGGTGATCAAAATCAACATCACCAATGAGGGAGAGATGAATATCAAGGCCCTCCAGATGTGACATCTTGAGGAGGACATCATCACCTATGTAGTATTCTGGCTAAAAATGGACAATCTGAGTCTAGTTATGAGGAAATATCAGATAAAGCCTGAATGAGAAAGAATCTATTAAAAAAAAGGAAGAGCAGTATTCTTCAAAAACATTAATATCATAAAAGAAAGGTTGTTGGAATGTTCCTGATTAAAGAAGGCTAAGAGACATGACAAAGAATACAATACCTTATCCTCAACTGGATCCTATACTGAGGGGGACAAAAGTCATAAAGGACATTATTGGGTCAACTAACAAAATTAGCTGATGAACAGTAAAGTATTGCATCAATGTGAAATTTCCTAATGCTGTTAACTATACTATGGTTATGAAAGAGAATATCCCTAATTCTTATGAAATGTGTACTGAACATTTATGTACACACAAGGAAAAAAGGGTACACATGACAGCAAGAGCTGGAGAGAGGGCGTGAATAAGACAAACAGAATAAAACTAGAGCAATTTAGGTACTGGTATATGGGTGTTGTCTGCACTATTTTTATTCTTGCGACTCTTCTGTAAATTAAAATTTTTTCCAAATAGAAAAATTTTTAGAAAGTTACTTAAAAAAAATGAAAGAAAAATGGGTAAGTATATTTCTGGAGTAAAAAAAAAAGTCACTGTACTTGATTCATGATAAAAGGTGATGTTGTAAGACAGGTGATTAGGAATAAGAGGGTTTTCAGGAGCTTAAAAAAAAAAAAAAGAAAGAAATGGACAAGTTGGAGGCAGTAAACAATAGGGCTGGAATCAAAACCTCGATGAGCCATTAGAAGCCAAATGCTGGGAATGCCAAGATCTAGCCCACCTCTTCTGCGGCTCACAGATAGAGGTGATCAGAATCCAGCACTCTAAGTGCTGTGCCAGGTGACAAATGACAATCCTCTGGAGAGGTGAGACCTACAAGATTTTCTGGTGACCCGGGAGCCCAATCTTGGACTAGGAAGAGGAGGTCAGTGGTGGATGGCGGTGGGGGTGTTTATAGTGGAAACGAAAACAACGGCAAGCTCGTCTGAGGATCTCTCCCACGTGGGCAGCGTGGAGCAGCTAGAGGGCAGAGTGAAGGCTGCAGATCTGCGAGATCGGCACAGAAGACACACAGGCAGGGGGCCCTTAATAGCCTCATTCAGCAGCCCACAGCGGCAAGATTACGAAGGGAAGCAGAAGTCACAAAAATGTGGACTAATTCATGAGCCACTCAATCACTCCTGCTGCCTTAACACTAGATTCTAGCCCTATTGGTCTTGCAACGCAAAGTGAAAAGGCAAATCTTGCAAAACGCATGGTGCTTCATGAAGTCAAAGTAAAGTGACATGGGATAGCTGCCTGCATCACCACAAAGCAAATAAGGAGGACCTGGCAGTTAGGGCCCCTGTGCCTGAAGGAAACACAAGGCTGGTGACCCAGCAAGTACTTTAAAAGAGAATGATTTGATCCTAGCTACTCGGGAGGCTGAGGCAGGAGAACTGCTTGAACCCGGGGGGCAGAGGTTGCAGTGAGCTGAGAAGGTGCCACTGCATTCCAGCCTGGGGAACAGAGAGACTCCATTTCAAAAAAAAAAAAAGAGAGAATGAGTTGAAAACCAAAGGGGCAATTGAGGCAGGCCCTTGGAGAGCAAATGCCTTGCTGTCCTGGAATATTTTGGCAGAAAGAGTCCCTTTACTATTATGCTCTGAGTCAGAGGGAAGACATATCATATCACGAGCCCACTGAGAGAAAAGTTACATGCATGTGTGGATGGACACAGGGACAGATGGGCAGATGAGCACACGCTTCATTCTTTGGCTTGTCCCAAGTCAGCAAATGGTGGCAATTATAATCCAAATTCTATTAATGATAAGATAATCTAAACATATTTGCACACTTTAAAGAAAAAATTAGGGTAAAGCCCCCAAAACATTTTTTCTCGCACACTTGAGTCTCCATTCCAAGTCTCTTTACCTTGGGTAGTCTCTCCTGGTGTTATTTATGCTCAGATAATGAGGCCCTCCTAAGATACTTGTATGAGGAGATGCTCCCTACCCCGAGTTCCTGAAATTACTCTTTTTAGAGTGACCAAAACCTCTTGGTTCCCCAACCCCAACGACGCTTCTTAGTTCCCTTCTCTCTAGGCCAGTTTCCTTATCTGGAAAATGGAGGTAACAGTAAGTACTTCATAGAGTTACTGTGATTATGAACTGAAGAAATGCATGAAACACATTTCCAAGGTGCCCTTCTCACGGTCATTGTAAGTGGACCTCTTGGCCCCGCCTCCCATGACTGACTGCTCTCCTGGAAACTCTCCCCTCTCTGGGCTTCTGCTACTTCTCTCTCCTAGTTGTCCACTCTCTTGGGTAAATGGGCACTGTTTTTATTTTCTTTTTTGAGATGGAGTCTTGCTCTGTTGCCCAGGCTGGAGTGCAGTGGTATGATCTTGGCTCACTGAAACCTCTGCCTCCCGGGTTCAAGTGATTCTCCTGCCGCAGCCTCCCAAGGAGCTGGGATTACAGGCGCATGCCACTAGGCCCCGTTAATTTTTGTTTTTGGTTTTGAAGGCAAATTTCAGTTTCATCACTTACCAGCTGAGCGACCTTCCCGCAAATTACTTACCCTTGCTGACTGCATCTTTATTATTTATTTATTGAGACAGAGTCTCGCTCTATCACCCAGGCTGGAGTGTAGTGGCACAATCTTGGCTCACTGCAACCTCCGCCTCCCAGGTTCAAGCAATTCTTGTGCCTCAGCCACCCAGACCCAGACAGCTGGGATTACGGGTGTGTGCCACCACGCCTGGCTAATTTTTGTATTTTTAGTAGAGATGTGGTTTCGCCACGTTGGCCAGGCTGCTCTCGAACTCCTGGCCTCAAGTGATCTGCCCACCTCAGCCTCCCAAAGTGCTGGAATTACAGGCATGAAGCTACCAGGCCTGGCCCTGACTGCATCTTGAAATGAGATGTTATACATAAAATGCCTGCTGCTCAGCAGGCACTCAGTGACTGTCAATTCCTTCCCCTCCTCCCCTCCCTAAACACTGTGGAGCTTCTGCTCATCTCCCTTCATGCTTGACACACTTTCCACAGAGGAGCTCATCTACTCTCATGGTTTTTATGTGACTTGATAATAATCTGAATCATTAGATTGAATTCTCCTTCATGCTTCAAACAGGAATAAACTGCTGCAGGAGCCTGCTTATTTAATTCAGAGCCACACTGAGCAAAAGAACTTTCTGCAATGACAAAAATGTTCTATATCTGCATTGTCTAGTGCGGAAGTCATTAGCCATATGTAGTTATTGAGGACCTGAAACGTGGTTGATGCAACAAAAGAAGGAAATTTTCCCCAGATAAAGCACTTGCATTCCCTTTCCTGTATTTCTACATGTTCCTATCTCTGGGATGTATAACTCACTTTAAAACTGAAGTTGACTGCAAACCTTCCACTCCCACACCCTCACAGTTCCTATCTCAGAGGCATCAGCTCCTATAGCAAGTCCCCAAGCCAGGATCACTTTTGTTGCTTCCAAATAATCACTAAGTGATGCTAACTTGTATACCTCACTTGTCTAAAAGAGTTGCCTCATGCTTTTGAGTTTACCTAGGTGCAAGAATGCCTGATGGAAATTCACCATGGGACTAACTGTGGCACAACTCGAACTGAATTGTTTTCTACTACTTTTTTTTTGAGACAGGGTCTCACTCTGTAGCCCAGGCTGGAGTACAGTGGCATGATTATAGCTCACTGCAGCCTCAAACTCCCAAGCTCAAACGATCCTCCTGCCTCAACCTCCCAAGTAGCTGGGACTACAGGTGTGCACCACCACATCCATCCGGCTAATTTCTTATTTTTTGTAGAGATAGGGTCTCACTATGTTGCCCAGGCTGGTCGCGAACTTCAGGCTCAAGTGATCCTCCCGCCTTGGCCTGCCAAAGTGTTGGGATTACAGTTATACTACTTTTGCGAACTCAAAAGACATGATGCTGGTTTTGTGTTTGGGTGCTACCAAATGGTAAGAGTAGGCATACTGAGGCCTTATAACTTCAAACATATAAAGAGGCAACTCTCAGCAGTAATGTATTGAGTACGTTCTCCAAACACCCGTGAATCTTTACGGCCCTCTGTCACTGCAGGTGCAGTCACTCGCCTCCCTGGGAAGCTCTTCCATTTTTTCTCCTGAAGAGAGCGGGAAGGGAGCCACCACTTGCTAAATGCCTGTCATGTGCATACCGAGCACTGTGTTGGGCATGTGGTAGAAAGTCAGAATGAGGCCAGGCACGGTGGCTCATGCCTATAATCCCAGTACTTTGGAAGGCTGAGGCAGGCGGATCACGAGGTCAGGAATTTGAGACCAGCCTGGCCAACATGGCAAAACCCTGTTTCTACTAAAAATACAAAAAAAATAGCTGGGCGTGGTGGCAGGCGCCTGTAATCCCAGCTACTCGGGAGGCTGAGGCAGGAGAATTGCTTGAACCCGGGAGACAGAGGTTGCAGTGAGCCGAGATCAAGCCATTGCACTCCAGCCTGGGTGACAGAGCAAGACTCTGTCTCAATGGGGGGAAAAAAAAGAGAAAATCAGGCCGGGCGCGGTGGCTCACGCCTGTAATCCCAGCACTTTGGGAGGCCGAGGCGGGCGGATCATGAGGTCAGGAGATCAAGACCGTCCTGGCTAACACGGTGAAACCCCATCTCTACTAAAAATACAAAAAATTAGCCGGGTGTGGTGGCGGGCACCTGTAGTCCCAGCTACTCGGGAGGTTGAGGCAGGAGAATGGCGTGAACCTGGGAGGCGGAGCTTGCAGTGAGCCGAGATCGCTCCACTGCACTCCAGCCTGGGTGACAGAGCAAGACTCCGTCTCAAAAAAAAAAAAAAAAAATCAGAACTGAAAGCTTACTTGCCCCTTTCACAGCCAGCTCCCCAGTGGGGCTGGCACTGGCAGCCCCCACCCAGAAACAATCTAGTCCCTTCCTTTAAATCATGGAAGTTTATGGGTTTGTCTCCTTCACTAGTCTTTGTGCTCCCCAAAGGATGGGGCCGTTGCATATGCATTTTTGTGTTCTCAGAGCCTCAGTGTGGTATCTAGCACATAACAGGTGCTCAATAAAACTTGGCAGGTTAATTAAGACAAACCTATACCATACCTGACTTCTTTGTATGTTGCTCTTCAACAAATTTTTTCTGTTCCTTCTGAAAATCTCCTATAATTGTCTGTTAAAAAAATACACAGTCAAATTAAATAGCAATATATCTAAGGTTGAATTGATGACTTCCTTAGTTCAAATATTTACCAACATAAACGAAATGCTATAGGCCCATTGCAAAAAACAAACTCACTCCTTAGAGTCTTAAAAGGGTTGTTCCTAATAGGTTAGGACCTTAGTTGCATGATGCAAAGGCATAAATATATCCTCAAACAGTTATAAAGTTAAACTTACAACATGAAAAGTTGGCCAGGCGTGGTGGCTCATGCCTGTAATCCCAGCACTTTGGGAGGGTGAGGCAGATGGATCACTTGAGGCCAGGAGTTCGAGACCAGTTTTGGCCAACACGGTGAAACCTCATCTCTACTAAAAATACAAAAATTAGCTGGGTGTGGTAGCGCATGCCTGTAATCCCAGCTACTTGGGAGGCTGAGGCAGGAGAGCTGCATGAACCCAGGAGGCAGAAGTTGCAGTGAGATGAGATCACACCACTGCACTCCAGCCTGGGTGACAGAGCGAGACTCCATCTCAAAACAAACAAACAAACAAACAAAAAACATGAAAAGTTTAGTATAACCCCCAAGTATCAATGTATTGATTGTAATATATTAAAATAAAAACAGCGCCGGGCGCGGTGGCTCAAGCCTGTAATCCCAGCACTTTGGGAGGCCGAGGCGGGCGGATCACAAGGTCAGGAGATCGAGACCACGGTGAAACCCCGTCTCTACTAAAACATACAAAAAATTAGCCAGGTGCTGTGGCGGGCACCTGTAATCCCAGCTAGTCTGGACGCTGGGGCAGGAGAATGGCGTGAACCCGGGAGACAGAGCTTGCAGTGAGCCGAGATCGCGCCACTGCACTCCAGCCTGGGCTGGGCGACAGAGCGAGACTCCGTCTCAAAAAAAAAATAAAATAAAATAAAATAAAATAAAAACAGCTATTTAAACCAAGTACTGTAATTTGAATGATACTTGTTACACAAAGAGAGGAAAAAACCAAAAATCTCAACAATTAACATTTTTATCAGAATATGATATTCTACTTAGGTTAAAAAATGTTCATAAGAAGAAGAAACAATCAAGAGGAAACAATGAATTTCATACATTTCTACTTCCAAAAGATAATTGAATGTACCTTGTCAATGATGCCATCTATTTTTCCTTCTTCTACGGATTTCTTTATTGTTTGTGCTGTTTCAGCAACTGATTCAGTTATCTTTTTTGTGGCAGCAGATGCAAAGTTAAATAAATAGTCTGTAAAGAATAAAAAGAATCTGTGGTTATTATGTTTGAGATTTTTCCCTTAAAGAGATCTTAGGAGAATCTAAAGCATTAGGGCATGTTCCTTTTTCATAAGGACTTGAAACAAGGAATGAGAAGCACTGACAGTGTTGAAAAGCACCACTTTCTTGGAGGACTGGTCAACCATATGGGGCCTTTCATTCATCTCTTTTTGTTTGTCTTTTTTTTGAGACAGTCTCGCCCTGTCACCCAGGCTAGAGTGCAGTGGCGTGATCTCAGCTCACTGCAACCTCTGCCTCCCAGGTTCAAGCGATTCTCCTGCCTCACTCTCTTGAGTACCTGGGACTATAGGCACCTGCTACCACGCCCGGCTAATTTTTTTGGTATTTTTAGTAGAGACAGGGTTTCCTCATGTTGGTCAGGCTAGTCTCGAACTCCTGGCCTCGAATGATCTGCCTGCCTCAGCCTCCCAAAGTGCTGGGATTACAGGCATGAGCCACCGCGCCCCCGGCCTCATTCATCTCTTTCAAAGACCCTTAGCATACTCTTCCTAGTAGCTGCTTCAAACTTATCTTGCTCTTCTCAAGTCTCTGGTTCTAATTTATCTCAGTAAATAATCTACCCTCCTACTTTGCCAGTAAGGACAAGGCTCCTTTATACTTTCCTTCCTTTCTAGATCTCATGTATGCCATCTTTATTTTCTCCTCCTTCCCTCCTGTTCAAAGAAAAAATGCCCCTCCTTTCTCAAATTAACATGTCCCAAGATAAATCTGGGGGAATTTTAAATAATAAATAGAAATCTTGCTAAGCCCGGCCGGGCGCGGTGGCTCAAACCTGTAATCCCAGCACTTTGGGAGGCCGAGACGGGCGGATCACGAGGTCAGGAGATCGAGACCATCTTGGCTAACACGGTGAAACCCCGTCTCTACTAAAAAATACAAAAAACTAGCCGGGTGAGGTGGTGGGTGCCTGTAGTCCCAGCTACTCGGGAGGCTGAGGCAGGAGAATGGCGTGAACCCGGGAGGCGGAGCTTGCAGTGAGCTGAGATCTGGCCACTGCAACCTCCACCTCCCAGGTTTAAGTGGAAGTGGGTAGCTGGGATTACAGGCGCCCGCCACCACACAAGGCTAATTTTTGTATTTTTAGTAGAGATGGGGTTTCACCATGTTGGCCAGGCTGGTCTCAAACTCCTGACCTCAGGTGATCCGCCTGCCTTGGCCCCCCAAAGTGCTTGGATTACAGGTGTGAGCCACCGAGCCTGGACTAGAAATCATTCTTACTAATAATGAGCAAATATGTAGAACAAGATTAAAAGTGGAACCCAAAAAACTTCCAGTTTTTACAAAACAAAACCACAGAATTAGCTTTCTGGAAGACCTGAAAAGATATAAGTGTCAAGGTTTTATTGCACTATCAGGGTTCATTTGTAGACATATATCATTTCAAAGTCCACATCCTACAGAATCCAGGCTGCCGAAAGAGACTTGAGGCAGGTCTTGAAGCTAGACCTGCTGAGGGATACCCCCGGGCAACTGACGTCCTCCTCTCATGAGAAACAGCTGGCACATTAGGGCAGTCTTGCCTCTCTTACTTACACCTGTTGAAGGGGCAGGCAGGTGGAGAAGGTCCCATACGAATGGCGAAGGGAGCTCTGCCCAGCAGATTCCATCCTCATTCTGTGGGTGGTATTACTTTCAGGAAACCAGCAGACTGTATAAGTGTGCCTGGGAGCCAGTAATATTATCACTCCATCTGAATGATCCTTTCACCAGCTTCCCATTTAACAGTCTACTTCCTCCCACTGTGTCTGGTACTGTTTATCTGTCAACCCCAACGTAACACCCCTAGGAAATACCACAGGAAGCTACTTGCTACTTATCTCTGCTCTAGTTCTCATCTTTCTCCTTCTTCCTAGTCTATAGTCATATGATCACATGGAAATTCTTTACTACCTCCAAGGAGGCCTCCTTGGTTTGAAAGGTTTTTGTCTGCCCTGTCTTTATCTGGCTAACTCTCCATACGCTGTGGGTCGCCACTTAAATATCACTTCTCCTTAGGAAATATTCCCTTGACTAGGATGGATGTCCTGAGATGGGTTCCCTCCATATATCCCTGAAGACTGTTGCCTAATCAACAATCTTCAAAACACTCTACCGATTACTTGGTGAATGTCTTCTCAGCCAGACTGAAAGCCCATGCTGAGCCCCATGAGTGCAGGGACCCAGGCTGTCTGATTCCCCACTGTATCCCCAGTGGATGACTAGTGACCAGTATGTACTTGTTGAATGGATGAATGAGGAGTGATAGAACAAATGCTGAGCTTGAGTGAAATCACTCGTTTCTCTTTAGTTATGACTACTCTACTTGTACAGAGTGGTATGATAAAATGGGTAGACAGCCATACTAGTTTGTAAAACTGTTGTGGGCCAGGTCTCATTAACGCAGGCCTTCATCACAACTGTTTCAGTACTGACTGAGTGGTTCAGTTAAATATTAAAAGCCAGTGACCTTATACAAAGTCTGGAATGTAACAAAAGCTCACCAAGAGTTTTGCCTAGGCCTTTCCTGAACCTTAAAGCATGACTAAATGATTTCACTACTGAAAATATATGAAAGAGTTCTAATTAGTTGGCTCACAGAAAAATAAAAGTGTTTAAATACTTTAACAGAAAAAAGGAAAGACTAGTCAAATGCTTTTTCAAGTTTATGTGACTTAAGTAAAATCTTCGATAAATAAGCTAGCTTTAAACATTATTGGTAAAGTAATATTAGAAATGTCTTCAGAGTTGCCAGCATGTTTTTGCTTGTATTTGTTGATCAAGCAATTTCATACTTATCTTTGCCAAATACTATAATGTGTCAAAATTTGGCATAGAGGCTACAAAACGATAACTCAGTCCAAAACAGAGTGATCTTTGCTTGTGTAATTTCTTTTTCTTTCTTATTTTTTTGACACGGAGTTTCGCTCTTGTCACCCAGGCTGGAGTGCAATGGCACAATCTCAGCTCACTGCAACCTCCGCCTCCTGAGTTCAAGTGATTTTCCTGCCTCAGCCTCCTGAGTAGCTGGGATTACAGGTGTCCGCCACCATGCCCAGCTAATTTTTGTATTTTTGGTGGAGACAGGGCTTCACCATGTTGGCCAGGCTAGTCTTGAACTCCTGACCTCAGATGTTCTGCTCACCTCAGACTCCCAAAGTGCTAGGATTACAGGTGTGAGTCACCGTGCCCGGCTGCTTGCGTAATTTTTAATAAATAAAACATTGATATTGGTTTAATGAAGATAGCTACATCTTGAATTATTTAGTAAAATACCCTAACTTCTGATCTTGTGGCCTTAGGCAGTCTAGTTCACAGACATAAAGGAAGTCTGTTCTGGGAAAGGACGGTTATCATCTTTGTTTCAAAGCTAAACTATAAACTAAGTTAATGAATGAGAATAGCTTAGAGGTTAGAAGCAAGATAGAGTCAGTGACAGCAGATCACTTTCACTGTCTCAGTGGTAATTTTGCAATGGTGGTCTCATAACTTTCAATGATGACTACTGCAGTTTTTATAAATAATCTAGGTAAATGATTAAAATAAATAATTAGATAAATGTAATGGGATAAATACTTGTAAACAAATGTCATAATTTTGAATCTAAAGTAATATTAAATTAAACAACAAATATTTCATTATTTGGGTATTTTCCAATAAAAATAGATTATAGGAAAACATTCTTTCTAAACAGTGTGTCCTTTTTAAAGGGTAACTAATTTTTGTCTAACTCAAAGCTTATTTAAAGGTTATATAAAAAACATGGTAAAAGAAACAAGGAAATAAGAGATATATAAATAAAGTAATAAAAATAAAGAGAATTTAAAAGATTACTGGTAAAATATCTTCAAAACATAAACATTTGGTCTAAATTATGCAGGTCAAATATTAGGTTTGCTAAACGCTTTGTGTCATAAATTCCTTCTTCAATTTAAACATTGTTCGATTTATTGTGGAGCATTAGATTCTAGATAAGGCCTGGAGACATGTGAAATTAGCCATGCCCCCTAGCTATGCAAAAAGGTATTAAAGAAAAGAGATTTTATATAAGAAAGGATCTGTATGGCAAATTCTTGTACTAAAGTAACTGGATGTTAAAAAAGAGGGATGTTTAGGACAAGTCAGAAAGTCAAGGCATGTCATAGCTTGTCTGTGTAAGTCGTGAAAGAATTTATGAAAGGGAATTTATGCAACAAATATCATATCATTTAAAGGTCATTAGGTCTCCTAAATGCTTTATAAAATGCCACTATGACTCCTAGCTGTACAAATTGCCTGTTTTACAGCTAGGTAAGGCCTGGGACACATGGAGTTAGATGCTGGAATAAGTCAGACCTTATCTGCACTTCTGTCTAGGTCTTAGGCTCCACACCTAGTACATAAAATCCCAAACTTATCAAAGTTTTCACCAAAAGTAAAGGCTGCTAAGAGTTAACAGTGTAACATGCATTTAAGACTACTGAAGAAATAGGTTTTTTTGTTTGTTTGCTTTTGTTTTGTTTTTCTTTTTTTGAGATGGAGTTTCGCTCTTTCACCCAGGCTGGAGTGCAATGGTGCGATCTTGGCTCACGGCAACCTCTGCCTTCCGGTTTCAAGCAATTCTCCTGCCTCAGCCTCCTGAGTAACTGGGATTATAGGTGCCCGCCACCATGCCCGGTTAATTTTTGTATTTTTAGTAGAGACGGGGTTTTACCATGTTGGCCAGGCTGGTCTTGAACTCCTGACCTCGTGATCTGCCCACCTTGGCCTCCCAAAGTGCTGGGATTACAGGTGTGAGCCACTGTGCCTGGCCTGAAGAAACAGTTTTACATGGAAAAGTAAAATATGCTCTTGGTAAAAAGCATATTTTTTTTTTGGTAAAAAGCATATTTACAAGGGAAGTAAAATATGCTTTTGGTAAAAAGATTATAAGGAGGCATGAGAATGTGAATTTTTGCCTAGATTAAAAGGAAACGATTGTTTTAAGTTGGATAAAATAAACATGAAGGTTTAAGCAAGCTGTGGAAGGTTGATTGTAAAGGAAATTCTGTGTGTAAACATACTGGCCAAAGTTAAAAGGGTATCATCCAGTTTTTCTGTAAATTGAGTATTAAAATAAAAGCACATAGGCCAGGCATGGTGGCTCATGCCTGTAATCCCAGCACTTTGGGAGGCTGAGGCGGGCAGATCAGGTCAGGAGTTCAAGACCAGCCTGGCCAACATGGTGAAACCCCATCTCTACTAAAGATACAAAAATTAGCTGGGCATGGTGGCACATGCCTGTAGTCTCAGCTACTTGGGAGGCTGAGACAGGAGAATTGCTTGAACCCGGGAGGCAGAGGTTGCAGTGAGTCGAGATCACACCACTGCACTCCAGCCTGGGTGACAAAGTGAGACTGCGTCTCAAAAAAAAAAAAAAAATCAATACAATCAATAACATAAAAGCAAAACAGATTTCTCTGAAAGCACTAACCTGCTCTTTAATGAAAATTATAATGGGTTATAAGAGGTCTATAAAAATCTTACCTTATGGTCAAACATTAAAATTGGGTCAATATGTCTATGAGGTTTTAATAAGAATTGGGTTTAACATTAATAGTATACTAACATAAAGGTGAAATTTGGCTTATTTAGTACCAAAAACCATACAGGAAGCATTGCCAAATATAAAATGGGGTTTGGCTTTCCTTGGGCCATATATGTATAAATATGTTATTGGCATGTGTTCCAAAATCATGTGAAACTCCTATAATTCTGATATATCAGTGTATGTTATCAGTAATAATTATAATTATGTTAAATAATTGTGTGCCACAGAGGTAACAGATTTTCTTGTCAATTGTGTCTTTTTTTTTTTTTGAGATAGATGCTCGCTCTGTTGCTCAGGCTAAAGTGCAGTGGTGCAATCTCGGCTCACTGCAACCTCCACCTCCCGGGTTCAAGCAATTCTCCTGCCTCAGCCTCCTGAGTAGCTGGGATTAGAGGTGCACACCACCATACCCAGCTAAATTTTTGTAATTTTAGTAGAGACGGGGTTTCACTGTGTTGCCCGGGGTGGTCACGAACTCCTGAGCTCAGGCAATCCACACACCTCAGCCTCCCAAAGTGCTAGGATTACAGGCATGAGCCACCGTGCCCAGCCTCAATTGTATCTTTAACTATGGCTACCCTAAAACTTTTTGTCATCTATAAACAATTGTTGTCTTGTTTTTGTCCTCTTTAGTTTTTTTTTTTTTTAGGTGGAGTCTCATTCTGTCACCCAGGCTGGGGTGCAATGGCAT
Organism: Macaca mulatta; assembly: GCF_049350105.2. Taxonomy (NCBI): domain Eukaryota; kingdom Metazoa; phylum Chordata; class Mammalia; order Primates; family Cercopithecidae; genus Macaca; species Macaca mulatta. Next base: position 16,396,815 of record NC_133426.1, on the reverse strand, counting down.
GACCTTGGCTCCGCCTCCCAGGTTTAAGTGATTCTTCTGCCTCAGCCTCCCAAGTAGCTGGGATTACAGGCACCTGCCATCATACCTAATTTTGTTTGTATTTTTGTAGAGATGGGTTTTCACCATGTTGGCCAGGCTGGTCTTGAACTCCTGACCTCAGGTGCTCTACCTGCCTTGGCCTCCCAAAGTGCTGGGATTACAGGCATGAGCCACTGTGCCCGGCTGTTTTGGTCCTCTTTAGAAGGTGATCTTACAATCAGCTATAAAGCTCTAACATGTGCTCTTGAATGCAGGTTTCTGATAATTTTGGAGATTGTGACATCAGAATAGAGAAAAAATGTTCAGGACTCCTGAAGACCTAAAATGTTCATTAATATCAAGCAGGACAGGAATTAGCTGCATGAACTGAATAGCAGACTGGAGTGATTTTTTTGACTTTTTGCTTAAAATATTGCTAATTCTTTGTTTTGCTTTTCAGAGTCAAGGAAACTTTTCTTTTGAACTACTGACAGCTTTTAACAATTTTGTATACTCCAATGAACAAAATGGGGAGCACATTTGTTTCTTCTCTCTACCTGATTTTCTCCAGAATTTGGAAACTATTTGTGAGTATTCTTAATTATGGAAATATAGTTATTTGCATAAGTTCAATAAGAATCTGTTTTCATTTGTAACAGGACACAACTGGAAAAACTGGTTATTTTACCAAGGCTTTGACTGGAATGGTGTGTTTTCCTTTAATGAATCAAACTTGACTTATGGAGCCAAGAAAGCCCTTGGAAAACTGCCCTCATATTTTGTGTACACAGTCCCTGTACAGGGTTTCTGATCTGTGGTAAGTAAAGAATGTCACTTTCTGACAGGCCGGGAACCCCAAGTTATCTTGGAACCTCAAGAGGAGAGGAATTCACCCACGTCATAGGTATTTGATGGTACAAATCCATGGCTGGGCTTGGCTTTAAAAAGGTCTTATCTTGCCGGGTACGGTGGCTCACTTCTGTAGTCCCAGCACTTTGGGAGGCCGAGGTGGGTGGATCACCTGAGGTCAGGAGTTCAAGACCAGCCTGACCAACATGAAGAAACCCCGTCTCTACTAAAAACACAAAATTAGCTGCGCATGGTGGCGTGTGCCTGTAATCTCAGCTACTTGGGAGGCTGAGGCAGAAGAATCACTTGAGCCCAGGAGCGGGAGGTTGTGGTGAGCCGAGATCATACCACTGCACTCCAGCCTGGGCAACAAGAGCAAAACTCTGTCTCAAAAAAAAAGAAAAGAAAAAAAAAAAGTCTTATCTCAGATTCCTTCTATGGAACAAAGTTTCAGCAAAGCCTTTTTTTTTTTTAATTTTTAAAAAATATATTAAATAAAAAATTTTATTTAAAAAAATAATTTTCCTTGCTGCACTTTATTTATTTCTATTTTTTATTTTCTATTTTTTGAGACGGAGTCTCGCTCTGTCGCCTAGGCTGGAGTGCAGTGGGGTGATCTCGGCTCACTGCAAGCTCCACCTCCGGGGTTCACGCCATTCTCCTGCCTCAGCCTCCCGAGTAGCTGGGACTACAGGCACCCGCCACCACGCCTGGCTAATTTTTTGTATTTTTAATAGAGACGGGGTTTCACGTGTTAGGCAGGATGGTTGCGATCTCCTGACCTCGTGTTCCGCCTGCCTCGGCCTCCCAAAGTGCTGGGATTACAGGCATGAGCCACTGCGCCTGGCCCCTTGCTGCACTTTATACAAATAAACTGGCCAAGTACAGTAAAGCAAATTGGTCCTACCATGATTTGTCTTCTAATAAAAATAGGAAACTGGAGGAAGAAAAATTATGTTTCAAAAACTATTGTATACCTGTTAAATTCTAGTCTTGTCTGATGTTTTCCAGTTTTTATTATTTTCTACAGTTTGGATTAAATTCTAATTTTTCTGGCTACAGGTCTTCAAAATAATGTTTTCAATTTTTCCTTTTCCTTTTCCCCCATTTTTCCTAATTGGAAATCACTGAAACCTAAGCTGTGCTTTCTTAAAGCCCTGTGAACTGAAGACTAGACAACTTAAACTTCAGAAGAAAACAGCAGTAACGTATTTATATGTGTTGCTGTTGCATACTATTAAGTTTCAGCAGGTGCTGCCTCGAAGCCTCCGAAACAGAGAGTGCTACTGGGAACAAGTCAACCTCTTTTACTTCAGTGCTGCATTTGGTGCCCCATGAGGATGAGCCCCTCTAAGCAGGAAGTAGCCAGAAAGATTATGATGCCCCATCTCCCTACGATTCTCATGATAAATAAATATACAAGCATGATAGAAATCATGCTCAAATTGACAGTAGGGATTGTGGCAGACCAGGTCTCACTAACATAGGCTTCCATCACAACTGTTTCAGTACTCGCTGAGTGGTTAAGTTAAATATTAAAAGCCAGTGCCCTATACAAAGGCTGGGATGTAACAAAAGCCCAAGAATTTTGCCTAGGACTTTCCTGAACCTTAAAGCACGATTAAATAAGTTTTACTGGGGGTCTGAAGAGACTCCCCAGGCCTCCACAAACAACTTGATTGGGAGCCTGAAGGAACTCCCCAAACCTCCATGATTCAGTTGGAGACAAGATAAGGGTAATCACCTCAGCACTTGGACCCAGTTAGATTAAGTAAATTTACTGAGGCTCCAGAGGAAGGTGTTCAGGACTCAGACCTTAGTTACAGATGAAAAGAAGTTAATCACTTATGTCTTTAGATGAATGCACACTTAACACGTAGACATATAGCTTAGAAGGTATATAAGCTCTGGAAAACTTTGTAATTTTGAGTTGGTCTGGTGATATTTTCCAGGTCTTCTCCCTGTAACAGAAATAAAAACTCTCTTCCTTCCCAGTTCATCTGCATCTCGTTATTGGGCCATGAGAAATAGCAGCCCGACCCTCAGTTTGGTCCAGGAACAAAACCATGCTTTGCAGTCAGAGAAACAAATCTAAAGTTCCAAAAGAAGAGGGTTCTTTTGGAAATAAATTCCTTTCACCCTTTCCTCAGAAACATATTTTGAATTCAAACAACGATTTTTATTCCAAGGGAGAACTGTCATTTAAAAACTGGTATTTTAGCATAATCATTTCATTCCTCAGTTAGATTTTAATGACTCTGTGGGTAGAGTTTACTGAACACACTGAATATTTGAGAAAGCACAGTTCTTGCCCTCAAGGAACGTCCATCTCTAAAGCAAAACAAATAAATAGAGAATCAAAGACAAAAAGAGGAACAAGATTATTCATTAAGCAAATGTGGCAACATGGAGGGAGAACTATCTCCAGAGAGTTATTAGAGTGGCCTGGGAGCGAGATGCAGAGCATGACAAGAGATTTTCAGGGAAGAAGCCCATAAAGACAAAAAGTGATTTATTAATTTTGCAAAGAGATCAGCTGACACCACATTAAAGACAATTTTTATTTTGATTTTTCTTTTTTATAGAGATGGGGTCTCACTATGTTGTCCAGGCTGGTCTCAAACTCCTGGGCTCAAGCAAGCCACCTGCCTTGGCCTCCCAAAGTGTTGGGATGACAACCATAAGCCACTGCACCTGGCTAAAGGCAGTTTTTATGAACTGGCTAGGAAAAAACTGAAACTAAGATAGGCATTAACAGGAAGTAACAGGAGTACAATGTCCACTTCAGTCCATAAAGTGAGGGTCTGAAATGAAGCAGTGCCAAAGAAAAGGAAGTCAAATTCACATGTATGTGAATACGACTTAGCGACCTTCTGGAAGGTGGGGGCCGACAGCTAACATTTAAAGTAGTTATTTTACCTTCATTTTAATTATGTCATTTTATTCTCATCACCTTCCTGGGACAAGGAGAAGGAATAATCTGCCCAGTTCAAAAAAAGGGAAGCTGAGGCTCACAGAGTAAAAACGATTCGTCCTATGTGATAGGGGCAGATCTTGCTTACTGCCCAGCCAGTAGCCCATCTCTTCTGCCTTGTCAAAACCACCCCAATTTTGATGGGTGCCCATGTGGCCAGCCCCAGAGAATGAATCTTGACAAGTCCACACCAACGAAGGTAATGGCACTGCCTTTGTCAGGATCTCTGCCAGATACTTGCTTTCTGAGAGTCCCGTGAAGCTTAGAAAGGCCATGTGACAGCTCCACCCCCAAGAAATTTAAGGGACACCTGCAAGGCGGCATCCAGAAAGATTTTCTTTCCTAATAAAAAGGGAGCTATGGGGAGAGTCCTCGTCCTCCCTTTTCACTGCAGTTGCTGTCTTGTGAGTCTGAAGTGACGAGCCTGAGGATGGAAACCAACTCACTGTGGAGAGGAAGCGTCGAAGAGATTGGTTCCCTGATCACATTGTTGAGCCATGGAACCGACCCTGGGTCCTCCCTCCCATCCCCAAACTTCTTGGAGATTCTGCAGAAAAGCATTAACATGGCAGGCCTGAGACTGCTATCCTTGGAAAGGTTGCTTTCAAGGTTGGCCACTGACTGGGTGTCCGGGAACTTAGATTTCAGGAGGGCTCCCACCATTTCTTAAACTGCTAAGAATGCCTCACTGTGGTTTATGCTGAACTCCTGCTTTCCTTGTGGGGGTCTGGAATTTGGATATGTGGCAAGCAGAGGGTACCTATGTGACCAGTCCCCAATAAAAATCCTGGGCACTGAGTCTCTAATGAGCTTCCCTGGAAGACAGCATCTCACATGTGTTGTCACAACTCCTTGCTAGAGGAATTAAGCACATCCTGTGTGGCGCTACTGTGCCTGCTTACCCCTGGACTTCCAACCCATGTGCCTTTTTCCTTTCCTGATTTTACTCTTGTACTCTTTCATTGCAATACATCACGACTATGAATACAACTATATGCTGAGTCCCATAAGTCTTCCCAGCCAATCATCAAACCTGGGGATGGTTCTTGGGGACTCCCCCACACAAAAATAAAGGTCCTTTCATTAAGCTTCTGATCACTGGACTTTCTGCAATTTGCAAATGATATAACAATAAAGACAGCAAGTAGTGTAGGGAACTCAAACACAGGCTATCTGCCTCTAAATCCCAAGCTCATGCTCCAATCCCATACTGCCTCAGGTCAGTTGAGCAAGTTGACAAGGGCTTGAAGAACTGAAAGGAATGGTAAGAATAAAGGAAAGTAGGGGCCGGGCGCGGTGGCTCACGCCTGTAATCCCAGCACTTTGGGAGGCCGAGACGGGCGGATCACGAGGTCAGGAGATCGAGACCATCCTGGCTAACACGGTGAAACCCCGTCTCTACTAAAAAATACAAAAAACTAGCCGGGCGAGGTGGCGGGCGCCTGTAGTCCCAGCTACTCGGGAGGCTGAGGCAGGAGAATGGCGTGAACCCGGGAGGCGGAACTTGCAGTGAGCTGAGATCCGGCCACTGCACTCCAGCCTGGGCGACAGAGCGAGACTCTGTCTCCAAAAAATAAAAAAATAAAAAAAAATAAAGGAAAGTAGGAAGAGCTTCAAAGGTCAGAAAAAAACATAAATTTGTCAAAGTAAACACAGCGCAAGGTAGAGTTTAAGGCCTGCAGCAAGAATAGGAAGAGAATAAGGATACAGTGGCAAAGTCTTAGGAAATTAATATTCATATAAAGTAGTTGGTTAATTTTTCAAAGATACTATATTTCATACAATTTTAGAATTTCAGCATCTTAGTGTGGGAATGGACCTTCCTATCCAGGTAGCCCCACTTCCAGGGGTGGGGAGCACAGGACTTAGAAGGGCAGCTAGTAATTACCGTTACTCATCTCTAATCAGAAAATTCTTCTCACTTCTCTAGTAATTTCTACCTCACAGCCTCAGGTCTATCTTCATAAGGAACATCTACGACTTCTTTTCTGCAAAAGACCTTTCAGATTTTCTGCAATGTCCCTAAGTTTCTTCTTCAAATTGAGATCCCCAATTCTAAAAAGTATTGTTCATAAGCCCTAGGATCCAAGCTATTAACTGTTTGCATTGTAAACCTGGGTGTGTTATCAGAACTCAATTAGATATTTTACTTCTGCATCAAAGCAGGTACATAGTCACCTCTGTACACTTTAGGAGTCCTCTTAGTTTGCAAGTTAGGCAGCTGGAACTTGAAATATACTTTCCCCTACAGAAAAAAAGGACAGTCTAACACAGTCCCTCTGCAATACTAATAGCACTTTTCAAAGGAGGAGGAGGAGGAGGAAGTGGCCCTTTCCCCATTCCTAAGCATAGAGTAGTTTTAGGGATGGTTTAGAAAAAGCCAAATATCACAAAGCTCATCTTTGGTCATCCTCCCACTGATGTAAACTGTGTGAATGATTCAGATATTTAACATTCTCAGAGGTACAGATTTTCTTTTTATTTATTTGTTCTTTTTTTAGAAAGAGCAGAGGCAAAGCTCTAATTTGGTTGACTTAAACAAAAACCAACCAACCAACTAACTTAAGGGCATAGGGCCTTGAGGGAGGTAGGGAGGAGCTCTTAAGTGAGTTCTCCTATAAATTGTTCCTTCCTTTGGAGACAGTGACAACAGGAGGTTGTAAGTTTATCAGGAGGGAAGGCCAAGAATCAGGAGATCAGGAGGTTTGGTTTTGAGTGAGGGAGTGGAATGCAGGCCTGGGTGCCCACCACTAACTGGTGAGTTGCCTAAATGTATAAATAGGTCACCAGGAACCAGGAAGTATTTAGTGTCCAGTCTTGAAGGTAGGCACTCAACAAATGTATGCAGAACAAATGGGGCTCCCAGGAGATTTTTTTTTTTTTTTTTTGAGATGGAGTCTCGCTTTGTTGCCCAGGCTGGAGTGCAATGGCGCGATCTCGGCTCACTGCAACCTCCGCCTCCCGGGTTCAAGAAATTCTCCTGCCTCAGCCTCTTGAGTAGCTGGGATTACAGGTGCCCGCCACCATGCCTGGCTATTTTTTGTATTTTTAGTAGAGACAAGGTTTCACCACGTTAGTCAGGCTGGTCTCGATCACTTGAGCTTGTGATCTGCCCGCCTCAGCCTCCCAAAGCTGCTGGGATTACAGGCATGAGCCACCACACCTGGCTGAGATTTTATGTAGATTTCAAAAGACTTAAGAAACGAATCTACTCTGGGAGTCAGGTTCACAGATGTTTAATTCCAGTTTTCAAAACATAAATGGGTCTTCTTAAAGACAATATACTTCTTAGGATCAATATGTAGAAATAAAAAATATCGGATCATCTGTCTTGTCTCTCACAGTTTGTATATGAACTAGAACCTTCACGACTTTCTAAAATTGCATAAATTTCAGAAAGGAAAGAATTCTCATTTATTCTGAAGCTTTAAATTCACAATGTGTGTGTGTTTGTGGGTACTTCCATCTAACCTCAGCTTCCGTAAATATCAAAAGAGAATCTGGTGAGCAGAAAGATGGCAGCATTAGCTCCAAAGTACACATCCATATGAAAAATGCAGTTATTAAAAAATATTCAGAGGGGCCAGGTGCAGTGGCTCATGCCTGTAATCCCACCGCTTTGAGGTCAAGGTGGGTGAATCACTTGAGATCAGGACTTTGAGACCAGCCTGACCAACATGGTGAAACCCTGACTCTATTAAAAGTACAAAAAAAAAAAAAAAAAAAATTAGCCAGGTGTGGCAGCGTGTGCCTGTAGTCCCAGCTACTCAGGAGGCTGAGGAAGGAGAAATGCTTGAACCCAGGAGGTGGAGGTTGCAGTGAGCCAAGGCTGCAGTGAGATCGTGCCATTGCACTCCAGCCTGGGCGACAGAGCAAGACTATTCTATCTGGGGGCCTTGGGCTGAGACTATGTACTATCATGGTTTGAGATGATGTCTGTTTTCCCTGTGCTTTCATCCCACAGTAAACTTTTAAACGTTAGGGCCCAGCCTGCTCAACGTGGTGAAACCCCATCTCTACTAAAAATACAAAAATTAGCTGGGCGTGGTGGTGCGCACCTGTAATCCCAGCTACTGGAGAGGATAAGGTAGGAAGATCACTTGAACCCCGGAGGCGGAGGTTGCAGTGAGTCAAGATCGTGCCACTGCACTCCAGCCTGGACAAAAGACTGAGACCCTGTCTCCAGAAAAACTGTTAGGCCCTGTCTTACTCAAATATGTGTTTATCCACTCTCAGGCTGCTCTCCTCCCACACCCCCATCTTTTAGTAGATTCTTCAAATGCTTGCTGAACTTAATATCTACCTTTGTTGCAGTTCTCTCACTTGTAGTGCTGGGCTGCTTTAGGGCTTAACTCCTCAAAGATGCTTTTTTGTTTTGTTTTGTTTTGTTTTTTGACATGAAGTCTTGCTCTGTCACCCAGGCTGGAGTGCAGTGGTGCGATTTCAGCTCACTGCAACCTCCACCTCCCTGGTTCAAGCGATTCTCCTGCCTCAGCCTCCTAAGTAGCTGGGATTACAGGTGCGCGCCAGGCTATTTTTTGTATTTTTAGTAGAGACGGGGTTACACCATGTTGGCCAGGCTGGTCTCAAACTGCTGACCTCATGATCTGTCCACCTCAGCCTCTCAAAGTGCTGGGATTACAGGCGTGAGCCACCGCACTGGGCCTCAAACATGCTTCCTCTGATCACTGAAGCCCACTACGGTCTCTCCATAAATGAGAATTACTACAGCATGTGTTTACTTCACGTTTATTATTACTCGTCCCCCAACCCCTGTAGGCTGTAAACTCGGAAAGAGCACGGGCTTTAAAATTAGGCAGATCGAAGTTCAAATTCCATTTCCACCACTCACTATCAGTATAACTTTGGCCCAATAGCTCTGGGCTTGTTCCCCTAACTCACTGGGGGTGTTTAACAGATGAAACGGGATATCTTTCATAAAACATCTAGTACTGCAACTTGCGTAGAGCAGACAGTGGCATTTTCTCTCCCTCAAGGAAAAAGGTCCCACTGTACCTAAAAAGCAGATGGCCAGGGGCAGACATTCAGTAATTGTCAGTTTACTTCAGACAACACATTCTGACCTAAGGGCAAAAAAACATTTTTTCAACCAGTTCAAGCTCGCCAACGATCCCGATCTGGGGGGTGAAGGTGAAGGTTTTCAAATTGAACAAAAAAGATTCCTCGTCAAACCCGAAGACGTTGGGTCACACTGCTTGGCTGCATACCAGATTCCAATGTCTGCAAACTTTGTAGACTTGCCACCAGGAACTTCAGGGACAGGACCTGACTGCTAGACGAAGCTGTGGCCTTGTCCAGATCCTCACCAATCTCTCCCGACCCGGAGAGGACTGACCGACAGACACATCTTCCTCCCCTGCCTCTCACCTCGGCCCCCTCATCCCACAGCCAGTCGGGCCCGCGCGCCCCAGGGTCGTCCCAGAGGAGGAACGCGCCCCTCACCATCCCGGTCCCAGAGCCAGGGGAGACTCACTGCCGAAGTCTTTGGCCTGGTGGAGGAGCTCCTGGTCTCCCGTTTGCTGCAGCTCCTCCTCCGCGGACTCAGCCACCGTCTCGGATGGCTGTTCGGGTGGAGCGTCTGCATTGGGCTGCCCACCGCCTGCCGCCGGCTGCTGCAAGCCCAGCCAACTGCTCAAGCCCCGGAACATCCCGTCCGCGGGGCCGCCGCCGCGGTCCGGATCCCCAGAGACCGGAGCGAGGACTGGTTGCCTCTGACTCCACTCTGCGCGACTCTCAGGGAGATGTCCGGAAGTCGGAGGAAAACTGGAGTCGCCTGCGGCCCCGCCTCTATGACGACTCCGCCGCGGCTGCAGAAGCGTCACTTCCGTCCAAAGGCTCCGCCCCTGGTGACGTCAGTTGTGACAACTGTTTTGTGCGTGTGGATAGGGGACAAAGAGCTTTCCCAGCGTAGCCCCGCCTTGCCTTTTTCCTCATTCGCCGGCTTTGTAGGTGACTGACCTAGTAGGCGTGTAGACGGTGTCTGTCGAAGTCCTAGCCAGTCTCATTTTAAGACTGCCTCTAAGCAGCTTGCCTGGTGACTTAGCCTCGCCTTTTCAGGTCCCGCAGGGCTGGGTTCCCGCGGAATTGGATGTCTTTAGCCTCCTCCTGAGCCCAACTGAAAACTAACCCAAAGCTGCCAAGCCCAACTAACAGGGAATAAGAGAACAGAATAAGGTGTTAAACAACACAATGAGGCCGGGCGCGGTGGCTCAAGCCTGTAATCCCAGCACTTTGGGAGGCCGAGACGGGCGGATCACAAGGTCAGGAGATCGAGACCATCCTGGCTAATACGGTGAAACCCCGTCTCTACTAAAAATACAAAAAACTAGCCGGGCGAGGTGGCGGGCGCCTGTGGTCCCAGCTACTCGGGAGGCTGAGGCAGGAGAATGGCGGGAACCCGGGAGGCGGAGCTTGCAGTGAGCTGAGGTCCGGCCACTGCACTCCAGCCCGGGCGACAGAGCGAGACTCCCTCTTAAAAAAAAAAAAAAAAAAAAAAACAATGGGATGCTGTCAGCAGAATCTAGACTATGAGAAGCCACAGGACAGACAACCTTGTTTCTTCAAATAAATTGCAAGGAAGAGGGGGGTGTGGTGGGGAACCTATAGATTAAAAAAGACTTAAGAGATGTAACCCATGGCCCCTTGTGCATTTTATTAGGACCCTAATTCAGCAAACACATTGAAAAAAATATATGATACTTATAAGAACTGGAAATTTGGACACTGGGTAGTTGATAAAATGGAGGAATTGTGAAATTAAAAATTTTTAATTGTGGTAAAATACACAAAATTTACCATCTTAATATGATTTACCATCTTAACCATTTCTAAGTGTACAATTCACTAGTGTTAAGTACATTCACGTTGTTGTGAAATGAATATTCAGAACTCTTCATCTTGCAATTAAAAGAATGAAAAATAGACCGGGCACGGTGACTCATGCCTGTAATCCCAGCACTTTGGGAGGCCGAGGCGGGCGGATCACAAGGTCAGGAGTTCGAGACCATCCTGCCTAACGGTGAAACCCCATCTCTACTAAAAATACAAAAAAAATTAGCCGGGCATGGTGGCGGGTGCCTGTAGTCAGCTACTTGGGAAGCTGAGGCAGGAGAATGGCGTGAACCCGGGAGGCGGAGCTTGCAGTGAGCTGAGATCAAGCTATTGCACTCCAGCCTGGGTGACAGAGAGACTCCGTCTCACAAAAGAAAGAAAAAAAAAAAGAATGAAAAATAGAAAGAACTTCATCTTGCAAAACTGAAACTACCTATTAAACAATTCCCCATTCCTGTCCTTGTCATCCCCCTCCTACCTCCATTCTACTTCTTGTCTCTGTGGGTCTGACTAGATACCTTAATATAAGTGGAATCATTCAATATTTGTCTGTGACTGGCTTCTTTCACTTAGCATAATGTCCTCAAGGCTGTGTCAATTTCTTTCTAAGACTGAATAGTATTCCCTTGTATGTATACACCACGTTTTGTTTATCCATCGTGCGTATTGAGATTTTACCAAAGAAATGATACCATATCTGGGCCAGGCGCGGTGGCTCACACCTGTAATCCCAGCGCTTTGGGAGGCCGAGACGGGTGGATCACCTGAGGTTAGGAGCTTGAGACTAGCCCGACCAACATGGTGGAACCCCGTCTCTACTAAAAATACAAAAAGTTAGCCAGGCGTGGTGGCGGGTGCCTGTAATCCCAGCTACTCGGGAGACTGAGGCAGGAGAATCACATGAACTCAGGAGGCGGAGGTTGCAGTGAGCTGAGATCCTGCTGTCGCACTCCAGCCTGGGCGACAAGAGCAAAACTCCGTAAAAAAAAAAAAAAAAAGAAATGATACCATGTCTGGAATTTGCTTCAAATTAATACAGGATGGGGGGGGGGGAATGGGTAGGGATATAGATGAAACAAGCCTGGCCATGGGTTGAAGCTGGGTAATTAAACATTTGTCTTTTCTATATTTTTAACTTTTCCCACAATAGCATGTAAAACTGACAAAAAACTAGTGATGTGAATAAGTACCGCTTCAGAGCAGGGAGTTCATGGACACATTTCCCAAGCACAGTCTCCAGTCATTAGTTGTGGAAGGACATCCATGATTCCTTGGTCCCCAGCTATTTTGAGAAGAGGAGGATGGTTCCAGTGACCTGAGGGAGTACATGAGGAATTGATTACAACTCTGATTTCCCTGCTGTCCAGTTTTCCAGCCTGACTTATATTTACATTTTATTCAGGTCCAGGATTTTAGGTTATCAAGCCCAACCTGTTTTTTCTTTCCCCCAAACAGCTTTATTGAGATTTAAACAATTCACCTGTCTAAAGTGTACAATTCAATGGTATATATTTTTGGTATATTACACTATTAATATTTTAAATTGTAGTGAACATAACTTTTTTTAGTGTACAGTTCAGTGACATTAATGACATTCCAGCCTGTTTTTAGAGTCCAAGTATTGATTCAGCTTTGAAGTCAGGAGATGTCTTAGGATCAATGCCTTTCTAGGCTTTATTAAGTCAGTGAGAACCTGAAAGTGATTGCGACTTTCCAGAATAGGATATTTGCTTCAAGTATGATTGAACAGAGCCTGGAATTTGAGTGAGAAGCCTAGGATGGGCTTCTAATTCCATCATCTAGTAGGTGAATAAACTTGACTTTTTTTTTTTTTTTTTTTTTGAGACGGAGTCTCGCTCTGTCTTGCCCAGGCTAAAGTGCAGTGGCACAATCTCGGCTCACTGTATCCTCTGCCTCCTGGGTTCAAGCGATTCTCCTGCCTCAGCCTCCCAAATAGCTGGAATTACAGGCGCCTGCCATCACACCTGGCTAAGGTTGTGTTTTTAGTAGAGACGGGGTTTCACCATGTTGGCCAGGCTGGTCTCGAACTCCTGATCTCAGGTGATCCACCCACCTCGGCCTCCCAAAGTGCTGGGATTACAGGAGTGAGCCACCGTGCCCGGCCTAAACTTGATGTTTTACTTGTCTTTTTGCCCTTCAAGTTTCCTCACTTGCAAAAGAAGTATAGTGCTGGTCCTTCCCATAGCAGAGGTGGGGCCCAGTCCTTTCAGCCTTACTCTGCTTTATCTTAAGGTACACTTAAAATCGTGGTGAACACTGTGGTCACCAAGGGATAGACAGTTTTACAACTGTTCTGAAAGGTAGAATTCTTAAAAATAAGAGATTAGGCTGGGCACAATAGCTCATGCCTATAATCCCAGCATTTTGTGAGGCCAAGGTGGGAGGATTGCTTGAGTCTAGGAGTTTGAGACCAGCCTGGGCAACATAACGAGACCCTGTCTACACAAAAAATAAAAAATGAGCTGGGTGTAGTGGCTTGCACCTGTTGTCTCAGCTACTTGGGAAGCTGAGGCAGGGGGATTGCTTGAGCCTGGGAGCTGGAGGCTGCAGTGAGCTGTGATCATGCCACTGTACTCCAACCTGGGTGATAGAGTGAGACCCTGACTCAAAAAATAGAAAAAAAAAAAAAGATTACAAAAGGAGAACATAAGCAATCAACTTAATGATGGGCTTCATTTTCATTTAAAAAAAATCATCTGGCCGGGCACGGTGGCTTATGCCCATAATACCAGAACTTTGGGAGGCTGAGGCGGGTTGATCACCTGAGGTCAAGAGTTCAAGACCAGCCTGGCCAACATGGTAAAACCCTATCTCTACTAAAAATACAAAAATTAGCTGGGCGTGGTGGTGGGCACCTGTAATCCCAGCTACTCAGGAGGCTGAGGCAAGAGAATCACTTGAACCCGGGAGGTGGAGGTTGCAGTGAGCCGAGATTGTGCCATTGCACTCCAGCCTGGGCAACAAGAATGAAACCCCATCTTAAAAAAAAAAAAAGTCATCTTGTGCGGATTTAGCAAAATGTTATGCTGGTGGTGGGCCATGAACTGACACTTGTTGAATGAGGATACACCCTTATCCCACACAATTCAGTCAATCCGCACCCTGTTATCAAATTTGTTTTCCAGCTTGTTATTTTTCCCATTTGAGATTAAAAATACAATAGTTATTATACTGAGCCCTTTGTATATACAGACTATCTTTATCCATTAGCCTCATAAATGAATAGGACAATTAGATCAGGCCTTACATCCTGTGGTGGAGTCTGGCTGTGCATTGATGTCCTGGCTTTGCCACTCATATTAACTAATGTACCCTTGGTCAAGACATTTCACATCTCTGAACCTCAGGTCCCTCATTCTAAAAAGGGGATCATAACAACTGTCCTAGTTGTAAACAGATAGTGAAAGATGAAACTGTGGAAGGAAACCTTACATATGTGGCAGGTATTAAGTATTAGCACCCACACCAACCCATTTCACAAATGTTCTTTCCCCTGAGCCTTCTGGAAGACTTGTTTATTCCTCTAGCCTTTTGACAAGGTGGTTCCTTGTCCCTCCCCTGGACCCCCCCAATACCCATGGAGACCTGGATCTCTCCCAAGGATACCCTGCTGAGTGAAGCCTCTGCTTATTTTCCCAGAAATTGACATCATTGTTCCAAGCTTCTTACTGCTTCCTCCACAATACTGTTCTTTCGTCCTCTGTGGGGAGAAACTCCATTGTGTTTATTTTTTTTGAGATGGAGTTTCGCTCTTGTCGCCCAGGCTGGAGTGCAGTGGCACGATCTTGGCTCACTGCAATCTCCGCCTCCCGGGTTCAAGAGATTCTCCTGCTTTAGCCTCCCAGTAGCTGGGACTACAGGCACATGCCACCACGCCCGGCTAATTTTTTGTATTTTTAGTAGAGACAGGGTTTCACCGTGTTAGCCAGGATGGTCTCAATCTCCTGACCTCGTGATCCACCCGCCTTGGCCTCCTAAAGTGGTGGGATTACAGGCGTGAGCCACCATGCCTGGCCGTGTTTATTTTTTTAAATTAATTGATTTTTTTTTTTTTTTTTGAGACGAGCTCTCACTCTGTCGTCCCGGCTGGAGTGCAGTGGCACGATCATAGCACATTGCAGCCTTGACCTCCTGGGCGCAGGCGATCTTCTCGCTTCAGCCTCCCCTGGGACGCACGCCAGCACAACTGATAATTTTTGTATTTTTTGTAGAGACGGGATTTTGCCATGTTGTCCAGGCAAGTCACCAACTCCTGGACTCAAACTATCTGCCTGCCTCGGCCTCTCAAAGTGCTGGGATTACAGGGGTGTGCCACGGCACCAGGCCTCCATTGTGTCTTGAAAGGCACTGGACATTTATTCTGCAACCTTCTCCCTTTCCTTGTCAGTCATCTATTAGTTTCAGACTCACTACCCACCCTGCAACCCCAATTATCTAAAGTTCCTTGACCTCGATTGACTCCTCCACCTCCTGCCATCCTTTTGGGACCCTCGATGTCCAACACGCCAGCCTTGTGGGCACTAAACCCAAGGCCAGTGATGCCCATCTCACTTTTCTATTCCATTGTAGCTGCTACACCCCAAAGTGTCTCATTTCCTGGAATATCCATTTGAAGGCCTGAACTCCAGCACCACACTCTCTGCTGCCAGTTTGCCAGTCCTCTCCTCAGAGGCCCTGGCCTTGGAGCCCTTCTCTCATCTGTCTCCCAGTCTATCAGCTCCCCACTGGTTTTATTAATAGTTCCTGTCCTCTAGGACTAGAACTCTGGCCCATCACTGCAATCACAGTCTTTCTGTGTCCTCCACCTCCTCACCCTCTTGTCCTTCTACTCTATGCAAGCAGGAAACTTGGGTTTTATAACTAAGCTATATTTCTGTAGATACCTTGCCGGATTATAGCTGGACACCACTACACAATGATGGTTTCTAAACTCCACTAGGTCTTCAGTGACTCTTGACTAACTTGTCGCTCTAGCATCTCACACTGGTTATGCAACATTTCCACCACTTTCTTAAACTCTTCCATCTCACTTCAGACCCTTCTATTGTCCATGTTAGCTTCCTTCAGTGGTTTGCTTCTTGCCTTCACCCGAAAAACCTCCTGTATCCGTTCCCAGCACCGATCATCCTCCAGTACTTTTTTTTTTTTTTTTTGAGACAAAGTCTCCTCTGTCGCCCAGGCTGGAGTGCAGTAGCCTGATTGTGGCTCACTGCAACCTCTGCCTCCCAGGTTCAAGCGATTCTGCGATTCTCTCTGCCTCAGCCTTCCGAGTAGGTGGGATTACAGGCAGGTGCCACGACGCCCGGCTAATTTTGCATTTTTAGTAGAGACAGGGTTATACCACGTTGGCCAGGCCTGGTCTTGAACTCCCGACCTCAGGTAATCTGCCCGCCTCGGCCTCCCAAAGTGCTGGGATTACAGGCGTGAGTCACCCGAAGAGTGACTTTTTAGAGTATTTGGGCCGGGTGCAGTGGCTCAAGCCTGTAATCCCAGCACTTTGGAAGGCCAAGGCAGGCGGATCACCTGAGGTCGGGAGTTCGAGACCAGTCTGGCCAACGTGATGCAACCCCGTTTCTACTAAAAATGCAAATTTAGCCAAGCGTGGTGGCGCTCGCCTGTAATCTCAGCTACTCCGGAGGCTGAGGCAGGGAGAATCGCTTGAATCCGGGAGGTGGAGGTTGCAGTGAGCCGAGATCGCGCCATTGCACTCCAGCCTGGGCAAAAAGGGCGAAACTCCGTCTCAAAGAAAAAAAAAAAAAAAGTCACCCTTCCAAGCCTTAATTGCCTTCCCCCCTCCCTGCACCCCCGCAGCTCTTTGCTGCAGAAATATTGTTCTAGGGAACCTTACTGGTTCCAACAGACGGGTGGACCCCTCTCCAGACTGTGAGCTAGTTCCTCAAAGGCAGGCATTCTTTTTTCTTTTCCTTCTCTCCTGAGCCCTCCTGCAGTTCCTGGGGTGTAGTAGGGGATGCACAAACGTTTGTGACCAGTGAAGTTCTTTACAAGGGTGAGATCTGGACGGGAGGACTCGAGCGAGGGTCTCTGCTTGCCAGGAGGCCGGGGCTCTCCGGGAATTGTGGAGTTCACCCGCGCACTCGAAGTGCCTTTGCGAAGTGAGCCACGGGAGGGAGGAGCGGTCCCCGAGCTGGGCGAGGCCTGGGGCCCAGTGCGTCCAGAGCGGAGGGTGACGGGAGCTGCCTGTGCTGGAGGAATCACTTTTTAGGCGCTTGTTTTGGACCATTGCACAAACCCGGGTGCAAACCCCAAGCTCACCAGCGTGAGTCAGCTGGGCCAGCAGCAGGGAGAGGGGAGGGTGGGCGAGGAGGGCGCCGCGCACCCCGAGGCCCGGGTGGGCGGTGGCAAGATCCTGGGGGCGGCTTTGGACAGCCAGCCCCGGCAGCGACCCCTTCCCCAGCCCGACAGGTGAGCGCCAGGCCAGCTGCGGGGTGGAGCCCGCCGTGCCCACCAGCCACCCTACCCGGCGCTACCACCACCGCGCAGGTAACTTCCCTCCTGGGCCTGTCCCAGACCCCCAGGGCCTTGGCGCCCGGGCCATCCCACGTCCCCAGGGCCTCTCTGCCCTGCACCCCCAAGCCTCGGTGCACTTGTGAGGCTGGGCTCCTTTGTCCCCTCTCTGATGGCGCCGGCTCCCTCCCCAGCGCTGAGTCCAGAGTCCGGCCGCCAGCCCCGCGCGTCCCGCACCCCGCGCTCGCAGACCTCGGCGGCCGGGTGTGGCGCGGGGACTGGGGAACGCTGGCCCGTGCCCAGTGCGGTCGGAGCCTGTCCCGCGCGTCCCCGGGACGCGCTTCTTCCCGCCCCCGCCCGCGCCAGCGCCCGCACCCGGATCCCCACTTCTCCCGGCCCTCGGGAACCCGGAGAGCCCTGAGATGGCGTTGGCGGAAGTGAAGCCCCAAGCGGGGGTCGGCGAGGCTGGTGATCAGCGCCGGTAACATGGCCTTTCTGTCCTCTCTCCCGTCGCAGTGCACCCCTTAAACAACAACCCCCGCGTTTTCCCCGTACTAGATGGTTAGGGCGCGTAGTGCCGAGCTACGCTGCTGCTACAAAATAGCTTTTTGGGGGCAACATAAAAAAAAATTGTATGTATAGTTTATATTCAATAAACTGCCCCATTTTCAGTGTGCAAATCGACGGGATTTGACAAATTATACACTCCTGTAACCGTTATCCCAAGTGGACATTGACCATTTCCTTCACCCTGCAAAGTTCCCTGGTACCTCCTTCCTGTCAATCCGCCCCAGGCCCCTCATTCAACCCTGGTTCTGATTGTTATCATAGTTTAGCTTTGCCTGTTCTAGAACTTCATAGAACAAGATCATCAGGTAAGTACTCTTTTGTGTCTAACATTACTTTTTATTTATTTATTTATTTTTTTTTTTTTGAGACAGAGTCTCGCTCTGTCGCCCAGCCCAGGCTGGAGTGCAGTGGCGCGATCTCGGCTCACTGCAAGCTCCGCCTCCCGGGTTCACGCCATTCTCCTGCCTCAGCCTCCCGAGTAGCTGGGACTACAGGCGCCCACAACCGCGCCCGGCTAATTTTTTGTATTTTTTTAGTAGAGACGGGGTTTCACCGTGGTCTCGATCTCCTGACCTTGTGATCCGCCCGCCTCGGCCTCCCAAAGTGCTGGGATTACAGGCGTGAGCCACCGCGCCCGGCGACATTACTTTTTAAATGGCCATCACTGAGAAGGTGTCTCTGGGTGCTCCTGGTGCTTTTATTTGCTCTAGGCCTGCCTGGTCTAATGTGGGAGCCACTGGTCACATGTGGTTATTGAATACTGGAAACGTGGCAAAATCCGTACTGAGATGTGCTCTAAGTATAGGCACCTGATTTCTGAAAGTTCAGTACACAAAAAGGGTGTAAAATATTTCACTAATAAATTCTTACATTGTGTGTTAAAAGTGATAACATTTTTGGCTACATTGGGTTAAATAACATATATTAACATGGACTTCATTTGATTCTTTTTACTTTTTTAATATGGCTACTAGAAACTTAAAATTACATACCTGGCTGTGTAATATTTTTTATTATATAGTGGAGACAGCACAGCTCTACACGGTGCTATTCTATAAACACTTGGTTCTGCTCACTGCATGTAAGAGTAAATGAAAAGCTTGTCTTGACACCAGAAACCATCCCCAATGGAGAAAGTGATCTAAAACAGGGCCAGCCTTTCCCTGCACCTTTGAAACTTTGTTAAAGTTACTTGTTTGCTTAAAAGAGGTAAAGGGCCGGGCATGGTGGCTCACGCCTGTAATCCCAGCACTTTGGGAGGCCGAGGCAGGAGGACCATGAGGTCGAGATCGAGACCATCCTGGACAACACGGTGAAACCCCGTCTCTACTAAAAATACAAAAATTAGCTAGGAATGGTGGCACACACCTGTAGTCCCAGCTACTCGGGAGGCTGAGGCAGGAGAATTGCTTGAACCCAGGAGGCAGAGGTTGCAGTGAGCCCAGATTGTGCCATTGCACTCCAGCCTGGTGACTGAACACAACTCCATCTCAAAACAACAACAACAACAACAACAAAGTAGAAAGAATTAGGTGTCTCCTTGGTATTAAGTTGCATTCTTACAAAAGGTCTCTAAAATATCCAATGTGCTTTAAAAGGTATCTTGTGTTTTTGACAAAACAGAAAATGAGTAATTGCTTATGTAGGGGAGGAAAGAGCTGATATCATAAGGGTCACGGCTGACAGCCTTAGACAAGAGACAGATTAACAAGAGAGAAGCATAACAATTTGTTGAATCGTAGGTTTATGTGACATGGAAGCCTTCAGAAATGAAAACCCCTTAAAGATGCAAGGGAAATGATCTGATTTTATGCTTGGAGTCCATGAAGCAGGGACGGATGAGCTGATGGAAATAGACAGAGTGGGGAAACCCAGCAAGGCCTGTCCACATTCTTCTTGGCCTCTCTGTTGTAGCTTTTCTTCCTCCCCGGTATGGGGTAGAACCTCTTTGGAATAAGGGTCTTAATTTCTTTATGGCCAGCTGTTGTATAGAAAGGTGGTTGAGAGGAAGGTTAGAGTCATATTTTTTGACTTTCTGGCTGGCTTTGCAGGGAAAGAGGTTCTAGTTTCTATGACTTGCCTTCGGGGAGTATGAGGGGTGACAGGCAGGAGAGCAGGAGAAGGTCAGAGAGAAACTTTGCTTCTGAGGCCTTCATTTTGGGGTTTTGTTTTCTTGAGCCCCAACACAGACAACCTAATCACCTAAATATATTAAGACATAACATGGTGTATCTTTGACCAAATAAAGATGGAAATTTTTTTTTAGACAGTCTCACTCTGTTGCCGGGGTGGAGTGCAGTGTCGCAATCTTGGCTCACTGCAACCTCCACCTCCTGGGTTCAAGTGATTCTCCTGCCTCAGCCTCCCAAGTATCTGGGACTACAGGCAGGCGCCACCACGCCTGGCTAATTTTTGTATTTTTAGTAGAGACAAGATTTTACCATGTTGGCCAGGATGGTCTTGATCTCTTGACCTCGTGATCCACCCGCCTTGACCTCCCAAAATGTTGGGATTACAGGCGTGAGCCATTGCACCCGGCCATAAGACGGAAATCTTAATGGTGACTATTAACATTTAGATCTTAATTTAAAAAAACATAGTCAATAATATATTCAATGTTATAGTCTGCTCTCTCTTTTTTCAGGTAACGTAAGCATTTTCTTTCTTTCTTCCTTTTTTTTTGAGACAGAGTTTTGCTTTTTTGCCCAGGTTGGAGGGCATTGGCACAACCTCCACCTCCCAGGTTCAAGCAATTCTTGTGCCTCAGCCTCCCGAGTAGCTGGGATTACAGGTGCACGCCACCACACCCGGCTGATCTTTTGTATTTTAGTAGAGATGGGGTTTCCCCATGTTGCCCAAGCTGGTCTTGAACTCTTGAGCTCAGGCAATCCGCCCGTCTCGGCCTCCCAAAGCGCTGGGATTACAGGCGCGAGCCACTGTGCCTGGCCACATAAGCATTTTCTTTTTTCTTTACTCTCTTTTTTTTGAGATGAAGTCTTGCTCTTGTTCCCCAGACTGGAGTGCAATGGTGCCATCTCGGCTCACTGCAACCTCTGCCTCCGGGGTTCAAGTGATTCTCCTGCCTCAGCCTCCCGAGTAGCTGGGATTACAGGCACCTGCCACCATGCCTGGCTAATTTTTGTATTTTTGGTAGAGACAGGGTTTCACCATGTTGGCCAGGCTGGTCTTGAACTGCCCGCCTCAGCCTCCCAAAGAAGCATTTTCTTATATAAAAAATTATTAGGCAAGGCCGGGCACGGTGGCTCAAGCCTGTAATCCCAGCACTTTGGGAGGCCGAGACGGGCGGATCGCAAGGTCAGGAGATCGAGACCATCCTGGCTAACATGGTGAAACCCCGTCTCTACTAAAAAAATACAAAAAACTAGCCGGGCGAGGTGGCGGGCGCCTGTAGTCCCAGCTACTCGGGAGGCTGAGGCAGGAGAATGGCGTAAACCCGGGAGGCGGAGCTTGCAGTGAGCTGAGATCTGGCCACTGCACTCCAGCCTGGGCGACAGAGCGAGACTCCGTCTCAAAAAAAAAAAAAAAAAATTATTAGGCATAATGTGACTTCGCACGAATGTATGCCAGTTTTCTTCACCATACCTCTACAGCATTTTTCCATTTTGGTAACTTTTACAAAGAGAGTCATTTGAACAGTATGACGGTGCCAGAATAAGGTATAATTAAAGCACAGTTCATTTGCCCCTTAATCCTGCAGGAAAGGTGAAGTCCAGTGGGACATAGACCTTGTCTTTTTATCTCCATATCCCTAGGACTTGGAAACATGTCAAGCATGTAATAGATGTTCAAGTAAACATTATATATGTAATATATGTATATATATAATTTTTTTTTAATTTGAGATGGAGTCTCACTCTGTTGCCCAGGCTGGAGTGCAATGGGGTGATCTTGGTTCACTGCAACCTCCTGCTTCCAGTTTCAAGCGATTCTCCTGCCTCAGCCTCCCTAGTAGCTGAGATTACAGGTGCCCACTACCACGCCGAGCTACTTTTGTATTTTTAGTAGAGATGGAGTTTCACCATGTTGGTCAGGCTGGTCTCAAAGTCCTGACCTCAGTGATCCACCCACCTCGGCCTCCCAAAGTGCTGGGATTACAGGCGTGAGCCACCGCGCCTAGCCGTGTATATATATTTTAAACAGATATGAGGCCTCGCTATGTTGCCCACAGTGGGCTTGAACTCCCAGGCTGAAGCATTCCTTCCGCCTCAGTCTCCCAGGCAGCTGGGATTAAAGGTGTGCACCACGACACCCAGTTTGTCAATAAACATTTGTGAGCTCATTGACTGAATCATTATGTAGGTGGCACTGAAAATGGTAACAACTAAGCTTAATTTAGCATTTAGGCACTGTCTTTGTAAAGCCCAGTTATTGGGCTTCCTATAAAACAAAAGGGTTTGAATCAGACAGCAGCAGAAAAGTCAAATAAATTTTCCTTATGACTGTCAACTTAAAAAACCACAAGATCTATATATTTAGAAAGGAGACTTTCTTTTTTAAAACATTTTCTTTTCTTTTCTTTTTTTTTGAGACAGAGTCTCACTCTGTTGCCCAGGCTGGAGTGCAGTGGCATGATCCCAACTCACTGCAACCTCTGCCTCCCAGGTTCAAGTGATTCTCCTGCCTCAGCCTCCCGAGTAGCTGGGATTACAGGTGCATACTACCACGCTTGGTTAATTTTTGTATTTTTTTTTTTTTTGAGACAGAGTTTTGCTCTTGTCACCCAGGCTGGAGTGCAATGGTGTGATCTCAGCTCACTGCAACCTCCGCCACCCAGGTTCAAGCAATTCTCCTGCCTCAGCCTCTCAAGTAGCTGGGATTATAAGTGCCCACAACCACGCCCGGCTAATTTTTGTATTTTTAGTAGAGATGGGATTTTCTTACTTTCTCAGTCAGTCTCACTCTGTTGCCCAGGCTGGAGTGCAGTGGCACGATCTGGGCTCACTGCAACCTCTGCCTCCCAGGTTCAAGTGATTCTCATGCTTCAGCCCCACAAGTAGCTGGGATTACAGGTGCCTGCCATCACACTGTGCCTGATGACTTTATTTCTTTTTTCTTTTCTTTTTCTTTTCTTTTTTTTTTTTTTTTTTTGAGACGGAGTCTTGCTGTGTCACTCAGGCTGGAGTGCAGTGGCATGATCTCGGCTCACTGCAACTTCCGCCTCCTGGGTTCAAGCCATTCTCCTGCCTCAGCCTCCCCAGTAGCTGGGATTACAGGCGTGCACCACCACGCCCAGCTAATTTTTGTATTTTTAGTAGAGACGGGGTTGGTCAGGCTCGTCTCTTAACTCCTGACCTCGTGATCCACCTGCCTCGGCCTCCCAAAGTGCTGGGATTACAGGGGTGAGCCACCGCGCCTGGCTTACTTTCTTTCTTTCTTTTTTTTTTTTTTTTTTTTGAGGCGGAGTCTCGCTCTGTCGCCCAGGCTGGAGTGCAGTGGCGCGATCTCGGCTCACTGCAAGCTCCGCCTCCCGGGTTCCCGCCATTCTCCTGCCTCAGCCTCCCGAGTAGCTGGGACTACAGGCGCCGCCACCACGCCCGGCTAATTTTTTTGTATTTTTAGTGGAGACGGGGTTTCATTGTGTTAGCCAGGATGGTCTCGATCTCCTGACCTCGTGATCCGCCCGTCTCGGCCTCCCAAAGTGCTGGGATTACAGGCTTGAGCCACCGCGCCCGGCCAGCTTACTTTATTTCTTATAAAGGGTTACAGCCTGCAAAGGGGCCATCCCACAGGCTGGGAAGCACACGTTTTAAAGAGACAGGGTCTCACTATGTTGCCTAGGCTATTCTCAAACTTCTGGCCTCAAGTGACCCTCTTATCTTGGCCTCCCAAAACCAGAGGCAGTCACTCTGAAGAGGAGGGTTCAGCTTTATGCTGAACAGGTTGACTAAACATACATATTCAACAGGTTACAGAAGGAGCTATGAATATTCATGAAGGTGGTCCTGACTCATGTGTATTGAATAAACATGCAAATAGCATATGACCCCTGTTCACTTTGGAGTGAAGACTTAACATTTAAATGATTTTCAGTTAAGCCCTATACATCAAAAGTTCTTTTCAGGACATGAAGGCACGCAAGTCCGCAGCCTCTGTAAACTGGCCAGAGCCAATCTATGGTTGTGGTCTTCTCAGGAGAAAGTTACTGAAATCAGTCTCTTGTCCAATAAAAGTTGTAGTTTTGACTGGTGTAACAGGATTCAGACAGACAGCATCTGTGAGCTAGATAAGTTGTAATTGTTTTAATATTGCTTATTTAAAAACAGTTTTTGTTTTTTATTTTTTTGAGACAGAGTCTCGCTCTGTCGCCCAGGCTGGAGTGCAGTGAGCCACTGCACCCAGCAAAACTTTTTTTTTTTTTTTTTTAGAATAATTTTAGGTTCACAGCAAAACTAAGCGGAAAGTACAGAGTTCCCATACATCCTCTCCCCCACCGCTATGCCCAACCTCCTATTAACATCCCGCACTTGCAGAGTGGTACATTTATTATAATCAGTGAACCTACATTGACGCATCATTTTTGCCTAAGATTCATAGGTTTTCATTTTGTTTTGTTTTTTTGAGATGGAGTTTCGCTCTTGTTGCCCAGGCTGGAGTGCAATGGCATGATCTCGGCTCACCGCAACCTCCACCTCCCGAGTTCAAGCGATTCTCCTGCCTCAGCCCCCTTGAGTAGCTGGGATTACAGGCATGCGCCACCACGCCTGGCTAATTTTGTATTTTTAGTAGAGACGGGGTTTCTCTATGTTGGCCAGGCTGGTCTTGACCTCCTGACCTCAGGTGATGCGCCCGCCTCGGCCTCCCAAAGTGCTGGGATTACAGGCGTGAGCCACCGCGCCCAGCAGAAAGTCCGTAGTTTATTTACATCAGGGTTCACTCTTCCTGTTGTCCATTCTGTGGGTTTGGATAAATGTATAATGACATGGATCCATCATTACAGTACTATACAGAATAGTTTCACTGCCCTAAAATTCCCTTATATTCTGCCTATTCATCCCTCTCTCCCTCTTACCCGCTGACAACCACTGATCTTTTCACTGTCTCTCTAGTTTTGCCTTTTCCAAAGTGTCATATAGTTGAAGTCATACAGTATGTAGCTTTTTCAGATTGGCTTCTTTCACTTGGTAATATGCACTTGAGATTCCTCCATGTTTTTTCAAGGCTTGGTAGCCCATTTCTTTTTAACACCAAATTGTATTCCTAGAGATTGCTATTTTTTCCCCACTTTACAGATGAAGGAATAGGCACAGAAAGGATAAAGAACTTGCCCAAGGCCGGGCGTGGTGGCTCACGCCTGTGATCCCAGCACTTTGGGAGGCCGAGGTGGGTGGTCACTTGAGACCAGGAGTTTGAGACCAGCCTGGCCAACATGGTGAAATCCCATCTCTACTAAAAATACAAAAATTAGCCCAGCATGGTGGTGCATGCCTATAATCCTAGCTACTTGGGAGGCTGAGGCATGAGAATCATTTGGACCGGGGAGGTGGAGGTTGCAGTGAGCCGAGATTGTGTCACTACATTCCAGCCTGGGCAACTGAGTGAGACCCTGTCTAAAAAAAAAAGAAAAAAAAAGAACTTGCCCAGGTACAGTTTGTACAGATCAGTCTGACACTGGAGTCTGAGCTCTTAAACATTTTAGCATGCCTGTGAATCCTAGAGAAATTTGGTTTATCATGATGAAGTTTGTTGCATGATAGAGTTGAGGTCTTTGGAAACCCAGGGCAACAGACCTAGGCACTTTGCTTGCAGAAGGTATCCACAGCTTTCTGTATAGTGACAATAATAAAAAGCCTAGAAGATAAGACTCTGTTTCAAAAAAAGTTCAAGTATTTAGTTTAGATAGAAAACTGCTGTGTGCTTTTGAAATTTTGGTGAGATGAAGCATGGTGGCTCACTTTTGTAATCACAGCATCTTGGGAGGCCAAGACAAGAGGACTGCTTGAGCCCAGGAGTCTGAGACCAGCCAGGGCATCATAGTAAGAACCTGTCTTTACAAAAATGTTTTAAGAATTAGCTGAGAGAGTTGGCACGTGCCTGTAGTCCCAGCTACTCCAGAGCCTGAGGCAAGAGGATTGCTTGAGCCCTGAAGTTCAAGGTTGCAGTGAGCTATGAACATGCCACTGCACTCCAGCCTGGGTGACCTAGTGAGACACTGTCTCTTAAAAAAAAAAAATTCTGAGCTAGGGGCGGTGGCTCATGCCCGTTATCCCAGCACTTTGGGAGGCTGAGGCAGGTAGATCGGTTGAGCTCAGGAGTTGGAGACTAGCGTGGGCAACATGGTGAAACTCTGTCTCTACAAAAAAACCACAAAAATTAGCAGGGTGTGGTGGTGCTCACCTACAGTCTCAGTTACTAGGATGCTGAGGTGGGAGGATCGCTTGAACCCAGCGAGCAGAGATTACAGTGAGCCATGATTGCACCACTGCTCTCCAGCCTGGGTGACAGAGTGAGACTGTCTTAAAAAAAAAAAAAGAAAAAAAAATTCTGGTTGAATGCACTGTCTGCTTTACTAGTTTCAAATATTTCGCCGGGCGCGGTGGCTCAAGCCTGTAATCCCAGCACTTTGGGAGGCTCAGACGGGCGGATCACGAGGTCAGGAGATCGAGACCATCCTGGCTAACACGGTGAAACCCCGTCTCTACTAAAAAGTACAAAAAACTAGCCGGGCGAGGTGGCGGGCGCCTGTAGTCCCAGCTACTTGGGAGGCTGAGGCTGGAGAATGGCGTGAACCCGGGAGGCGGAGCTTGCAGTGAGCTGAGATCTGGCCACTGCACTCCAGCCTGGGCGACAGAGCGAGACTCCGTCTCAAAAAAAAAACCAAATATTTCTCTTTCCTTATCCATAATTTTATTGCCTTTCAGATTATATCTGGGTGTTGGCACCCAGCCACTATTCTGCCAATGAAGTACATCCTGGTCACGGGTGGGGTCATCTCAGGCATCGGTAAAGGGATCATTGCCAGCAGCATTGGGACGATTCTAAAATCATGTGGACTCCGAGTTACTGCCATCAAAATCGACCCCTATATTAACATCGATGCTGGCACTTTTTCACCTTATGAACACGGTACGAAAGAGAACCACTTCCTCCTTATAGCGCTAGGCTCAACTGCATTTTTTTCTTCCGCTTTGGGTAATTTCTTTAGGATGTAGTTCCAGATTTAGAGTGACTAGATTGCATGCTATGAATACGTGAATTTTCTCATGGTCATTGACACATTGTTCATACCTCTGATGACATTCCAAATTAATCAACCCTTGTGGAAACATTGTACTTTTTGTACTATGGATTCTGTTTTATTTTTATCATAAAGGTAGTATGTTTCTCTTAACATTTCCCATTGCCTGGAGTAACTATTATTAATGGTGACATTTTGATGTATGAGTGTATTCTATTTATTTTTAAAATGGCTTTAGCCCTTACATGCTATTTAAAAAAAAGTTTTTATGAGGCCGGGCGCGGTGGTTTATGCCTGTAATCCCAACACTTTGGGAGGCCGAGGCGGGCAGATCACGAGGTCAGGAGATCGAGACCATCCTGGCTAATACGGTGAAACCTTGTCTCTACTAAAAATATAAAAAATTAGCTGGGTGGGCCGGGCGCGGTGGCTCAAGCCTGTAATCCCAGCACTTTGGGAGGCCGAGACAGGCGGATCACGAGGTCAGGAGATCGAGACCTGGCTAACACGGTGAAACCCCGTCTCTACTAAAAAAAAAATACAAAAAACTAGCCGGGCGAGGTGGCGGGCGCCTGTAGTCCCAGCTACTCGGGAGGCTGAGGCAGGAGAATGGCGTAAACCCGGAAGGCGGAGCTTGCAGTGAGCTGAGATCCGGCCACTGCACTCTAGCCTGGGCGACAGAGCGAGACTCCGTCTCAAAGAAAAAAAAAAATTAGCTGGGTGTGGTGTCATGTATCTGTAGTCCCAGCTACTCAGGAGGTTGAGGCAGGAGAATCACTTGAACCTGGCAGGCGGAGGTTGCAGTAAGCCAAGATCAAGCCATTGCATTCCAGCCTGGGCGACGGAGCGAGACTCTGTCTCAAAAAAACAAAACAAAACAAAACAAAAAACAAAACAACAACAAAAACCAACCAAAAAAAACCTTTTTATATGCAAGCAAAAAAGAGCATAAATCGTAAGTGTACAGTTGGATGAATTTTCATTAAATGAACACACTGTATAACCAGCCCCTGATCAAGAAACAGAAATGTTTGTGTCCCTTGCTATTCTGTCTTCTTGTTTTTGTTTTTTGAGACAGGGTCTCACTCTATCGCCCAGGCTGGAGTGCAGTGGCCAAGATCTCGGCTCAATGCAACCTCCCCCTCCTGGGCTCAAGTGATCTTCCTGCTTCAGTCCCCTGGGTAGCTGGGATTATGGGTACGCACCACCACGTCTGGCTAATTTTTGTATTTTTTTTTTAATAGAGCTGGGATTTTGCCATGTTAATCAGGCTGGTCTCGACCTCCTGGGCTCAAGCAATCCTCCTACCTCGGCCTCCCAAAGTGGTGGGATTACAGGCATGAGCCACTGCGCCCGGCCTTGAATATTTTGTTTTAAACTTCACTAACCGGAGAATAAAACAAACAAAAAGAGGGTATCTTATTGTTTTAGTTTAGATTTCTTTGATTTTGATTTTGTTTGTGAATGACTTATTCAAGTCTGTGGTAGATTGTATTTTTGCTTCAAAATATCACCCACCATCCCTCTGTGGAATACATTTCCCTGCCTTTTGACCTTGGAGTTTGGCCACGTAGGATAGTTAACTTGTCTTGGTTTGTTTGGAATGTTCCTGATTTTAAAACAGAAAGTCCCGTGTCCTGGGAACCCGCTTAGTCCTGGGCAAACCAAGCAGGTTGGTCACTCTGTTTGGCCATGTGATTTGTTTTGTCCTATGGGATGTTAGGGAATATTAACATATGCCTTGTTGAAGCAGAAATGTCAAATGCATCTGCGTGGTTTGGCTCAGTCTGTTTTGTGGTTCTGCCCTCCACCATGAGAACAGCTTGCTTTTCAGAGATTTCTCGTTCAGCCTTGGTCCTGGAATGAGAAGAAACAAGTGACTCACAAGTGACTCACAGCCCCCGTGTAACATGAGGGAGAAATAAATAAATGTTTTGTAAGTTGCAGAGATTTTGGGGTTGTTGTGCGGCACCATTGACTAATGCCATGTGTTACACTAAATTTTCTTTGGATTTTTTTAATGAATTTTTTTTTTTTTTTTTTTTTGAGACAGTCTCACTCTGTCACGCAGGTTGGAGTGCAGTGTGTGACCTCGGTTCCCTGCAACCTCCGCCTCCCAGGTTCAAGTGATTCTCCTACCCAGCCTGGCAAACATGGCGAAACTGTGTCTCTATTAAAAAAAAAAATAGGCCGGGCGCGGTGGCTCAAGCCTGTAATCCCAGCACTTTGGGAGGCCGAGACGGGCGGATCACAAGGTCAGGAGATCGAGACCATCCTGGCTAACACGGTGAAACGTCTCTACTAAAAAGTACAAAAAACTAGCCGGGCGAGGTGGTGGGCGCCTGTAGTCCCAGCTACTCGGGAGGCTGAGGCAGGAGAATGGCGTAGACCCGGGAGGCGGAGCTTGCAGTGAGCCGAGATCCGGCCACTGCACTCCAGCCTGGGCGACAGAGCGAGACTCCGTCTCAAAAAAAAAAAAAAAAATAATAATAATAATAATAGGCTGGGCGCGGTGGTTCACGCCTGTAATCCCAGCACTTTGGGAGGCCGTGGCAGGTAGATCACGAGGTCAGGAGATGGAGACCATCCTGGCCAACGTGGTAAAACCCTGTCTCTACTAAAAATACAAAAAAATTAGCTGGGTGTGGTGGTGTGCACCTGTAATCCCAGCTACTCAGGAGGCTGAGGCAGGAGAATGGCTTGAATCAGGGAGTCAGAGATTGCAGTGACCCGAGATCGTGCCACTGCACTCCAGCCTGGCGATAGAGCGAGACCCCATCTCAAACTAATAATAATAGTAATAATAATAGTAATATAAAGATTAGCCAGGCATGATGGTATATGTCTGTAATCCCAGCTACTTGGGAAGCTGAGACATGAGAATTGCTTGGATCCAGGAGGCAGAGGTTGCAGTGAGCTGAGATGGTGCCACCGTGCTCCAGCCCGGTTGACAGTGAGACTCTGTCTCAAAAAAAAAAAAAAAAAAAAAGAAGAAAAAAAAAGTATTGTGATATCAGTTTGCTTTTTTCCTTAAAATTAATTTTCTAGACCACAGTTATGTACCTTAGAATGGATAAGTAAATGAGGAGATACAAGGTTTCTGATTAAGTTTGTAAGTTAGTCAACCTTCTTTTTTCCTATGGACTTCTAGCAGTAGGAATAAATGATAGTTCCCTTAATAGAGGAAAGGTTTAATTCCCACAAGGTGGCTTTAGAAATATACAACTCTCAGTCAATGCCCTGAAGTGACAATAGAGATCTACAGACGTGTCTAGTAAAGTGGGTGCTTCTCGTGCGATGAAGTCGGCACCTGTCTTTTATGACAGTGCATTGTGCACGTAGCTTATAGCACACACAGGCTTTTTCCCTCACTTTCACCAAGTTGCCTTATGGGTTAGCTGTGGCCTTGCTTTGTCACCTACTGTCTAATTGTGGCTTCAACCAAGATGAGAATCAAGTAAAAGTTTCTTATCGCAATTCCAGAGTCCAGGATACTGATGCTTTGAAGTAAAATATTGTTTGTTTTTAAAATTGCTGTTTTCAAGTCCTTTTTTTGTGTGGCATATGTTGAGTTTGGAAAAGCTAAATCCTGAAGACAGAATTTCAGTAGATAAAAAACAAAAACCACAATGGACTACTATAAATAGAATTTTCTGATGCATTTTCTTGGATAGAATTGAATTATTTTCTCCACCAAAAAGGAGATAGTGGCTGGGCGCGGTGGCTCAAGCCTGTAATCCCAGCACTTTGGGAGGCCGAGACAGGCGGATCACGAGTTCAGGAGATCGAGACCATCCTGGCTAACACGTGAAACCCCGTCTCTACTAAAAAAATACAAAAATTAGCCGGGAGCGGTGGCGGGCGCCTGTAGTCCCAGCTACTCGGGAGGCTGAGGCAGGAGAATGGTGTGAACCCGGGAGGTGGAGCTTGCAGTGAGCTGAGATCCGGCCACTGCACTCCAGCCTGGGGGACAGAGCGAGACTCCGTCTCACAAAAAAAAAAAAAAAAAAAAAAAAAAAGGAGATAGTGATAGAATATGGCTTAGAAATACATCTTTTACCAGCTTTTTAACAAAAATATGTCCATCTTTGAAAAATCTACTGGAAGCAAAATTTTGATTTTTCCATTGCCTTTTTAATCCTAGGTGAAGTCTTCGTCTTAAATGATGGTGGAGAAGTTGATTTAGACCTTGGAAATTATGAAAGATTTTTGGATATTAATCTTTATAAAGACAACAATATCACCACGGGGAAGATATATCAGCATGTGATCAACAAAGAGAGGCGTGGCGATTATCTGGGGAAAACAGTGCAAGGTATTATATTCCACAGACATTATGGAGCCCTGTGTGCTGAATATCTTTGTGCTGCTCAAAAGTAGAACTGAAGGCCAGGCACGGTGGCTCACGCCTGTAATTCCAGCACTTTGGGAGTCCGAGGCCAGTGGATCACCTGAGGTCAGGAGTTCGAGACCAGCCTGGCCAACATGGTGAAACCCCATCTCTACTAAAAATAAAAAATTAGTTGGGCATGGTGGCGAATGCCTGTAATCCCAGCTATTTGGGAGGCTGAGGCAGGAGAATCACTCAAACCCAGGAGGCAGAGGTTGCAGTGAGCCGATATCGTGCCACTGCACTCCAGCCTGGGCGACAGAGTGAGGCTCCGTCTCAAAAAACAAAAACCAAAACCCACGTAGAACTGAAAATGTCACAGTCCCTGCACTCTACAAGTTCTAATTCTTTTAAACTTGTTGCGTTTTTTTCTTTTCATTTTCCAAAAATGTCAGGGTAACTTGCCAGGTGACTTTCAGGTGACTGGGGAGACCTAAAGCACATTCTTTTCTCATGAACATGGAATAAACTTTTGTATTAATACTTCTTTCTACAGTTGTCCCTCACATTACTGATGCTGTCCAGGAGTGGGTTATGAACCAAGCCAAGGTGCCGGTGGATGGTAATAAGGAAGAGCCCCAAATATGCGTTATTGAGGCAAGCACAGAACTTTCTTTATAAAATTATATCCTGCTGGGTCTTTGAGCATCTGATCTTCATTTATTTGACAAATACTTACACACACCCTCCTGAGTACTGGACACTGGGCTAGGAGGTGGGGTCAGAGCAAGAAACAACATAGATGGCTTCTGTCTTTGTGGTCACAAGTGAGTGGGCAAGATTGGCATTAGACAGACAATCACACATACTCGTGGGTAGATGTGCAGTGATCTGCTTGTGGAGACTGATCAGCTGCTGATAAAGTCAATGTGAGGGCCTCTTTTGTGCTGGGGCCTGGGATGGGCACAGTCTCTACCCTTGGGGAACTTGCAGGCCACCCTGTCCACACACGACAGACTGCAGTCTAGTGCATGCTATTTGAAAAGTATTTCCGAAGTGCTTTGGAAGTGTAAAGAGACACTGGGTTAGGGAAGTCAGATGGTAGAGGTGATAAGTGATTAGTATCAGCTGTTTAAAGAAAGAAGCTAGTGGCTGGGCGAGGTGGCTGATGCCTGTAATCCTGGCATTTTCAGATGCCAAGGTGGGAGGATTGCTTGAGCCCATGAGTTTGAGACAGCCTGGACAACATGGCGAAAACCTGTCTCTACAGAAACTACAAAAATTAGCTAGGCATGGTGGTACGCACCTGTAGTCCCAGCTACTTGAGAATCTGAAATGGGAGGATCTTTTGAGCCCGGGAGGTTGAGGCTGCAGAGAGTCATGATTGCACCAGCACTTCAGCCTGGGCGATGGAGCCAGACCCTGTCTTAATTAAAAAAAAAAAAAAAAAGTAGTATTTGAACTTGCCGTTTGTTCACTTCCTTCACCTTGTTCCCTTCCTCTCCACATGCAGAATGAGAATAACATCCATATCCTCCTCCTCTAAATGTCAGTTGGCTTAATTGCCCGGCGAAAGAGCAGAATAATGACCAATTTGGTTCTTAGAGTCAGGCCGTCTTGGTTCGTATTTCTGCAGTGACCCCTGAGCCATGTGTAGCTCAGTGATTAAGAGTCTGGAGGCGGGCCGGGCGCGGTGGCTCAAGCCTGTAATCCCAGCACTTTGGGAGGCCGAGACGGCCAAAAAAAAAAAAAAAAAAAGAGTCTGGAGGCAAACGGGCTGGGTTTGTAGCCTAGCAAGGTTACTTACAGGGAGGAGGGGGTGACCTTGGGCAAGTTTGCTCAACCTCTCTGTGCCTCTCTTTAACTCATTTACCTCATTTGTAACTCATTTAACTCGTTGTTTTGAAGATTAAATAAGTCTCTACACTTAGTGCTTAGAATGGTGTCACAGATATAGTAAGTGCTTTAAAATTATTAACTAGTATTCAGATGCCTGTATGACTTTTGGAAAATTCTCACAGTTTTAACGTCCTCATTTGTAATAATGTGGTAATAATATAATATTGTAATAATAAGATAATGACAGGATTGTTTGGGGATTAAATGCAATAATAAAGAGCACTTTGCAATGTCTGGCATTTAGGAAGTGCTCAGTAAATGTAAGTTAGCTATTATTATTGTCATCAATGTAAGTGTTAGCAGATATCATGATATGTAGAAGATCCATTTTGTTAATAGTAGAGCTGATAAAGTTACTGGTTATTTATTTATTTTTTATAGATAGGGTCTCGCTATGTTGCCTTGGGCTGGAGTGCAGTAGCTAGTCACAGGTTCGATCAAAGCCCACTGTAGCCTCAAACTTCTGAGCTCAACCAATCATCTTGCCTCAGCCTCCCAAGTAGCTGGGACTACAGGTGTACCACCACCATGCCTGGCAAATTTTTTTTTTTTTTGAGACGGAGTTTTGCTCTTTTTGCCCAGGTTGGAGTGCAATGGCGTGATCTCGGCTCACCTCAACCTCCGCCTCCCGGGTTCAAGCGATTCTCCTGCCTCAGCCTCCCGAGTAGCTGGGATTACAGGCATGCGCCACCATGCCTGGCTAATTTTGTATTTTTAGTAGAGACGGGGTTTCTCCATGTTGGTCAGGCTGGTCTTGAACTCCCGACCTCAGGTGATACACCCGCCTCGGCCTCCCAAAGTCCTGGGATTACGGGTGTGAGCCACCGTGCCTGGCCAACCTGGCAAATTTCTAATTTTATTTCTTATTCTACCTTTGGATTGACTTGTTTGCCTTCACAATGATTAATTTAGCACTTAATATGTACTAGCCCTGATGATAGCTGCTAGGGATGTGAGGTTGAGTGTGATCTGACTCCTGCTCTCCAGGACCTCATTGGCTGGATTTTAAATTTTATGGAAACAGGGAAACTGACAAACAGAACCCCTTCTCCATTATAACCCTGATGTTTATATTTGATTATTGGATACTAGTGGTCAACATCTTCTTTGGTTCATTGTAAATTGTGTTCAACAGCTGTGTCTGTGCACCATTTAAGGTTTTGAAGAAGGACTGCCAAAGCTGATTTTCAGTTTTAATCATAGAGGAGCTGTTGAAATGTCTTCAAAGCCATTTTATGAGTGAGACCTCAACTTCTCAGACCAGTGGAGCTGACAGGTTTTATTTATATTAGTACGAGTTATCTTGGCATGAACCTGAAATAATTGATGCTTGTCTTAAAGGAATAACATGTTTCTTTCTCTCTTCTTATTTTCCAAAAAAGAAGACTCAGCCAGGTGTGGTGGTGCAGGTCTGTAGTCCCAGCTACTTGGGAGGCTGAGGCGGGAGGATCACTTATACCCAGGAGTTTGAGGCCGCAGTGAGCCATGATCTCACCACTGCACTCCAGCCTGGGTGGCAGAGCGAGACACTGTCTCTAAAAAAAAAAGAAAGAAAAAGACTCCTTTCATTAAAACAGGCAAAAACAACTTTGCACATCTCATAAATTTGCTGCTGCTTCCATTTCAGCATAAAGTATTGTTATGGGTGATATTTTCCCTTTTATTTGGGGCAACAGTTAACTTCAAACTTTTCCAATAGTTGTATTGAAAGTTTCTGAACACAATAATGATGGTGACCTAGAGGTATGGTAATGGGAACTTCTGAATTAGCAGAGAGACTGTAGTACCACTGTTGACCACGTGAGGGCAGAAGCGGATAATGTTTAAAGTTGGCTTCCTTTTCGCATTCACTATTATTGACCACCCCCCCCAGAGAATCCCCATCAAAACACAGGACGGAAGCATACGGTTTAGTTTAAGCGCAGACCTCTATTTTTCCTTAGAGAAAATAAATGATTTTTAAAAATTAGATTTTGGTGCCTTGTATTTAGTGGGTACTTAGACTCGCTTCTTCACTCCTGCCAAGTTCCTGATTGCATGTGATGTTTTCATTTCGTTGAGTTGTTGTTGTTTTTTAAAGAGACAGTGTCTCACTCTGTCCCCTAGGCTGGAGTGCAGTGGCATGATCATGACTCACTGTAGCCTGGACTTCTCCAGGCTCAAGCAATCCTCCCACCTCAGCCTCCTGAGTGTCTGGGACCATGGGTGCCGTGCCACCATGCCCAGCTAATTTTTTATGTTTTTGTGGAGGCAAGGTCTCACTTTGTTGCCCATGCTGGTCTCAAACTCCTGGGCTCAAGTGATATGCCTGCCTCCCAAAGTGTTGGGGTTACAGGCGTGAGCCACTGCACCCAGCCCTGGCTTTGGTTCTGTTGTAATTTTGGTAACAGGTGCTAGAACACCGTTACTTAGGGCTTATATTGAATTTCAGGACCTTTCTGTCCTGTCCTGACTACTAAAGTAAACCTCCAGTGCTGCCTGCAGGGTACTGGGCTTATGCCCTCATGGGGCTTACAGTCTAGTGGGGTAGAGAGCCAGGCAACAAAGACGGAAATGAAATAGAGGCAACTTGTGCTGAGTTCCTAGGATGCGTACAGTGCTGTGACAAGGGCTAGTGGGATGTAGGCTGCTGTAGGTGGAGGGGTGGGGTCAGAGTCCGCCCTCCAGGGAGGATGCATCTCTCTTGGACTGGAGGATAAAAAGAGGTTGCTGTAGATGAAGAAGGAGGGTAGGAGGCCTTGAGGGGCAGGAAGGAAGAGCATGGAGTACCCAAGAGGCCAGTGGGGAGGGGACCGGATGGCACTGGAGACTCAATGCAAGGGCCAGGTCCTGAGAGCCTTTTGTTGGCTGCATTAAGGAGATTTGATGTTAGTTGTTTTTTTTTTTTTTTTTGAGACGGAGTCTTGCTCTGTCGTCTAGGCTGGAGTGCAATGGTATGATCTCGACTCACTGCAACCTGTGCCTCCCGGGTTCAAGCGATTCTCCTGCCTCAGCCTCCCGAGTAACTGGGACTACTTGGGTGTGCGCCACCACGTCCAGCTAATTTTTGTACTTTTATTACAGAAGGGGTTTCACCGTGTTAGCCA
Organism: Macaca mulatta; assembly: GCF_049350105.2. Taxonomy (NCBI): domain Eukaryota; kingdom Metazoa; phylum Chordata; class Mammalia; order Primates; family Cercopithecidae; genus Macaca; species Macaca mulatta. The sequence goes on along the minus strand of NC_133426.1, from coordinate 16,360,555 downwards.
GGAAGGTCTCCATCTCCTGACCTGTGATCCGCCCGCCTCGGCCTCCCAAAGTGCTGGGATAACAAGCGTGAGCCACCGCACCTGGCCTTGTTGTTAGTTTTAATGAAGCAGTGGGCTACTGAAGACTATACATGTGGAGAAATCTTTTATGAAGTTTTATTTTTTATTTTTATATTTTTTCAGAGACAGGGTCTTGTTCTGTCAGCTAGGCTGGAGTGCGGTGGCATGATCACGACTCACTGCAGCCTTGACCTCCTGGGCTCAAGTGATGCTCCTCCCTTGGCTACGAAAGCACTGGGATCACAGGCGTGAGCTGACACACCCAGCCACAATTTAGTGATTTTGAATGTATTTATAAACCTCTGTGTAACCATCAAACTTTAGTTCTCATGCTCGGTTTATTAAGAACTCTTTTTATTAGCTTGTGTACTGTGAGAGATGTGTGGTCATTTGTGTCTTTTTTTGTTTGTTTTCCATTCCCAGCTGGGAGGCACCATTGGAGACATCGAAGGAATGCCGTTTGTGGAAGCGTTTAGACAATTCCAGTTTAAGGCGAAAAGAGAGAATTTCTGTAATATCCATGTTAGCCTTGTCCCACAGGTGGGCTTTCCAGATAAGTATGTGGACAGCAACTTTGATAAGTTTTCCTGTGATATTCTATGTGTCCCGCATTTGAACGTGGGGCACCGTTAATCATCAATAGGAGCTAGTGTCCAGTGTGCTGACGGGACCCCATTTTTTTTCAGCTCAGTGCTACCGGAGAACAAAAAACCAAACCCACCCAAAACAGTGTCCGCGCGCTGAGGGGGTTAGGCCTGTCTCCAGATTTGGTGAGTTGAGGACAGTGGGTAAGTCTATCCCAAAGGTCTCTGGGAGCAGGCCCTTCACTTCTTTTTTGTTTGTTTGTTTGAGACGGAGTCTTCCTCTGTCACCCAGGTTGGAGTGCAGTGGTGCAGTCTTGGCTCATTGCAACCTCTGCCTCCCGGGTTCAAGCTATTCTCTTGTCTCAGCCTCCAGAGTATTTGGATTACAGGCACATGCCACCACACCTGGTATTTTTAGTAGAGACGGAGTTTTGTCATGTTGGCTAGGCTGGTCTCGAACCCCTGACCTCAGGTGATCTGCCCGCCTCGGCCTCCCAGAGTGCTTGGGATTACAGCCAAGAGCCACCATGCCTGGCTGCCCTTCACTTCTTTATCTTTATCATCATCTAAGTCCTTTCTCATTCTCAAACAGCTCCTATGACAATGAGGTTTTTCTGTCTGGGAGCTGGAAAAGGCTTATTCCCTTAGCCTCAAGTGTTGCTTCAATCCATTCTTCCCTAGGCTCTCATTTGATGGGCCACATTGATAGTTGGGCAAGTGTGATGTCCTATCATTTATATGATTCCCGGATTCTTTAGAATGAAGGTGAAATCTTGGGATTTTCCTGTAACCCTGCTATCAGTGATAACCCTGTGATGGGTTTTCACTGCTCTTTTTTTCTTTTTGAGACAGGGTCTGGCTCTGTTGCCCAGGCTGGAGTGCAGTGTTGCGATCTTGGCTTACTGCAACCTCTGCCTCCTGGGCTGAAGCGATTCTCCCACCTCAGCCTCTTGAGTAGCTGATACTAGCGGTGTACACTACCACAGCGCACTAATCTTTGTGTGTGGTGTGTGTGTGTGTGTTTGTAGAGACAGGGTTTTTTTTTTTTTTTTTTTTTTTTTTTTTTTTTTTGAGACAGAGTCTCGTTCTGTCCCCCAGGCTGGAGTGCAGTGGCCGGATCTCAGCTCACTGCAAGCTCTGCCTCCCGGGTTCACGCCATTCTCCTGCCTCAGCCTCCCGAGTAGCTGGGACTACAGGCGCCTGCCACCTCGCCCGGCTAAGTTTTTGTATTTTTAGTAGAGACGGGGTTTCACTGTGTTAGCCAGGATGGTCTCGATCTCCTGACCTCGTGATCCGCCCGTCTCGGCCTCCCAAAGTGCTGGGATTACAGGCTTGAGCCACCGCGCCCGGCCTGAGACAGGGTTTTGCTATGTTACCCAGGCAGGTCTCGAACTCCTGGGTTCAACCAATCCTCCTGGCTTGGCCTCCTAAAGTGCTGGGATTGCACCACGCCCAGCCCATTGCTCTTATTTTTAGTCTAAACAGTGATGTGTCCTTATAGCAGGTGATCCAGTCACCACCAACAGTCTCTGTCAGAGGTTGACAAATAACAGTCCACAACTTGCGTGCCTGTTTTTGTAAATAAAGTTGTATTATCATGCAGTCACGCCCATTCATTTACATATTGTCTGTAGCTGTTTTCACACTGCACCACGATTGAGGATCAGGACAGTGACTGTGTGACCTGCAAACCCAAAATATTTCCCATCTGGCCCTTTTGAGAAAAAGTTTGTTAACCTCGATCTAGCTCTTTTCTTATAGTTAATGAAGCAACACTTACGAGCCTGGACTCTTTTCACCAGAGACGTCTCGATGTTTCGAGTTCTTACTGATACACTTGTGCTGAATTTGATTATACTTATTTTAGTGCTCAGACCAATTTCTAATAGTCCAGTGGAATGTCCAAAGTGAACAAGTATATACTTGGCCAAGTTTCTTGTAAAAAGAAATGAATGTGGCATCCTGCTGAAAACGAATCCTGTTTGCTGACGCATAACTGGCTTTGACAGATTGTCTGCCGAAGTTCAACGCCCATCGAGATGGCCGTGAAGGAGAAGATTTCTATGTTTTGTCACGTGAACCCTGAACAGGTTGGTGCTGCTCTTTAGATTTTATTGTCTGGCAGGCACTTCTGCTGATGCCAGTGTTTTGTGCCTCTTCAATGATCATATTGCTTTTCACGGCATTTATGCAAGCGCCGGGCACCTTGATCCAATCATGACTCCCTAGCCCTTAAGGGGTAGGATGCATGTTTCTTTGCATGATCACTCAACTTATGTCACAAAACCAGGGTGGGCTTTATTTCTTTTCTTGAGACAGAGTGAGGCTGGAGTGCAGTGGCACAATCTCAGCTCACTGCAACCTCTGCCTCCCAGGTTCAAGCAATTCTCTTATTTTAGCCTCCTGAGCAGCTGAAATTACAGGTGCCTGCCACCATGACTGGATAATTTTATTTTTATTTTTATTTTTAGTAGAGGTGAGGTTTTGCCATGTTGGCCAGGCTGGTCTCGAACTCCTGACCTCAGATGATCCACCCGCCTCGGCCTCCCATAGTGCTAGGATTACAGGCGTGAGCCACCGTGCCCAGCCTACCAGAGTGGGCATTTAACTCACAGTCAAACCTCTAGAGAGAGAACCACATGAAGCCTACTTATCATCTCTTTATCTTGTCTTTCCTACTGGGACACTTACTGCTTTCACTCATTTCTCCTCTCTACCTGTGGCAGCTTAAGTCACCCCAAACACACGAGCACGTTGACATTCACACTAGCTCTTCTGACTCCACCAGTGGGCTCAGTTGACTTCATTGGTACAGAAACCCTACTGTGATTTGAGCTTAGGTTCTCTGCTCTGCAGGGCTTTCCATCTCAGTATTCTGATAATTCGCTTTTCTTTTTTCTTTCCTTCTCTGATCTCTGTCTCTTGATTCCAATAAGGTTTGGGTATAAGGGATTGGAGTTGCCTATAGTTTAAAGAGAGGGATATAAATGGCACTCAGGAAAAGGGTGAGGTTTGGCAGAAATCTTTTCTTCAGATTATAACTCTGGGTTCTCTGAAGTCTAAAAACGATCAAATTGAATTTTGGCGTCTTGGAAAGCACTCTGATGGAGAGCCCCCACCTGATGCCTCAGAGTCATTGCCAAAGTCTGAACTACTTTGAAAAATGTGATGGCAGATTGAAGGGACACTTCTGCATTTGTATGTTGTCATGCCATTTTGTTTGCATCCAATCTTTTTTTTTTTTTTTGAGACAGAGTTTCGCTATTGTCACCCAGGATGGAATGCAGTGGTGCACTCTCGGCTCAGTGCAACCTCCACTTCCCGGGTTCAAGCGATTCTCCTGCCTCAGCCTCCTGAGTAGCTGGGATTATAGGTGTGTGCCACCATGGCTGGCTAATTTTTGTATTTTTAGTAGAGATGGGGTTTCACCATGTTGGCCAGGCTGGTCTTGAACTCCTGACCTCAGATGATCCACCTGCCTCGGCCTCCAAAAGTGCTGGGATTACAGGCGTGAGCCACTACACCTGACCTGTCCAGTCGTTTTGTGTACACTTCTTCTTCTTCTTCTTTTTTTTTTTTTTTGAGATGGAGTCTTGCTCTGTCGCCCAGGCTGGTATGCAATGGTACGATCTCGACTCACTGCAACCTCTGCCTCCTGGGTTCCAGCGGTTCTCCTGCGTCAGCCTCTTGAGTTGCTGGGATTATAGGCGCATGTCACCATTTTTGTGTTTTTAATACAGATGGGGTTTCACCATGTTGGTCAGGCTGGTCTCGAACTCCTGACTTCAGGTGATCTGCCCGCCTTGGCCTCCCATAGTGCTGGGATTAGTTTTCTAATTAAATGAAGTTAACCATGTGCAAATTCTGATGCTAGCTTTGGTTGCTGGGTTTTTGTGTGTATGTGTGTGTGTGTGTGTGTGTGATATCACTGTAAATAAACTGCCAGTCTCTCCTGAATTTTGTCTCATTCTTGTGGTGGCATATTTGAGTAGATCCATCTAAGTAAGGTGATTTCTCATCATCATTTAGGTCATATGTATCCATGATGTTTCTTCCACATACCGAGTTCCTGTGCTTTTGGAGGAACAAGGCATTGTCAAATATTTTAAGGAGAGATTGCACCTGCCCATTGGTGATTCTGCAAGTAATTTGCTTTTTAAGTGGAGAAATATGGCTGACAGGTAAGCGAAAGGAATTACTTGTATGATCTTTAACAATTCTTGAGTTTGGGGGTAGAAATAAGACCTACTTGAAAGGGTAAGCATGTGTATTTGGCATTTTGTATGTGCACATTTTGGTCTGGATATGTCTAAAGATGGAGCATACTGTTACGGTGCTTTGCTGTATTATTTGAAGATTTCTGGAGCCTTTGATTTTGTTATACATAAATCAAAGTGAATTAAAGGAATTTGAATTCTGGAAGGAATGTTTTTAACTCTGGAAGGATTTTGATTTATTTACTAGTTCATTTTTTAGTTTCTGAGTATTTTAAATGTTTTTTGTTGTTGTTGTTGTTTTGTTTTTTGTTTTTTGAGAGTCTCGCTCTGTCGCCCAGGCTGGAGTGCAGTGGCACGATCTCGGCTCACTGCAACCTCCACCTCCTGGGCTCAAGTCATGCTCCCACTTCAGCCTCCTGAGTAGTTGAGACTAGAGGCACGCACCATCACACCCGGCTAATTTTTTTTTTCTTTTTTGTAGAGACGGGATTTTTCCGTGTTACCCACACTGGTCTTGAACTCCTGGGCTCAAGTGATCTGCCCACCTTGGCCTCCCAAACTGCTGGGATTATAGGCATGAGCCACCATGCCTGGCCTTAAACAGTTTTAAATGTTGCAGGTTTTTTGTTTTGTTTTGCTTGTTTTTAAGATTTGGCTAACTTTTCCTAAAGGAAATCATTTTGAATGGGAACTTTTGGCTATGCTATTTTTGTTTCATCCTGCGTTCATTAAGTATTCAGCATAATTATTAAAATTCCTGATGGATTCTAACTTTCAGACAACCATATTAATTTAAGCAAAGTTTCTCTAATTTGAAGTTATATGAAAATTAAGCTGTGTGCAGTGGCATTTACTTGTAGTCTCAGCTACTCGGGAGGCTGACGTGAGAGGATCACTTGAGCCCAGGAGTTGGAGGCCAGCCTGAGCAACATAGCGAGACCCTGTATCTTTAAAAAAAAAAAAAAAAAAAGGAAGGAAATTAAGTCTCTGTTACTTGTTTTCTTTCTTTCTTTCTTTTTCTTTTTTTTTTTTTAAGACAGAGTGTTACTCTGTCGCCCAGGCTGGAGTGCAGTGGCACAGTCTCGGCTCACTACAACCTCTGCTTCCTGGGTTCAAGCAATTCTCCTGCCTCAGCCTCCTGAGTAGCTGGGATTACAGGCGCCTGCCACCATGCCCAGCTAATTTTTTGTATTTTTAGTAGAGAAGGGGTTTCACCATGTCTGCCAGGCTGGTCTTGAACTTCTGACCTCAGGCGATTCGCCTGCCTAGGCCTCCCAAAGTGCTAGGATTACAGGTGTGAGCCACCGTGCCCGGCCCTGTTTTCTTTTACTAAATGTAGTTGAGATGGGACTTCTTGGGCAGCTTAGGTCGTACAGCAGAGCCGGTAGGTGCAGCTGTTACATATGTAGGTTCTGGATTCAGATCCTGACTTCTCCTCTTACCAGCTGTGTGAGTTTGAGTGATTACTTAACCTCTCTAGGCTTGTTTTCCCATCTGTATATAATAAAGGGATACCGGCCGGGCGCGGTGGCTCAAGCCTGTAATCCCAGCACTTTGGGAGGCCGAGATGGGCGGATCACGAGGTCAGGAGATCGAGAGACGATCCCGGCTAACACGGTGAAACCCCGTCTCTACTAAAAAATACAAAAAAATAGCCGGGCGAGGTGGCGGGCGCCTGTAGTCCCAGCTACTCGGGAGGCTGAGGCAGGAGAATGGCGTAAACCCGGGAGGCGGAGCTTGCAGTGAGCTGAGATCCGGCCACTGCACTCCAGCCTGGGTGACAGAGCAAGACTCCGTCTCAAAAAATAAATAAATAAATAAATAAAGGGATACCAGTGCCTACCTAGTGGCAATTATGAGAGGAAACCTGTAAAGACTTAACATTGAGTCACGTACTATAATGAGTATCGGTTGCTGATGTTGGTAACTATAATTAAAATGATGGTCACAAAATCACTGACCCTTGGTAGGTGACTAATCAGATTGATGTTCTCTTGCCCTTTCATTTACAATTTTAAAAAATGCTTTAGACTTTCTGGGGCAAGTGGAATCGGGAAGAAAGAGCAGTTTCTGAGCTTAGATCCTCTAAAACCCTTGTTAGAGTGCTTAAAGTGCCAGTCATTTCGTAGGAATTTTCTAAGTAGCTTGGGGCTGATACACTTTAGGCACTAGAAGTTTTAATATTTTAACTCTTTTTATTGGAAATAGCTCTAAATTATACTCTATGCGTTTATGCTTTTTTTCCGTTTTCTTTCTTTTTTTTTTTTTTTTTTTGGCACAGAGTGTTGCTCTGTTGCTCAGGCTGGAGTGCAGTGGCGCAGTCTTGGCTCACTGCAGCCTGAACCTCCTGGGCTCAAGTGATCCTCCCGCCTCAGCGTCCGCAATAGCTGGGACCACAGGTGCGCTCCACCACGCCCAACTAATTTTTGTATTTTTAGTAGAGACGGGGTTTTGCCATCTTGCTCAAGTGATCTTCCTGCCTCAGCCTCCTAAAGTGTTGGGATTACAGGCATGAGCCATGTGCCTGGCGCTTCTGTGCTTTTTAAAGCAAAATGTTTGGTCTTTGTATTAGCCTCCTGGGGGCTGCCATAACAATGACCACAAACTGGGTAGCTTAAAAAAACACCACAGGAATTTATTCTCTCACAGTCCTGGAGGTCAGAAGTGCAAAATCAATGCATTCACAGGGTTGGTTCCTTCTGGAGACTCTGCAGGAGAATCTCTGCCACACCCCTTCTCCTGGCTTCTGGTGGCTGCCAACAATCAGTGGTGTTTCTTGGCTTGTGGCCGCATCACTCGAATCTTGTCCTCCATCTTTTATTTCTGGTTTTTTTTTTTTTGAGACGCAGTCTCACTCTGTCACCCAGGCTGGAGTGCAGTGGTGCAACCATGGCTTAATGCAACCTCGAACTTCTGGGGCTCAAGTGATTCTTCTGCTGTGTCGCCCAGGCTGGAGTGCAGTGGCGTGATCTTGGCTCACTGCAAGCTCCACCTCCCGGATTCATGCCATTCTCCTGCCTCAGCCTCCCAAGTAACTGGGACTACAGGCGCCCGCCACCATGCCCGGCTAATTTTTTTTTTTGGTATTTTTTTTAGTAGAGACAGAGTTTCACCGTGTTAGCCAGGATGGTGTTGATCTCCTGACCTCGTGATCCACCTGCCTTGGCCTCCCAAAGTGCTGGGATTACAGGCATGAGCCACCATGCCCAGCCCTCTTCATCTCTCTTGAGACCCGACTGTTGGGGGCGGCCCTGCAAAGAGGACTCCCCGCCCCCTCCCACAGCAGCTTGAAGTAGTATCAGATGCCTGCCTCACATTCGGTGATGGCTGATGGCTGAGTGGGGCACATGAGGGAGACACTTGGTTGCTCTCGGAAGTATAGGTCCAAGGGGGAATGAGAGCTCCCTGGTAGGTGTGACCCAGTGGACTCACCTGTACCACCTGCTGCCCAGTGACTCCTCCCCTGGGAAGACCAGCCGTGAGTGAGTCGAAGGCGGAACCTGTGATACTGACCCCAGTGCTGCTTCCTTCCGGAGGCACAGCTGATGTTGTCTCTTCCGTCTATGGAGGAGGGAGAAGAGGGTGAAGCCAAATCTGCTATGCTCAAATGTGGCTGTGCCTGCCTGCCTCTGACATCATCTCTGCTACTTGGTGTGCTGTCATCCTGCTTTCTGTTACCTGCATCTTGTTTTTTTTTTTTGGAGACGAAGTCTGGCTCTGTTGCCCAGGCTGGAGTGCAGTGGCGTATCTCAGCTCACTGCAACCTCCGCCTCCTGGGTTCAAGTGATTCTCCTTCCTCAGTCTCCTGAGTAGCTGGAGGCATGCACCACGACAGGCATGCACCACCATGCCAGGCTAATTTTTGTATTTTTAGTAGAGACAGAGTTTCACCATGTTGGCCAGACTGGTCTGGAACTCCTGATCTCAAGTGATCCAGCCGCCTTGGCCTCCCAAAGTGTTGGGATTACAGGCGTGAGCCACCACACATGGCCTGTTACCTGCATACTGTATGGAGAGGTGGTGTGAGGTACAGACAGCTATGGAACCTCCAGAACAACATAAAATGAAGTAGTGAGTTCAAGGGTTAGCAGTCTTGTCTCAGCTATTTTAGTCACCTTTCTAGAAAGTTACCTTCCCTGTCACTTTTGACTTCTTAGCTTCTTGTGCATTTTTCCTGCACACAGCCTGTTTGTGATCAAGTTTCTCTCGTACTCTTTACAGATGTGTGTGTGTGTGTGTTTTTTTTTTTTTGGAGATAGAGTCTCGCTCTGTGGCCCAGGCTGGAGGGCAGTGGCATGATCTCGGCTCACTGCAACCTCCGCCTCCCGGGTTCAAGCAATTCTCCTGCCTCAGCCTCCTGAGTAGCTGGGATTACAGGTGAGTACCACCATGCCCAGCTAATTTTTGTATTTTTGTATTTTTAGTAGAGACGGGGTTTCACCATATTGGCCAGGCTGGTCTCGAACTCCTGACCTCAGGTGATCCACCTGCCTCGGCCTCTCAGAGTGCTGGGATTACAGGTGTGGGCCACCGTGCCCGGCCACTCTTTGCAGATGTTGATATTCGTCATCATGGTAACATTTTTCTAAGGTGTTTGGGGAAGGGTTTGCTTCAAAGCCCTAAAACATCTTCAGCTCCAAGATGACATTTCCACGTACCTAATACCAGACCAGATATTTTTCATGTTCTTTGAACAGATTTCCTGACAAAAGCAACACTAAAAATTGTGTCTCTAATGGTAAAATGTGATTGTCTTCTGTAGAATGGAATTTTTCTCATAAAAATGATCTAAATGGCTAGTAATATTTTAAATCGTTCTCTTAGCACCATTCTTCAGGCATGCCATGAATAACCAGACTTTTGTGGGTCAGCTGGGAATGTAACCATTTTAAATGTAGACACTTCGAATGCATTTTCTTACACAATGTCACCTTACAAAGTTAATATTAGAATGTTTTCTATTGACACGCAGAATGCATTTTCTTATACAATGTCACCTTATTAACCAATGTAAGAACAGCTCGTATTTATGAGATTGGGATAGCTTTTCAATTTTTACTTTTAATGCTTTTAACTTTTTCTCTGATATACTTGAACTTTTATCTGTACCTGCTTATGTAAGCCAACGTTGGGATTTCTTTTTTGTTTTTTGAGACAGTGTCTCACTGTGTCGCCCAGGCTGGAGTGCAGTGGTGTGATCATAGCTCACTGCAGCCTTGACCTCCTGGGCTCAAGTGATCCTCCAACCTCAGCCTCCTGAGTAGCTGGGACTATAGGCATGCCCCGCCACGCCTGGCTAATTTTTGTATTTTTTGTAGAGATGGGGTCTAACTATGTTGCCCAGCCTGGTCTCAAACTCTTGGGCTTAAGTGATTCTCTCGCTTCAGCCTCTTGAGTAGCTGGGACTACAGCTGCTCCTAAGGTTTTAAAAAGTGCCTTGGAATAAGAGCAGCAGCTGCCATTGTTCTGTCTGTGATGTTGTTACGTGCATATAACCTTTGAGTTTGTTTTCTTTCCCAGGTATGAAAGGTTACAGAAAATATGCTCCATAGCCCTGGTTGGCAAATACACCAAGCTCAGAGACTGCTACGCCTCTGTGTTCAAAGCCCTGGAACACTCAGCCCTGGCCATCAACCACAAGTTGAATCTGATGGTGAGTCCTGGCCTGGTCTTTTGGCTATCTCAGTAATTCATGCCAATAGCACATGTTCCAGAGGGGCAAGTTTTGTTAAAGGGTCCCTGAGATCACCTCCAGGACCTATGATTCACCAGAAGAACTCACAGGACTCAGCATATAGTTATACTCATAGCTAAGATTTATTATAGCCAGACAATGCAAAGCAAAATCAGCCAGGGAAAAGTCGTGCAGGGTGAAGTCTGGGGGTAATGAGGCGCAAGCTTCTAAGCGCCCTCCCCTGGTAGAGTCCAGTGAGTTGTGATAACACATGCAAACTGCCATCTACTAAGGAAGCTCATTGAAGACTTGAAGCCCAAGGTTTTTACTGGGGGCTGGTCACATACGCACCCTTTGCTTAACACTTCCCAAAATGCCAGCCTCCCAGAAGGAAAGCATGCAGCAGAAACTATGTTGTCTGTACAGACACTTTCAGCGCACTGAGCTTCTCCTATCAGTTCTTGGAATGATGGGAACCCTCCCAAAGTCAGAGTTTCCAGAAGCCAGTCAAGGCTCAATCTTGTAGCAAGCCTTTCCAAGGGCAGCAGCTAGGCTTGCTGTGTAAACGGTTTTCTTTTTTCCTTTTTTGAGACAGAGTCTCCCTCTGCCGCCCAGGCTGGAGTGCAGTGGCACGATCTTGGCCCACTGCAACCTCTGTCTTCACTGTTCAAGCAATTCTTGTGTCTCAGCCTCCTGAGTATCTGGGATTACAGGCTTCCACCACCATGCCCAGCTGATTTTTGTATTTTTAATAGAGACGGGGTTTCACCACGTTGGCCAGCTGGTCTCGAACTCCTGATCTCAGGTGATCTGCCCGTCTTGGCCTCTCAAAGTGCTGGGATTACTGGCATGAGCCACTGCGCTTGGCCTGTGTAAACGGTTTTCTACATGTAGGTTTAAGGCACATTTCTGAAATTAGGCTTTGCACATTCAGATGAATGAGCATGCTTGTCATGCTCCTTCAAGTACATCGTAATTGGCTAACAAGAAAATAATAGGATATTTTTTTCCTTTAGCATTGGAATGGAATCTAGATTTTAAAAATACTATATTCCCCTCTCTAACTTGGAAGAATGATAGCTAGCAAACAGTGATTATTTGTTTTGGAAACTCAGTATTGTGGAATAACAGAGGTGTAGTTATCTTATATAGCTTGAGTATATTCTTCCATATAAGAACGAAAGTAGTACATGTTTAGAGTAAAACATTTAAACAAAGCATAAGCCAGGTGAAGTAGTTCACACCTGTAATCCCAGCCCTTCGAGAGGCTGAGCCAGGTGGGTTGCTTGAGCCCAGGAGTTGAAGACCAGCCTGGGCAACAATGGGAGACCTCATCTCTATAAAATCTTGAAAGTTAGCCAGGTGTGATGGCATGCACCTGTAGTCTCAGCTAATTGGGAGGCTGAGGCAGGAAGATTGCTTGAGCCCAGGAGTTTGATACTGCAGTGAGCTATAATTGCACCACTGCGCTCCAGCCTGGGTGACAGATTGAGACCCTGTCTCCAAAAAACAAAGCAAAACAAAATAAAGCATAAGTCTAAAATGCAGAAAGCAGATTCCTCCTCCCTGATATCCCACTTGTTACCAGTTGGATACGTGTGTTTATATATCTATCTCACATTTATATTTAATTATATTCAATATGAGTATATCATTGTGTAAGCAAGCCTTATCATCTTGACTTAAATGGCAAAAACTTTGTATGATGAGTAAAAAGATCCATTTATATGTTAAAGAAATTTAATGACTTCCACTTTGACACCAGCTTAGGAGACCTACCTGCTGTTTCTCTCTCTTCTTTTTAGCCTCCTTTCCTAATCAGTTTAAAAATTTTTTATTTTAGGCCGGGCGCGGTGGCTCAAGCCTGTAATCCCAGCACTTTGGGAGGCCGAGACGGGCGGATCACGAGGTCAGGAGATCGAGACCATCCTGGTTAACATGGTGAAACCCCGTCTCTACTAAAAAAAAAATACAAAAAACTAGCCGGGCGAGGTGGCGGACGCCTGTAGTCCCAGCTACTCGGGAGGCTGAGGCAGGAGAATGGCGTGAACCCGGGAGGCGGAGCTTGCAGTGAGCTGAGATCCGGCCACTGCACTCTAGCCTGGGCGACAGAGCGAGACTCCATCTCAAAAAAAAAAAAAAAACAAAAAAAAAAAAATTTTTTTTATTTTATTTTATTATTTTTTAATTAATTAATTAATTTTTTTTAAGACGGAGTTTTGCTTTTGTTGCCCAGGCTGGAGTGCGGTGGCACAATCTCGGCTCACCGCAACCTCTGCCTCCTGGGTTCAAGTGATTCTCCTGCCTCAGCCACCTGAGTAGCTGGGATTACAGGTGTGCGCCACCATGCCCGGCTAATTTTTGTATTTTTAGTAGAGACAGGGTTTCTTCATGTTGGCTAGGCTGGTCTGGAACTCCCGACCTCAGGTGATCCACCTGCCTTGGCCTCCCAAAGTGTTGGGATTACAGGCGTGAGCCATCGTGCCTGGCCTGTTTTTTAATTTTTGTAGAGATGGGGTCTCGCTATATTGCCCAGGCTGGTCTTGAACTCCTCAAACAATTCCTCCTGCCTTGGCCTCCTAAAGTGCTAGGATTACAGGCATGAGCCACCATGCCCGGCCCCTAATCACTTTTTATTTTTGGCTTTCTAAGGAATAGTTTACTTCCCATTCCTCCCACTCCTCCAAGTTGCCTGCCCCGTTATATAAAAAAAGAAAACAGCAATAGAAAAATTGCCATGACGTATACATTTTATAAAGCCTTTAAAAATTTGTATCTTAAAGTTTATTTGGATAGTCTTTTTTTCTTTTCTTTTCTTTCTTCTTTTCTGAGACAGGGTCTCGCCCTGTTTCCCAGGTTGGAGTGCAGTGGTGCGATTTTGGCTCACTGCAACCTCCGCCTCCTGGGTTCAAGCAATTCTTGTGCCTTAGCCTCCCGAGTAGCTGGGATTACAGGTGCCCGCCACCACACCTAATTTTTGTATTTTCAGTAGAGACAGGGTTTCGCCATGTTGGCCAGGCTGGTCTTGAACTCCTGGCCTTAAGTGATCCACCTGCCTTGGCCTCCCAAAGTGCTGGGATTATAGACGTGAGCCACTGCGCTTGGCCAGATAGTCATTTTTACAGAAGAAGTACTAAACTAATATAGATAGAGAGGGGCTGTTATATACATAAGAATTGGTGCACATGATGCTTCATCTGATAGGATTCATTGACATTAGCTTCTCCTAAGTACTATTTGAATTGTTGCCTTGTCATCTTCCTTCTAAGGTTGAGCTGCATCTGTCTCTCTCTCCTGGTTTGCTGCAGCTGCAGCGGCTTCCAGGCTGGTTTCCAGCTGCCAGTCTTCCCTGTCTTTGCCACACTCTACCAGAGTGATCTTTGTAAAATCTTTCTCGGTTCTCTTTGTTCCTGTCATCCCTTTACTTAAGATCTTTCAGTGGTGTCTCAGTCTGTTCAGGCTGCTGTAACAAAGTACCATAGATCAGGTGGCTTACAAACAACTGCCATTTCTCTCTCACAATTCTAGAGGCTGAAAGTCCAAGATTAGGGTGCCAGCATGTAACCGGGCTCCGGTGAGGGCCCTCTTCTGGGTGCAGAGGGCCAACCTCTGGTTATATCCCCATGTGGCAGAACGGGTGAGGGAGGTCTTTGGGGCCTCTTTTATAGGGGTACTAATCCTATTCCTATGTGCTCTGCCCTCTTGACCTAATCATCTCTCAAAGACCCCACCCACCTCCTAATACCATTTCTTTGGGAGCTGGGATTTCAACATAAGAATTTTGGGGGATCACAGACATTCAAACCATTGCAAGTGCCTTCAAGTGTCAACTCTGTGTCATGGCTTCTCAGCCTCGTCCCTTGCCTTCCTCCAACTAATCAGGTCTGTCCTCTCGCTGGGTGGGGCCTTTTTTGAGGGTCCCAGAGTGGCTACCACTTTCTGTCTTTTTCCTCTGAGGTTTCATATAAGTGGCTCCTTTGCTGGAGATTTCTTTTTATTTTTTGAGATGGAGTCTCGCTCTGTTGCCCAGGCTTGAGTGCAGTGACACAATCTAAGCTCACTGCAACCTCTGCCTCCTGGGTTCATGTGATTCTCCTGCTTCAGCCTCCCGAGTATCTGAGATTACAGGCACCCACCACCACGCCTAGCTAATTTTTATGTTTTTAGTGGAGACGGGATTTTGCCATGTTGGCCAGGCTGGTCTTGAATTCCTAACTTCAGATGATCCGCCCGCCTCAGCCTCCCAAAGTGCTGGGATTACAGGCGTAAGCCAATGCACCTGGCCTGCTGGAGATTTCATACCCTTCTCCTCTCCTCTGTTTGTCTCCTGCATGCCTTCCCTGCTGTGTCCCATCACACACATGCTTATCTTGCTTCTGCTCTCCTCTCGGCTGGCTTCTTGAACATTACCTCCTCAGAGCTCTTCCTTGATGTCGATCCTTCCTGTCTTTCCTCCAGTGTCCAGTTCTAGTGATCTCCCAGTTGCTTTTTTTTTTTTTTTGAGACAGGGTCTCACTCTGTCACTCAGGCTGGAATGCAGTGTCACGATCGGGGATCATTGCAGCCTGGACCTCCCAGGCTCAAAGGATCCTTCCGCCTCAGCTTCCCAAGTAGCTGGGGCTACAGGCACGTGCCACCCCACGCAGTTAACCCCTAGTTACTTCTGCATCGTTCTCTTCTTTGTCTGTCATAGCCATTATCATAGTATAGTGTGGATGCCCATTTATCTGGTTTTGTAATCTTTCTGAAAGATGATAAGAGCCACAAAACAGAGACTATGTTTTCTATCCCTAGTGCCCAGTACAGTGTTTGCATAATAAGTAATTATTGAATAATGTGTCATAGTATTAGATGGCTGTAGTATTTTTGAGTGTTTATTTTTCTTAAATACTCCTTTTATCTGTTGGATGTTTTTTAGTACATAGACTCCATTGATCTGGAGAAGATCACTGAAACCGAGGACCCTGTGAAATTTCACGAAGCTTGGCAGAAGCTATGCAAAGCTGAGTGAGTACCAGGGCCCATGCACACCAGTTAGGACAGGACCATTGTACTTTTTCTGTAATGATTCAGTCTACCCTAATTGCTAACTTTCATGCATTTTGGAAGGTAGTTTGGAGTACTTGTGGTCTTTGCAGGTGGTTGTGCCACCATCATATGCATTGATTGGAAATGTGCCATGTTAATGCTGGTGGCATGTGCATAGAAATGGTTTTATTTGGGGAGGATGGGGATACTGTACTGGAGGGAAAGTGTGTTGATTCTCCTGAAAGATGCAGAGATAAATCTTATGTATACAAAGTTAAAGTATAAGAATGACAGCTTTTTTTTCTCTCTCTCTTTTTAAAAAGTGAAAGCAAGTTTATTAGGAAAGTAAAGGAATGAAAGAATGGCTACTCCACAAGCAGAGTAGCCCTGAGGGCTACTGGTTGCCCCTTTTGTGGTTATTTCTTGATTATATGCTAAACAAGGGATGGATTATACATGCCTCCCCCTTTTAGACCTTATAGGGTAACTTCCTGATGTTGCCATGGCATTTGTAAACTGTCATGGCACTGGTGGGAGTGTAGCAATGAGGATGACCAGAGGTCACTCTCATTGCCATCTTGGTTTTGGTGGGTTTTGGCCGGCTTCTTTACTGCAACCTGTTTTATCAATGAAGTGTTTATGACCTGTATCTTTTGCTGACCTCCTATCTCATCCTGTGACTTAGAATGCCTAACTATCTGCGAATGCAGCCCAGTAGGTCTCAGCCTTATTCTACCCAGCCGCTATTCAAGATGGAGTTGCTCTGGTTCAACATTTCCCCTCTCCCTTTTATAAGAGAACTCTTATTACTAAGGGTTGCAGAGGGACAAAGCTCCATCTTCTGTAACTTCTTCGTGTTGAATAGGGGCAATGACATTCCTCCCTAACTATTAGAGTTTCTTGTATTTGGGGTAGAGAAGAGGTCAGTCAGAAAGCGTCAGATGGTGAGGGCCATTCACAACTCTGAGTTCCAACAAAAGGTGATATCTGGAAGATTAATAAATGTTTAATTTAAGAAAACATTGAGTAAGCTTATTCTGCATTCCTACACAAAGAGTACAATAGCAATATATTCCACAACAGTAAAGCAAAAAATTACCCCAAGTAAACTAAATTAGAAGGCTTTCCGTGAACTGGGCAACTATTGGAACCAAACTGATATGCGGTTGCTAGCTGATTTCAGTACATGCCCAGAATTAGAATACTGATCCCAATTAGAATTAGAATTAGAATTAGAACACTGATCCCAATTTTTACATTACCCATCCCTCTTTTTTTTTTTTTTCCCGAGATGGAGTCTTGCTCTGTCTCCCACGCTGGAGTGCAGTGGCATGATCTCGGCTCACTGCAACCTCCGCCTCCCAGGTTCAAGCAATTCTTCTGCCTCAGCCTCCCGAGTAGCTGGGATTACAGGCATACACTACCATTCCTGGCTAATTTTTGTATTCTTAGTAAAGATGGGTTTCACCATGTTGGCCAGGCTGGTCTTGAACTCTTGACCTTGTTATCCACCCGCCTTGGCCTCCCAAAGTGCTGGAATTACAGGCGTGAGCCACCACGCCCAGCCCTGCTCTTGTTTTTTTCTGAGCTGCAGTCACAGATCACTGATTGTCTCACAGGAATAAGCAGGGTCAGTCTAAATTGCAGAAAAAAACTTCAAAAACAACCAATGCATCTAGAATCTGTAATAATAACAGGTAGACCATAGTTCTTGGAACATAATTTTTTCTCTCTCCAGTTTCCCATTTTTACTAAAGACAAATCATGGTAAGAACAGTTTGCTTTATTATACTTGGCCTGATTATTTCTATAAAGTGCAGCAAGAATAATTATTTTTCACATGGGCTTTTAAAATTGGCTTTGATGGAACCTTATTCCATAAGGAATCTCAGATAAGACCTTTTTAAAAGCTAAGCCCAGCCATGGGTTTGTACCCTCAAATACCTATGAATTGGGTAAATTCCTCTCCTTTTGAGGTCCCAAGATAACTTGAGGCTCCTGGACCTGTCAGAAAGTGACATTCTTTAGTTACCACAGGTCAGAAACCCTGTACAGGGACTGTGTAGACAAGGTATGAGGCCAGTTTTCCCAAGGGGCTTGTATTGGCTTTATAATTCAAGTTTGATTCTTTACAGGAAAGCACACCATTCCAGTCAAAGCCTTGGTAATATAACCAGTTTCTCCCTCCAATTGTGTCCTGTTGCAAAATAAAAAAGATTCTTATTGCACTTATGCAAATAACTATATTGCCATAAGTTAAGAATAATCACAAATAGTTTCCAAATTCTGGACAAATCAAGTAGAAAGAAACAAATATGCTCCAAATTTTGTTCACAGGAGTATACTTTACTCAATTGTTATAAGCTGCATATAGCTCAAAAGAACAGTTTTCTTGACTCTGAAAAATAAAACAAAAAGGATCAGCAACATTTTAAGCAAAGTAAAAAATATTAATTTTTTATTAGTTCATTCCATGGAGCTAACTCCTGTTCTACTTGATAGTCATGAATATTTCAGCTCTCCATGAGAGTCCTGAAAGATTTTCCTCTATTCTGCTGTCACAATCTCCAAAGTGATCAGAAACCTGCATTGAAGAACACCTGTTAGAGTTCTATAGTTGATTATTAACTACCTTCTGAAGAGTACCAAAACAATACAATTGTCTGTGGGTGACAAAATGTTTTAGGGCAGCCACTCTTAAAGCCACAATTGACTAGGAATTTGTTACATCTGTGGCTTACAACAATTTTACATAACAATGATAATTATTAATAACATACACTAAGTCATATTAGAATTATAGAAGTTTCTCATAATTTTGGAACACATACCAATAACATGTTTATACAAATACAGCCCAAAGAAAGCCAAACACCATTTCATATTTGACAATGCTTTTTGTATAATTTTTATACCAAATATACCAAACTTCACCATTGTATTAGTGCATTAAATTGATGTCAAACCCAATTTTTAATAAAACCTTATAGATAAATCTATCCAATTTTAATTAGTTTGACCATAAGGTAAGATTTTTACAAACCTTCTATAATCCTTTACAAGTTTTTTTTTTTTTTTTTTTTGGAGACACAGTCTCTTGCTCTGTCACCCAGGCTAGAGTGTAGTGGTGTGATCTTGGTTCACTGCAACCTCCGCCTCCTGGGTCCAAGCAATTCTGCCTCAGCCTCCCCAGTAGCTGGGATTACAGGCACCTGCCATCATGCCTGACTAATTTTTTTCGTATTTTTGTAGAGATGGGGTTTCACCATGTTGGCCAGGCTGGTCTCGAACTCCTGACCTCAAGTGATTCACCCACCTCAGCCTCCCAAAGTGCTGGGATTACAGACATGAACCACCACGCCCGGCTCCTTTACAAGTTTTTGTTAAAGAGCAGATCAGTGCTCTAAGAGAAATCTGTTGTGCTTTCATTTCAATGTTCAATTTATGGAAAACCTGAATATACCTTTAACTTCAGCCAATGTCCACACGCATAATTTCTTTTATAAGATTACTCTTTCACAAACCTTCTACAACTTGCTCAAACTTTCAGCTTTATCTTATCTAACTTAAAAGAATCCGTTAGCTGGATGCGGTGGCTCACGCCTGTAATCCCAGCACTTTGGGAGGCTGAGGTGGGTGGATCACCTGAGGTCAGGAGTTCGAGACCAGCCTGGCTAACATGGTGAAACCCTGTCTCTACTAAAAATACAAAATTAGCCAGGTGTGGTGGTGCATGCCTGTAATCCCAACTACTTGGTAGGCTGAGACAGGAGAATCATTTGAACCCAGGAGGTGGAGGTTGCAGTGAGCCGAGATTGCACCATTGCACTCCAGCCTGGGCAACAAGAGTGAAACTTCATCTGAAAACAAAAACACAAAGCAAAAAACAATCCTTTAACCTTTTAATCTAGGCAAAAAAAAAAAAAAAAAAAAAATCCACATTTCCATGCCTTCTTATAATCTTTTACTAAAAACACATTTCACTTTCCTTTTACAACTTGCATGTAAAACTGTTTCTTCAGTAGTCTCAATTACAGGTTACACTGTTAACTCTCAGCAACTTTTACTTTTGGTGAAAAATCTGGTTAGTAAGCAATTTTAATTATGTACTAGGTATGGAGCCTAGGACACTAGATAAGGTCTGACCTTTTCTAGCATAGCTAGGGGGCATGACTTTCAACATGTCCCCAGGCCTTATCTAGAATCTAATGCTCCAAAGTAGGTAAATTGAACAATTTTCAAAAGTCAAAGCAGTTTATGACCTTAAAGCATTGAGAAAACCTAATCTGACCTGCCTAATTTAGACCAAATGTCTTTATTTTCCCAATAATCTTTAAAGCTGTTTTTATTACCCAAAGATTACTAAAGTTATGTGAACTAAAAGTCATTACAATTTTTACTTTTCTTACAAAATACTTGATTTAAGCCTTACTATTTTTAAACCAATTAAAGCTTTTTTTTTTTTTACATCACACATATAATACATATAAATGCACAGACAGAAAGAAGATCCAGTAGTTGTAAGCACCCAAATATCAATCAGAAAGGCTTATCCCCTAAACTAGGAATTGAACCCTGAACCCAGGTTGCCACTGTGATGGTGGAGACCAAGAGAAAGTACTGCCACATGGTTACAAGGTCAAGCTCCCAAGGACATGAAACAAGATGAGAGGGAACCCTTATCCAGTTTTTCTTCAGGGACCTACAGCAAAGTTTGTGATTGACCAGTTTGCTGGGATGGCTTGAACAGCAGGCTTACAGGGGTCCTAGGCCCACATCCTATCCTAAGGTACCCCTCGTTATAACAGAACAATACGGAAAGACACACAAAGCACACCAGATTCACTGTAGCTTAAGAGTAGCCTCACAAATCCTTTTTACCATTAATCAAAACTTTACAGAGGAGATAAACAGTGATTTTTACCATTCATTCAACCAATTTGCACAGAGAGAAGCCAGAAGTCTGACTAGTAAAACATTCTTAGCCTTTTGTCAGTATGCTAGGCTTCTGGGTTCCCTTTCCTTGAGCAGCCCTAGTGACCCGGCTGGCTGCACCACAGCCCTGGGGGCCAAGCTGCAACACAAAGGAAAATTATCTTTTCCCGTTCTGGCCAGAGCAAAATATGTGTGACAAAACGACATTAGCCACTCTCCCTAGCACCCAGTATCTTACTGGCAAGGCTCAAACTTGTCCCCACTTGGGCCCCATCATCATTAATCCAACCTCTGACCAGGAATTTCAACTTGTCTCTGGGCAAGATGGTCGCCTTGAGCAATAGAAAAGATAAGAAAAGGAAAGGAGAGAGAGGGAGAAAAGCATTGCCCGCGGCATTTTGGGGAAGGCAAAGCGCTCAGGGAGTCCAGAGAAAGACACACCCATTGCTGCGACACTGAAAAGTTCAGGTGGCTGCTTGTCAGTCCTGAAGGGATCTTTTCCAGGAGTCTCATCAGCTCTCAAGTTTCCCCTTTTGGGGAGGAAAAAGCTCCCCATGTCCCATGGTCCTGTACATGCCTAGTTCTGTCACCCATAACTATCAGCAAAGAGTGCAAGGCAGAATAATCCAAAGAGAATAGCAGTTAACATCCCATAGTGCCAAACCCATTCTTAGCAGAGAGGGACTTTACTGAGAGTGGCCTCTAACCCCCTAAACCTTAGGAAGGACTCTAACCTTCCTAAGTTGTACCTCGAACCCAAGGTCAGTCAAGCATCCTTGCCTTTTATTGAGAGGAGCCTTTAACCCTCGCTGTCTTAGGAGAGACTCTAACTCCGCTAAGTTGGGCCTCTAACCCAATCCCATCCTTTACCTGGGTATATGCACCCCACTTACCCAAAGTCAGCCAACTGGTGCACACAGATGATTTTCCTTTGGGTACGGGGTCTCTTCAGTGTTGTTCCTTCCGTGTTTCGCTAGAAAGATGTTACTGGAGGCCGGGCACGGTGGCTCATGCCTGTAATCCCAGCACTTTGGGAGGCTGAGGTGGGCGGATTGCCTGAGCTTAGGAGTTCGAGGCCAGCGTGGGTAACATGGTGAAACCCCATCTCTACTAAAATACAAAAGATTAGCTGGGCGTGGTGGTGTGCGCCTGTAATCCCAGCTACTCGGGAGGCTGAGGCAGGAGAATTGCTGGAACCCAGGAGGCGGAGGTTGGAGAGGGCTGAGATCGCGCCACTGCACTCCAGTCTGGGTGACAAGAGCAAGACTCTGTCTCAAAAAAAAAAAAAAAGAAAAGAAAGATGTAACTGGACCCCACCACGTACTCAGTATTGTTCCTTCTGTGGTTGCTAGAAAGATGTTACCAGAAAGGGGTCCCAATCCAGACCCCAAGAGAGGGTTCTTGGCTCTCGCTAAAGAAAGAATTCAGGGTGAGTCCATAGAGTAAAGTGAAAGCAAGTTTATTAGGAAAGTAAAGAAATAAAGAATAGCTACTCCATTGACAGAGCAGCCCTTTCTCTCTTGATTATATTTTCTTTTCCACATGTCTTAGATTTTAGGTTTTATTTTGCAAGTAATTGACAGAACTCTTGGGGGCAGCATTGCATCATGAGGTTAGCATGATCCTCCTGGGTTTTCTGTTGAACTGTGTTGCTGTTGTGTTTGCCTAGGTCGCTAAAGTCTTCTAGCCAAGAAATTTTCATTTACCACTACTTAATTAGCATTTGAAATCTTAGGCTGATTTTTCCAATTTAACTCTTTCTGATGATGTAAGAGATCTTAACATTTTTTTTTTTTTTTTTTTTTTTTTTTTTTTTTTTGAGACAGAGTCTCGCTTAGTCGCCCAGGCTGGAGTGCAGTGGCGCGATCTCGGCTCACTGCAAGCTCCGCCTCCCGGGTTCACGCCATTCTCCTGCCTCAGCCTCCCGAGTAGCTGGGACTACAGGCGCCCGCCGCCTCGCCCGGCTAATTTTTTGCATTTTTAGTAGAGACGGGGTTTCACAGTGTTAGCCAGGATGGTCTCGATCTCCTGACCTTGTGATCCGCCCGCCTCGGCCTCCCAAAGTGCTGGGATTACAGGCGTGAGCCACCGCGCCCGGCGAGATCTTAACATTTTTATAATAGTGCTTTGAAAGAACCTTAACCTATTTTCATTCAGTTTCTTTTCCCAGTGCCATTCTTAATTGAATTGGGTTTCCCAGTTAGTACGCTCTGATGCCACAAAGACTTATCATACAATATATATTGAAGTCAGTTGTGAGAAATTGTCACAATTTCTTCATAACATTGGGAAGATTTCAGAAAAAAAGTTCAGGGTGTGAAGTCATATGATTGATTCTGAAAATAGAGCTTGAGCATAGTCACTAGTGATTGGAGCAAGCATTGCATGAATGGCTGAAAACACTAGTTAAAAAAAAATAATGGATAGTCAAGTTTACCCTCATTTTGTATTGATTTCAGTGGTATTCTTGTGCCTGGAGGCTTCGGAATCAGAGGAACATTGGGAAAACTCCAGGCGATTTCTTGGGCAAGGACAAAGAAGATTCCTTTTCTGGGTAAAACTCATGTTTATTGACCCTGACTATGAGTTTATTAGATTTTTGACACCTAGGTGGGGTAACACTAAAGGTTTGTTATCATAAAGGTGTGAACTCGGATTTGAAAGTTCAGGTGCCAAATAGTCTGCTATAGGGTCAACAAACTATATTCTAAATTTGGCCCACAGCCTGTTTTTATAAATAAAGCTTTATTAGAACACAGCCACACCAATTTGTTTATATATTGTCTATGGCTGCTTTTGTGGTCCAACGTCAGAGTTTCAGACCCTACAGCCTAGAAGATTTACTATCTGAAAGAGGCTAGAATCTTTACTCTCTGACCGTTTACAGAAAATGTTTCTCATCCTAGGAGAACTTGCTGCTATTCTGGCTGGGTAGCAGAGGCTGGGAGGAGGCTCCATCTGCAACTGTGCTTACCTTCTCCAATTCCCACCTCACTCTCCAGAGTAGCTGGGACTACAGGTGCACACCACTGTGCCTGGCTAATTTGTGTGTGTGTGTGTGTGTGTGTGTGTGCGTGTGTGTGTGTTTTAGAAATGGGGTCTTGCTGTGTTGCCCAGGCTGGTCTCAAACTCCTGGGCTCAAGCGATCTGCCGGCTTCAGACTCCCAAAGTGCTGGGATTACAGGCTTGAGCCACTATGCCCGGCCGAGTTGAGCCTTTTTAATGCTTTTTTTCAAATTGTGAAGTATGGCTTCTGTACCAGGGAAACCAGAGGAAATGAGACCTTGACGAGGGAGAGGCAGCCCCGTAGCTGGGGACTCAGGCAGGAGGGGGAGTGTGGAGAGGCTGTGTTTCCCACTGTGCAGTGGACGGCTGGGTGGGTTTATGAGCCGATTGGACAGACTTTTAGTGCCAGCAGACCATTTATTTCTCCCCATTACCTGCTCTTTGATTAGCTTCTTAGACTGTCTCCTCTTAGGATCCATTTTCAAAATAGAAGCCTGAAGTAGTTACCTGGATACCTTGTTTCCTTTTACTGGTCTAAGCTCGTTGGGAGCCATTGTTTTCTTTTGAAGTTTCTGTCTAAATGTGGGTAATGTTCCTCAGACTATTTTAATGGTATGGAATGGTTTGCAGGTCTTTAGCTTTTCCTCTAGCATAGCATCTCTTTATGTCCCAGCCATACGGAACTTTCTGAAATCTCCCTCACCGCCACCCCCACCCCCCAGCATTCAGCTGTTTCCTGCTTATTGACTTCTGTTTTGGCGTCCCTGATATATTGATTGCTCCCTTCTTTGTTTCCCCTGTGTACTTCTTATGTATCTATCGGAGGAGCATCTGGGATGCTCTTTGGCATGTGTTTAGTGGAGAGAATTGGTGGACTGCAGTGAAGGCAGAGCTGGGTCTGGGAGCATCCCTGTGGCAACAGGCTTAGGCGACACAGGTCTGCCTGTCTTCATCACCGAGCACTCTGTTCAGTCCCATTGTGTGTCTCCTTCCCTGCTGCCCACCATGCTCAAGCCCACTGTGGAGTCTCCACCCCCCACCCCCCACTGCTGCTTTTCCTTACAGTGAAGGTTATGGGGCTGTCCTGCAGGTTAGCAGCCTGACGTCCTGTAGGCGCTCACCCTCTGGCCAATCCTGTGTTTGTGGCTGTGAAGTCACCATGAGAAGGAGTGGGAAATCTTAGCCCAGGAAACTCCCTCCGAGTTGGGGTGTTAGATGTTCTCTGAAGGAATCAGGCACTGCAGCCCACTGAGATGCCTCAACTCAGGGACAAATCTAGAAGGTGGCAGATTGGTCTCAGGGACTCTTTCTTTCTTTCTTTCTTTCTTTCTTTCTTTCTTTCTTTCTTTCTTTCTTTCTTTCTTTCTTTCTTCCTTCCTTCCTTCCTTCCTTCCTTCCTTCTTTCCTTCCTTCTTTCTCTCTCTCTCTTTCTTTCTTTCTTTCCCCCTTCCTCTTCCCCTTCCTTCCTTCCTTCCTTCCTTCCTTCCTTCCTTCCTTCCTTCCTTCCTTCCTTCCCTCCCTCCCTCCCTCTTCCCTTCTTCATTCCTTCCCTCCTTCTTCTCTCTCTCTCTCTTTTTTTTTTTTTTTGAGACAGAGTCTCACTCTGTTGCCCAGGCTGGAGTCCAGGCTAGAGCACAATCTCTGCTCACTGCAAGCTCTGCCTCCTGGGTTCATGCCATTCCCCTGCCTCAGCCTCCCCAGTAGCTGGGACTACAGGCGCCCACCACCACGCCCGGCTAATTTTTTTGTATTTTTTTTTTTTTTAGTAGAGACAGGGTTTCACTGTGTTAGCCAGGATGGTCTCGATCTCCTGATCTTGTGATCCGCCCACCTCGGCCAACCAAAGTGCTGGGATTACAGGCGTGAGCCACTGCACCCGGCCCCTCCTTCCTCTCTTTCTCTTTTTCTTCTCTTTCTCTCCTTCCTTCTTTCTCACCCAGGCTGGAGTACAGTGGTGTGATCTCAGCTCACTGCAATCTCTGCCTCCTGGGCTCAAGTGATTCTCCTGCCTCAGCCTCCCAAGTAGCTGGGATTACAGGTGCACGCCACCACACCTGGCTAATTTTTGTATTTTAGTAATTTTGTATTTTATTTTGTAGTAGAGGCATGGTTTCACCATGTTGGCCAGGTTGGTCTCGAACTCCTGACCTCAAGTAATCTGCCCACCTTGGCTTTCCAAAGTGCTGAGATTACAGGCTTGAGCCATTGTGCCCGGTTGACTCTGCACTTTTCTGACCTTGTGTTCCTTCTTTGTCAACTTTGGGACTTAGGTGGCTTCTTGATAGTCTAAGCCCCTGCCCTGCTCTCTGCCAGGGATTGTTCTGAGGGGACAGCAGGGAGCAAAACAGGCAGAGTCTTGCTCTCTGGGACTCTGCATTCTAGATAGGGGAGACAGGCAGCCAACAAATGAACAGAAAATATGAACAAATACAAAGTGAGTTCATTTGCTTTGCATATGTGCTTTTTAAAATAGGAGTTTGTCTTGGGATGCAACTAGCAGTGATAGAGTTTGCAAGAAACTGCCTTAACTTGAAAGGTAAGTTTGAGGTTTGCTAATGACCATTTATTTTAAAAATTTTCTCTCTTCAAATATTTTTCAGCATTATTGGTGAATTACTGAACTCTTTTCTTAATCTTCAGATGCTGATTCCACAGAATTTAGGCCAAATGCCTCAGTTCCTCTGGTAAGTGGCTTGTTTATCTTTCTGGGTCCAGTCATTGTCACTTGGGTCCTGACTCTTGCCTAAATTCATAAGGGGCTATTGGCTGGGCGCCGTGGCTCACGCCTGTAATGCCAGCACTTTGGGAGATCAAGGCAGGCGGATCACTTGAGGTTAGGAGTTCGAGACTAGCCTGGTCAACATGGTGAAACCCTGGTCTCTACTAAAAATGCAAAAATTAGCTGGATGTGGTGGCAGATGCCTGTAATCTCAGCTACTCGGGAGGCTAAGGCAGGAGAATCGCTGGAACCTGGGAGGTGGAGGTTGCGGTGAGCTGAGATCGTGCCACTGCACTCCAGCCTGGGTGACAGAGTGAGACTCCCTCTCAAAAAAAAGGGGGGGTCTATTATTTTTTCTTTAGAGCACCAGAACATTTTAAATTATATTATTCTTATATTAAATTCCTTTGTTCTTGATAGTCCATCTTCTCAGCTATGCTTTAAAGACAGTCATAATCCTGGACTGATTTCTCTTTGTCGCAGCTTTCAAGCTTAATGTTTAGGAAAGGATTAAATTGACTGTGACAACAATTTATAACATCTACTATAAATAAATGAGCTGTCCTGTCTCCAGACTCATCGCCAGTCTGCCTATTTTCCACACTGGTGGTCATCTGTCTTTCTAAAACAAAAGTGACAGTGATTCTGCTGCCAGTCCTCATCTTCCATCAGTTTCTTTTCTCTTAACATATTCAGTCCAGGATTCTGGGCTGGGTCCCAAAGCCATTGTGCTCTGTCACCTGCTGCTTTGCTGATTCATCCCATGGCATCCTGATTCCTCCCAGGCTTTGAGTTTTTTTCTGTTTTGTGTTTTTTTGAGGCAAGGTCTCACTCTGTCACACAGGCTGGAATGCAGTGGCATGATCGCAGCTCACTGAATCCTAGACCTCCTGGGGTCAAACAATCTTCCCACCTCATTTTTTGATTTTTTTTTGTAGAGACAAGGTCTCACTATGTAGCCCAGGCTACATGCTTTGAGTTTTACGTTTGGACAGTCTGAACTAGTTTTCAGATGCAGTCTGAGGTTTCCCATACCTGAGATGTCCACCTGCCTAAAATCCCTTTCCCCCTGGAATCTCAATGAAACCAAAGAAGAATTTAATTAACAACAACTCAGGCCGGGCGTGGTGGCTCACGCCTGTAATCCCAGCACTTTGGGAGGCCGAGACGGGCGGATCACGAGGTCAGGAGATTGAGACCATCCTGGCTAACACGGTGAAACCCCTTCTCTACTACAAAAATACAAAAAACTAGCCGGGCGAGGTGGCGGGTGCCTGTAATCCCAGCTACTCGGGAGGCTGAGGCAGGAGAATGGGAGGCGGAGCTTGCAGTGAGCCGAGATCCGGCCACTGCACTCCAGCCTGGGTGACAGAGCGAGACTCCGTCTCAAAAAAAAAAAAAAAACAACTCAGTTACCAACAACTTCCTATTCACCTGAGGAAGGCTTTCCTGACCTCTTTTCTTTACCTGCCTCTGCCCTCTGCCCCATGTTTCTGTGCTCACCACTAACAGAGTGAGCTCTGCAAGATGATGGTTGGCCTTCAGTCAGGCTGTTTGCCAGCCATCCATGCACACCCAATCGTGTGCCTGCTGCTGGGCACCTCCTTCTAATGGAGCTCGCGCCTCACAATCGTGATTTTTTTTTTAAACAGCTTTATTGAGATATAATTCATATACCACAAAATTTAGCCATTTAAACTATATAATCTGGCCAGACATGGTGGCTCACGCCTGCAATCCCAGCACTTTGGGAGGCCTAGACAGGTCGATCACTTGAGGTGAGGGCAGGAGTTCGAGACTAGACTGGCCAACAAGTTAAAGCACCATCTCTACTAAAAATATAAAAAATTAGCCGGGCGTGGTGGTGCATGCCTGTAATCCCAGCTGCTAGGGAGGCTGAGACAGGAAAATTGCTTGAACCCGGGAGGCGTAGGTTGCAGTGAGCTGAGATTGTGCCATTGCACTCCAGCCTGGGCAACAGAATGAGACTTTTTCTCAAAAAACAAACAAAAAAACTGTATAATCCAATGTTTTTAAAGCATATTCACAGATCTGTGCCACTCTCATTACAAGCAATTTTGGGCCATTTTCATTACTCCAGAAAGAAATCCCACACACCTTAGCTGACACCCCCAAACCTCCTATCCCCACCAGCCCCAGGCAACCATTAGTCTACCTTCTGTCTTTATAGATTTGCCTATTTGAATCATTTCATGTAAATGGAATCATCCAATATGTAGCCTTTTGTGACTGATTGCTTTTACTTAGGATAATGTTTTCAAGGTCTGTCTATGTTGTAACATGTATCAGTACTTTGTTTCTTTTTATTGCTGACTAATATTTCATTATATGGACATGCAACATTTTATTTATCCATTGATGAACATCTGCATTGTTTCTACTTTTTGGCGTTGTGAGTAATGCTGCTGTGAACATTCATGTGAAAGTTTTTGTGTGGACATATGTTTTCATTTCACCAGGAGTGGAATTGCTGGGTCATATGGTAATTCTGTGTTTAACCCTTTGAGGAACTGCAGGACTATTTTCCAAAGTGGCTGCAACATTTTAATTTCCTGCCAGCAATGTATGATGGTCCTAATTTGTCCATATCCTTGTGAACATTTGTTATTTCTGTCTCTTTGATGATAGCCATACTAGTAGATGTGAAGTGGTATCTCATTGTGGCTTTGATTTGCAGTTGCCTGATGGCTGAGGATGTCGAGCATCTTTTCATGTGTTTATTGGCCACTTGTATGTCTTCTCTGGAGAAATGTCCATTCACATCCTTTGTCTATTTTAAAATTGGGATATTTGTATTTTTATTATTGAATTGTAACGGTTCTTTATATATTCTAGATATAAATTCCTTATATATAATCTGTGCTATCGACATTTGGGGACACATTATTCTTTGTTGTGTGTGGGAGCTTCTGCCCACTAGGTGCCAGTATCACTCCCTCACCCCTGCCCAATTGTGACACTAAAAGTACCTCCAGATATTGTCAAATATCTCTTGGGGACAGGAGCAGAATCACCCTGGTTGAGAACCACTGATTTAGAGAAATCTAGTTCTATTTCTGTCCCCTGTAGCCTGTTCACTGCCTTCCCTTATGGCAAGCATTCATTCTTTTTTTCTTGGTTTATCTTCCCATTTGTTAGATATAAGTAAAGCTGTATGTCTTTGTCATCCACTGCCCTTCTTAGGAAAATGGTAGCATACTCTGCACAGTTTTGTCCTGCCTTGCATTTTTCGCTTAACACTATATGCTGGAGATCACCCCACGGAAGCACATAGAAGCATTCTCCACTCTTTTTTTGTAGCTTGTAACTCAAACCATAATGAACCATAACTTACCAGCCAGATGGTACTTTTAACTCTTATGCTCAGAAGGCCTAATGCCAATGAAGGGTTCCTTATGAGCCTTTAATATAAACATATTTCCTGACTAATAGCTGAAATGGTTGTGCCAGGAAAACTATGGGTTTTCTTTTCTAAGATACACTTTGGGATAGGAAGCGATTTTACCAGTAGGTGCCACTGTTAGATAGTGTTGGCAAGGTTAATTCTTTGATGATTATTCTTTACTGGGGGTATGTGTATGTGCATTAAAAAATTTTTACACACGGCTGGGCGCAGTGGCTCACGCCTGTAATTAGCACTTTGGGAGGCCAAGGCAGGTAGATCGCAAGGTCAGGAGATCAAGATCATCCTGGCTAACACGGTGAAACCCCGTCTCTACTAAAAATACAAAGAAATTAGCCAGGCATGGTGGCACGCGCCTGTAGTCCCAGCTACTCGGAAGGCTGAGGCAGGAAAATGGCGTGAACCCGGGAGACGAGCTTCCAGTGAGCCGAGATTGCGTCACTGCACTCCAGCCTGGGCTACAGAGCGAGACTCCACCTCAAAAAAAAAAAAAAAAGAGCCGGGCGCGGTGGCTCACGCCTGTAATCCCAGCACTTTGGGAGGCCGAGGCGGGCGGATCACAAGGTCAGGAGATCGAGACCACGGTGAAACCCCGTCTCTACTCAAAATACAAAAAATTAGCCGGGCGCGGTTGTGGGCGCCTGTAGTCCCAGCTACTCGGGAGGCTGAGGCAGGAGAATGGCGTGAACCCGGGAGGCGGAGCTTGCAGTGAGCCGAGATCACGCCACTGCACTCCAGCCTGGGCGGCAGAGCGAGACTCCGTCTCAAAAAAAAAAAAAAAAAGAAAAAAAAAATTTTATACACAGGGTAAAGAAGTTAAGCCCTGCAGAAAAGGTACAGAACTGTCTCTCCTTTGCCACCACCTCACTTCAGTTCCCTTCCCCAGTGGCAAGTACTTTGATCCATTTCATTCTTTCTTTTTTTCTTTTTAAAGAGATGGGCCGTCTCACTATGTTACCCAGGCTGGATATTCACAGGTTTGATCATAGCACACAACAGCCTCGAACTCCTGAGCTCAAGTTATTTTCCCACCTCAACTTCCCAAGTAGCTGGAACTACAGGAACTCAGCTGATGCATTTCTTTAGTTATTTCAGAGATTTGTGTGTGTGTGTTTGTGTGTGTGTGTACCCACTTAGCCACACACGTATGAATATGTATTCCCTTTAAAAAAAAATCTTGGCTGGGTGCAGTGTCTCATGCCTGTAATCCCTGCACTTTGGGAGGCTGAGGCAGGAGGACTGCTTGAGTCTTGGAGTTGGAGAGCAGCCTGGGAAACATAGTTACACCTTGCCTCTACAATAAATACATAAAATTAGCTGTGCATGGTGGCATGCACCTATAGTCCTAGCTACTCGGAAGACTGAGGTGGGAGGATCACTTGAGCTCGGGAGGTTGAGCTGCAGTGAGCTGTGGTCGCGCCGCTACGCTCCAGCCTGGGTGACTGAGCGAGACCCTGTCTCAAAACAAAACCAAACAAAACAACTTTGTAGCATGCTGCAGACACTGTTCCCACCTTGCTTTATATACTGATCACTCCACATCAATGTGCAGGGATATCTTTGGTGTGCTTGCCCTGCTGTATGCTACATGGCTGTATCCTTATTTATTTAACCAGTCTCATATTTAGTTTGTGTCCATTATTTTGCTCTTTAAATTATGCTGCAAATTAGTATCCATGTACATATATCCTTGCACCCATGCGTGAACACATCTGCAGGGATAAATTCCTAGAAGGGGAGTTGCTAAGTCAGAGGATGTGCGCATTTTACATTTTGATGGCTCCTATACACATAAGTGAGATGAGAACAATAAAAGCTAATTGCTATTGAACATCTTTATGGCCTGCAATCAGTTTGTTGGAGAAAAATAGCCTTAAGAGCCAGCATTTGTATCGATGTCAGAAGTCTTATTAAAAAAAAAGACTAAGGAGGTAGAATCATAAGGCAGCAAGCACCATGAAGCCTGCAGAGTTACTTAAGCTTGAGCAAATAACAGTTACTTTGTGGGGATTGGTCATTCTGGCTCTTCTAGCTAGGAAAGTAAACAATTTGGAAACCAGGAGCCTTCTATAGGGAATATTTCCTCCTAAAATCTGTCCATGGGCCATCATAACCCTCCTTTGGCATGCATGATTAGTGCTATGGCTGATTATGAAATCAGTAGAGACACTGGCATCCAGAACAGATCCAAGAGAGGGTGTCTCTTACACACATAAAAAGAGAAACAGATTTTTCCTTAAGGGTTAAGGTAGACTCTTTCTGCGTCTCAGAGTGCCCAGGAGAGAATGAGTACAATTTATTTTATTGTGTCATTTCTCTGCTCAATCCACAAGGTGAAAGTGAAGGCTCTGGGACTTTGCAGAATACTTAAGGTTCTGTAGCAACTCTGGTTTTTGGCCCTGCTTCAGAGTAGTCTCAGCTGCCTTCTAGATGGTACATAACCAGGAGCGTAGCTGTTGCTGCCTTACATTCTAACTCTATATCAGTCACATGGCTGCTGCTGACATCCTTGACCTTGAATTTGGCTTCAGATCTCTCCAGTTCATCTGTAGGGTAGTTCACAGCATTTTGGACTTTGTGTTTTGAATATTTTCAGGTTTTGAGGCATATATATATACACACACACACATATACACACACATATATATACATATATATATGAACAATCTCAGTCTAATGTGTAGGCATGTGAATGTGCTTAACTCTAAGCATTTCTTTTCTGTTTGTTGAAAAAGGTAACTAAAAATTCTGAATTTACATAAGCTATTACACCCTGAAGACAGAATTCATGTTCCACCTTCAGAAGACATGAACACACACGTGCACACTTGGATGGTGGTATTGGAAAGGAACAGGGAGAAATTCAAAGCATTTTAACAAGATGCAAATGGATATTTGAGATTTCGGTATTTGATATTATTTCAATTTTCATTATTTATCATAGGTATGACGTCATTTATCCCTTTTTGATCCAGGAATTTTCAGGGTTAAGTGAATTTTACATCTACCATCGTAGATTTGTGAAACAGCCACATAATTAAAAGCTGATTTGGGTGAAAGTTGATTTTTGTTATACATTAAGTATAATTAATTAATGCATAACATTTTCCTGCCTTTAGTTGAAGCCCTGTTTAAAATATTTTCCTCATCTCTATTATTTTTCAACAACTTCATATGGAATGGAAATTAAGAGGTGTTGGAAAAAACCCAGACGGCCCACTTAGAGTTATCTTTTAGGCAATTTTGATTACTTTGAGGATTTGTTTGCATTTAGAGTGTTGAAGTAAGCATCTCCTGACTATTAAAAAGATCATATAGAAATCACTTGGAGGTTAGTTAGGGCTAAAAAACGTTTTTTCTACAAAAGCAGTCATTAGGAATACAGCTATAGGCCAGGTGTGGTGACTCACACCAGTAATCCCAGCACTTTGGGAGGCTGAGGCTGGTGGCTTGCCTGCGGTCAGGAGTTTGAGACCAGCCTGGCCAACACAGTGAAACCCTGTCTCTACTAAAAATACAAAAAATTAGCTGGGCGTGGTGGCGGGTGCCTGTAATCCCAGCTACTGGGAGGCTAAGGTAGAAGAATCACTTGAAACCAGGAGGCAGAGGTTGCAGTGAGCCGAGATCGTGCCATTGCACTCCAGCCTGGGCAACAAGAGTGAAATGCTGTCTCAAAAAAAAAAAAAGAAAAAAAATACAGCTATAATATGGGTTAAATAGCTTGTTACAGATCACTCTGGGAGCCTAATACTCCTTTGATACTGCCTCTGTGGGGATAGCAGGTTTAGAGTTGACATCAGAGTGTTGGCTGAGGTAACTTTTTTCTACTCAGAGAAAGAAAAGTTCTTGCCTGGGCACGGTGGCTCACACCTGTAATCTAAGCACTTTGGGCAGCCAAGGTAGGAGCATCGCTTAAGCCCAGGAGTTCAAGACCAGCCTGGTCAACATGGCGATACCTCATGTCTACAAAAAAATAAAAAAGTAATCCTGGCACTTTGGGAGGCTGAGGCAGGTGGATCACGAGGTCAGGAGATCGAGACCATCCTGGCCAACACAGTGAAACCCTGTCTCTACTAAAATTCAAAAAAATTAGCCGGGCATGGTGGCATGTGCCTGTAGTCCCAGCTGCTCAGGAGGCTGAGGCAGGGGAATTGTGTGAACCCGAGAGGTGGAGGTTGTAGGGAGCTGAGATCGTGCGACTGCACTCCAGCCTGGCGATAGAGCAAGACTCCGTCTCAAAAAATAATAAATAAATAATAAAAAATAAATTTAAAAGTTAACTGGGCATGGTGGTGTGCACCTGTAGTTCCAGCTACTCAGGATGCTGAGGTGGGAGGATCACCTGAGCCTGAGGTCGAGGCTGCAGTGAGCCATGATCACGCCACTGCACTCTAGCCTGGGTGACAGAGTCCGACTCTGTCTAAAAAAAAAAAAAAGAAAGAAAGAAAAATTCTCCTGAAAGGGAACCCTTGCAAACTCTTGGTGGGAATGTAAATTGGCATTGCTATTATGGAAAATAGTGTGGAGGTGCCTCAAAAAATTAAAAATAGAGCTACCATATGATCCACCTACCCCACTACTGGGTATCCAAAACATACCAAAATATATGAAACTAGTATGTTCAAGAGATATCTGCACTCATGTTTGTTGCAGCATTATTCATAATAACCAAGATACATAATCAATCTAAGTGTTCATAAAGAAAATGGAATATGTGGGGTGTGTACTACTTAGCTTCAAAAAAGAAGGAAATTCTGCCATTTGCAACAACATGGATGACCCTGGAGGACATTATGTTAATAACCCAGGCACAGAAGGACAAATAATGTATAATCTCACTTATATGTGGCATCTAAAACAATCAAAGTAGAAGCCGAGGGTAGAGTGATATTACCAGGGTGAAATGGGAGTGGGAAAAATGGGGAGATGTTGGTCAAAGGACACAAACTTGCAGTTATAAGATGAATAAATTCTGGAGATCTAATGTAGAGCATGGGGACCATAGTTAATAACAGTGTAATCCCAGCACTTTGGGAGGCTGAACTTTGCTAAGAGAGTAGATCTTCATTGCTCTCATCACACACACACAACAGTAACTACGTGAAGTGATGAATATGTTAGCTTACTTGTGGTAATCCTCCCACAGTGTATACATAGATGAAAACATCTTGTTGTACACCTTGAATATATACATTTTTTTTTTGTCATTCTGTGACTCCTACACCTTCTTACTCCCTTTGTGACCTTGGGTGGACTCAGCATGGCGACCAAAGACTTTCATGATCTGAAGCGGGTGTGCCCTCTTCATTCCTCATACTTGACATTCCACCCCAAACAGGGTGTGCGCGTTCTCTGAACGGCCTTGCATTTGGGCATGATGTGTTTGCTCGGGCTATTTTCTCTCTCTCTGAATGCCCACTGCTGCCCCTTTCCTGCATGCTCCCCTCAAGGTTCTTTCTACAAAGTGCAGTTGAAATGCTACTTTTCTGAGGAATCCTTCCCCTGACCTGGTCCCAGACTTACTGACTTAGAATCTCAGAGGTCTGGAAATTTGTATCTCTCATGGCATCTCGTATAGTGCCTTGCCCATAATAGGTACTTTATATATGTTGGAATTGAAATAGATAATGTATATTAACTCTGCGAGGGGCTAATTGATACCTAGAATGAACATAGGCTAAAATGAGAAGCTAGCATGAGCTAGGTATCAGAACCGAACAAAACACACACCGCAAATAATAAAAACCCAAACCATAGACTAACGTTGGTTAGGAATGAAGATGTGAAAAATCTCAAATAAAATATTAGAACATCCAATTTAACAGCATTAAAGAATGATCATGACTGGGTAGTGTGTTTATCCTGGGAATTAAATTAACACATTATATTGATTGAACAAAAGAGAGAAACCCTGTAGCGCCATACATGCTCAATATCGAAACCTGGTGCCCGCAGTCTCACAATGAACTAGGAAGAGACCAGTACTTCTTAAAGAAGAAGAAGAGGCCGGGCGCGGTGGCTCAAGCCTGTAATCCCAGCACTTTGGGAGGCCGAGACGGGCGGATCACAAGGTCAGGAGATCGAGACCATCCTGGCTAACACGGTGAAACCCCGTCTCTACTAAAAAATACAAAAACTAGCCGGGCGAGGTGGCGGACGCCTGTAGTCCCAGCTACTCGGGAGGCTGAGGCAGGAGAATGGCGTGAACCCGGGAGGCGGAGCTTGCAGTGAGCTGAGATCCGGCCACTGCACTCCAGTCTGGGCGACACAGGGAGACTCTGTCTCAACAACAAAAAAAAAAAAAAAAAAAAAAAAAAAAAGAAGAAGAGTATCTTTCTCAAAGCAATAGCTGACAGTAAACTTCATGGTGAAATAGTAAGGGATTCTTATCACAACCAGCAACAGATTAAAAATGTGCACCATCATGAACAAAACAGTTGTTAAAATGAGACCAGCAAATGCTCCCTGGGGAGTGAAGCTGGCATTCTCCTTCCTGCCTGTAGAGTTACGAATCCATACAACCTTTTGGGAAATCAGTTAGGTGGTCTGTTTGATAAACCATACAAAATCCATACCCTCTGACTCAGACATTTACTTCTCAGAAATTCTCCTAAGGAAATCGGAAATGTTGACAGAAATATGAATAGGTACTCATTACATTTAGAAGAATTAGCGATGACAACAGTCTACTCATCATAACATTTGGAAGAATCGGAAATGACAACAATCTAAATGCCCCACAATGGGGAAATAGTTAAGACTATTATGGGGTATCTGTACAGTGGAATGTAATGAGTCATTAGAAATGTTTAAGAGTTTTAATACCATGAGAATGTTCTTGTGTTGAGTTAGAATGATACAAATTTTATTTAAACGGTCCCTCAACTGTTTATAAAATCTCCTCTGTTTCTTGGTGAGTTAGAAATCACCTTTCTTTTTTTTTTGAGATAGAGTCTTGCTCTGTCACCCAGACTGGACTGGAGTGCAATGGCACAATCTTGGCTCACTGCAACCTCCACCTCCCGGGCTCAGGTAATCCTCCTGCCTCAGCCTCCTGAGTAACTGGGATTGTAGGTGTGTGCCACTATGCCTGGCTAATTTTTGTATTTTTTGTAGAGTTTCGTCATGTTGCCCAGGCTAGTCTTGAACTATTAGACTCAAGCGATCCACCTGCCTTGGCCTCCCAAAGTGGTGGGATTACAGGCGTGAGCCACTGCGCCTCGCCACTTTTCTATTTTTCTAGTTAGCTTTCTAAATGTTTGAAATGGCTTCCAATGAAGTTCATTTTATTATTAGGGGAAACTTCCATACTTATTTTCTTTCTTCCCAAATCTCCACAAGTATACTCTCCTCCCAAAATTTAGACAGTTGTATTTTTCGGATTATTCCAAATAAGAGTGCTGAGAGGCTAATCACAAAGAGCAGCAGCCAGAGATTTACAAAGTGTTCTCTTACTATTGAACATTTTCATTTATTCTTTTTGATAGGACACACATCCATATGGCTCAGAAATCAAAATGTCCAAGAGTTTGTCAAGTGAGTAGTGGCTCTCTTATTCCTGCCCCCGCCATCTGCCCAGTCCTCTTGAAGTACGTAACCAATGATAATAGTTTCTACTGTGCACTTGCAGAGATTTTCCAGGAAATCTCAAGCACCTTGCCTTCCAAGTCACTATATACCAGCTACTCATCTTGTGCCCAGTTCACTTTGGTCACCCTGTCCCCACCACCCCTGTGCTTATATCAACCGCTACTTCTCTCTCTCTGAGCTCAAACACCCCAGAGAGAACCCTGGGCCTGCCCAGCCTTTTATGGGTAGATGAGGTGGGAGTGTGGGTATGTGCTCCTCTGCCCACTTCAGAGAGTCATCCAGCTTCTGGAAAAATGACAGCAGCCAACTTGACAGAAGAACCCAGCATACACATTCAAGTTCATTGGATAAAAAAAAAAAAAAAAAAAAAAAAAAAAAAAAGGCCAGGCATGGTGGCTCATGCCTGTAATCCCAGCACTTTGGGAGATGAAGGTGGGTGGATTGCTTGAGCCCACGAGTTTGAGACTATCCTGGGCGACACAGGGAGACCCCTGTCTCTACAAAAAGTAAAAAAATAAAAATTAGCCAGGCATAGTAGCACATGCCTGTAGTCCCAGCTACTTGGGAGACTGAGGTGGGAGGATCCCTTGAGCCCAGGAGGTCAAGACTGCAGTGAGCCCTGAAAATGCCAATGCACTCCAGCCTGGGCTACTGAGCAAGACCCTATCAAAAAAACAGAAACAAACAAAAAACAAAAAAAAACGAAAACAACAACAAAAAAAAACAAAAAAACACAAAAAATCCCTAAAACTGAAAATAAGTCAAAGGCAGTACTTTGCAGGCAGTGATTTTCAGCTTGAGGGCAGGGCCGTATAGCAGAATCTTTAGAGGGCTTATGTAGTTTGAAACTCCTTCAGTAGCATCATTTTCTACATTTTGAAAGCGGAAATGATCCCATATCTTTCTGATGTCAACTACAGGAAGTATAGTGTGGCAGTCTGGGCTCTAGAGAGTGAGGTAAAAATAATAAACTGCTTGAAGAACATTGTTCAAAAGCATATCATGTCACTCCCAAGGGGGTTACAATTGGGTTTTTGGTGGGGAGGGCAGCAGTGGGGTTAAAAAAAATCTTCATGTCTAAAGCGCAGATATGCACACAGCACATAAACAGATGCACAAGACATCTCTGGAGTTAAAATTTCCTGGAGGGTGGCGATTAGAAACAAGTGTTTAACAAGGCTCCTTAGGAGGGTGATAATGGCTTAAGAAAGGTTGAGAGAGGCTGGGTGTGACCTGTAATCCTAGCACTTTGGGAGGCTGAGGCCGGCAGATCACTTGAGGTCAGGAGTTTGAGACCAGCCTGGCCAACATAGTAAAACCCTGTCTCTGCTAAAAGTACAAAAATTAGCCGGGTGTGGGGGCACACGCCTGTAATCCCAGTTACTTGGGAGGCTGAGAGGCAGGAGAATTGCTTGAGCCCAGGAAGCGGAGGTTGCAGTGAGCCAAGATCATACCACTGCACTCCAGCCTGGGCGACAGAGCAAGACTCTGTCTCAAAAAAAAAAAAAAAAAAAAAAAAGAAAATAAGAAAGGTTGAGAGAGACCGTTCAAAGGCAATGGGACCCAATACTGATACTTTGATACTTCATGGGTGTTTTGCGGAGGAGAGTTGCGAGGATAAAGAAGAAATAAAAATCTAGCTTCTGGGGCACTGCTGTGAGCAGGCTATTGGGGTCAGCTTGAGCCATTGGTAACTTGGACAAACTTGAAGTTAACATTTGAACTCTTATCTGGTAAGGGGTAGCAGAAAGTTCCCTTCCCTTCTCTGTGCTTCGTGCCTCCATATTCCCCACTGTCGTCACTTCACCCCCTGCATCCCCCAGCTGGATGTGAAAAGTGGAACTTGAACTTGAGGGCTGGCTGTTTTGTCAGGATACAGGATGCCAAGAGTTGAGAGGGCCCAAGGTCTTCCTGTGATCTTTTATATGACACGTCACACGCCAGAACCACAGCGTTAGGCTGGTAGACGCGAGGCCACCCGGTCAGTGATGAGTGGGGCCGCCTCTAGGTCCT
Source organism: Macaca mulatta (assembly GCF_049350105.2). NCBI lineage: Eukaryota > Metazoa > Chordata > Mammalia > Primates > Cercopithecidae > Macaca > Macaca mulatta. The sequence continues at coordinate 16,321,305 of NC_133426.1, read as the reverse complement.
GTGTTCCTTCTGTAGGGTCATTCATTAAGAAAGCACAGCGAGGTCTGGGAGATAGCATGATGTCAAGTGTCTGTTTGTGAAGTGTTTTTCTCACTCGCTGGTGGATAGTGTGAGATCAGAGTGGAAATTGGAGATGACCCGAGCACTGAGGAGTTAAGGAAGGAGAGCAAGCAACAGGGTGATTCTGGCAGAAAAGTGGAGCAAGGGAGTTGGTTTGGCATTTCTGGATTCTTTTTAGGTCTCCCACACCATCTTTGTAGTTTTGGGCAGGATCACAGAGCTATCTTGGCCCTCACATTTCTTTCTTTCTTTTTTTTTTTTAAGACGGGGTCTCCCTCTGTGGTCCAGGCTGGAGTGCAGTGGTGTGATCATGGCTCACTGCAACCTTGACCTCCGGGGTTCAAGTGTTCTTCCTGCCTCAGCCTCCCTCTCTCTCTCTCTCTTAAATCTATAGAATTCGTTGAATCACACTGAGGTTACTTTCAAGTCTATTATGTTATGAGGGTCAGTACTTAACAAAGTAAGGTATGTCTAATAATTTCTTTATTAATAATAACTGAACCTCACAGCCAGATCATTATAATTGCAAATAATTAAACCAGAGACTTTGGGGAATTCCACATAGGATAAAACCACAGCACAGGTGCTCTTCCTTCAGTGCTCAGGGTTCTATTTAGTTTTCTCCTTCACTGGGATATCTGTTTTACTAATACTTGGAATTCTTCAAAACTAACTTCTCCATCTCCATTCTTGTCCAGTTCTTGAAAGAGATCATCTAGAGTGTTTGGACCCTAAAAGAATGGGAGAGGGGAGGGGAGAAAAAATGAATCAGTTACTGCTACACGTTCTCAGAAATTAGAGGCCTTGGGTCTGTGTGCGAAGGCGGCAGCCCAGGTTTCCAGTGACATGCATCTAATAGCTAACAGAGGGAGACCAGCTCTAGCTGTCATGTTGCTCTGTGTCATAGAACTGGCTACCTTTCCCCCCCCCCCCATATCACACATTTATTATTTTAATACAATGTGTATTTTAATACAGTTGTTTTCTTATGTAATCTTGGGTCTTTTTCTTTATGCCTCTAAAAACATTCTTCTGAGAAGGGATCTTTGGGCTTCACTGGATTGCCCGTGGTGCACAAACAGTTGAGGACCCCTGCCCCAAGGTTTTCCTGGGAGCTGGGTTTGTCTCCTGCTCCAGGGCTAGGGCTGACATATTACATGAGGCAGCAGGCTGGGAGGGCTCCTTCTATAATCCTTTTGGGGTCCACACATTGACTCCAGAACTCAACCACTTAACTAACCACTGCCCAGTTTTTCCCAAACGCTGAGTTATGCAAAATGACTTTGGCTCAATGGTTCCCATGCTTTAGCATGCATCAGAATCACACGATAGGCGTGCTGGCCTTAGCAAATACAGATTGCCAGCCCCACCTCCAGAGTTTCTGACTCACTAGGCCTGGGGTGGGGCCTGAGAATCTGTACACAAGGTCTTGCTCTGTCACCCAGGCTGGAGTGCAGTGGCATGATCACAGCTCACTGCAGCTTCCACCTCCTGGGCTCAAATGATCCTCCTGCTTCAGCCTCCCAAGTAGTTGGGACTAAAGGCATGCACCACCACACCCGGCTAATTTTTGAAAATTTTAGTAGAGACAAGGTCTTGCTGTGGTGGCCAGGCTGGAGAATCTATAGTTTCAGCAGCTTCCCAGGTGGTGCCAGTGCTGCTGCTCTGGGACCACACTTGGAGAACCACTGCTTGAGATGTCATGTGAGATCGTGTGCAGGCTTTTTGACTACTGAACTTCCTGCAGTGTCTTAAGCGGACTTAATTTTTGTCTCTACCATAAAACTCTAACCTTAAAGCCATTACTACTTGGATTTTCAGGTAGGAGTCTATCTGTGCAAAATACTACTTAGAAAACCGATTGAAATAACCGTTCAGTTTGTCAGTTTCAAATTAGACTATATTACATATATGTATATATAAATTGTGGTAAAAAACACAGAGCATTGAATTTATGCTCTTAATCATTTTTAAGCATACAGCCCGGTAGTGCTAAGTAGATTCACAATGTTGTGCAACACATCTCTATGGAAGATCTGTTTTAACCCCTAAGATTCCTACAAAAACACTCAGCACTTTGCTTTGATTACAAGACCAAACCGTAAGTTACTTATTCAGCCTTTGATTTATGAATATGAAACACTGTTTTCCTGAAGCCTTTACTAGATTCTAAACCATACATGGTGATGATATATGGAAACAGAGTATGGTGGAAAACTTTAGTAATGGAAACCTTATGGAAATATAATCAGGTACATGTAAGTACACTTTCAGAACTTACCATTTGTCTTCCTACCTTGTTCCAGATTATGTCTTATGTACTTTTTGTAGGAAGGACATAAAGTATAGAAAAAGTTACTCATGTTACCTTTTGAGTTAACTTGTTTGAGTACATGGCCTAGGCTTTCCTGTTAGATGATTATTTTTCTTCCTTTTAGAAAAAAATAAAGGGTTTTTTAAAATTTAAAATGTCTCACTAACTTGTTTTGCTTTTTAATTAAAAAGTCCATTTTTCTGCTAGTGATTTTAACTGTTTTTACAAGTTCTTCTGTATTTCAACTATAAGAAAATGAGAAAAAATGGCCGGGCGCGGTGGCTCAAGCCTGTAATCCCAGCACTTTGGGAGGCCGAGACGGGCGGATCACAAGGTCAGGAGATCGAGACCATCCTGGCTAACCCGGTGAAACCCCGTCTCTCCTAAAAAATACAAAAAACTAGCCGGGCGAGGTGGCGGGCGCCTGTAGTCCCAGCTACTCCGGAGGCTGAGGCAGGAGAATGGCGTGAACCCGGGAGGCGGAGCTTACAGTGAGCTGAAATCCGGCCACTGCACTCCAGCCTGGGTGACAGAGCGAGACTCCGTCTCAAAAAAAAAAAAAAAAAAAAGAAAATGAGAAAATATCAGATTACAGGGTCATTGAATTCAGCTTTTTTTCTTTTTAGTATTAAAAACAGAAGTCTTTCCAATTGTCATATTGGCAGAAGGGACATTTCTGGTTAAAATCTGGAGAGCTGGTTAAAATATTTGAAGAAATGTTCTCTCCTGAAGTTAGAGCTAAATAGTGACTGAGTCATAAAGAACAATTGCATGTCATTTCTGTTGTGAAGATGGTTTTTAGTTGCAAAATGACAATGACTGTCTCGTTTGAGTCCTCTGCTTAACTAGACCCGACCTTGGGCTTCCCCTCTTTGTCCTTGTATCTGACCACCCTTAATATCTGATCACCTGGCCTGCCTTCAACTAGGATCCTATCAAGGCAATTTAACCAAAAACTCCTTATCCTGGATATTTCCCTGGTAATTTTCCATCCATTGGCCCCCCCATCCTGTTCCATGATCGTAAATCCCCACTTGTCCATTTAGGAGTTGAGCCCAATCTCTCTCCCCATGGCAAGAACCTGTTTCAGTATGGATCGCCATGGCCCTCCTGGAGTGAGTTGCCTTACCATCTTTAGCAAATGTCCTCAGTCAGTTTTTTCTTTAGCAAAAGGAAAGTACTGTATATTGGAGAGAGGAGGATCAGCTCTTCTCTCCACTCTGTTGCCTTGAATACATTTTGATTTTGACAACTCTGGGGTGATTTTGATGTGAAACTTTATGGCCCAGGAAATGTAGTCCTTTCTTGAAAGTTGTTTAGAAATGCATGGTTGCCTCATTAACACAAATTTAAGTGATGAACACAAATTTAAATGCTTTTGAAATATAAATGAGTGCTGACAAGGCAATTTGTCAGTGGGTTTTCCTAACAGACTGCTAAGTAAATGTTGGTCTTGTTGAGGGATTTTACATATAAAAATGAAGCCCATCCAAGGCCAGCTAACACTATTTTGCAATCCTCTTTGTTTTCCTAAAGCCTGTCACAGAATTACTGAATCCTTGCTGAAGGCCTTAGTGGGTTTGCTTGATGACTTGTGGGTCTTCCAGGCATAATTTGGCATTGCTTCCATTTACCATGGCTAGTCCTGCAGAGTCCTGTGCTGAGGCTGCGGGAGGGAGAGAAGGCTTGGCCCTTGTTTTCTGAGAGCTTGCCTTCTGAAATGTGGCCTGACTTAAGGGGAAGAAAGCCCACCTGCATGTGTCCTCCCTCAAGCGATGGTCCCTATAAAGCTTTACCAGAGTCCTCTCCCCTCCTTCCCTCCCCACCATCAGTCCCATTAAGCGGGCTCTGCGGATGGCCACTTACTTTGAGTAAACTGGGGAATTCAGCCTGAATTAATAGCTTCAGTTCATCCTTTGACAACTGGTCTGGATCACCTTCTTTGGCTGCATATTTTTCAAAAATCCTCTTCAGTTCCTCAGGAGACTTTTTAGTGCTCATTCTGGTGCCCTATAAATTGGGAAGAAAATAAAACTTACCAAAAAGCTGAAGCAGAGTTTTGTGCTGAGGGTTGTCAGCAGGATTTTAGTGCCATTGGGCCATTTCCTTGGCATAAATGGGGAAGAATAAGGAAAAGAGAACGTTGGGGTGGGAATGACACCAGTAACTGCCAACATGTTTTAAAAATAAGCATTTTTTTTTTTTTTTTTTTTGAGACGGAGTCTCGCTCTGTCACCCGGGCTGGAGTGCAGTGGCCGGATCTCAGCTCACTGCAAGCTCTGCCTCCCGGGTTCACGCCATTCTCCTGCCTCAGCCTCCCGAGTAGCTGGGACTACAGGCGCCCGCCACCTCGCCCGGCTAGCTTTTTTTTTTGTATTTTTTAGTAGAGACGGGGTTTCACCGTGTTAGCCAGGATGGTCTCGATCTCCTGACCTTGTGATCCGCCCGTCTCAGCCTCCCAAAGTGCTGGGATTACAGGCTTGAGCCACCGCGCCCGGCTTTAAAAATAAGCATTTTAGCCCGGGCATGGTAGCTCATGCCTGTAATCCCAGCACTTTGGGAGGCCGAGGAGGGTGGATCGCTTGAGGTCAGGAGTTCGAGACTGTGGAAGCCTGGCCAACATGGTGAGACCCTGTCTCTATACCAAAATTAGCCGGGTGTAGTGGCACGTGCCTGTAGTCCCAACTACTTGGAAGACTGAGGCAGGAGAATCGCTTGAACCCGGGAGGCAGAGGTTGCAGTGAGTGCGATGCCAGTGCACTCCAGCCTGGGCGACAGAGCGAGCCTCCGTCGCAAAAAAAAAAAACCAACAAAACAAACAAACAAAAAAACCATCTTAGATAGTATGTTGAATGTCTGTTCTTAGAGTATATCTGTTAGGAGATGGGGGGGATGGTCCCTGGAGCCAAAGATTTTTATTAGCAATTAATGACATTCTTCACTTTTTATGTACCTGATCTGCACTCTGCAGGCTGTGGTCTTCAAGAATACTTGACCACAGTTTCTAGCTTCTAAATTACAGGGAATATCTTCAGATGGCATAAACTCACCTTCTCCCCAGACCATTATCTTTCACACAATTCTGAAAGGAAGCAGAGTATTAATGCAAACAGAAGGAGCTCTAGGTAGTACCAAAATCACACTAACCTGGTCGCCCAATAGTGAAACAGCTAGAAGAATCAAAGAGGAGTTTGAAAAGCTGAGCAGAATCGTGAGACTTATATAGTCTTTACAGGCACACCACCCTGATTATGAAAATATCCTTTTGTTGGCCATTTAAGGGTAATTATTAATGGTTTTTGACACCCAGGCTTAAGACTGCATGAACTCCATCCATAATTAAGGGCAAGATCCAATAAAGGTCCATCTCGACAGTTGCTTCATGGTTCAGAGTCCTAAGTGTAAGCTTGAATTTTTTTCCCCCTGAGATTATGTTTTCCCTCCAATGTATAATTATGATATTTGCTCACAGTTCACATTTCATAAACTTAGATATAGAGGATTATTTTCAATTTAGTTGCATATTTAGACTTTAAAAAATAACTTTCTTCATATCCAAAAAAAAAAATGCTGCCCTGTTCAGTAGCTCATGCCTGTAATCCCAGCACTTTGGGAGGCTGAGGCAGGAGGATGGCTTGAGGTGAGGAGTTTGATACCAGCCTGGTCAACATAGCAAGACCTCATTTCTACTGAAAAATTTAAAAAATCAGCCAGGTGTGGTGGTACATGCCTGTAGTCCCAGCTACTGTAGAGGCTGAGGTGGGAGGATTCCTTGAGCCTGGGAGGTTGAGGCAAGAGCGAGCCATGATTGTGCCACTGCACTCCAGCCTGAGTGACAGAGTGAGATCCTGTCTGTAAAAAAGAAAAAATGCTGTCATAGAAGGACAATATTACATAGTTTTAAAAATTACAGTATGGCCGTTGAAGTCCTTCTGATGTCTTTACATATTAGCAGTTTAAATATTTGAATACATGAATGAATGAATGGAAGTATTGCTTCAGAAGCGGGTTTAAGAAGTGGAAAGAAGATACTCAGTACTTTGTGGTTTTATTTGGCAAATCAAAATATTGGGTAACATGGTCATTTTTTCAGCTCTTTTATTATTTGTTGGTCCCATGTCTCCTTTTTATTTCTCATTATCCTTTTCCTTACCAAATATATTTTGTTACCATTCGAAAAACTTGTGAGAACACTTGACTTACTCTTGTTCAATTGGAAATACTTCAAACTTTTTGGAACTGCCGTGATTTAAAATTGCCAAGGAAATTGATTTCTACTGGAAAGAGTTCCATGAAATAAGTAGGACATTTCCAAGGGACATTGATCTAATGCTGATTGTAACTCACAGGAAGGGGTTCCAGGTGGATTTTAAGAGCACTTTACAGCTTTGAAACACTTGTACACTTCCACACTTAAATAATTTTCTCTGACTCTGCCTTATATCACCTACAAACTGAGGACTGAACTATTGGGACTGTATTTCTCCCTGATGTTTCTCAGCTCTAAAATTCTAGGGCCTTATTTACATTGGAGAACAAATGGGAAATCTAATAGAATTCCTTAAAAGCTTCCCGCCAATCTTGAGCATTTATCATTCCATGTGTCTTTGCTGTCTTGTATATATTATTCTTGTTTTTATTATGGATTCTTTGACTTTGCTATGTACCAATATAGAATATGTGTTAACTCACTGGTTGGAGTAAAGACAGGCATTTTATTTTTAGTTATAAGATTTTACACAAAAATATTCTGATTTTGGCAATGCATTTTAATCAAGATTTTAGAAAATTGCCAGTGTTTTTACACATATGTTCTGTTTTCCTGGGAGGAAGTAGGCTTTTGTGCTTAATCATAACAAGAACTATCTTTTTTTTAACATCTTTTAAAAAATATTTCAAATCTACAGAAAAGTGGCAAGAATAGTGCAATGAACGCCAGTCTGCCATTCAACTAGATTCACTAATTGCTAACATCTCCACATTTGCTTTCTCTTTCTCTGGACAGACACTTTCTTCCGCCCCTGAGTCATTTGAGAATGAATTACAGACATCCAGATGCTTCCCCCCTAAACACCTAAGCATCTGTCTCCTAAGGACAAAGACATTCTCCTATGTAACCACAATGCCATTATCATAGCCCATGTCAAATCTCCCCAGTTGTCGAATAGCATCTTAAATTATCTTTTCTCTCAGATTACCACTTGTGAGCTAAAATCAAATGGGGCGATTATTACATTTCTTGCATCTGGTTTTTTTGTTTGTTTTTTTGAGGCCGCTTCACTGTGTCACTCAGGTTAGAGTGCAGTGGCACAAACACAGCTCACTGCAGCCTCAACCTCCCCGGGCTCAGGTGATCCTCCTACGTCAGCCTTCCAAGTAGCTGGGACTACAGGCATGCACCACCATGCCCAGATAATTTTTTTTTTTTTAATTTCTTGTAGAGAAATACAACATGGGTTTTGCCGTGTTGCCCAGGATGGTCTCCAACTCCTGGGCTCAAATGATCTGCCCGCCTCAGTCTCCCAAAGTGCTGGGATTATAGGCGTGAGCCACTGCATCTGTATTGAAGAAATGATTTTAATAACTATATGTCATCTTAGTAATGATACATTTGATGAAAGATAACATGTTCTATATAACACACCCATATATTACATATGACATGTGTGTATGTATATATATAAATTATCTCAAAGAAAAACTTTTGGAGCAGTATTGGTTAATAGTCTTTTAGACTACAAATCTCTTATTTCAAGGGACAACTTCTGATTAGAATTGGCCCAATGTGGCTGGGCACGGTGGCTCACGCCTGTAATCCCAGCACTTTGGGATGCCGAGGTGGGCGGATCACCTGAGGTCAGGAGTTTGAGACCAGCCTGACCAACATGGAGAAACCTCATATCTACTAAAAATACAAAAATTAGCCAGGCATGGTGGTGCATGCTTGTAATCCCAGCTACTCAGGAGGCTGAGGCAGGAGAATTGCTTGAACCCTGGAGGTGGAGGTTGCGTTGAGCCGAGATCGTGCCATTACATTCCAGCATGGGCAACAAGAGTGAAACTTTGTCTTTAAAAAAAAAAAAAAAAAAAAAAAAAAAGGGCCCAATGCTGCCTATTGTCAGAATTTCTACTTGCAGCCAATGCTAGCAAAACTCGAACCTGAAAAACAGCCTGTGGGGCTTCTTAAGTTTTTACTTGTTCACTTCTACCAGTCACATCTCTTGTCTCTTATTTTTCTCTTTACCCATAGACTTAAAAGCATGAGGGTAAACTTGCACTTGGAAACATGAAAAATCCACTAATAGATACTCTTGTGAAACATTAACTAAAAATATATGGAGACAAGTGATAAATACAGGGTGTGTTCACAAGAGTGCGTTTTGAAACTAGAGAAGGGGGGAAAATGTCAGGCACAAGGGTGGTACTGGAAAAATGGAGAGGCAAAGGTTATTTATCACCTCACTGTTCAATTGTTTGATCTTTGGACAGACTTAATTTTTCCTAGGAAAGCCAAGAGTAACATATCTTAAGAGCTCTGGGCACCACAGGCTTCTGTGGGTTATTCTGCTTGAAGTTGACAGCACAGAGTATCTTGAAAAGCACCTTCAGGAAGAGGGTACAGTGTTAGTACCTGGTCCCTGCAAAACAAAATGGGTGTGAAATGCTATCCATGGGTTCTTACTATCTTTGATCCTGAAGTTTAAAAGAGACCTTGAATACTCAAACGCAACTTTCCCAGAAAGTATAGCTTGCTTGTCACCTGACCTGGTGTCTACCTTCCCTGGACCTTCAGACAAAGTTCACTTCCAACCTTTGCCTGGGCTGTGAGGCTCACTTCTTTTGGGTCAGCCTGTGCTCACCTTCAGCAGTTGAGTTCCCAGAGGCCTCCTGACCATAGCCTATGCTTCTTGAGGGCATATTTTTACCATGGGCAGTGTGCTGACCTAGGCATCCAACTCTCATGGCCTCATTAAATCCTTGCTGCAACTTTATGAAGTGGATGCTGTTGGTCCCCCCAGTCTGTAGAGACATCCAAGGATCTGCTCAAGGTCACATTACTGGTCAGTAGTAGAGCTGGGATTCAAGTTCAGGCCCAGCCTGCACCCTCAACCACCATGCCACATTCCCCTCCCAGGAGAAGGGCTTCTCTGAGGACAACCATTGTATGTTAACATTAGGACCACAAGTAGTATCACACTTAAGTATTATGTTTACATCTGGAGGTATAAGAAGGTTCTTTTCTGAGGTGTAAGAAAGTTCTTTTCCTGATGAAAATGATATAGGCTCTTGTCTGTTTTGAGCTGCTATAACAGAGTACCTGAGACTGGCTAATTTATAAAGAAAAGAAATTTATTTCCTCACAGTTCTGGAGGGTGGCTGAGAAGTCCAAGATCAAGGTGCTGGCATCTGGTGAGGGCCTTCTTGCTGTGTCATCATGTGGTGGAAGGTATCACATGGGTGAGAGAGAGGGAAGGGGATTGAGCTCATCCTTTTACCAGGAACCCATTCCCATGATAACTAACCCATTCCAATGATAATGGCATTAATCCATTCATGGGGGCAGAGCCCTTATAACTTAATTGCTTCTTAAAGGTTCCAACTGTCAACACTGTTGCACTGGGGATTAAGCTTGCAACACATCAACTTTGGGCAATGCAGTCAAACCATAGCAGCCTTCTTTTACTGGTGGGGAAAAAAACAAGTTTAAAAGACTGGAAAAATACATATGTACTTATGGGACTGCTCATTGGTTTCCCCATTGTAGATTCCATTCTCACACTACTTGGTGACACAATGCAGGTTGGAAGCCAGAAATGGGAAAAAAACTGCTTTAGGTTAGAGGCAGGACTCTGTCAGGCAGGACTGGGCATAGTGTGTACTCGGCCTCTGAGCAGGGCACCATTCCTCCCTTCCCGTCTGCTGAAGTGACTTACTTGCAACTTGGGACATCCATGAGTATCTCAGACACCCCTCTGCTACTCTCTGGCCCACTGACCCATCCCTTAGTCTCCTCTGTTAGTTTTTAATACATTTAAAACGCTGGGAGATTCCATTATTGAGTACTTGATCTGAACTTGACACTGTGTTGAACTCCTCAGTGGAGATGGAAAATAAAAAGATGTAATCCTTGTGCTTGATGAGCCTATACTTAATTTTTGAGAGGAGATGCATTTATGAAATAATAGACAAAGTTAAAGCTGTTTGTAGTAAATAACGGTATTAGATTCCTATGGTTGTTGTAACGAATTACCACAAACACAGTGACTTGAAACACATACCCATTTCTTCTGGAAGTCAGAGATATAAAGTGGGTTGGCAGGGCAGTGTTGCTTCTGGAGGATGTAGGAGAGAATCCATTTCCTTGCTTTTTCCGGCTTCTAGAGGCCACTTGCACATGGCCGTCCTCCATCTTCAAAGCCAGCAGCATAGCATCTTCCAGTCTCTCTGATCTCTGCTTTGTGGTCATATCCCCTTTTCTGACCCTGACCCTCCTGCCTCCCTCTTTTACGAGCCTTTGTGGTTACACTGGGCCCACCCTGATAATCCAGAATCTTCCCTCCTCCAGAACCTCAATTTACAGGCTGGGCATGGTGGCTCATTCCTGTAATCCCAGCACTTTGGGAGGCCAAGGCTGGAGGATCATTTGAAGCCAGGAGTTCAAGATCAGCCTGGGCAACATGGCGAAACCCCATCTCTACAAAAAAATACCAAAAAATTAGCCAGACATGGTGGCATGCACCTGTGGCCCCAGCTACTTGGAAGGCTGAGGTGGGAGGATCACTTGAAGCCAGGAGTCAGAGGCTGTAATGAGCTGTGATCATGCCACTGCACCCCAGCCTTAGAGACAGAGTGAGATCCTGTCTCAAAAAAAAAAAAAAAAAAAAAAAAAAAAAAATCCTCAACTTAATCACATCTGCAAGTCCCTTTTGCTATAGATTCACAGGTTTCAGGGACTAGGATGTGGATAGCTTTGGGGTAGGGGAGGCATTATTCAGTCTCCTACAATGAGTTACTGAAAATGAATTGACAATGTATAGGTTATTTATTTGGTAGGCTGAGCATAACAATGGCATTAATTATGAGGCAGTAAGGGGAACTGGAGGGGGCCCCTAAAGCCTGAGGAATGGGAGGGAGAAGGCATCTTGGGAAAAGTAGAGAAGGAGGTGGTCCGTGTGTAGTATGGTGGTGGGTAGGAGAGTGGAGGTGCCATTGACAATGGCCCCAGCTAGCTGAGGTAGAAGCTACAGGTTAGAATACACGAGGAGGGCATGGCTAGTCTGGGCTCCTGTGTGAGGTAGGACCTGAGAGCCACCCAGAAGAGTTTAGGTTTAGTCTGTAGGGATGGAGGCTGCTGGAGCTATCAGTGTAACCCAACATTAGGGAAAGTAATGCTGATGTAAAACTGCTTGATACTTTATGTACAGCTTGGATATGACTTACAATCAAAATCAGAATCAGGCTTGAAAACCTAATGAGTAGTAGGAAAGGAATGAGTTGGAGAATACTTGTAAAGAATACTACAGGAGGCCAGGCGTGGTGGCTCATGCCTATAATTCCAGCACTTTGGGAGGCCAAGGCGGGCGGATTGCTTCAACCCAGGAATTCAAGACCAGCCTGGGCAACATGATGAAACCCCGATGCTACAAAATGGAAAGGAAAAATGCTAGAGGAAATTGCTGTGTGTTGCCTAAGAGTCTGGAAATAGAAATAGCTGCTGGTGAGTAGGCTTTCCCTTTGTCTCCAGGTGAAATATTCAAAGATAAGGAACAAGAGGAAAGCCGAGCTTACCAGGGGAGGTCAGGTAGGTCCCGTCAGGAATTTCACTGTTGCTAAGAGAACCTCACTCCTGTAGACTTTGTTGTTTAAGGCACTTGGGATGCTGTAAAGTCTTGAACTCATTACACTTTTATTATGGGCTGCAGAAAACATCGGTAAAGGTTAATTAGTGCCATATTTATCCTTACATGCTGCTTTTACATCTCCTGAAGCCTTATCGCATATTGATCCTTTCTTATTTTTTTTTGTGCTATATGGCTCAGTTCCAAGAGAGGGCAGATCTGGGGATCAGATGACAGCCAGTATTTAGGCTGAATTAGAGGAAGCAAAGGCAATCCTTTTGCAACGGAAGATGCGTTTTCCTTTCAGATGCATCTAGATCTAGAGTATTTTGGAAATGTTGGTGTTAAATCTAAAGCATATTTGAGATTATTTCTTTAACCACTCCAGTATTAATAAAATAGGTATGTTTTGAAACTGTGATGTTCTTCTGTCTCTCAGGGTTTTAGTGGAAGGAATGCAGGGAAGAAAGACATTTTTGTTAATTTTTGCTGCTGAATCAGGTTGCTTATAACCCAAGAGGCAGCCACCCATCATCATCTTGTAGGATCTAGCTTGTAGGATCATCTGATAACTCTGCAAGACAGCTGGTGTGTCAGGCTTGGGCACCATAGTCTCTGCCCTCCCCTGACCTTCCCCTTCCTGAATGTTGGGGTTCCACCAGCTGGTGCCTGGCGGTGTTCTTCTTTGCCTGAGTATGCAATGGTGATTCCCAGATGAGACCTCCTAAGCTAGGTCCACACAGAACCCTCCTGTCCCCTTACTCCATCAGTGACTTGCCTGTCAATTCTCTCCCTGCTTTTCTCCTTTCACTGATGTTCAGGGCAACATTTGGTACTGGAGACCTATTTTCACCTGCTTCCCACCTCTTCTCTAGCATTTTTTTGCCTTCTCCAATGGTTCCTATGCTAGCATGTTTTAATCAGAGGATCACAGTGGCGTTTATACCTTGGATTTTCTTTCTGTGCTATCATTTCAGGAGAAGGTCGTGTTTATTACTTCTGAAAACACCAGGGATAATGTGAACTAATACCCTAGTGTAAGGCCTAAATACTACATTTTACTCTTGATGACTTAAACTTGTATTTTCATTGGTAAAATACTATGTGCAAAGTTTAAAAAGCCAACAGTTCTGAGAAGTCTATAATGACAAAGTCATTAATCCTCACTCCCTCTCTACCACTCTTTAGCTTCTTCTGGCTGTTTCTCCTAGTGTTTGTCTCCATGTTGCTAAATAATCTCATAGTATTCTTTGAGGACTTTTTAGACTTCTCTCACTTTGTTCAAGGAGTTTTTAATGCTCTTAGGCAGCCCCTATGCCTACTGCATTTTCCTTCTCTCCCCACCTCCCACCTCCCAACCCCCTACACTTGACTTTTGGAAATATTTTCTGGTCTTAAAGTGCTTGTCAAGTTCATCCCAAGTAAGCAGTAAGGCAGGTTTCCTGTTCTTTTTCTTCACATTTTTGAGACAAGGTCTTGCTTTGTTGCCCAGGCTGGAGTGCAGTGGTGTGATCATAGCTCACTGCAACCTCCACCTCCTAGGCTCAAGCAATCTTTCCACCTCAGCCTCCTGAATAGCTGGGACTGCAGCCTGTGTCACCACACCCAGCTAATTTTTGTATTTTTTTGTAGAGACCATGTTGTCCAGGCTGGTCTTGAACTTCTGGCTCAGGTGATCTGTCTGCCTTGGTCTCCCAAAGTGTTGGGATTGCAGGCATGAGCCACTGCACCTGGCCTCCTGTTCTTAGTTGGCTAATTTTGCTCTAATCTCAATGCTTCACACCAGAATATTTCTTGAATACCAACCTTGCCAGTAACTGAACAAACTACATGTAAAGACTCTTCTTGGGTATTGGAACCCAACACAGTGAGGAAGGGTAGACTGAAGAGTCATAGTGCACTTCTATCAAGAAATTAGGGGAGGTTATCTCTGTAGTCTGCCTGGATGGTTCAGGTTGTCTGAAACTTAAATGGAAGTTAAGGCTCTGAATACACGTAGGACTTCTGAATCTGTGGCAGGTAGTGCAGTCTTACCTGATTTAGAGAATACATAGAGAGGCCAGGCATCTATGTGCAACTCAGCTTCATCAGCCAGAAGCGAATGCCCTCTCTCACCTCACCCCAGTAATACTTAACCTAGCCATAATTAGCCAACCAAAGATAGGAACAAGATGCCAAGGCCAAGAGCACTTGAGAATTGAGCACTCCATCTAACAAGGGAGGTCATCAAGTTTCTTCTCCACCCTTTCCCTGAAGTAACTCTTGGAGCAAGCTTGGGACACTGGGTTCAGATGGCTCGGAAAGTTCTGGGGCACTGATAAGATCAGACATTTTCTTGGGAATTTTTTACCTCAGAAAATTCCAGTTGTCAAAGATTCCTGTAGAGCAATATGTGGCAATTACGGTATGGAAACAACAACAACAACAACAAATGAAAGGTTTTATGAGAGAGAAGCTCAAGCAATTCCATTAGAACAGGTTGACTCACCCAACTGTAGTCTGTTCTAACAACTTTAGAAAAGAAGATGAAATGAAACCATGAGATCATAGTGAACAGAATGGAGAAAACGGATGAATTATGAGACAAGCTTTTCATAAAAATCACCTGTTTCTCAATTTCTGCGGTGTGATTGCGATCATAAACATGAAGCCACTCCGGCTCTCAAAGATTGACTGTCTCTCCCACAAAGCACTCGCCAGACACAAACTGAGAGAAGGGCAGGGATGGGGAAGAACCTCGTTCTGTGAGGGCACAGATAGAGGACCCTGACTCGGCTACGGTTCCCAGAAATACTAGCTCCTGGAGTGGCTGATGTTGGATAGTTGAGCTAAGATTTCAGGGTTAAGGATGGTTTCATTTGAGGAATGGGAGGAGATTGTCCAGGCAGAAGGCACAGCATGTGCCAAGTCGCCATGGCAGGAAGAAAGGAGATGCAGTTGAAAAACTCAAAGAACCAGCTCTCAGGATGAGAGGGGCAGGGAATCTAAGATAAGGCTGGAGGGTTAGGCTGGTCCGATACCATGAGATCAAGGGTTTCAAGCAAGAAAAAATGCCGCACTAAGATTTGCTGTGTGAATAGACCACTCTGCCTGTAGTAGGCAGGGTGTGCTGGGGCCATGGGAATGTTGAGTGGCCAGTCAGTGAGCCATTGCTGTAGCCTGGGGGAGGGCTGGAGAGAAGTGGATGGATACGGGAATTTTGGAGGGGGTGAATCCACAGGACTTGACAGAGTGGCTATGAGGGAGAGGGAGCGATCAAGGATGCCACTTAAGTTTCTGACCCACAGAGTGTGCTAGACTGGATTATACTACTTTTTCTTTTTCTTTTTTCTTTTCCTATCCTTTTCTTCTCTTTTGTCTCATCTTCCTTCCTTCCTTCCTGCCTTCCTTCCTCCCTCCCTCCCTCCCTCCCTCCCTCCCTCCCTCCCTCCCTCCCTCCTTTCTTTCTTTCTTTCTTTCTTTCTTTCTTTCTTTCTTTCTTTCTTTCTTTCTTTCTTTCTTTCTCTTTCTCTCTTTCTTTTTCTTTTTTGGAATCCCTCTAATGGTTTTCTATAAATAGGTTCTTTTGATATACCTTTCCACAATACAAATACTGATAGATTTGCTTATGGAAAATCTTTAGGGAATGCACTGGTCAGTGGGAAGAGGGTTATCACGAAAGATGTGAACACTGATGTGGGAGGCCTCAGCAATCTAGATATTGAAGTGGAAGGACTACTTGGAACTGACAGTTTGAGTAATGGCAGGAGGGACATCATCAAGATGCTCCCGATACATTATTTGTAAGTGATTTAAATGAAAGATGAGAAGCAGATGGAAAGGAAGTACAATGTGCGGTGTGTCTACATCATGCCTGTATTTGAACATGATCATTGGAAAGACTGATCAAATGTTATAGTTTAGGGACCATGCTTACCCAATGATCATTCCTTTAAAAGTAAAGCTTGAAATTTGGGAAATGACATTTTTACAAGATGGCAATGGACTTGTTTTGTTTTCTAAGGTGATTGATATGCCTGAGCACAACCCTGGCAATTTGGGAGGAACAATGAGACTGGGAATAAGAAGAACTGTTTTCAAAACTGAAAATTCAATATTAAGTAAGTTTCCCATGTTGTTTATTTTACAAGACGTCGGATGTCGCTCATGTGACTACAGGTGCCCCACACTCTGGGTGGTGGAGACTCACCCCTGCCCCTTCCAGCATCCTTGGAGGGCCCTGATTCTCCCTCTTCCCGTCTCCCTTACCCTCACTGACCCTCTGCTCTGGGCATTCCTCTCCCTAGTAAGCTTGTCCCTTGGGCTGGCCTCAGTAGAACACACTGAATGCCCCTCCGCATTTGATCTGCATGACTACCTGTTCATTGGGCTGTTTTGTGAGTTACCGATGCTCCTGGAGATGAACTTGGACTGGGAGAGAGAGCCCTGATTCACACTCAGTTCTTTTGAATCCATAGTTCTCTCCTTTATATTTGAACCGGTTCCCTGTTTAATGTCTGTTTACCTGGTCTTAGTGACTCACAAATGAACTTCGAAGCAGGAGGGCAGTTGTGCATCTCAGAAGCATATTTCTCTGTTCCCTGGCAGCCCCAGTGTGGGGAGATGGCTTGCCATTTGATATTTGCTGATCTTTCCACTCCCCGAAAGGTTAATTCTAATTTCTGTGGAACTGTTTTCATAAATTAGCATATTACATAAGAATAACTTACTGTTTAAAACAAACCAAAGCCTTTAATTCAATTTAATAAATGTATCTTGAGTGCCCACTCTGTGCCATGTGCAGATATAATAGTGACCAGGACAGATACCAGCCCTGCCCTCCTAGGGCCTCAAAACAAGCGGAAGAAATGTGACAAAAGGGGAAGGCAGATTGCTAAGGGGACCGGATGCTCAGGAATTGTGAGTGTTCAGTGTCATTTTCGTGAAATTATAAGAATCCCTTAGAATCCTGTGAAGTTATAAGAATTCTTTAGAAAATGCCTTCTTAACTCAAGAAAGAGTAAGACCAGAAATATGAGCTTCTCCTTTAAAGATGAATATAAACCTTCTAAGGAATAGAAAGCTTCCCAGCCAGAATGAAATTTAAAAATGAAAGGCTTCAAAGTGAATACAGTTTCTTCCTTTCTTTGCATAAAAAGCCATTGTTCTCTAAGTCGCTAACATTTTTCCTTACAAATACTATATAAGAATTTTTTTTCTTCATGAGTGTTAGCAATTCTGTAGCTTTCAGGTGTCTTCAGATACTATGAAACTTTATTCAAATAATTGCCTACGTGACAAAAAATGGTTAGTGAAAAATTAATGTCCTAAAATTGTATCTATTGAGAAAGATTCACTGATAATTGTACTAACTTTTTAAAAAGAGCATTGTACTCAATATAGTTAAAAATTTGATAGATATAAGTCTGATTTAAGATTTTTCTTAGCCAGTCGCAGTGGCTCACACCAGCACTTTGGGAGGCTGAGGCAAGCAGATTGCTTGAGCCCAGGAATTCAAGACCAGCCTGGGCAACATGGGGAGACACTGCATCTACAAAAATTACAAAAATTAGCCTGGCATGGTGGCTCATGCCTGTGGTCCCAGCCACTGGGGAGGCTGAAGCGGGACGATCCCCTGAGCCCAGGAGGTTGAGTCTGCAGTGAGCCATGATGGTGCTACTGCACTCCAGCCGGTAAAAAAGATTTGTTTTTCTTAGTGCTGGATGTGGTGTAATGTGCCTGTAGTCCCAGCTGCTTGGGAGGCTGAGGTGGGAGGATTGCTTGAACCCAGGAGTCGGAGACCAGGCTGGGCAACATAGTGAGACTCTGTCTCAATTTAAAAAATAGAATTTGTTTTTCTTCACAGTAGACATAAAAATATTGATGATTTGATTATTTTTATGAATCTTAAACACAGCACCAAAGCTTGTTTTGAAAAATTTTGAAAACAACTTTACTGAGATATAATTCATCTATTAGTAGTGTACAATTCACTGATTTTTTTTTTTTTTTTTTTTTTTTTTTTTTTTTGAGATGGAGTCTCGCTCTGTCGCCCAGGCTGGAGTGCAGTGGCGCAATCTCGGCTCACTGCAATCTCCGCCTCCCAGGTTCACGCCATTCTCCTGCCTCAGCCTCCCAAGTAGCTGGGACTACAGGCACCTGCCGACTTTTTTTTTGTATTTTTAGTAGAAACGGAGTTTCATCGTCTTAGCAAGGATAGTCTTGATCTCCTGACCTCGTGATCTGTCTGCCTTGGCCTTCCAAAGTCCTGGGATTACAGGCGTGAGCCACCGCACCCAGCCCAATTCACTGATTTTTTTTAGTGCATTCAGAGTTGTGCAACCATCACCGCAATTTTAGGACATTTTCATCACCTCCTGTAGAAACCCTGTACCCATTAGCTGTCACCAACCCTACTCCCCGCCAGCCCCTGGCAACCACTAATCTACTTTCTGTCTATAGGCTTGCCCATTATGGACATTTCATGTAAATGGAACCATATGATTTGTGGTCTTTTGTGTCTGGCTTCTTTCTTTCTTTTTTCTTTTTTTATTTTATTTATTTATTTATTTATTTATTTATTTTTGAGACGGAGTTTCACTCTGTCGCCCAGGCTGGAGTGCAGTGGCCGGATCTCAGCTCACTGCAAGCTCTGCCTCCCGGGTTCACGCCATTCTTCTGCCTCAGCCTCCCGAGTAGCTGGGACTACAGGCGCCCGCCACCTCGCCCGGCTAGTTTTTTGTATTTTTTAGTAGAGACGGGGTTTCACCGTGTTAGCCAGGATGGTCTCGATCTCCTGACCTCGTGATCCACCCGTCTCGGCCTCCCAAAGTGCTGGGATTACAGGCATGAGCCACTGTGCCTGGCCGATAGTGTTTTATGGACCTTTTTTTCTCCTAGTCAACATATTTCTTTTGTAGAATTTTATGTATTTATTTATGTTTTTATAAGCTGGCACGTTTCTTTTGGAGGAGTCCCCCATCCCCTATTGGCACGTTTCTTTTGTAGGCTTTTTTCTAAGTCAGCACATTTTTGCAAGAATGCTATGAACAAAATACATTTGCCTACGTTGCCTGTGAAAACAATGAACAATTTTGATAGAAAGCATTTAAATGCTATTCATTTTTTCATTTAAATTTGACTTATAGGCCAGGAGTTACAATGATTGGATTAAATAGAAAAACAGGAAAGTAAAGAGTTCTCTAGTAAAAAACAATGCCTTGAAATAGGATCACAGCCTAAAGATATTGATAGCCACAGTGGATGGATGACTAGAGTCAGCCTATTTTTTTTTTTTTCTTTTTGAGACAGAGTTTCGCTCTTGTCGCCCAGGCTGGAGTGCAGTGACACCATCTTGGCTCACTGCAACCTCCGCCTCCCAGGTTCGAGTGATTCTCCTGCCTCAGCGTCTCCAGTAGCTGAGAGTACAGGTGTGCGCTACTATGCCTGGCTAATTTTTTATGTTTTATTTGAGGTGGCCAGGCTAGTCTTGAATTCCTGACTTCGGGTGATCCTTCTGCCTCGGCCTTCCAAGGTGCTGGGATTATGGGTGTGAGCTACCACGCCCAGCCGAGCCCAATTTTTACATTCAAGAACAATTCCTCTTTTTTTCTTAATCACCTGTTAATTCCTTAAGGGTTATGAAAACTATGAATTCACTTTTTCTGAAGTGGAGATTATAGGTTTGAATTGATTTGGACAAAAGTACTGGTAATTATTTGCCCTGTTTATAAGCAGCGTGTTCCTAGAAATTCCCTTCCTGTGTTCTGTGTGTTGTCTTCCTCTGCAAAGTCCTTTTCCTATAAAAGGGCTAATGATAGTGTGTGTAGAATTATTAAAGCTGATTCAAGGGTCCATAGAAATGAGACATTTTTGAGGAAGAGGGAGAGATTTGTTAAAGGATTCAAAATAATTATCCTGATTTGATCACTATACATTATATGTATTGAAACATGACTATGTGCCCCATAAATATGTACAATTATTATTTGTGAATTAAAAAAGAAAGAAGATGTTTTTCTAAACTGTATTATCTATAATCCTCTACCTGAGTATTAATTGCATATCCATGGTCTTTTCCAGACTTCATCAAGATTAGTTTTTATATAGTCTTTTCTGGTAGTATCACTTTTTCCTGTATCTGGTCTTCCTGTCTATGATCTGTGCATATAGTATCTAATTGCGTTAAGGAATCATATTCTGCTGATTCATTTCCTACTGATAAACACTTCACATGGTTTCTGGCATTTTGTTAGAAAAATGCTGAATTGAACATCTTGACACAGTGTTTTCGTTCTTTTGAATATTTCCTTAGGATAGATTTCCAGGAGTTGGATTATTAGGTCAAAGGGTATGAACACTTTTATGACTGATAATTCTGCAAGATTGTTGGAAAGAAGGGCTGAGCAAGGTCATAATGACAATCGCTGTACTTGTGTTCCTGCTTTCCCTAGTCTTTTTGGTAGGATTATTTTTCTTCTTGCTCTATCAGCAGGAACAAAAAGAGCCCTATTTCTGTTCATTGCTACAAAGTGAAAACGTTTGCTACCTCAAATGTTGATTTACTTGTGTGTATAGTGCCCAGGTCTGAAGTCTTTATTAGGACTTAACTATGGATTGGTAAACTTTTTCAATAAAGGGGCAGATAGTAAATATTTTTGGCTTTGTAGCCATTGTGGTGTGAAAACAGCTAGAGGCAAATATGTGACTGAATGAGCACGGCTGTGTCCCAACAAAACTTTATCTATGGGCGCTGAAAGTTGATTCCATATCATTTTCATGTGGCATGAAATATTATTGTTTGATTTAATTTTTTCAACCAATTTAAAGTGTAAAAACCATTCTTAGTTCAAGGGCCAAACAGAAACAGTCAGGGGGATCCTGTGACTGTAGGCTGGTCCATAGTCTGCTGAATCCTGGTCTAAACAAGAACCTTTCAGCCTGGGCAACATAGTGAGACTCTGTCTCTACAAAAAAATTTTAAAAAATCAGCCAGGTGTGGTGGCACACACCTGTAGTCTCAGCTACTCAGGAGGCTGAGGCAGGAGGATTGCTTGAGCCCAGGGAGTTGAGGCTGCAATGAGCCATGATTGTACCACTGCACTCCAGTCTGGGCAACAGAGCAAGGCCCTGTCTCAAAAAGAAAAGAAAAGAAAAGAAAAAGAACTGTACGTTGAATGAACTCCACAGATGAGGCAGTGAGCTACTCCCATCCTAGGCAGAGTTGAAGGACATCATCTCCCCACTTCTCTACTGGCTTGCATACCTATCCTATTTCATGACAGAGAATAGGACTAAGGGGGCTTTCAGAAGCCAGTTGATCTAACCTCTTTATTTTTCAGCTGAGGAAATGGAGGACTGAGAAATGAAGTGGCACACAGTTGGGAGAGTCAGAACTAGGGCTGGGACACTCTTCCCATGTTATTTTCTAGTCTTCTAATAAAACATGCTATCCTGGCTCCACCGTCTAGTGTTATAATCACTCTCCAAAATGTAACTCTTGGCCAGGCATGGTGGCTCATGCCTGTAATCCCAGCACTTTGGGAGGCCAAGGTGGCTGGATCACTTGAGGTCAGGAGTTTGAGACCAGCCTGGCCATCATAGTGAAACCTTGTCTCTACTAAAAATACAAAAATTAGCTAGGCATGGTGTTACACACCTGTAGTCCCAGCTACTCAAGAGGTGGAGGCAGGAGAATAGTTTGAACCCGGGAGGCGGAGGTTGCAGTGAGCAGAGATCGCACCACTGCATTTCAGCCTGGGTGACAGAGAGAGACTGTCTCAAAAAAAAAAAAAGAAAGAAAGAAAAAGGTAACTCTTGAAATACACAATTGTTAGACTCCTTGATGCTCTACCCTTCAGGTCTGTATATTTTATTGCATGTAAATTGTATCTTGATTTTTAAAAAACTAATTTTTTTCCTTTTTTAAAAAAATTTTAATGTAAAAAAATCTCTATTTCTAAACAAAGGGTTTCTCTTTGTTGCCCAGGCTGGTCTTTAACTCCTGGCCTCAAGCAATCCTCCTGCCTTAGCCTCCCAAAGTGGTGGGATTACAGGCATGAGTCACTGTGTCTGGCCTTAAAAAAGCTTATACTATCTGGAAAGTTAGATAGTAGGGCTTGTCTCCTTGTAGTGATGCTATTAGCCGATTAATTAACTCATTAGACGATTTTTGAAAAGCAGGGAGAAGCGGCACAGTGTGGGTAAGTCTTAAGTGGGGTGCTTTGAAAAGTAAGAAATACAGAATGAGGAGTGGCTAGAGATGGAGGGATCAGTCTCAGGTGAGAGGGGAGCCAGGGGAACACTGAGGAACTAAGTTATTAGATGGTTTTAAGACTCCGAAAATAAACTATTGCTTTGCTTGTGGCTCTCAACTGAGAGCACAAGAGATGGGAACATAATAAAGCACAAAGAAATTCAGACAAGGTTCAGAGCTCATTCAGGGATGGTCAACAACTTGATAGTGTCTCTAAAATATTACAAGACCCTGGCCTTAATTTGCTTGGTCAAGTCCCAGATGTGTTGCCAAGACATCCAGCGAGGGAGGCAAGACTTTGTCTGTGTTGAGTGTGGTTTCCAAACCACATTGCCACCTGCTAGAAAGAACATGTTTTTCAGACCATTTCAGCTCATGTGTTTGAATACTGCACAATCTGGTGTGTGTGCATTTAGTAGGAATGCTAGCCCCAAACTTATTTATTTATTTCTTTATTTTAGAGACAGGATTTTGCTCTGTTGTCCAGGCTGAAGTGCAGTGGTGTGATCGTAACTTGCTGCAGCCTCGACCTCCTAGACCCAAGTAGTCCTCCTGCCTCAGCCTCCTAAGTAGCTGGGACTACAGCCACATGCCACCACGCCTGGCTAATTTCTAATTTTTTTTTTTTTTTTTTTTGGAGATGGAGTCTTTCTCTGTTGCCCAGGCTGGAGTGCAGTGGCATGATCTCGGCTCACTGCAACCTCTGCCTCCTGGGTTCAAGCAATTCTCCTATCTCAGCCTCCCAAGTAGCTGGCACTACAGGCACCTGCCACCATGCCTGGCTAATTTTTGTATTTTTAGTAGAGACGGGTTCACCATATTGGTCAGGCTGGTCTCGAACTTCTGACCTCAGGTGATCCACTCGCCTCAGCCTCCTGAAGTGCTGAGATTACAGGCATGAGCCACTGCGCCCGGCCTCAAATTTTTGTAGAGATGGGATCTCTTTGTTGCCCAGGCTGGTCTCAAATTCTTGGCCTCAAGAGATCCTCAATGGCCTTTGGTACACTTTTTCAATAAGGGACCAGAGAGTAAATATTTTTGGCTTTGCAGCCATTGTGGTGTGAAAGCAGCTACAGACAAATATGTGAGTGAATGAGCATGGCTGTGTCCCAACAGAGTTTTATTTATGGGTGCCAGAAGTTGATTTCATATCATTTTCACGTGGCATGAAATGTTCTTCTTCATTTTGTCCAGCCATCAACCTAATTTAAAGCTCCCAGATTCTCTATGCCCTCCAAACCAGCACCCAAACAGTTAGGGAGCACTTGCCCTTAGAAGCAGGGGAATGCCACGAGGTGGAAGGGCGCAGAGAAGGCCCACAGGCTCCAGGAGAGAGAGGAGGGAAGAGGTGGGCCTTGAGCATGGGGTTGTACTGTGGGCTCCCTATAGGGAGGTGTATCTGGTCCAGTTAAGAATGCAACACAACGTAGGGCCGGGCGCGTTGGCTTACGCCTGTAATCCCAGCACTTTGGGAGGCCGAGGTTGGCGGATCACCTGAGGTCGGGGGTTTGAGACCAGCCTGACTTACATGGAGAAACCCAGTCTCTACTAAAAATACAAAATTAGCCAAGTGTGGTGGCGCATGCCTGTAATCCCAGCGAGGCAAGAGAATCGCTGGAACCCGGGAGGCAGAGGTTGCAGTGAGCCAATATTGCGCTATTGCACTCCAGCCTGGCCAACAAGAGTGAAACTCCATCTCAAAAAAAAAAAAAAAGGAAAAAAAAAAGAGACAATGCAACACAACAAACTTGAAGGAATGAGGAGCCCAGGGCAGTGCAGTTTATACAACTGGAGACCAGGACCTGGTGATTTCCAGAGTTCTGTGAAGCTGGCCCTCATCCTCAGAGCAGATGACATGGGGACAGTGAGGTTTGATGCAGGCAGATGACAGCTGGCAGAGGAGGCCAGGGAGAGCTCCTCAGGTTGATGCTGGCAGGAGCATGACACGACTCTGGGATACAAGACACCAGTGAAGCCTTCCGGACCCGGCAAGTGGAAATGGAATGCTTTCAGAAAAGGCTTCGTTCCTTTCACGGACCTTCTCTGCATTTCCTTGTATTAAAGAAGAACTTGACTAAAACGACCAGTTCTGCTTTAATGTAAGGGCAAAAGGGTTTTGTTTGGAAAGAACAGAGGCACGAGGCCGGTTAAAAAGATATTGAGACCCAGTGCTGGGAGTCCCGGTACAGTTTATGGCATTGCAAATGCAGAGTGGTTAAATCTAAAATGTGAAAGAGCTGAAAGAAATGGGGAGAAGTTTTCAGGGGCTAGAAAAATGGCTTTGGCTTTCTTGTCTCTTATCGAAGCACTGATGTGGAAAAACAGCTTCTGGCTCCTGGTGTGATTAGATTAGGAAATTTGAAAAATAAAACCAAAACCAACACTGAACATTCGTGAAACATTAGAGCAGGGAAAAAAAAAAAAGAAAAACCATGTTAAAAAAAATCCTCGACTGAGTTAATGAGGTAATTTACATAACAATTTAAAAGAGGTCGCCAGGGATTTAGGAACCCTGAGAGTCCATGCCATGGTAATTTGTCATTGTGCTGAGACACAAATTCCAGAGGAGCGTGGCAGGGTTTCGTGAGAGCTGCATACCACTTGGCGAGCCTCCCTGCCTGTCCCCAGAGCCCAGGTCCACACTGCAGGGTGGCTGTCTTCTTACTGCTTCTTGCCTTTTACTGGGGAAACCATTCGCTAAAGCGTGTTTGTTAATATGGAGGTTCATAGGTCTGGGACATAGCACCTTTCATCCTAACAACAGATGGCATTGCTGCCCCCTCTCTAGACAAGCACTTGTCCTTATCACTTCACCGAAGGGAACTAGTGGAGTGGTTAAGAGCCCAGCGCCTGAAGCCTCTGATCACCGGAGGCCCCTTGGGCCTCAGCTCTCAGTCTCTGGCTGTGTGGAGCTACTTACCCTCACCACGCCTCAGTTTCTGCATTTGAAAGACAGGCCTCATGGGGTTCTTGTGAGGGTTAAATAAATGATATGCGGAGCCCTTAGAACAGTGCCTGGCGCAGAAAAGGCACTGTTTAAGTGTGGCTGATGTTTGAGAGCATGGACCTGTGATCTTCTCAAAGCTCGGGGCAAACGTCAGTTAGTGACCTGGCATTAAGAATGAGGCCCCGCTAGGGGAGTGGGAGGGAAGAAGAGACTTTCCCTTGCTCTTGCAAGGTTCTTTCTATTCTGTCTTTCTTGGCTGCTAGCTCCCCACCTGTCAATGCATAAGATCTAAGAAAAGAGATGCCAAGAACGAGATAAGAATACTAAATGGAAAACAAATGAAATAAAAGTGAGGCCGGGCGCGGTGGCTCAAGCCTGTAATCCCAGCACTTTGGGAGGCTGAGGCGGGCGGATCACAAGGTCAGGAGATCGAGACCACAGTGAAACCCCGTTTCTACTAAAAACACAAAAAATAGCCGGGCGCGGTGGCGGGCGCCTGTAGTCCCAGCTACTCAGGAGGCTGAGGCAGGAGAATGGCGGGAACCCGGGAGGCGGAGCTTGCAGTGAGCCGAGATCGCGCCACTGCACTCCAGCCTGGGCAACAGCGTGAGACTCCGTCTCAAAAAAAAAAAAAAAAAAAAAAAAAAAAAAAGAAATAAAAGTGATGAAAGGTGGGGTGTGGTGGCTCACGCCTGTAATCCCAGCACTTTGGGAGGCCGAGGTGGGTGAATCACTTGAGCTCAGGAGTTTGAGACCAGCCTGGCCAACATGGAGAAACCCCATCTCTACTAAAAGTACAAAAATTAGCCAGGCGTGGTGGTGCATGCCTGTAATCCCAGCTACTTGAGAGGCTGAGGCAGGAGAATCACTTGAACCCAGGAAGTGGAGGTTGCAGTGAGCCGAGATCACGCCACTGCATTCCCGCCTGGGTGACAGAGTGAGACTCTGTCTTAAAAAACAAAACAAAAACAACAACAACAAAAGTGATGAAAAAGAATGCAATGCTATAATATAGTGTTAAAAGCAAAGACACATTTTTCAACTCAGATGTTTTATACTAGAAAACTGAGATAAAAGCAGATCAGGAAGATAAAATTAGGGAAGGGGGAAGAGTTTAGATACGAAAAGAAATGAAATATTTTATAAAAATTGGAGAAATGACATTCTAAAATTCCAAAGTAAGAAATAAAGGAGAAAGGTAGGAGAAAGTAAAGGAGAAATATAGGAGAACATAAAGGAGAAATGAAGGAGCCAGCTGTGGCTGGCCGCGACTCATTGCTTTCTGAGCACCAGTAATTAAGACATTCCTCTCATCACCCCTAGGACCCAGCCACCATTTTGCACAAAAGAAAGGAATCTTAGCAAAGTTAAGTCACTCATCCAGGTCACTTGTTAGAAAGTCATTGAGCTGACTCTGACCACCTCACTGTACCAAACGACTGGACCTTAATCAAAGAGGGGGCGGAAGAACCCAAACAGCTCCCAGAGCTGAGTGCTGCCCTCACTGAGAATCCTGAGAAAAGGTTCTGCAGGTTTCGGGAGTGTCTT
Organism: Macaca mulatta; assembly: GCF_049350105.2. Lineage (NCBI taxonomy): Eukaryota > Metazoa > Chordata > Mammalia > Primates > Cercopithecidae > Macaca > Macaca mulatta. Next base: position 16,294,363 of record NC_133426.1, on the reverse strand, counting down.
GTGGGTGGAGAGCAGGGAGTGCAGAAAGCAAAGAGCCTACCCCAGGCTTCTTCTGAAAGCCAGTCTGAAGCCACGGGTTTAGCTTAAGGATAGACACAAGCTCTGAGTCAGTATTGCACTGAGCATCTAGGCCAGTAGGGCCGGGGAGGGAATGCAGACAGGCAGGTGTGAGAAATACCACAGCTTCAGCTCAACAATCAGCAACAGCTACACTGAGCCTCAGAGTTAGAAAGGCAGTAAGGAGTGATGGGGACTGTGGCAAATCAGCAAGCATGTGCCCCATCAAAGAAGCGACTTCCACAGCTGATAGTTGTATGAAGAACTGTGGATTCGCTGCTGCCAGTCTTCTAAATTTTCAAGAGAATCTGGAAATTTGGGAGTTTTATGTAAAATCTCCTGACTTTTCAATGTTGGCAACTTATTTACATTTTTAAAATATTGTGTGTTTGCCAGCACTCTGCAAGTGATACAACAAATATCTGCACCCTGGGAAGCCTCTTAGGATCTTTGAATTAGATAAGCACTGAATTAGATAAGCATCAGCAAATTCTTGCACATACAAGAGAACTCTGGTCCTTAAAATGCCTAATTAGCAGAAGGCATGGATGCGGCTAGTCTTAAAAGTGAAGTAAGTTAAGACACTGGTGCAAAAAAGACATTTGTGTAAAAGCAAGGCAGTTCTACCAAGAAAAGAGGTAATGAAGCCCAGCACGTAGTGGTTTTACTTTTTTTTTTTTTTTTTTTTTTGAGACGGAGTCTCGCTGTGTCTCCCAGGCTGGAGTGCAGTGGCGTGATCTCGGCTCACTGCAAGCTCCGCCTCCCGGGTTCACGCCATTCTCCCGCCTCAGCCTCCCAAGTAGCTGAGACTACAGGCGCCCGCCACCACGCCCGGCTAGTTTTTTTTTTTGTATTTTTAGTAGAGACGGGGTTTCACCATGTTAGCCAGGATAGTCTCGATCTCCTGACCTCGTGATCCACCCGCCTCGGCCTCCCAAAGTGCTGGGATTACAGGCTTGAGCCACCGCGCCCGGCCGTGGTTTTACTTTTGTACCAACGTATTAGATGCTATGGGTGATCGCTTTAGCCCCCTGGAAATAGGAGATATGGCACCTGGGGAAAGGTAAGGATCAGAAGGTATAGAATGGGAGTGGACAGCTATGTGGGTGATAGCTTCCCGGGGAGCGAATGTGGGAGAAGAAAAGAGGGTACAGTCTTGGGCAGGGGTCCCCAGTTGAGGATGACGAACAGGTAGATGGGGCAAAAAGTGCCTGGGGGAGCAGAGGTCACAGAAGGGGAAGGGTGGCAGCTGAAGACAGACCTGCTGGATTTTAGAGGGCAGTTCTGTAAAGTCACAGGAACAAAACCCAGGTTGCAAAGGGTGGGAGTGGGAGTTTTGAATAAAGGGTGAGTCAGAGCAAGAGGACATCGTGGACAAGAGTGGGGCTGGATGATTTTTGTTTTTTATTTAAAAAAATTAATTGTGGTAAAATATGCATAACATAAAATTTACCATCTTAACCATTTCCTAGTGTACAGTTCAATTGTGTTAAGTACATTACATTGTTGTACAGTCTCCAGAACTCTTCTCATCTTGCAAAACTGGAAACTATACCCATTAAACAGCAACTCCCCCTTCCCTGACCCCTGGGAAACCACCATTCTATTTTCTTTCTTTCTTTTCTTTCTTTTTTTTTTTTTTTGAGACAGAGTCTCGCTTTGTTGCCCAGGCTGGAGTGCAGTGGCACAATCTTGGCTCAGTGCAACCTCTGCCTCCAGGTTCAAGCGATTCTCCTGCCTCAGCCTCCCGAATAGCTGGGATTACAGGCATCCACCACCACGCCCAGCTAATTTTTGTATATTTAGTAGAGATGGGATTTCACCATGTTGGCCAGCCTGGTCTCGAACTCCTGACCTCAAGTGATCTGCCCACCTTGGCCTCCCAAAGCGCTGGGATTACAGGCATGAGCCACCATGCCTGGCCTCTGTTTTCTGTTTCTTTGGGTTTGACTACTCTAGATGATACGGACGGGAGACGGGGAAATACTGGGTAGAAGAGGGCGATTCTCTGGCAAAGGCCCCACCCTCAAGCCTGGAAGCCTGTGGCCCTAAATAAGAACAAGCATTCCTGTTTTCACACCCAAATGTTGCCTTTTGGCCTGCCATGCCCCCTATCCTGTACTATATAAACCCCAAGCCCCAGACTCCCTAAGCAGAAAAGCGGTGTGGCAGAGAAGGAGAGAAGAGAAGGAGCATCTGAAAATGGAGAGGAGTTCGGCTGGGGACCATTGGAGAGGAGATCGGCCGCTGGACAGCCAAACTCCAGGGGAAGATCATCTTCCCACTCCATCTCCTTTCCTCCTCCCCATCCATCCTGCTGACAGCCACCTCTACTACTCAATAAAATCCCCGCATTCATCATCCTTCAAGCCCATGCGTGACCTGATTCTTTCTGAATGCCAGACAAGAACCCAGGCACCAAGAAGGCACTGGGCTGGCTAACACTTAAGCCGTCTGTGGACGGCAGAGCTAAAAGAGCACTGTACCAAGACCACTGGAGTTTCCGTAGTCACAGGCACCTACTCCTAGATGCTACTGTGCAGCCGGAGCCCAAAAGTGTTCACCCTGGATCCTGCACCTGCCCATCTGTGTGCTCCCCTTCCCATGAGGGGTTTGAGTGCACACAGTGGCTGAACAGATGAGCCACACCCGTGTCGCGCGTCCTGCAAGGGGGGTCAGGGAACTCTGCCGTTTTATCGATGCCTCCTATAAGTGGAATCATACGGTATTTGTCCTTTGATGAGTGGCTTATTTCACTTAACATATTGTCTTCAAGGTTCATCCATATCGTAGCATGGGACAGGATTTTCTTCCTTTCGAATGCAGAATAATATTCCATTGTGTGACTGGATATGCACATTTTGTTTATCCATTCATCCCTCAGTGAACATTTGGGTTGCTTACACCTTTTAACTTGTGTAGCTTTTTTGGGGGGATATTTTGGCTCTCAAAAGGAGAAAGGAAAAAATTAGGTTCAGTTGCTAGGATTACTCACATGAGGGTAGGCATGGGCAGGACCATTAAAGGGGTAAAAATATATTCTGTATGAGGCAGTATCTACCCAGTAGCAAATTAGAGAAAGGTGGTTTTTGTTTCTGATAACCCTTTTATCCACATTTTTGGTGTCTTTCTGCCTGCATTGGGAGTGCTTTATAGGTCCTAAGACTTCTGTTGGTTTTCTTTCTCTAAAGCTTTGCTGACATTTACTTCTTAAGTGAACATTTTATTTTGTCTCCAAAAAGACTAGGACAGAAAGGAAGACTGAGTCACTTTGTTGTTGAGATTTTCCCCCATTCCTAGGATCATTGCATGCCACCTGTGACAGAGGACTGCTCTTAAGAATGTGGTGTGTAATCAAATCAGAATCAATGGTACTGGGGTACCCGGGCCACTCTTCCTTCCTTCCTTCCTTCCTTCCTTCCTTCCTTCCTTCCTTCCTTCCTTCCTTCCTTCCTTCCTTCCTTCCTTCCTTCTTTCCTTTCTGACAGCATCTCACTCTGTCACCCAGGTTGGCAGGTTGGAGTACAGTGGCGACATCTTGGCTTACTGCAATCTCCACCTTCCAGGTTTAAGTGATTCTTGTGCCCCAGCCTCCTGAGTAGCTGGGATTACAGGTGCACACCATCATGCTGGGCTAATTTTTGTATTTTTAGTAGAGATGGGGTTTCACCATGTTGGCCAGGCTGGTCTTGAACTCCTGACCTTAAGTGATCCGCCCCCTCTCGGCCTCCCAAAGTGCTGGGATTACAGGTGTGAACCACCGCGCCTGGCCTTCCTGATGCTTCTGTGTTTTCTAACTGTACGTTATTGTGCTTTATTTCCCATTTTTCTTTTAATTTTTGTGAAACAATTGTTTTAGTTTAGGCTGTCCTGAATGACCCCTGTCAGTGGTATGTTGGCATTCTCTCAGAGGAACTCCCTGCCCCCACTGTCCTCTTTTTTCTAAAATACATACCTTAAATATTCACTATCATTCATATCATCACCAGGGAGCTCAGTCTATATGGACAGAATTGCAAATACAAGTTCAGCTGCGATCATTGATCGTACAAAGTTGTATGAGAATACAACCCTTTTGTGTTTGCTTGATCCAAGTCAAAAGCTCAAACAAGACACAAAGAAAGCATTTCTTTGGTTTTTCTTGGTTGAAACATCGTGTTCCAGCCTCATGATGTCTTTGAGAGTCTGATAATTCCCTGCCTGTTGAACTGAGCATGGCTCCCGATTCTGTTGGAGTTTGAACATGACTTCCAGCACTGTTATCTTCTTAACCCTTGGCTGTGTACCTGGGGTCTGCGTTTTGAGGGCTGGTGCTGTAGGAAGAGTCTCTGGCCTGCTCAGACTGCTCCAGTGCTGGAACCCACTCGGTCCCTGGGCCATCCTGCTTCTCCACATGCTCCAATGGGGGCATTCATTTTATTATTATTATTATTATTATTATTATACTTTAAGTTCTAGGGTACATGTGCACAACGTGCAGGTTTGTTACATAGGTATACATGTGCCATGTTTGTTTGCTGCACCCATCAACTCGTCATTTACATTATGTATTTCTCCTAATGCTATCCCTCCCCCAGTCCCCCGCCCCCGACAAGCCCTGGTATGTGATTTTCCCAATGGGGGCATTCTTGAGAGGTTTTCGTGATGGATCTGACTCCTATTCACCTGACAATGAAGTCACTAGGCAGCTCGCTGATCGCTGTGCCCATCGCCACACTGGTCATGCCCAGGGTGCTGCGCTTAGCTGCAATGCCTCAGCTACGTAGGCATGTTTAGGCAGCTCCCCAGATGATTCTCAGCCACACGCCCCTGGTTAAGAGCTGTTGGCATAGATGTACTATCATTTAATCCACCAGTTCTTCTATTCTTGATGCTCAGCTTGCTTCCAATTGTTTGCTATTAAATAATTCAGCAGTGCACATCTTTGTGGTTAAGTCTTTGTCCTCATTTCTATTTTCTGGGATAAATTCTGAGAAGTCCAATTGTAGGATCATAGGATAGGTACATTTTTAAGCTGGGGTACATTTTGAATGTGGCCAGTACCGTGTGAAAATCTGGAGGGGGCTGGTGGAGTGGAGAAAGCATTGGGCCAGGTGTGAGGAAGCCTGGGCTCAAGAACAGGCTCTGCTGCCCAGCAGGGCAGGGCTTTGGGCAAGTCCCTTCCCTGTCCCCAGTTTTGTTTTCTTCCTTTATAAATGAGCCTCATTACAAATCTGCACTGAAGCGATAGTGCAGACATAACCGTCTCTTGGTCCCGCAGACAGGTGTATATAAGGAGGGCAGATCTGCTGGATTCCATGGTGGACTTGTGTAGCATCTGGCTTCCTTTTATGCAATGGTGATGGTTTACTTGAGAATTGCTTCAGGGTTTCAAAGAAGCTATCGCCATCTTCTACTAGAAAAGAAGAAAATCTAGATGACTATGTGGAGTCTATTAGTTCGTTTTTAGTCCTCTGATAGATAGATAGCGATCCAAGCACCTTCCTCCACAAAGTGTCATGGATGTGCTTATAAAGCTGCTTACTCTAATATTAATCTCACTCTTGTATCTTTACAGGGAAACTTTATGGTGATGTTCCTTTTATAGAAGAAAGACACAGACATCGGTTCGAGGTATGGCTTTCATGCTGAATTACTGGGGAATATGGATGCTTAGTGTGAGGAACCCAGTGATTACAAGCTGAGCCTCTGGAAAAGGTGTCCAGCCTGGTGGTATTCACAGGGCTCAGAGAGAGCCAAATTTCCCACAGTCTCCCACTTCCAGAGGAGATGGGCGGTGAGGGGCGGGGAGGGGGTGGGGGGTGGAGACTCTCATCTTTTTGGCTTTCCAAAGGTAAAATCTTTACGTACCTGCACACGGGGCCTATCAATGCCCTTTGTTACTCTAACTGCCATCTTCTAAATCATGATAAGGCCGTCATTTCTTATCCTTAGCCCCCACCCTTTATTTTGCCAGGTTTGTGGAAAAGAGGACTTGAATCTTCTGAGAGGGATCCAAGTGCCTTTTGGGATGGGGGTGCATCCCTGGGTATCAGGGGGTGATTGGTTTGAGAACCTTTTTGGAAATTTACATTAAGCTTGAGGCTTAGCGTCACATAACTAAAAGGAGTTAATTGTTGAGGTTGCCACATGAGAAACAGGTTTCTCGAAATGTAGATCGTCTATGCCAGGATTAATGAGTGTGTCAGTTATGATGCATTTGACTGTGAAGAACAGAATCCCTGCTTGTTATCACTTAAACCAGCCTAAACATTAAGGAAATTTGTTATCTCAGCCACCAGGTAGTCCAGAGGCTGGGCAGGCTCCAGGCATGGTACAACCAGGGCTCCTGTTGTCTCTGTGGTTATCTCAGCCCTACCCTTGTCTGTGTGTCTGCTTCGTCCTTTAGCTGGTCTCCCTCATGGTTCCCAGGTGGCTGCCAGCAGCATCTGGGACAACAGGCATCTCTCCAGACAGGGAAATCGACTTAGATTACCTGCCCACCTGTGAACTAGTAGCCATTTTCAGGGCAATGCTGAACATCAGTGGCTTAAACCTGGGTTCTTGCAATATTCATCTTCCAAGAGGGCTGGGTTTATTATGTTTGGCTTAGACCAGTTAGAACCAGTTTCTGAAATGGGACAGATGGCGTTTCCTGGTTCATATAGGGGTGAAGTGGATACCAGGACAAGCCTAGGGCTCTGTTTTGAAGGAGGACTTGTGGGAATCAATGCTGATTAGGCAATGAACAGTGTCACTATGACCAAGGAACATAATTTGGTATGTGTAGGACATTTTTGGTCTTATTTCCATTGGGAACGGGCCCAACTGGTGGGATAAAAATTATTGAGCTGCTTTGCCTAAGTGGCAATGAGAAGGTGCAAGAACTGCTATGTACACAATAGCATAGCCATTCATTCATTCACACCTATTTTGCATCTGGTATGCATTGGAGATAGAAAGGGGAAAGACAGACATGGTCTCCCTCTTGTTAGGGGAGGACAAAAAATAGATAACATAGTAATTACAGATTAAATCATGTATTGGATAAGGGACTTGTATCTAAAATATATGAAGAGCTCATACAACTCAATAATGAATAGTTGCAAATGATATGAATAGATATTTCTTCAAAGAAAATATACAAATGACCAATAAGCACATGAAAAGAAGACCAACAATCATTAGTGATCAGGGAAACGCTTATTGAAACCACAAAAAGACACCACTTCACACTCACTAAGCTGACTATAATCAAACACAGACAATAATAACAAGTAGTGGAGAGGATGTGGGGTAACTGGAACCTTCATGCATTGCTGGTTGGAATGGAATATATTTCAGCCCCTTTGGAAAACCATCTGGAAGTTTCTCAAAAGGTTAGATATAAGAATTACCATATGACCCAGCAGTTCCACTCCTAGATATATACCCAAGAGAAATGAAAATGTATGTCCACACAAAAACCTGTATCTGAATGATCATAGCAGCAATATTCATAATAGCCAAAAGGCAGAAACAACTCAAATGTCTGCCAACTGGTGAATAGATAAGCAAAATGTGGTGTATTCATTCAATGGAGTATTATTCAGCCATAGAAGGAAATCAAGTACTGATTTATGCTACAACATAGATAAACCTTGAAAACATCATGCTGAGTGAAAGAAGCCAGACACAAAAGCCTACATATGTGAAAAAGGTAATATATAGATTCATTGCCATCCCCATTAAGCTACCAATGACTTTCTTCACAAAATTGGAAAAAACTACTTTAAAGTTCATATGGAACCAAAAAAGAGCCCACATTGCCAAGACAATCCTAAGCCAAAAGAACAAAGCTGGAGGCATCATGCTACCTGACTTGAAACTATACTACAGTATGGTTACAGTAACCAGAACAGCATGGTACTGGTACCAAAACAGAGATATAGACCATTGGAACAGAACAGAGCCCTCAGAAATAATACCACACATCTACAACCATCTGATCTTTGACAAACCTGAGAGAAACAAGAAATGGGGAAAGCATTCCCTATTTAATAAATGGTGCTAGGAAAACTGGCTAGCCATAAGTAGAAAGCTGACACTGGATCCCTTCCTTACTCCTTATACGAAAATTAATTCAAGATGGATTAGAGACTTAAATGTTAGACCTAAAACCATAAAAACCCTAGAAGAAAACCTAGGCAATACCATTCAGGACATAGGCATGGGCAAGGACTTCTTGTCTAAAACACCAAAAGCAATGGCAACAAAAGCCAAAATTGACAAATGGGATCTAATTAAACTAAAGAGCTTCTGCACAGCAAAAGAAACTACCATCAGAGTGAACAGGCAACCTACAGAATGGGAGAAAATTTTTGCAATCTACTCATCTGACAAAGGGCTAATATCCAGAACCCACAAAGAACGCAAACAAATTTACAAGAAAAAAACAACCCCATCAAAAAGTGGGCAAAGGATATGAACAGACACTTCTCAAAAGAAGACATTTATGCAGCCAACAGACACATGAAAAAATGCTCATCATCACTAACCATCAGAGAAATACAAATCAAAACCACAATGAGATACCATCTCACACCAGCTAGAATGGCGATCATTAAAAAGTCAGGAAACAACAGGTGCTAGAGAGGATGTGGAGAAATAGGAACACTTTTGCACTGTTGGTGGGACTGTAAACTAGTTCAACCATTGTGGAAGACAGTGTGGCGATTCCTTAAGGATCTAGAACTAGAAATACCATTTGACCGAGTCATCCCATTACTGGGTATATACCCAAAGGATTATAAATCATGCTGCTATAAAGACACATGCACACGTATGTTTATTGCGGCACTATTCACAATAGCAAAGACTTGGAGCCAACCCAAATGTCCATCAATGACAGACTAGATTAATAAAATGTGGCACATATACACCAGGGAATACTATGCAGCCATAAAAAAGGATGAGTTCGTGTCCTTTGTAGGGTTATGGATGCAGCTGCAAACCATCATTCTCAGCAAACTCTCACAAGAACAGAAAACCAAACACCGCATGTTCTCACTCATAGGTGGGAACTGAACAATGAGAACACTTGGACACAGGAAGGGGAACATCACACACTGGGGCCTGTTGTGGGGTACAGGGAGGGGGGAGGGATAGCATTAGGAGACATACCTAATGTAAATAACGAGTTAATGGGTGCAGTGCACCGACATGGCACATGTATACGTATGTAACAAACCTGCACATTGTGCACATGTACCCTAGAGAAAAAAAAAAAAAAAAAAGCCCACATATTGCGTGATTCTATTAATATAAAATGACCAGAATAGGCAAATCTATAGATGTGGGATGTAGATTAGTGATTGCCAGGGGATCAGGTCAGGGTGATGAGGGGGTTGGGGGATGAGGTTAAAGGGTACAGGGTTTGTTTTTCAATTGATTGTGGTAATGGTTGCATACCTCTGAATATATGAAAAATCATTTGTGTATTTTAAATGGGTGAATTGTATGGTATGTGAATTATGTCTTAAAACTGTTAAGGAAGGAAAAATAATTACAAATTACGAGAACTGGTACAATTTTAAAATGTAGAATAAAAGCTCTGAGGTTAAGATTGCAAAGAATAGGTGAGACCCCACCATAATTTTAGACAGGGAAGCACTTTCACTGAAGGGAGGCTGAAAAGGAGTCCTTAAGTTTGGAAAAGGGCTAAGGTGAGATGGGGGCCAGAAAGGACCACAAGCCAGGTCATCAAGTTGCCGTCTATTATGATATTTTAGTAGAAAACTTGCTCCAAGCTTCTCTTTAGAACTTTTATGTAACTGTGTGTAAAGAAAGCATTGGGGTTAGTCACAAGGGAAATAAGATAGTTTTAATCCTCAAGCAAATTTGTGATTCGGAGAGAGATAGGTAAGTACACATAACTCTAGGGAAGAAGCAAACATGGAAATGGCTATAAATAACCAGTCTCAAGGTTCCAAGTCAGAGTATCTGGGTCACAGGCCTACTTTTTGAATCTCACCTTTGGGTAATAGAAGGTGGGCTTCCCAGATTTAGGTGTTGCGGTTACATTTTATATCTCAGGTTCATCATGAGTTTAAAATTGGCTTTGAACATTGAATATAGACATTAACTAGTAGAGGATCACTGAAACGGAAAACCCACCCAATTGATGAAGGACCTGGTATGGCAGCTGGTATTGCACTGTGGCCCATAAACACTTAATTTCTCGTTTTGCAGGTAAACCCTAAGCTGATCAACCAATTTGAGCAGAATGACTTAAGTTTTGTAGGTCAGGATGTTGATGGAGACAGGATGGAAATCATTGAACTGGCAAGTAAGTGGGCTCTTCATTTTTGAAAAGCTTCCTGATAACTGGCCTTTTTGTGGATCACAGACTAATGTGAGACGCAGTTTTTTTGCATTCTTTCTTTTCTTTTCTCCTTTGAAACAAATATGTAACTACAAAGTACATGAAAAAACAGACTGCTGGCTGGGCATGGTGGCTCACGTCTGTAATCCCAGCACTTTGGGAGGCTGAGGTTGGCGAATCACCTGAGGTCAAGAGTTTGAGACCATGCTGGCCAACATGGTGAAACCCCATCTCTACTAAAAATACAAAAATTAGCCAGGCGTGGTGGCGTCCACCTGTAGTCCCAGCTACTCAGGAGGCTGAGGCAGGAGAGTCGCTTGAACCCAGGATGTGGAGGTTGCAGTGAGCCGAGATAGCTCTTCATCTCAGAAAGACAGACTGCTTATAATCCTGACCATTTTGGGGCCTATTAGTCTGACTCCACCATAAAATGATATATTATTCCAAGTCTACCAGTTCTACAAGTAGTATGCTTCCTTACCACCTCCTCTCTTTCTGAGGCTACTTCTTTGTGCCAGCCTCTAGGTTAGGTGCTCTGGGAAAGGCAGAGTGGCACTGTTGAGTGGCACCCTGCCTGCTCTCCTCTTTTGAGAAAGAATAGCCAAGTGCCACCCCATTGTTGGTGACTGATGTTGATGTCTGTTGCATGAGGGACCTGGCTTCTGTCCTGCCTTTCTCCACTGTGCTGGGTGGTCAAGCACGGGTCAGTCATTTAACTTCTGAACACTAATCACTATCCCCAGAGTTCTTTTTAAGAGCAAACAGAACAGAAATAAAGGCATCAGAATTGAGGAAGAACACTGAAGTTGTTGTTAGTAACCGGGCTGGAACACCCGTGAGCACATAGGCACAAACTACACACTTACTATTGATGAGACAGAAGGCAGTGTTATTCTCAGTCAGCTTTGAAAGGACGTGGTAAGCTCATGGTCACAACTGGTCTCAGCTCTTTGTCTTGATGTTCTAGCCCAGGGGTTGGCAAACGACTGCCTGTGCACCACGTCTAGCCTGCTGTTTACAGCTACCTTATGAGCTGAGAATGATTTTTACATTTTTTAATGGTAAAAAAAATTTTAAAAAATACCGTCTGTGACACGTGAAAATTGTATGCCATTCAAATTTGTGTCCATAAATAAAGTTTTATTGGAACACAGGTTAGGGGTAGAAAGGTGTTATCTGTGATCTTCTTACCCATCATAAGGGTCATGACCAACAACCCTGTAACAAGACAGGTTGACAAGAGAAAAGCATAACAAATTTATTTAATCGAAGTTTTATGTGGCACTTTAGTCTTCAGGAATGAAGACCCAAAGACTTGGGGAAAACTTATGCTTAGGTTCGATGAACAGTGGACAACCATGTAGCAATGTGATTGGGCAAAAGGGCATACTCTAATGGTAATAGACTGACGGGGAAACCCAGAAAGGCCTGTCCACTCAGATTCTTCTTGGCCTTTCTGTGTAGCATCCCATTCCCCCAGGTCTAGAGCAGGACTCATCTGGAATGAGGGTCTTATGACCTACTTTCAGGAAAGGTAGGTCAGATAATTTCTTTATAGCCAGCTTTCACACGGAAAGGCTGGGGAAACATCAGAGTGACCTTCTTGCTTTGGGAAGTTGAGGCTGCAGTGAGCCATGATCATGCCACTGCACTACAGCCTGGGTGACAGAGCAAGACCCTATCTCAAAAAAAAAAAAAAAAAAAAAAAAAAAAAAAGTAGGCCGGGTGCGGTGGCTCAAGCCTGTAATCCCAGCACTTTGGGAGGCCGAGACGGGCGGATCACGAGGTCAGGAGATCGAAACCATCCTGGCTAACACGGTGAAACCCCGTCTCTATTAAGAAATACAAAAAACTAGCCGGGCGAGGTGGCGGGCGCCTGTAGTCCCAGCTACTCGGGAGGCTGAGGCAGGAGAATGGCGTGAACCCGGGAGGTGGAGCTTGCAGTGAGCTGAGATCCGGCCACTGCACTCCAGCCTGGGGGACAGAGCGAGACTCCCTCTCAAAAAAAAAAAAAAAAAAAAAAAAAAGTAAGTCCCTGGGGGGCACATTTGGTGGAGAACAATTCTCCTACACTGTCAGGCTAGAAATTTCACATATTAGCTCTTCTTCCCCTTCAGATCCCAACTAGCAGTGAGTTGTCAAGTCCTGCAGATTCTGCCTCTGGAAAGAAAGCTGGTGTTTGGAATTGCACTGCGGTACCTAGAACACTAGTCCCAGTGCATGCCAACTCCAGCTCAATCTCCTTCCTGCTTCCAAGCCATCCCTTCTCCATTGCCTCCTAACAAGAACAGAACTCTGCAGTGTGTGACACTAATTTGCTGGATAAACCACTCTCATATATTGAGTACTAAGTGTGTGCAGGATACTGTAAAAACGGTACCGTGATATTCCAGAACCTGCATTTCCAGGCTATATGCTTGAGGCTCCAGATAAACCGGATTACCTCTGCATCTTCTAACCTCCCTCTTCTTTGTCCATCTTAGCTCGTGTCACTATCCTCCATTTCAAATGCCTTTTCTCTGTCTCTTTTCCTTTTTTTTTTTTTTTTGAGACGGAGTCTCACGCTGTTGCCCAGGCTGGAGTGCAGTGGCGCGATCTCGGCTCACTGCAAGCTCCGCCTCCCGGGTTCCCGCCATTCTCCTGCCTCAGCCTCCTGAGTAGCTGGGACTACAGGCGCCCGCCACCGCGCCCGGCTAATTTTTTGTATTTTTAGTAGAGACGGGGTTTCACTGTGGTCTCGATCTCCTGACCTTGTGATCCACCCGCCTCGGCCTCCCAAAGTGCTGGGATTACAGGCTTGAGCCACCGCGCTCGGCCCTCTTTTCCTTTTTGTCTCTAATCTGTTCAAGTACTTCCAGAGTCCTGAGCAGAGGGGAGAATTGAAGTCTAAGAAGGCTCCTTTGAACAGAGCAGCATTTTACCTAGACTTGAAAGAAGGAAAGCAATGGACATTTAGTGTGCACTTACTGGATGCTTGTCACTAGACCTCTTGCTAGGGACTTTGCATACCTTATGTAACTAACAGAGCAGATGATGCTATTCCCACTTTACAGAGAAGACCGGAGTGCAAAGAGGTTAAATGACATGCCCAGGGCCATCCAGCTAGTCCATTGCGGCAAGTGCAAACCCAGGTGGTTACCTCCTTCTGCCACCACTGCTGTGGGATTTGATTGTTTCTCTTGTTTTCACATTCTACCCAAGGTGATCAATTCATGCCTAGAGTTTTGAATTAGAATAGTAAGTACGCATTTCCAGGAGTCTTTCTGATGGAAATGCCCATCATTTAGAATTAAAGTGTGGATCGCTGTTGGTATTGAAGCCTCTTAAATCTTCCTAGCATGTGAGAAGGCAGAAAATTTCTTAAGCAAATTACCATTTGTTTACTTTGTTTAAGTACTTATTCACTTTTAATTCTCCTGGTTCTCATTATTGTCATCAAATACTTAGAAGGTTCTTTCATCATAAGGATTTAGATTCCCCTTGGGGCTTTCAAATTTCATGTGGATTGAAAAGGAAATGAGAGCTGCTGTAAAACCTTGCAGTTTTTAAAAGCTGACTGCAAGCAGTTATTAAGGAAAATTCCCCAGAAGATGTTGATCTTAGATACCCTTGGAAACATATCCACGAATCTCCACTGTTCCTGAAGGGTTCCGAGAAGAACAACAAAACTTGGGATTAATATTATATAATGTCAGAATTTGGTTTAAAGCAATCCACGGCATTATTTTAAAGATAATTGTATCTAACTGATAGAACATCATCAAAACAAAAACTTTTTACTTTCTCCTCATATTGGCATAGAGGATTTTTTTGGATAAAGTGATTCAGAGCAATGATCCATTCATTCACATATTCTGTCCCTGGCTATTACATGATTACGTTGCTTAGCATCTGTCTGTAGTGAAACAAAAGCACAGTTAGTGTCTGCTTTTTTTCCCAAAGATGTCCCTAGATGTTATGCAGTAAGATTTATTGTCTCTTAAATTTAAATCTACATTGCTTAATTTCTTCTCTAAGTGTGGATGATTTCTCTGCATTTCTTGAGGGAATACATTCCTGGGAGAAGGCGGCATTCCCCTTATCAGGCTTTCTTACCTGCATATTCCTCTAATTCAAGCAGGTTTCTTCCTAGATGTAGAGGATTTCTACACTGGAGTTTTCTGGAATCAGAGCTGTCCTATAGAACTCACTGGAGTTTTCTGGGATCAGAGCTGTCCTATAGAACTCACTGGAGTTTTCTGGGATCAGAGCTGTCCTATAGAACTCACTACAATGATAGAACTAGTCTACCCTATCCAATATGGTAGCCACTAGCCACATGTGACTTTGAACATATTTCAAATGCAATTAATTTTAATGAATTTAAGTAGCTACATATGGCTAGTGGCTACCATTTTCTGTAGCAGAGCTTTTTTTTTTTTTTTTTTTTTTTTTTTTTTTAAATAATTTCAACTTTCATTTTGGATGCAGGGAGTACATGTGCAGTTTTTTTTTTTTTTTTTTTTTTTTTGAGATTGGATCTCACCCTGTCACCCAGGCTGGAGTGCAGTGGCATTATCATGGCTCATGGCAACTCCACTTCCTGGGCTGAAGCGATCCTCCCACCTCAGCTTCCCAAGTAGCTGGAACTGCAGGTGCATGCCACCACATCCAGCTAATTTTTGTATTTTTTGTACAGACAGGGTTTCACCATGTTGCCCCGGCTGGTCTCGAGCTCCTAGACTCAAGCAGTCTGCCCACCTTGGCCTCCCAGAGTGCTAGGATTACAGGCATGAGTTACGGTGCCTGGCCCATGTGCAGATTTGTTACATGGGTATATTGTGTGATGCTAAGGTTTGGGGTATGGATCCCATCACCCAAGTACTGACTAAAGTACCCAACAGATAGTTTTTCAACTCTTGCACTCCCCTTTCCTTCCCCCTTCTGGTAGTTCCCAGTGTCTATTGTTCCCATCTTTATGTCCATGAGTACCCAATGTTTAGCTCCCATTGATAAGTGAGAACGTGCAGTATTTGGTTTTCTGTTTCTGTGTTAATTCACTTAGAATAATGGCCCCCAGCTGCATCCATGTTGCTGCAAAGGACATGGTTTTGTTTTTATGGCTGCATACTATTCCATGGTATATATGTACCACATTTTCTTTATCCAATCCACCATTGATGGGTATCTAGTTGATTCCATGTCTTTGCTGTCATGAATACTGCTGCCATGAACATGTAAGTGCATGTGTCTTTTTTGTAGAATGATTTATTTTCCTTTGGGTATATACCCAGTAATGGGATTGCTGATTGAATGGTAATTCTGGTTTAAGTTCTTTGAGAAATCTCCAAACTGCTTTCCACAGTGGCTGAAATAACTTACATTCCCACCAACAGTATGTTTTCTTTTCTCCACAGTCTTGCCAGCATCTGTTGTTTTTTGACTTTTTAATAATAGCTATTCTAGCAGGGCTTTAAATGATTACCTTAGGAAAGCAGACATTTGCATTCAATCATAATTTCCTTATTACTGTAGTAGTAGCTTTGGATCTTTGGTGGTAAGTGATGGGAATTTGTGATTCTGAATTCCATACTAGATTTTAGATCATTTGATAAAGCACTTCATTGAAAGTTTTAAAGTTATATTTACTTCCCCCTCTTAAACTTATTATATTTTATTATCTTTAGCTTGAGTCATAGCCAGGGACAGGATATTTGAATGAATGGATCATTGCTCTGAATCACTTTGTTCAAAAAATGCTCAGTTTTATGGTGCTATGAGTAATACCCAACATAAAGCTATGACTAGAAAAGCAATTGTCCTCATTGCGTTCCCAAGGGTAGCCCAGTGGGTCGACATTGTGCTGGTTTATCTCAGGGGACCCTTACCCTGGGAAAGGAGAAGACCTTGCAGGAAATGGCCTGAAGCCACCTAAAAGAAAGAAAGACCCCCGGTTAGCCCAAAGTCCAAGGGAAATCGAACCAACATAAATCTACAAAGTGCCTTCAAAAAGCAGGCAGATTTGAGGAAAGCGGAATTCTTCTTGCCGTTCAAAAATTTTTGCTTGACTTTGCTCACTCTGACACCTTCCACACGTAAAATTTCCAAGATGTGTTTTACAATTTCAAATTCCACGCAGGAATGGATGGATAGTGAAAGTAACTGACTATAATGATAACAGGTTAAAGAATCATCTTGCCATTTAATGAACTTTCATATTCAAAGATAAGAAGATCTTTAAAGCAGTTCTCCTGTTTGTCTGCTTTAATGGCATCGTGATTGTTCTCATTTCAGATCATCCTTATTTTGTTGGTGTCCAGTTCCATCCTGAGTTTTCTTCTAGGCCGATGAAGCCTTCCCCTCCGTACCTGGGGCTGTTACTTGCAGCAACAGGGAACCTGAATGCCTACTTGCAACAGGGTTGCAAACTGTCTTCCAGGTAACCAGCTTACTGCTTTTAGCAATAAATCAAGATGCGTAGTTATTAATATCTTAGGGTTTCTTACAAAAGTTAATACCATTATAGAATTTTTAAATGTGAAGAATCAGTTTTTTTCTCTTAAACATAATTTTCTCCTCTTCATGAAAATGATTTAATCACACCTACAGTAGTAATGTGTCAGCTTTCCAAATCGTGATGACACTGTGTATTATTTTAGAAATTTTTTTCATTTTGATAAGTGAAAAGATTTTCTTTTGTTGATTCTTTGATTAATATATATGAATTTTTATATGTTTATTGGCTGTTTGTTTTATGAATAGCTTGTTCACATCTTTTCTTTATTTTGGTATTGTATTATTTTCCTTACTGATTGGTAAGCTCTTTATGTATAAAGGTCATTAATCCTTTGTTAGGCTGCAAATATTTTTCAAAGTGATTTTGCTTTCCTTCTAAATTGTTTTTTTATTTATTTTATTTATTTTATTTTTTTGAGACAGAGTCTTGCTCTGTCGCCCAGGCTGGAGTGCAGTGGCGCAATCTCGGCTCACTGCAAGCTCCGCCTCCCGGGTTCACGCCATTCTCCGGCCTCAGCCTCCCGAGTAGCTGGGACTACAGGCGCCCGCCACTGCGCCCGGCTAATTTTTTCTTTTTTTCTTTTTTTTTTTTTTTTTTTTTGAGACGGAGTCTCGCTCTGCCGCCCAGGCTGGAGTGCAAGTGGCCGGATCTCAGCTCACTGCAAGCTCCGCCTCCCGGGTTCACGCCATTCTCCTGCCTCAGCCTCCCGAGTAGTTGGGACTACAGGCGCCTGCCACCGCGCCCGGCTAGTTTTTTGTATTTTTTAGTAGAGACGGGGTTTCACCGTGTTAGCCAGGATGGTCTCGATCTCCTGGCCTCGTGATCCGCCCGTCTCGGCCTCCCAAAGTGCTGGGATTACAGGCTTGAGCCACCGCGCCCGGCCAATTTTTTCTATTTTTAGTAGAGACGGGGTTTCACCATGGTCTCGATCTCCTGACCTTGTGATCCGCCCGCCTCGGCCTTCCAAAGTGCTGGGATTACAGGCGTGAGCCACCGCGCCCGGCCCCTTCTAAATTGTTAATGGTAGTTTTTGTTCTCCCTAAAGAGTTTAGTCCTAGGCCAGGCGCGGTGGCTCATGCCTGTAATCCCAGCACTCTGGGAGGCCGAGGTGGGCGGATCACGAGGTCAGGAAATCGAGACCATCCTGGCAAACACAGTGAAACCCCGTCTCTACTAAAAATACAAAAAAATTGGCCAGGCGTGGTGGTGGGCGCCTGTAGTCCCAGCTTCTCGGGAGGCTGAGGCAGGAGAATGGCATGAACCGGGAGGCGGCGGAGCTTGCAGTGAGTGGAAATCGCGCCACTGCGCTCCAGCCTGGGTGACAGAGTGAGACTCCGTCTCAAAAAAAACAAAAACAAAAACATAAAGAGTTTAGTCCTTTTTATGTTTTTAAAAAATGTATGTAGTCAAATATTTTACTTTTGTGGCTTCTGCCTTTACGTCTAACATCTTTCCTTTTGGAAAGATTATATAAATAATAACCCCTGTGTTTTCTTTTTCTTTTTTTTTTTTTTTGAGACGGAGTCTCGCGCTTTGGCGCGATCTCGGCTCACTGCAAGCTCCGCCTCCCGGGTTCACGCCGTTCTCCTGCCTCAGCCTCCTGAGTAGCTGGGACTACAGGCGCCTGCCACCGCGCCCGGCTAATTTTTTGTATTTTTAGTAGAGACAGGGTTTCACCGTGGTCTCGATCTCCTGACCTTGTGATCTGCCCACCTCGGCCTCCCAAATTGCTGGGATTACAGGCGTGAGCCACCGCGCCCGGCCTACCCCTGTGTTTTCTTCTAGCATTTTTATGGTTTCAATTTCATAGTTTAAATCTATAATCGATATGGATTTTATTTTCAGTGAAACCTGTGAGGTTGGGATTTGGCTCCCCACTTCCCTGCCAAATTGTCAACGAGTTGAGTAATTTGACTTTGTTTCAGGGATTTCTATTTTGTTCCTTTGATTATTTTATCTCTTACACCTGAATCTTTACCATCCTTTTCATTTTCATAGCATTATTATAAATCAATACCTTATCAATTCTACTCCCACCATTATTAACATTTTTAATGTATTTTGCTATTCCTCCAAGCAAACTGTTATTTATTTATTATTTTCTTAGAGACAAGGTCTGACTGTGTCACCCAGGCTGGAGTGCAGTGGTACAATCATAGCTCACTGCAGCCTTGGACCCCTAGGCTCAAGAAATCCTCCTGCCTCAGTCTCCCAAATAGCTAGGACTACAGGCACACACCACCATGCCTGGCTAATTTTTTAAATTTATTATTTTTGTAGAGACAAGGTCTCACTATGTTGTCCAGGCTGGTCTTGAATTCTTGACCTCAAGCAATCCTCCTGCCTTGGCCTCCCAAAGTGCTGGCCTTATAGGTATGAGCCACTGTGCCCAGCCTGTACAATGATTTTTAAAAATCAAGTTTGAATAAAAAATTCCTTAGGGATTTAGTTGAAATTTTATTTATTTATTTATTTATTTGTTTGTTTGTTTAGGGACAGGGTCTTGCTCTGTTGCTCAGGCTGGGGTGCAATGGTGCAATCTCAGCTCACTGCAACCTCCACCTCCCAGGTTCAAGCGATTCTCCTGCCTCAGCCTCCCAAGTAGCTGGGACTACAGGTGTGCGCCACCACGCCTGACTAATTTTTGTCTTTTTAGTAGAGACAGGGTTTCACCATGTTGGCCACGCTGGTCTCGAACTCCTGACCTTAAAGTGATCTGCTTGCTTTGGCCTCCCAAAGTGCTGAGATTATAGGCATGAGCCACTGTGCCCCACCAAAATTTCATTACATTTAAATACTAGTTTGGGGAGAGTTTATTTTTATTTCTTCTCATCCAAGAATATTGTACCTAATAACTTTAAAAGCAGTAGTAACCATCCGGAATATCATAGACTTTGGTGGGGGTTATTACCACAATAACCAGATATATGTTGTTCAGAAGATTACCACTGCCAACCCTCATTCTGGCAAACAACCCTTGCAGTGTTGCTGTTGAGGGCTGGCAGGATCTGTGTGTGGTGTGCATGTGTGTGCTTGTTACACAACCCTACTTATTTGTGTCATTACCTGCTAGGAGAAGCTCACAGCTCTCTAGCATTTCCTTTCACCACATGTTCATATGGGAACAGCTTCACATAATTTGCAGTTTGGGCATCTTACTATATTAATGTTCACCCCTTTCAGTGCACTGACTTTCAAACTGTGCCCTCAGAACTGGAGTCTGGGCTGCTGCGAAAGCAGGCCATGGGGGCTCCGGGCTCTTTCCTGCTTCCGCTGAGCAGCTCCACTTTATCTGGCTCATGTGCCATGGTTCTGCAAGAGAGATTTCATCCGAAGAAGAGCTTCCTGTGTTCTGAGACTGCACGGCTTATGCCACTGATTGGACATCCCAATGTGGTCCCATGTCAGATATGGGCTGTGACCCTTTGCAGCCATTTTACAATTCCCATTATTCTAGATTCTCACACCGAAAGGAAGGTGATAGTGGGACAAGTTAGATAGCTGGAAGAAATAATTCACTTGTAACTATCTGGCTGTTTGCAAATACCAACTAATATACAAATCCCGTCTGGCTCGTGTGGACTGCCCACCTGTGTGTTGTATGGCCTGCCAATTCCCGCATGGCGCGTGGTGGTCTCTGGGTAGAGCTTCCAGCAGGGTGTGGTGGCTCACGCCTGTAATCCCAGCACTTTGGGAGGCCGAGGTGGGCAGATCACCTGAGGTCAGGAGTTTGAGATCAGCCTGGCCAACATGGCAAAACCCCATCTCTACTAAATGTACACAAATTAGCCTGTAGTCCCAGCTACTAGGGAGGCTGAGGCAGGAGGATCACTTGAACCTGGGAGGCAGAAGTTGCAGTGAGCTGAGATTGCACAACTGCACTCCAGCTTGGGCGACAGAGCGAGACCCTGTCTCCAAAAAAAAAAAAAAAAAAAAAAAAAGCTTCCTAGTAGTTTCTGAGAAAACTGATTGCTAGTGACTCCTGCGTGAGATGTAGTATGTCTCAGAGAGAAGGAACGACCTCTTAACCAAACTCTGATACTGACATTGGAATTATAGCTGACTAGTAGGCTTCCATGACACTGAGGGAATTCCTATGTATATCAACGACAAACTGGTACATTCCTTAAGGCCAGCCAGCATCTTATTTATCTTTATCGCCCTGGCTCCCTTGCACCCAGGGGTTGTTTATTACCCATTAAAGTAATAAATGCAGGTAGCAGGGGAGTCTAATCTTGACACATTTCAGAGAGTTTTCCGACTAAGGATGGTGACTATGAATTAATCCAGTGATAGACACCAGGATTCCAGCGGAATCTTGCACTTCAACTCCTCTCTGTCCAGCTCCATGGGATTAGTGAGCTTTGAAAAGCAAAATGACTCCTCTGATGCCAGGCTCTAATGTGAGCTGAGTTGGGGCTGTATTTCTGTCAAACAAGATTACTGCTTGTAATCAACCCTAAAAAATGTGACAAGGAATACGAACACTAGAATAATGACTTCCTTTCCCAGAAGTTGGCGCTGATGATATTCAACTGTATGGCACGTGTATGACCAATGTCTTTAAAGCATGGAGTGTAAAAATCCTTGGCTTCGAGTTAAGCGTACCTGAGCTGTAACCTCTGCATTCTGCCTAGCGGAGAACATTTATCTTTTAGGGCCTGGGAAGTTGCAGTAAGACTATTATTTTGGGATTTACAGCTAGTGAGCTAAATTCTCAGCAACTTCATTATCTACAGAATGGCAGCAGTTAGGAAGACCAATTTCACCTGGTTTTAGGCTTGTTGTGGTCAGTTCAAGGGCACAATAGCTTCAGGACAGTATTTTTTAGGTTTTTATGAGCTATTTAAAAATACATGCAAAATCAAACCAAGAGTCTTGTTTAGGGGGTCCCCCCAAGACTGCCCACACTTTGGTGACTTGCTGAAAGTAATCAGAATATAGCTGTACTCATAGCTAATATTTATTTATTTATTTATTTAGAGATGGAGTTTCACTTTTGTTGCCCAGGCTGGAGTGCAATGGTGTGGTCTTGGGCTCACTGCAGCCTCTACCTCCCGGGTTCAAGTAATTCTCATGCCTCAGCCTACCGAATAGCTGGGATTACAGGCGCCCGCCACCACGCCCAGCTAATTTTTGTATTTTTAGTAGAGATGGGGTTTCATCATGTTGGCCAAGCTGGGCTCGAACTCCTGACCTCCGGTAATCCGCGTGCCTCCGCCTCCCAAAGCGCTGAGATTACAGGCGTGAGCCACTGCACCCAGGCTTATAGCTAATATTTATTACGGTGGCAAAGTAAACATGCACAGCAAGATCAGTAATGGGAAAGATAAGTGGAGTCTGGAGAAATTCATTTCCATGTTTCCTATGCTCTCTTTCCTGTGATAAGTCACATCGAGGTCGCCTTCCTTCCAGCAGTGAAAATGCAACTATGCCTATGTGATGTTTCTGCCCAGATGAGCCAGTTTGAGACTCTAGAGTTTAGGGATATTTCAGCAACTGGTCACATAGGCATTTTCTGCCTAGCAACCACCAAAATTCCAGACTGCCAGAGGGAAAGCAGGTGTTCACCATAGATCACATTGTTTGTATAAACAGCCTAAGCCCAGCAAAATGACCTTATCAGTTAGTAATGGAGCACACATTCCAAAAGCCATGTTCCCAGACACCAGCCAAGAACTAACCCTGCAAGCAGGCCCTTTGAAAGACAGCAGCCTCAGGCCTGCTGTTAACTCTTTTTTTTACATGAGTCTAACTAACAAGCCATTTTGAAAATAAATAAATCCAATGGGAAATAATGGTCCACTAAATAAATCATTGCAATTCTTTGCTGATCTCTCTCCTCTGGTATCTAAACAATTTGTTTCACATATAAAAGGCAACCACAAATTTGCATGGTCTTGCTGACACATAATGTAAAAGAATGAGACTGCTTCATGTAATTATAAGAAATAAATTTCAGGAGAATATATGAAGGTGCTTGTAATTGCAAGTTTTTTTGTTTGTTTGTTTAAATCTAGAAACAGAGCGTCTAATCTCTTTCTGGAATTCCTTTTTTTGTTGTTTGTTTTTTTGTTTCTCAGGCTAGTCTCAAGCTCCTGGGTGCAAGCCATCCGCCGGCCTTGGCCTCCCAAAGTGGTGAGATTACAGGCATGAGCCAATGTGCCTGGCCTGAGGCCTAGCATTCCACTTTTAAGCAACGAGAGAAGGATCAGAGTCTAAAGTTCATAGATTGTTTTTTGGCATGTGTGTCTCTGTGGCTGCCTGCAAGGCTCTTAGGAGCAATCACTACACACCAACTTTAGGCACAACTTCCAGTTTTTATTTGTCAGACCAGAGTAAAACTCTATTCCTTGGACAGTGCTTGATGTATATCAGAAAGCAAAAACTTAGATGGGGTTCAGTTTGCAGTTCGCAGAAATGCAGCTTTTTGGGAAACATATTTTTAAGCATAAAACCAGAATCTTGAGTCATTTCAGAAGCATTTTATTCTGGTTTTGGAACTTTGGATTCCATGTCTCCATCCAGCAATTACTGTCTCTTGTGCAGATAAATCATCTTTTTGTGGCAAAACAGGAAGCAGGGTGGTACAAAAACAATAGGAGGGAAAGGTACTCAGTGATTCACTGTATTTGCTTGACTGTTTCAGACCAAACCCAAAAGCTGAAACTACTTTGTAATAAGAGAGTCTTTAAAGGAAGTACACACCTGGAGCCGGTTCCTTCCGTTTCCTCTTTCCTTTGTGTTCCCCTAGGATCTAAGTCCATTCTCTCCTCCGTGCTTAGCCCTTCCCTCTATATTTGTTGAGTCCTGGCAACAGTCAGGGTGAGAAGGAACCCATTTCATTCACCATTGTCTCTGGTCTCTCTTCTGTGACAATATTATTATCGAGGTTTTCCTGCTAAGTAACATGCTGACTTCTAGCCTGGGATGGTTTTGTTTTCTGTTGACTTCTACATGTAGCATTACAGAAAATTTAGAAAAGAGAGAGAGAGAAAAAAAAGGCACCCGCAAACCCACCAGCCTAACATAATTACTGTGCTCATTTTCAAATATTTCCTGTGAGCCTATACCTGTATATGATTCTTTCTGTGGTTGTGATAATAATAGTGAGTGTATCTATCTATCTGTCTGTCTGTCTATCTATCTATCTATCTATCTATCTATCTATCTATCTATCTATCTATCTATCTAGATATCTATCTATCTATCTATCTATCTATCTATCTATCTATCTATCTAGATATATATACACACACCCCCCAAACTCTTTTATTTTGAAAACTTACAAACCTACAGAAAAGATGAAAGAGTGATACAGTGACGGTCTGGAGATCTCCTTTGCAAAGGAACATTTTTCTCTATTTTGGTTTTTTTAATTAATTAATTAATTTATTTATTTATTTTTGAGACAAGTCTCGCTCTGTCACCCAGGCTGGAGTGCAGTGGTATGATCTCGGCTCACTGAAATCTCCGCCTCCCGGATCAAGCAATTCTCTGCCTCAGCCTCCCGAGTGGCTGGGATTACAGGCGCCTACCACTATGCCCGGCTAATTTTTTTGTATTTTTAGTAGAGATGTGGTTTCACCATCTTGGCCAGGCTGGTCTTGAACTCCTGACTTCATGATCCACCCGCCTCAGCCTCCCAAAGTGCTGGGATTACAGGTGTGAGCCACTGCGTCCGGCCATTTTGGTTTTTAAATACCAAAAATTTGAAATGAACTAGGGCTCCTGGAAGAAATGGTTGATTCCAGGGCTGGGGCAGGGAGAGTACAAGATGAGCCTGGAACATATTGCTGTATTTAAAGCAAAGAACAGCTGAAAATGAATGGGGTATGAGTTTTCCAAGGTCAAAGAAGCCAGATTGAAAGGGCTCCCACTGGCCTTATTTTGGACAATTTGAACATCAAAAAGAACAATGACAGTATTAGATTACAACACATTTCATTTTCTGAAATTCCATGTGTCCATAATAATACTCAGAAAATACAAAAGTAAAGAAAAAAAAAAGCCAATTAAAAATGTAGACATCATCTCCGATGTAATAATGGATTCAAATAAGGGTCGTCAGTGGATGCTAAAGCCACTGGGTGAAAGTTGTAAGAAACAGAATATTCGTATGTTCTCGGAATAGCACCATAAATTCTTTATTAATTACAGAAGCTTGTATTTTGAACTTAACACCTCATATGCATTTTTCCGAATTGCATGAAGTTCATTTTTAATGACTGCACACTTCACCATTCACTCAACACACCCCCTATGTTAAAGCTTATTCTATCCCAGTCACTGTGCTGGGTGCTTGAATAAGCGCTTGAATAAGAACATGTTCCCTGACCTGGGGACTCATCAGGTAGTATAACTGTTCTCTAAATTTTGGGAGGTGACAGACTTTCGAGATTGTGATCAAAGCTGTGGGCCCACTTCCTGGAAAACTGCCCAAACATACCACTTCGTTGTTTCCTTACATTCATACCCCCAATGCTACCCCCCTCCCCTGCATCCATGGACTTTCTTCTAGGAGTCTTCAGCTACAGACCTTCCCATCCAGGAAAGGGCACAGACCTGCAAGCGCACAGTCCCAGCAGTGTGGGAAATGCTGGCATTAGAGCTTGTTCTCTCTTTCGTGGTTGCAACCCAGGGAATGCTCCCAGGTTGCCAGGATTAACTAACACTAAGATTAATATCTTTCTGCAAGTGGTACCATCACCCACACAGTGTGACCTGCCTGGACTCCCCTGGGGAAGCTCAGATTCCTCCTCCCTCATCCCCATTGCTCATAGTCAGCAGGTGCTGTCAATTCTTGTTGTTGGCATTCACTCCATCTTTTGTCTATTTTCTGCCATGCTGCAAGGGAGTATGGCCCAGAGTCAGGACTCTAGCTGAGTCAACCGAGTTCAAACTGGCTCTTTTATTTCCCAGCTGCCTATGACCTTGCTCTTCTGTGCATCGCTTTCTTTATAAAAAGGGGATGGTAATAGTCCCTACTTGACATGGCAGAAATGAAGATTAAGTTTCACACTAAATGTAAAGCACTTAGCATAGTGCCTGGTCTATGGTAGGAACTTAAATGGGAATTATGATGATGATGCTATTATTATTACTTTTCCTTTAGTTCCAGTATCTATCTCTTGCCTACTGCAAAGCCTCCTACTTGGTCTCTCTGCCTCCAGCTTGCTTCCTCCCAATCCATCTTCTGCTGTTGGAATGATCTCCCCACATTATTTTGGAACTTAAAATCCCCCCATGGCTTCCCTTGGTTTATAGGATAAAATGCACACAAATCCATATGGAGCAGCTTGCAGTTCCCTGAACTCCCCAGAGGGTTTTGCCTGTTGCCTCTTGATACACATTCCTGACCTGCTTAGCGAGAGGGGAATAGGGATCTATATCCTATTAGAATGGTTGTTCACGGAATCGTTGGGTGAACGAGGTGAATCAGAGGTGACAAGGTGGTGAATCGAAGGTGAATTATTAGGTGAATCGCAGGTGAGAGTGGCTCCTCCATTGTTCACAGAGTGTGCATTTCACCCTCCCAGGCATGCTTCTCTTACGTTGGGTGGCTCTGCTGTCTCTTGGACTTGGAGAGTAAGGTACTCTTTTCCCTTGCACAAATCCGACATTCTGTTTCCAGCACTGTTTGAAACTTGGAATCTCTTTGTTTCAAACTTGGAATCACTTTGCTTTTTGACTTTTGAGGTGCATGGTTGATGTTGCCAGGGGCCATTCCTGCACCATGTGGTGCAAAAATATTTTATTTCTGTGGGGACAGTATTGACGAGTAGGGTGGATGCTATGGATTTGACTTCTGGGTCTGCTGCTTATTGAGTAATTTTGTCCAAGTCACTACTCCTAAACCTCCTGATCCTCCTCCTTAGGGTCGCTGTGAGGAACAGTTGAGGTGGTGCTTTATAAACTCAACTGCTATCAAAATGCCACTTTCCCCGCTATGTTACACCTCAAGCAAAAGTGAACTGAAATTAACAAAAGATTCTATTTTGCTTTCTTTCGAACAGTTCTTTTAAACATTTAAAAAAACGTTGACCCCTGTGATTATTTGACTTCAACTCCATACCTTGAGATATTTTTTAGGGTAAATTATTGTTAATGAACCACATTTGAGTACACCTTCCCTTGGGGCGGGATAAATGTTGGTTAAAAGGTGCTCCTTTTAACTAGATCGTGGTGCACTGCAGTGTGGATGGTGTGGTGCCAGACAGGAATGGAGTTAATAGTACTACAGACTACCGTGTGCTTTTACCACCCTGCCTGGGTGGTATTCTACTGTTTACTATGAAATACAAAACTCATTCAAAGCAGACTAGGTTTTTGTTCCATTGCTCTTATATTTTATGGCTTCCAGGGGCCCTTTGTGAAGGAAATAAGTATAGTAGTAACACTGCTTTGGGGAAAACTGTGTACATGACAACCTGTTTTTAAAACATGCTGTTTCACAGGAAACGGATTTTAATATAAAGTATTGTAAGGAACTCATGCATGCTGGGAATCCTAATAATGCCATTACACATTATTAGGTTGGATAATAATTATTAGGTTGGTGGTTGGAATTTAAAGATTTTAAATTTAAAGATTTTAAATTCCAACCACCTCTTTCTGTTAATGGAGAAGAAATGGCTTAACAGCTGCCTTGGGGTAGTGTAAAGATGGACTATATGAGGCATTCCTATACCCTTTCCCTAGCACCTTGGAATATCTGTTTTCTTATGTGGGGAATTTATTGGGAACCAGAAGTCCTTGACAAGCAAACTTCACTATGACAAACCTTTCGTTTGTCAAGAGCCACATGTTGGCCAGGCACAGTGGGTCTGTAATCCCAGTTTATAATCCCAATGCTTTGGGAAGCTGAGGCGGGCGGATCACTTGAGATCAGGAGTTCAAGACCAGCCTGGCCAACATGGCGAAACCCTGTCTCTACTAAAAATACAAAAATTAGCTGGGTGTGGTGGTGCATTCCTGTAATTCCAGCTACTTGGGTGGCTGAGGCACGAGAATCGCTTGAACCTGGGAGGCAGAGGTGGCAGTGAGCCAAGGTCACACCACTGTGCTCTAGCCTGCGTGTCAGAGTGACACTCTGTCTCAAAAGAAAAAAAAAAGGGGGGCCAGGTGCAGTAGCTCACGCGTGTAATTCCAGTGCTTTGGGAGGCCAAGGCGGGCGGATCACCTGAGGTCAGGAGTTTGAGACCAGCCTGACCAACTTGGAGAAACCCTGTCTCTACTAAAAATACAAAATTAGCTGGGCGTGGTGGCGCATGCCTGTAATCCCAGCTACTCAGGAGGCTGAGGCAGGAGAATCGCTTGAACCACGGAGGAGGAGGTTGTGGTGAGCTGAGATCACGCCATCACACTCCAGCCTGGGCAACAAGAGCAAAACTCTGTCTCAAAAAAGAAAAGAAAAGAAAAAGAAAAGAACTATACGTTGACCATTGTGGTAAAGTCTTGTCAGTATAGTGATTCTTCTGTGTTGCTGCTGGTGATTTTGGTTTTGTCTTGCAAGAAAGGTACCATAAAATACGTTTTAAAAAGAGAGTTTTCATGATTTGGGAGACACATGCATACATAAGAGATATTTGCTGTGATTTTAATTAATGGTAGATAGACCTTTAAAAAAAACTTTTGGCCAGGCATGGTGGCTCACACCTGTAATCCCAGTACTTTGAGAGGCTGAAGTGGGAGTATTGCTTCAGTCCAGGAGTTCTAGGCCAGCCTGGGCAACATAGTGAGACCCCATTCCTACAAAAAATAAAAATAAAAGGTTAGCTGGGCATGGTGGCGTGTGCCTGTAGTCCCAGCTACTCGGGATGCTGAGGTGGGAGGATCGCTTGAGTCCAGAGGTTGAGGCTGCAGTAAGCTGTGATCGTGCCACTGCACTCCAGCCTGGGTGACAGAGCAAGATCCTGTCTCAAAAAAATTTTTTTAAAAGGAAATGACAAGGACCATTGCATGGTGACTGTAGTTTGCTTTTCAAAAATCATTATTCATTTGTTTTTAGATCAGTACTATCCAATATAACTTTCTGCACTGATAGAAATGTTCTATAATCTGCAGTATCATATATGGTAGGCACTAGGCACACATGGCTACTGAGCACTTGCAGTGTGACAGGTGCAAGTGAGGAATGGAATTTTAAATTTTATTTCATTTTAACTGATTTAAATTTAGATAGCCACTGTGGCTTGTGGCTACCATATTGGACAGTGCAGTTTAAAAATTTTCCCCTCTTCTTGGGAGGCCGAAGCGGGCAGATCACTTGAGGTCAGGAGTTTGAGACCATCCTGGCCAACATGGAGAAACCCCGTCTCTACTGAAAATATAAAAAATTAACCGGGCATGGTCGTGGGCGCCTGTAATCCTGGTTACTTAGGAGGCTGAGACAGGAGAATTGCGTGAACCTGGGAGGTGGAGGTTGCAGTGAGCCCAAATCATGCCACTGCACTCCACCCCGGGTGAAAGACTGAGACACTGTCTTAAATAAACAAATAAATTAAAAATTTCCCCTGTTCAAATGTAACAAGACACATAGGGACATATCTGTATTTTATGCCACTTCATACAATTTAACATGCAAGACTCTAATATCTGATAATTCTTCCCTGTGAGAAACATGTGTGTGTGTTTGTGTGTATAAAAGATTACTTAAAAAGATAGGTTAGTCCTAAGATACAGCTGGATGTCTTGAATTAAATGAAAATATACCCAGATACATCTAGCTTTTGACTTAAGTTTGTTCTGTGTGAAACAGAAATGAATCCGGCATAGAGTAGCACTCACAGCCCATATGTAGCACAGAATACACTCACATTTTATTGCATGTGCAAGAGCCACTGTTGGTCTGCATTCAGATGACCCACATTTTATTTCTAGCAGTTGTTTTTTATTGGCAGATGAGTGTCCTAAAATCAGCAAGTTCAGCAGTAACGTATATTTTGATAATTCTGTTCTTGAGTGTCATGGTTTATTTTATTGTCCTACCCCCAGTCTCTGAACACATATGAAAGACAATTAGTGAACCCAGTCATTAACCTTGGAGATGAATAAATTCAAGCTGAGCTTCATTTTGTTAAACTCAGCCTGTGCCATTTGGATGTGTTGGCAGAGCTTGGGGCAGACAGCCATCAGATAGGAAATGAGAGCTGTTAGGTTAGAAACAGGCCCGCCCAAGTCCACTTGCTAATGTGGGTAGGAAATTATACTTGGCATAGGAAACAATTCAGAAAATCATACACTTAGCAGTTTTTATTGGTTGTTTGTGTTTCCATGACTTTTTGAGGAGATACCAAGTTATGAATATATAACCCCCATCAATAGCAACATCTTATATTTTTGTATAGTTTTCAGAGCAAGTTTATACAGTTTAATTTGACTCTCAAAACATTTTGGTGAGTTTGGAGGTATTATTGCCACTTTTTCTAGACTCAGAAGTCGATGACTTGTCCAAAGGTACGTGGCTCATAAATAGTACAACCAGGAGTGTCGGGGGAAGATATGAGCCCACTGTATTCTTCCCTAGGCTTGGAGATGGGGACGGAAGTGGGTGTAAAATCTGGCACCCAAGCAAATGAAATTTCCTCAGTCCTTTGGCCCTTGTCACTTGTGTTAGGGGACATGCCCTAGTGGGTCCTACTGCCCTACCTGCAGCACAGCTTAAACCCCACCCTGTGCCCTGAGCTAGTATAATGGGAATTCTGGCTTCACCTTGAAGGATCTATGTGCCAAGTAAGTCACTTGAACATCCTTGACCTTCATTTCATCTCAGATAGGGAGTTGAGTGCAACTTCCAAATCCCCTTTCTTGGCTAATTCTATGACAAAATGTTGCATGGAACCAGAAAGGATTCTTCATTTGAGCAGGGAGAGTGCATGGATAGGATGTATCAACTTTTTTGGCTGTTGTTTTTTCCCCCCAAATATTGTTCAGTTATTCCTATGTACCAGTAGAAGTGATTTCTCTGAACTAAAGCCTAACTAGGAGGTATCTTTCTACTTGATTGGTTTTCAGGGTATGTTGTTTTATATGTTTATCTAACATATGTTGTCTTTTCTGCCAATTCTGAATCTTCTGTCTCCTCTCTTTATTCTAGTGCTCCGTCCCCACCACCTACGCTGTTTTTGTTCAAAAGTCAGAGAAGGGAGTGAGCATGCAAATCAGGAAACAGATTGTCTTTTTGTCTATACAGATTTGTCTATTATTTTGTTTATTTATTAATATTCAGTCAGTATGTTTAGAGTGAAATCTTTCTTTTCTAGTCTATCAGCATAGGGTTTCTCCAATTGTTCCCTTTCCTCGAAAAAAAAAAAAAAAGGTAACATTTCACCTGTTAGGGAATTCAGACTTTTTTTTTTTTTTTTTGAGACAGAGTCTCGCTCTGTTGCCCAGGCTGGAGTGCAGTGGTACGACCTCGGCTCACTGTAAGCTCCGCCTCCTGGGTTCACCCCATTCTCCTGCCTCAGCCTCCCGAGTAGCTGGGACTACAGGCGCCCGCCACCACGCCTGCCTAATTTTTTGTATTTTTAGTAGAGACGGGGTTTCACCATGACAGGCAGGATGGTCTCGATCTCCTGACCTTGTGATCCGCCAGTCTCGGCCTCCCAAAGTGCTGGAATTACAGGTGTGAGCCACTGCGCCTGGCCGGGAATTCAAACTTTTATTGCTATAAATCAGCAAAAGTTTGGCCAAGCCTGGGGATGGGTCAGGCATTAAACATTTCCTTGTAATATCATCTCCATAGATCAGTAGAACTCTAGTGGAGTGGATCAGTGTGCTGATTTATTTGGAACTGAGTAAGAGGAACCACAAACAGAGCCCACAGCTCAGAGGGAAAGTTGAGTTGCAGAGCTATCTCATGGAGAAGGTGTATTTCTAAGGGAACCCAACCTGGCGATATTTATGTCAATAATTGGTCCTATTTTGAATAGTGTCTGTGACTCAAGGTAATCAGGACATTCCATATATTTCTAATTTTGAAATTTGCATGATTGTGAAAATTATTTCTCCAACTCTTGGACCTATGAGAATGTTGGAAGGGAAAACTTTCATGCTGCTGACCTAAAATCATAGTGAAAACATGGTCTGAAGGAGAAAAGATTTCAAGGCAAGTGTAGAGAGTACGTTCACATTTTTTATGGCACTGCAGGGTGTTTTCTGGGTCTTGAGCCAATATGCATGTCTTAGTCCTCATGACCACCAAGTTCAAGCTCCTGTGCAATTTGCTGATTGTAGATGACTAGTTCCTCTGTAATGAGGAGGCGCTGTGATCCTCCAGCACAGAGGCCAGCACAGATCTGGATCTAGGGAGGTGCTGTGGTCCTTAAAACACAGAGCCAAAAGCCAAACTGCAGCTGAAAATAATTATAGCATTTGGCTAATGTAATCAGGGATACGCAGCTGTGTTCACTGTTCTCTAGTCCTTTCATGTTGCTAGAGGGGAGAAAAGAGTTTTTCCTCTACCCATCGTAGGTTCATGGCCGAGGCCCCGATAACAAAAAAACAGATTAACAAGCAAAAAGCATACAGTTGGGCACAGCAGCAGGTGCCTATAATCTCAGTTACTTGGAAGGTTGAGGTGGGAGGATCCTTTGAGGCCAGGAGTTGGAGACTAGCCTGGGCAACAGTGAGGCACCACCTCCCCACCCTCACACACACACTCCGGACCCATTTCTAAAAAAGAGAGAGAAAAGCATACAAATTTATTTAAGTATTATGGGAACCTTCATAAGGAAATGAAGACTCAAAGAAACAGGTAAACTCTAGTGTTTCTAAAACAGACCTGATGAAGACTAGAGACTCATGGAGAGTTATAATAGAGCAAAAAGAGTGTGATCTCATGGTAATATAGTAGGGGAACTTAGTAAGGCCTGTTTATTCAGATTCTTCCCTGGGATCCTGTGTCTTCAGAGATAAGGATGCTCGTTTCCTCTGGTTATGGGGGTTGGGGGTACCTCTCACCTGAGGGCCTTTTGACCTGCTTCAGAGAAGGTCAAAAAATCCTTCCTGGGTGTTATGACCTGCTTCGGGGGGTAAGGTCAGAGGAAGGTCAGAGAGAACTTCTTGCACACGCTGTCTCAAATTCCTTCAGCTTCATGCAATGTATACGTGGGGGCTGTTATGGTTAGAGTCATAATAGTCTAGGTCAGGGGCTGACAGACTTTTTGTGTAAGGTTACAGAGTAAATATGTTAGGCTTATGGGCCATATGCAATATGCCAAGATGCCATATTTTGGGGTAGTGTGTCCTGAACTCCCTCATTGCCAAAGGAAACAGTTGTCATCAGAAGAGTGAAGAACGAAAAAAACAAATAAACTGAAAATCCAGATAATATCGTATGCTATGTTATTACATTGAAGAACAAATTGACATCAGTAGGAGTAGGACTAAGTGATGCTCAACCTCAGATGGACTGAGATTTAGGCCCTAGTATGACAAGAGTAGATTCACAGAAAATAAATGGGTCCATCAACTCAGGCTTTCATTTTAAATCAGTTTGTTAATATAACACATCTAGTAGAAAGCAAGCAATAGCTATAGTGGCAGGAAGGCAATCTACTTTCAAGGCTTTCACTCAAGTTTAGAAATGATCAGTGGTCTTCAGAAGATTATAAATTTCAGTCTAAGTTGAAATGCGTTTTAAAATTTTCTGAATAAGTAACTTCCAGTTTATGATGAAAACAAGTGATCAGTTTTTCTGACCAAAGAAAGAGGCCATTGCATGTGATTGGACTGACCTCTTCCTGTGGTGATTAGAAAGTGCTAAAAGAATGTTCCTTAGTATTTTCTCTCATACTAAGGGGTTAATATGGAATGTGTTTGAAATTGCAAATTGAATAATTGTCCCGGTTTTTTTTTATACCTTGCTAAATTAGTTCTTCTTTTAATCTAGTGATAGATACAGTGATGCCAGTGATGACAGCTTTTCAGAGCCAAGGATAGCTGAGTTGGAAATAAGCTGAAACGAATACATGACTGGGAATAATGGGGACTGCCTGTGAGGGTAAGATGGAATCTTCGAGGATTGTTCATTTCTCTCATGGACAAGCTGTATTCATCTTGATATTGAGGAGGATATTATAGGACTTGCCTCACAGGATCTTGCTCCTTTGAGATGCTCCCGTTTGACTGGCAGTTAGCAGGACAGGCATGACAGCCCATAGTGCTGTCCAGAGTTAGTGTTTGGGGAAAATGGAATGCACCTTGGACCAGGAAAAAAATATATAAGTGCACCTATAAATGTATACGTGGGGGCTGTTGTGGTTAGAGTCATAATAGTCTAGGTCAGGGGTTGACAGACTTTTTCTGTAAGGTCAGAGAGTAAATATCTTAGGCTTATGAGCCATGCAGTTCCTGTGGCAACTACTCAATTCTGCTGTTGTAGCAGGAAAGCAACCATAGACAGTATGTAAGTGAACAGGCATGGCTGTGTTCCAATCAAACTTTATTTACAAAAACAGTTCGCTGATCCCTGGTCTAGGCCACTCATAGAAGAGCAGAATTCCTTGGATTTGTATAAAATGAAATGAAATAAAATAAAATAAAATAGTATTTTATTTCTTTGTAGGGAGATGCAAGAGACAGGCTTAGTATCCAAGGGCAGCTTATTTTTCTATTGCTCTATTATGCACTATTAGAATACCAGCCTGGATAGCTTCAGTAAATTTATGCTCAGTGGCAGATAGTGCCTGGATTGCCCTAGGCATTATGGCAGGCCTTCACTTGTATAAGTTGTTCTTTAGCAGAGACAGCAGCTTTTGGAAGACTTGTAAAGCGTTCATTGCTTTCCTGTGAGATCTCTTCATGTTCATCAGGGAAGATGCAAAGCTGTGTCTATTTAGTTTTTCCTCAAACATGGAGATCTTTTGGAGCAAGTCAAAATGGTCCAGAGGTTAGCTGGAGATATTGAAATACTTGTATTATTCTGTTCCTGGTGTTGCTAATATTTATATTCTTTTCTTTTAAGCATCTGAAATAATTGAAGGCAAGATGAAGGAACTATCTGAAGAAATCACTACACTCTTACAGAATCCCTCTGTTCTCCGGCAAACATGGGATGTAAAGCCTCACAGGGAATCTGATAATACATACTTCTGTGAATCAGAACCAGAGGGGTAGTTTTCTTTTCCCTCCAGAGGCAGCCTTTGGTACTTAAATATCTGTAGCTGATTAAATTTTTCCCAACAACCTCGCTGGGGAGAAAGTGTGTTCATATTTTGTCCAGTGGATCAGGATGTTAGGATGACGAGCAAGAGTCCAGGTCACCGTGCCTTTGCTGTGATGTATGGAAAGGATGGCAGGGAACATGCCGTAAGTAATTTTGAGTAAGAAAATGAGTCACTGTGTTACCTGGAACTGAGCCACAGATTTGTGTGTGGTCCAAGATCATTTCGGTTTCTTACCCTGTTTATTTCCTGGTAAAAGTAAAATTGAATAGGTCCAAGACTTGGGGGTATAATGCTTTGCCTCAGACACAAAATTTAAGGGGGTTCCAAAAAACTCAGGAATCAAGATCAGTAATACAGTTTGAGTATCCCTTATGTGAAATGCTTGGGGCTGGAAGTGTTTTGAATTTCAGATTTTGGAATATTTGCATATACATGAGATATCTTGGGAATGAGACTCAAGACTAAACATGAAATTCATTTATGCTTCATATACACCTTATACACATAGCCTAAAGGTAATTTTATACAATATTTTAAATAATTGTGTGCATGAAACAGTTTCAACTGCATTTTGACTGTGATTTCTGGAATGAGATCAGGTATGGAATTTTCCACTTCTAGCATCATGTTGGCATTCAAAAATTTTGGAATTTTGGAGCATTTTGGATTTTGGATTTTCAGATTAGGGATGCTCAACCTGTATATATACATTTTAATCGACGTGAAATTCACATAACATAGAATTAACCATTTTGAAGTGAACAATTTGGTTGCATTCACTGATGCTGAGCAACCACCACCTTTAGCTATTTCCAAAACATTTTCATCACTCCAAAATAAATGCCTGTACACACTAGCAGTCACTCCCTATTTTCCCCTCCACCTGTCCACTGGCAACCACTGATCTCCTTTTTATTTCTGTGGCTTTTTCTATTCTGGATATTTCATGTAAGTGGAATTATACAATATATGTGGTCTTTTGTGTCTAGCTTCTTCTGAGACAGTAGGAAGGGGGCTTGGCTTTGGCTCATCTCCACTAGAGCATTTTTTCATGCATTCCCAATGATCATAAAACCCATACTACTACCTCATTGACACCATACCTGCTAACCTTGAGGCTTTAGCCATACAAAGAAAATGGCCTTTCTATATTGTTCTTCTGTGCTCTCATAATGCTTAACCATGTCTTTTACTTAAACAATTCCAGGAACTGGCCTTAGGAGATCCAAAATAGGGAGCCAAGATTGCAGAGTGTCCCATCTTGGGAGGGAATGCTGAATAATTAATTGATTTACAGCCTTATTGCTGCTGGCCAGACCACCCGGTGACCCATTACTCGAGATAATCATCACAACCGGATGATGCTAACCTATATCCTCTACCCTTCGCGTGCTTTGTCTGGGAAAAGTCTTTTGGCCCCATGTCAATTTCTATTGCATTGAAAGACCAAGAGCCCCTGGTCAGTCAGGCTTCCATTTAGCATGATGTTTGCAAGGTTTACCCATGTTGTAGCATGTGTCAGAACTTCATTCCTTTCTATGGCTGAATAAAATTCCATTGTATGAATATACCACAATTTGTTTCCACCTTTTGGTTATTGTGAATAGTAATACTCGAACAATCACATGCAAATGTTTGTTGGAGTGCCTGTTTTTAATTCTTTTGGGGTGTATGCCTAGGAGTGGAATTGCTGTGTCATATGTAATTCTAACTTCTGAAGAAGGATCAGTAATATTTTAATGCAGTATTATTTAAAAAAATCAAAATTAGGCCAGGTGTGGTGGCTCATGCCTGTAATCCCAGCACTTTGGGAGGCCAAGACGGGCAGATCATGAGGTCAGGAGTTCGAGACCAGCCTGGTCAACATGGTGAAACCCCGTCTCTACTAAAAATACAAAAATTAAGGCCGGGCGCGGTGGCTCAAGCCTGTAATCCCAGCACTTTGGGAGGCCGAGGCGGGCGGATCACAAGGTCAGGAGATCGAGACCACAGTGAAACCCCGTCTCTACTAAAAATACAAAAAATTAGCCGGGCGCGGTGGCGGGCGCCTGTAGTCCTAGCTACTCAGGAGGCTGAGGCAGGAGAATGGCGTGAACCCAGGAGGCGGAGCTTGCAGTGAGCCGAGATTGCGCCACTGCACTCCAGCCTGGGCAACAGCGTGAGACTCCGTCTCAAAAAAAAAAAAAAAAAAAAAAAAAACAAAAATTAGGCGGGCATGGTGGCCCATGTCTGTAATCCCAGCTACTCGGGAGGCTAAAACAGGAGAATTGCTTGAGCCCGGGAGGTGGAGGTTGCAGTGAGCTGAGATCCCACCATTGCACTCCAGCCTGAGTGACAAGAGCAAGACTCCGTCTCAAAAAAACAAAAATCAAAATGAAAAAATTCACATTTGAACACAATATCAAATTTTCAAATAAAGACAGGATCCAGCCCTGCACCTCCTTCACCTCCCCCAGTCCTTACCCCATTCCCTGACATTCTTATCTAGTATACTTTCTAATTTTTTCTGTTGGATGTGCTTGAGATGACTTAGTTGTAGCTTACAGTTAAGCTTTCTAATACTAATTTAAATATTTTAATTGTTCAGTTAATTTATTTGTGGTGGTTTTGCCCACCCCCTCCCCTACTTTTTTTTAATGCCATAAGGTATTACGGCCTTATTTTGTAAGATGCCACAGAAAATTCATCTACCAAGCCCATACAAAAATGTAATGAGTAATTCTGGTAAACAAAAAAATTAAAGAGCTTTAGGGCCCTGCTTGCTAAAATTACAGCTTGAAGATCACAAGAGGCTCCAAATGAAAAGCCCACATGCACGGTAGGTTAAAAGCTGGAATAGGCCTCATAGAGAGGGGTTTGGAAGCTCAGAGGCAACACTTTTAACATCACAAAGGGGTAGTCAGTCTGGCTTAAATGGAAGTTTTCAATTTTAATGATTGTGATTTCTAATGTCACTTGTAACAGAGTGCTTTCCTGTGGGCTAATGATGCATGTAAACAGGACCAGAAAGACAAGGATGAGCACTTAAGAAACAATAAACCATCCTGTCTCCTTGAACTTGGAATGTAGGGAGGCACAGAAGGACAGTAGCATGGCTGTTTAGAATACAGGTACTGGAACAAGAGTGAGACATGAGCACATAGAAAGTTACTATAAATCATTACTCAACAAATGTTTCTTGAGCCAGGCATGGTAATAGGGGCCCCAATCCAGACCCCAAGAGAGGGTTCTTGGATCTCACGCAAGAAAGAATGTGGGGCAAATCCATAGAATAAAGTTTATTAGAGAAGTAAAAGAGACAAAAGAATGGCTACTCCATAGACACAGCAGCAGCGCGAGCTGCTGACCGGGTATACTTGTAGTTATTTCTTGATCATATGCTAAATAAAGGGTAGATCATTCATGAGTTTTCTGGAAAAGGGGTGGGGAATTCCTGGAACTGAGGGTTCCTCCCCGTTTTAGACTACATAGGGTAACTTCTGAACACTGCCATGGCATTTGTAAGCTGTCATGGTGCTAGTGGAAATTTCTTTAAGCATACTAATGCATTATAATTTGAGTATAATGAGCAGTGAGGATGACTAGAGGTCACTTTTGTTACCATCTTGGTTTTGGCTGGCTTCTATACCGCATCTTGTTTTATGGTCAGAGTTTTTATGACCTGTATCTTGTGATACCAGTCCTGCCAACCTCCTATCTCATCCTGTGACTAAGAATGCCTAACCTCCTGGGAATGCAGCCCAGT
This sequence comes from Macaca mulatta, assembly GCF_049350105.2. NCBI lineage: Eukaryota > Metazoa > Chordata > Mammalia > Primates > Cercopithecidae > Macaca > Macaca mulatta. Next base: position 16,255,553 of record NC_133426.1, on the reverse strand, counting down.
AGGTCTCAGCTTCATTTTACCCAGCCCCTATTCAAGATGGAGTCACTCTGGTTCAAATGCCTCTCACAGTGTCAGGTGCCAGGGGTGCAGTGGGGAGTAACCTCAGACAGAATAGAAAAGGAACTCAGTTCCTTTTTCACATATTTTTTTTTCTTTTCTTGCCTCACTGATCACAAGACCCACACCACTGCCTGGCTGACAATCGGTTTTAGATAAGGCTTTAGGCTTACAAAGAAAATAGCCATTCTTCTGTGCTCTCATAATGTTTAACCATGCCTTTTACTTAAAAGAATTCCAGGAACTGGCCTTAGGAAATCTAAACATCAAACTGAGGTTGCAGAGTGTCCCATCATGGGAAGGGAAGGAACCCTGAACAATTCACTTGCAGCCTCGTTACTGCTGGCCAGACCCCCAGGTGGCCCATTACTCAAGATAACCATCACAACTAGATATGCTAACCAGCGTCCCCTACCCATTAGGTGCTTTGCACAGGCCAGCCTGCATACCCTACCCATGATACCAATTCCTGTGTTTGCCTAATAAAAAAATCCCTACCACCTTTTCAGGGAGTCAGCTTGAGGGTCCTTGTACGTCTGGTGTCTCCCCTGCACTCGAGCACAAGCCCCAAGATAAAAGCCTTGTCTGAGAAATCTGCTTGTCCCCATGTTAATTTTTATTACACGATGGGCCCAAGAGCCTGTTGTCTGTAATAAACCTGCCTTCAGACCTGACCACCTCTTGGGGGGAAGGCAGGCTTTAAACAAATTTCCCTATAGAGGGAAATAAGTACTTAATTATATTAATAATTGTGATATATTTAGAGGCTATGACACGATCAAAGAACAAGGATAAGGGGGCTTGAAAGAGTGTAAAATGGGGTCCCATCAGAAACTAGAGAGCCAAGGACAGCCTCCTGAACAAAGCAGGTCAATATTTTACCTGGTTTTGTGTGTGGTCACACAGTGCAAAGACAATGGGCCGAGAGCTCTGAGACCCAGTGGGGATGTGCTTTTCCTGACTGACAGGACAGTTGGGTGAATGGTGGCACTGTTTCAATGCTATCTTCATCTGCTTGATGTCAGCCTACAAATGTCAATCACGTGAAAGTGTAGGCTAAGTGACAATTAAGAATGGAGTTAGGGTTGGGCATGGTAGCTCATGCCTATAATCCCAACATTTTGGGAGGCTGAGGCAGGAGGATCACTAGCTTGGCAATATAAAAAAAAAAAATTAGCTGGGCATGGTAGTGCATGCCTATACTCCCAGCTACTCGAGAGGCTAAGGTGAGAGGATCACTTGAGCCTGGGAGGTCAAGGCTGAGGTGAGCTGTGATGGCGCCACTGCACTCCAGCCTGGGAGACAGAGTGAGACCGTCTCAAACAAACAAACAAACAAACAAACAAAAGAGCTAGATGGCTTATGGAGAAAACAAACAAGCAAATAAGAATGGGTCCCTTCCAATCTAATTGTCACTTTTGTTGATGTGTTTCCTTCTTGTACTTTCTATTTTGTTAAAATAAGTACTAACATACACATCTGTACTCTGTTAAAGTCAGTGCCAGACATTGGCCCTCACCACCATTTCTCCTACAGCTAAGATTCTGCAACCCAAAGGTGCCATAGAAAATCGGGTAAGGTGGCCGGGCGCGGTGGCTCAAGCCTGTAATCCCAGCACTTTGGGAGGCCGAGACGGGCGGATCACAAGGTCAGGAGATCGAGACCATCCTGGCTAACATGGTGAAACCCCGTCTCTACTAAAAATACAAAAAACTAGCCGGGCGAGGTGGCGGGCGCCTGTAGTCCCAGCTACTCCGGAGGCTGAGGCAGGAGAATGGCGTGAACCCGGGAGGCGGAGCTTGCAGTGAGCTGAGACCCGGCCACTGCACTCCAGCCTGGGTGACAGAGCGAGACTCCGTCTCAAAAAAAAAAAAAAAAAAAAAAAGAAAATCAGGTAAGATACTTAGAAATGTGTAGGGGAGGGCTGGGTGTGGTGGCTGACGCCTGTAATCCCAGCACTTTGGGAGGCCGAGGCAGGTGGATCACGAGGTCAGGAGTTCAAGACCAGCCTGGGCAACATGGTGAAACCCTGTCTCTACTAAAAACAGAAAAAAATTCCAGGTGTGGTGGCATGCGCCTGTAGTCCCAGCTAGTCGGGAGGCTGAGGCAGGATAATTGCTTGAACCTGGGAGGTGGAGGTTGTAGTGAGCCAAGACCACGCCATTGCACTCCAGCCTGGGCAACAGAGTGAGACTTCGTCTCAAAAAAAAAAAAAAAAAAAAAAAGTGTACGGGAGGAAAAATATTTTTTTTCTCTTCCCATTCTAAGTTCATGGCTGAGGCCCTATAACAGAAGACAGATTAATGAGAGAAAAGTGTACAAATTTTTTAAAGTTTTATGTGACACATGAACCTTCATAAGAAAATGAAGACCCAAAGAAACAGTTAAAGCTGAGCGTTTTTTATAGTAGGTTTGGTGGAGTGGAGATTGTGAATTCCGAAAATCTGAGACAGGTCTCAGTTAATTTAGAAAGCTTATTTTGCCAGGGTTGAGGACGTGCACCCATGATACAGCCTCAGGAGGTCCTGATGACATGTGCCTAAGGTGATCAGAGCACAGCTTGGTTTTATACATTTTAGGGAGACATGAGACATCAATCAATATGTGTTAAGATGTACATTGGTTCAGTCTGGAAAGGTGGGACAACTCGAGGCAAAGGCGTGTTGAACCCAGAAAAATTTGAGACAGGTCCCAGTTAATTTAGAAAGTTTATTTTGCAAAGGTAGAGGATGTGCTCATGACACAGCCTCAGGAGGTCCTGACGACATGTGCCCAAGGTGGTTGGGGCACAGCTTAGTTTTATACATTTTAGGGAGACATGAGACATCAATCAACATATGTAAGAAGTACATTGGTTTGGTCTGGAAAGGCAGGACAGCTTGAAGGAAAGGCGGGACCGCTTGAAGCAAAGGCAGGAAGACTCAAAGCAGGGAGGGGGCTTCCAGGTCATAGGTAGATAAGAGACAAATGGTTGCATTCTTTTGTGTTTCTCATTAGCCTCACCAAAGGAGGCAGTCAGATTTGCACTTATCTCAGTGAGCAGAGAGGTGACTTTGAATAGAATGGGAGGCAGGTTGGCCCTAAACAGTTCCCAGCTTGAATTTTCCCTTTAACTTAGTGACTTTGGGGCCCCGAGATTTATTTTCTTTTCATATTTTCCCCCTTTTATTTCTAAAAATCTTTTGGAGAAAGCATTTTAGGAGAAAATGAGTCTCTGGTCTCAGGTTTCATCTGATCTCTCATGGCTAGGATGGTTTATTCCTAGATGGGTAGGTCCCCAGTTATTAGGAAAGTTCATTTTTAGCAGGTTGTGAAGTCTTATGTCCTATGAAGAGAAAATGGGGGAGGAAGGGATAAAAACAACAATAAACAAAGAACAATCCTGGAAAATCGATATAGGCCACATTACTCTGAAGTTTATATATCAGTAGGCAGGGATGAAAGTGGCTTATGTACATAAGTAGGTTGCTGATATTTTCTTCTGAAGTTTAAACTGTCTGGCTTCAGTTTGCAGGGCTTTCCAAAAGCACAGCTTAGTTTTCAGTGACTCGAAATTAGGAAAAATGGGGGAAAAAAGAAGGAAAAAACTTGAAAACATCACTTTGAAGACTTGTAGCCAAGAAAAATTAGAATTCAGTCCAAACTGTAAAAAATAATAACAATTGAAAAATATAAGGCAAGGCTAGAATCTAACAATAGGTGTACTATAGTTTTTGAAACATAATTTTTCTCTCTGCAGTTTCCCATTTTTACTAAAGAGAAATCATGGTAGGACTGATTTGCTTTGTTATACTTGGCATGATTATTTCTATAAAGTGCAGCAAAAATAATTATTTTTTTACATAGGCTTTTAAATTGGCTTTGATGGAAATTTGTTCCATAGAAGGAATCTCGGATAAGACTTTTTAAAAGCCAAGCTCAGCCATGGATTTGTATCATCAAATACCTATGAGTTGGGTGAATTCCTCCCCTCTTGAGGTTCTAATATAAACTTGGGGTTCCTGGGCCTGTCAGAAAGTGACATGCTTTACTTACCACAGGTCAGGAACCCTGTACAGGGACAGTGTAGACTAGGTATGAGGCCAGTATTTCCAAGGGGCTTTTATTGGTTCCTTAAAGGAAAGGACACCATTCCAGTCAAAGCCTTGGCAAAATAACCAGTTTCTCCAATTGTGTCTGAAAACAGATTCTTATTGCACTTATGCAAATAACTGTGTTGCTGTAAGTTAAGAATATTCACAAATAGTTTCCAAATTCTGGAGAAATCAGGTAGAGAGAAACAAATATATTTTAAATTTTGTTCATAGGCATATACTAAATTGTTAAAAGCTGTCAGTAGTGCAAAAGAAAAGTTTCCTGACTCTGAAAAAACAAAACAAAGGATCAGCAACATTTTAAGCAAAAAGTCAAAAAGATGACCTCAGTCTTGTATTGGTTCTGTCCATGCAGTTAAGTCCTGTTCTGCCTGATATTCATGAATATTTCACTTCTCCATGAGTCCTAAAAGTTTTTCTTCTATTCTGATGTCACAATCTTCAAAGTTATCAGACTTGTACTCAAGAGCACCTGTTAGAGTTTTATAGATGATTATAAAACCACCTTCTAAAGAGGACCAAAACAAGATAACAATTGTCTATGGATGACAAAAAGTTTAAGGGCAGCCATAGTCAAGGACACAATTGACATGGAGATTCGTTACCCCTGTGGCACACAATAATTTAACAACAGTTATAATTATTACTGATAATGTACACTAAGTATATTACAATTATAGTCCCATAATTTTGGAACACATATCAATAACATATTTATACAAATACAGCCCCAAAAAACCCAAACACCATTTCATATTTGACAATGTTTCCTGTATAATTTTTATACCAAATAAGTCAAATTATGTTATTTTTGGACTTTAGGGAAACTAATATCTTAAAGGATTAATTAGGTCAGAAAAAGACATAATTTACAATTTGATTTTGGAAAGTCTGTCAAATATCAAAGGTTTAAAACACTTGATCTCACAGGTCATTGTAAAACAAGTCATTCCTTTGACCAAAGTGATAACTCAAGGACTTCAAAAAAAGGAGAAAACCTTCATTCTTTGAGAAAGGAGACTTAATTTTCCAAACAATAAGCCCTAATAAAAACATCATAAAGTCAATTATATTTGTTTTTTGAAATTTTATAAACAATCTATAAAAATTTTAATCTTGACCGTAAGATATGACTTCCATAAGCCTTTTATAACCTTTATGACCTTTATTAAGCAGTCGGTTAATGCTTCAAGAAAATCTTGTTAATTTGACATAGGGGCACATATGCTGGTCTTGCATCAGTGTGTCTTTGACATTAATGATTAATTTATAGAGAAATAGAACTTACTTTATCTCTCAAAATCAGCCCTTACAATCTCACATGTCCATGTCTTCCGTGATAGTCCCTGGGCCTTGAGGCGTTGAATAGCTTTAATTTCTGGCCCTGTGTCTCAGGAATGCAGTTTATTTTGATTGACATCTTCTACCAGGCCTGAGGATGAAGCTATAATTGCTGTCAGTGTTTAAGATTTAGCAGAACTTGGTATCCTTTTTAGACCCGGAGTCAAAGCCCTGTAACTCAATGTCACAAATACTTTAAGAAGCACATACATCTTTCTAGATATACAGATGTAATAACCTTAATTTAAAAAAATTTCAATCTCAGTTTTTTTCCTAAGCAAACCGAAACTTAACTGTTAGGCCTCTGAGCCCAAACCTGCATGTATACATCCAGATGGCCTGAAGTAACGGAAGAATCACAAAATAAGTGAAAATGGCTGATTCCTGCCTTAACTAATGACATTACCTTGTGAAATTCCTTCTCCTGGCTCAGAAGCTCCCCCACTGAGCACCTTGTGACCCCCCGCCTCTGCCCGCCAGAGAACAACCCACTTTGACTGTAATTTTCCACTACCTACCCAAATCCTATAAAACGGCCCCACCCCTATCTCTCTTCACTGACTCTCTTTTTGGACTCAGCGCGCCTGCACCCAGGTGATTACAAAGTTTTATTGCTCACACAAAGCCTGTTTCATGGTCTCTTCACATGGACGCGTGTGACAATAATAATGGCATAGGTATTGTTTCAATAAAATGTAAAGTCTGTTAGGCCAGTTACCAAAAGGCAAAAGAAAAGGTCTGCAATGCACAGAATATTATGCTGGAAGAAAACATTTCCTTTAGACCTTTAAGAAAACATTGTTAGCATTAGTCCACAACAAACAGAACTTAAGGAAAAAAACTTCCACGAGCTAAAAATGAGTTGAAGGAGAGCTTTACTGTTTCTCACCTTTTAAAAGGGGAGAGAAAACAGAAAATGGTGAGATGCAATAAAAGTTGAACTTCATTGCTTCTAACCTCCAAGCTGTCCTTCTTTATTCCCGGGCATAGGCCAAACTAACTTAGGGAGGAACTTAGTTTATAGTTTAGCTTTGAAACAAAGACGTTAACAGTCCCTTCCCAAAACAAACCTTACTTGCCCATGGACTAGACTGCCTAAAGCCACACAATTAGAAGTCATGGTAATCTTACTAAATCTAAGATGTAGCTATTTTTCTTTAAACCAATATCAATGTCTTATTTATTAAAGTTTACACAAGCAAATATTATTCTGTTTTGGACTGGGTTTATACTTTTGTAATCCTTATGCCAAATTTTGATACCTTATATTATTTGGCAGGGATAAGTATGAAATTGCTTGATTAATAAATGCAAACGAAAATGTATGCTGGAAATTCTTAAGACATTTCTAATATTACTTTACCAATAATTTTAAAGCTAGCTTATTTATTAAAGATTTTACTTAAGTTACATAAACTTGAAAAAGCATTTGACTAGTGTTTTCTTTTTTCTTTATAAAGTATTTGATTCAAGCGCTTTATTTTTTTAAGCCACTTAATTACAGCTCTTTTATATATCTTCAGTAAACACTGTGTATGCAACACAAATACATAGACGTATTAGGTATGCTGATAGAAATACATGTTACAGATTCATAAAAACCTTTTTTTCCCCCATCTTAGACTTTCAAATTCTTGACAACCTGTTTTATTACCCTAGGCAGTTGTCAGCTAATTAGCTTTAAATTTGCATATTAAAGGAAACAACTCAGGTGAAAATCAAAAAGCAAAATTTACATCCTAAGGTACGGAGAGAAAAAGTCTGGTGTGCTAGAGGGAAATTAAAATGGATTTAATTGCCAATTAAACATAAAATTATAGAAATTATAAAGGCCTTTCAAATACACACACACACACACACACACACACACACACACACACACACAGATCCTGTAGCTTTTACTTCAGAACTTTAACCATGAGAACTTTAGCCATGAGATAAATACAAATTCACAGGCTTGCAAAATAAACCTGTTTGATCCAAACAGTGGTTTTCATCTTAATAGAAAAATAACAGCAGATTTAAAGTAGGCAGAAAAGAAAAACAGAGAACAAGAGAACTTAGAACTCTATAGTTTGCAGGTCAACCTTAGGGCTCTTTTTCCTTAATGTAAATGAGCACAAAAACCACATTACTTCCATTTTACATAAACTCTGGCAAGTAGAGGTGCCATGAAACCTAAGGAGTGCTCGAAAGGAGGTCATTCTCCTTGTTTTCTCCTCAGTTTTAGATTGTCTCCTACATTTTTTTTTTTTTTCTTAAAAGGAGGAACTGAGCTGTGGCCTAGGGGTTTTGTGTGGTGGATCAATGTGTGCTACTTGTGGGCAGGACTCTACAGTGTGTCACCACTGAGTTGCTTCCACCCTCTTACCTGTGTCAGCTTCTCTCTCCAGAGGTCTATGACCTTGAAGAAGGCTCAGAATGCCTGGTGATCAACCCTTATGTGTGTTTCCTGGATGGCCTTTTTTTTTTTCTTTCTTTTTTTTTTTTTTGAGACAGAGTCTCGCTCTATCGTCCAGGCTGGAGTGCAGTGGCGCGATCTCGGCTCACTGCAAGCTCCGCCTCCCGGGTTCCCGCCATTTTCCTGCCTCAGCCTCCTGAGTAGCTGGGACTACAGGCGCCCGCCACCACGCCAGGCTAATTTTTTGCATTTTTAGTAGAGAGGGAGTTTCACCGTGTTAGCCAGGATGGTCTCGATCTCCTGACCTCGTGATCCGCCCGCCTCGGCCTCCTAAAGTGCTGGGATTACAGGCGTGAGTCACCGCGCCGGCCAGAGCCTTTTTAAAAAATTAATTTTTGTTGGGGATTTCCCTGTGGGGCTACTGCCACTGGGGTTAACCCCCCAGACACTCCCATGAAGCCCCTGGTCACCTGGGGCACCTTTTGGCTGGGAGGAGCCAATGTCCTTTGTTTTTGGAGCTGAGAAAACTCAAGTCTCTCATTTACCTATGAAAACAATAGTTCAGTTCCTGACGCAAATGAGCACAAACAAGCTGAATTGAGATTAATTTTGGTAGAAAAAGCAATAGAGAAGACCCCTTAGAATGCAAGCCTGAACTAGAATTAAGATCCTTAACAAATTCCTAGGAGAGGAAAAAAACAGCCAAGACCACTTCCTGTAAAATGTGCTCAGCCACCCCTACTTTGTAGCCCTGTCCGCCATTACACACACCAAGGTCAAATCCTCTCACAGTATGTGGCAATCTCTGGTACCGCCAAAGCCAAAGAGGTCAGGCCAGGCAATACAGGAAAAGAGAGCTTTCATCCTGAGAAGAATCTGTCCATGACTCTTGAAACTCCACAAAAGAAACAGAACACCCCCCACAAAGAGGTAAGTGGCACCTTTGTTCTGAATTCTTTAAAGGGGTTCAAGTCATTAGAAGCCTTCTCTAGATTTTTTGGTACTGCAGATGGCAAAGGGAAGCAGGTATAGGGTGGAAGAAAAGTAAACAAAAGAACTGTTTTGTTTTTTTAAAGACAGGAAGCAAACACAGAAACCAAGGGCATCGTTTTTTGTTTTTGTTGTTGTTGTTTTGTTTTTTATTCCTCTTTTGCAGCTGCAAGGAATTTGGGCCAAATTAGAGAGGCTTTGTTACCCATAATTCAGAATTCTCACTCAGATTTGACTAAGTCAGGTAGAGTTAGTCAAATCTGATGGGAGAAAGACCGGAACAAACAACAACAACAAAAAACCCTCAACATGATCACTGAGTGCTCTAATGGTGAAGAGAAATTAAGACCAGCTGGTAGTTTAACCAAGACAAAACCCCAATTCAGCTACTTACCTAGGGATGGGTCTCAGGCTGAAGACTGCTTTCTACCATCCTAGAAGCAGGGAAAAAAACCCTCAAACTCATCTTCCTTGCTGGGAGTAAGTCAAACTCTTTAAAGGAGTTACCTGCTTTCCATTGTCATGGAAACAGGAAATCCTACCTTCCCTGTTGGAAGCCAGGAAAACTCCAAAAAAAAAAAAAAAAAAAAAAAAAAAGGAGTTGTATAGCAAAATAAACTTTTGATCTTAAGCGCAAATTTTGGGGATTCTCTGGAGGGGGTGCTTCCAGACCTCAGCAAATTGTCCTATTGATTTGAGCCATAAAGTTAGCTCAGGCTGGTACCAAGCACTGATAGGAGATTTGCCTAAGGCCAGGGGCATCTCCACGCAGAATTCCTTCATGATTGCCAAAATATGAACCCCCAAAGTCTGAGACAAGTCTCAGCTAATTTAGAAAGTTTATTTTGCCAAGGTTGAGGACATGTGCCCATGACACAGCCTCAGGAGGTCCTGACAACACGTGCCCAAGGTGGTTGGGGCACAGCTTGGTTTTATACGTTTTAGGGAGACATGAGACATCAGTCAACATATGTAAAATGAACACTGGTTCCATCCGGAAAGGCAGGACAACTGGAAATGGGGAGGAGGCTTCCAGGTCACAGGTAGGTGAGAGACAAATGGTTGCATTCTTTTAAGTTGCTGATTAGCGTTTCCAAAGGAGGCAATCAGATATGCATTTATCTCAATGAGCAGGGGGATGACTTTGAATATAATGGGAGGCAGGTTGGCTCTAAGCAGTTCCCAGCTTGACTTTTCCGTTAGCTTAGTGATCTTGGGGCACCAAGATTTATTTTCCTTTCACAAGATTAATGGAGGAATATGATAGGGCAAAGAGTATGATCTGGGGTAATGAACTGGGAGAACTTAGCAAGGCCTGTTCATTCACATTCTTCTCTGTGTCCCTGTGTCTTCAGAGATAAGAATGCTCCTTTGCTCCAGGTCTAGGGAGGGCGCCTCTCACCTAGGGTCTTATGACCTCCGTCAGAGGAGAAGGTCAGGGAAAGGTCAGAGAGACCTTCCTGCTGTTGTGGTTTCCTCAAATTTCTTCAACTTCAAATACTTGATATGCTAAAGTGACATATTTTGGGGTAGTGTGTCCTGAACCCCATCACAAGCAGCTTCTTTTTTAAAAAAATATTTTCAACTTTTATTTTAGATTTGGGGGTACATGTGCAGGTTTGTTACTTGGGTATATTCCATGATGCTGAGGTTTGGGGTACAAATGATCCCATCACCCAGGCAGTGAGCATAGTACCCAATTGGTAGTTTTTCTGTGTTTTCTCCCACACTCTCTCCTCAGTCTAGAGGTCCCCAGTGTCTATTGTTCCCATCTATTTTCATATGTACCCAATACAAGTAGCTTCTGATCTTTGAGACTGATATCCCTGAATGTCACTAAAAGATGACGGCAAATTCTGTGGACGTCATTCAGTTTCATTGCTCCTGAGTGAGGCCCACTTTCCATCCCTGTGGCTTTGTCAGTATTACCTGCTTCCTCTGAGACAAGTAACAGTGAAAAGCTGGAGAATCCAGTTGATACCATTTGATCATAGAGCTCATTTTTAAGCTTGAGTGTTGTCTTAAACTTTCATCTTTCTCTTCAACAAGAAATTGTTTTGAAGATAGATGTGTTGCTTTGATTTGTTTTCTCTGAGGGAGACTATGCTTTTGGTCAACGTGCTGGGAGAATTCTGTAGAGTAAGATAAAAGCCTAGAACCTGGAGGTTGGAGCCAGCATCCCAGGAAACTAAAGTTTTCCAGGCTGAATCATCCTCTCAAGGGGATTCTCTGAGCTAGAGAAACCTCGTCACATGCCACAGACTAGGGTGATGAGTCTACTTGTCATGATAATCACTTCTGTAGAGAGTTTAATGGTAAGAGATTGATATTTGGATAATTTATATGATCTACATTTCTGGAATAGCAGTTTCTGAGTTGATTTGCACAAGTATGTATAGTTTCAATGTTTTCAGAGGTACAAAGATGCAAAAGTAATTTTCAACCCAGAATGAGACTTCTTTGTTGCCACCATTGATTCATACCAAGATTTCTGATAGGATGAGATATTTTTTTCGTGGCTTTTGAAACATCTTTGCTTTTCTGAGGGACTATCACAGACTCCATGGTTTTATCTCATAAACTAGATGTTTTTCTCCTGTTCTACCATTATCTTTCCTTTTTTTCAAACTTCCTAAGCATAATTCTTTTTTTTTTTTTTTTTTTTTTTTGAGCTGGAGTCTTGCTCTGTTGCCCAGGCTGGAGTGCAGTGGCATGATCTTGGCTCACTGCAACCTCTGCCTCCCGGGTTCAACAGTTTCTCCTGCCTCAGCTTCCCAAGTAGCTGGGATTACAGTCATGCACCTCCGTGCCTGGCTAATTTTTTCTATTTTTAGTAGAGATGGAGTTTCACTGTGTTGGCCAGGATGGTCTCGAACTCCTGGCCTCAAGTTATCCTCCTACCTCAGCCTCCCAAAGTGCTGGAATTACAAGCGTGAGGCACTGTGCCCAGCCCTAAGCCTAATTCTTTACTTGAATTAAAAGATTTATTTTAACCTGTTTAAGAATGAAAAAGTAAAGAGCATGATTACAAATTCTGTTTTGTACAAAGGAGGCGTTATTTAAAGATGTGACTTCCCCCCACCTCCTACCGCCAACAGGCTCAAGCCTGCCTATTTTTGTAAATAAAGTTTTATTGGAACACAGCCACACCCATTCCTTTATGTCTTGTCTATGGCTGCTTTCATGCTACAAAAGGAGAATAGCTGATACAGAGATTCACAAAGCCTAAAACTTTTACTATCTGACCCTTTACAGGAAAAGTTGGTCAACTGCTGATCTAAAGAGTGTGATGTGAGAAAATCTTTTTCAAGTCTTCAATAGAATCCAAGTTTTAAAAACCCTTTTTCTATATAGTGAAGATAGTCTCTTAAAAAGGTTTTAAAAGAATGTACGACATGAGGTTCCAAAATAAAAGGTCACAGAAAAGTCTCTCGTTACCTCTGTCCTCAACTACTTTGTTCCCTTCCCTGGACATCATGTTACCAGATTGTTTTGGGTTCTTCTAAAGACATATCATGCAAAGATGATTTTTTTTTCCATATTGTTTAAGCAGCATTCTTATTTCAGATGAGATTCTACTTCTCTATTTAGTGAAAACGATAACTATGAGAGATACTAAGGAAAAATGTACAGGGAAAAGGCTAATAATTAGTTCAGACTGTCACAGGTATTGTGTACACACTGATGGGCTTGACTCTGAGTGATGCAGCAGAGAATACAGAAGACCTGTAAGATATGATCCAGCTGGGAAAGGCCTTAATACAATGCTTGAACCAAATCCTGAGAGATGAGTAGGAATTGAGTAGATGCATCATTGTATTATAAATGCAGGCAAGACCAATTATTGGCTAGCATCCCAGACACTTCCCAAAGATGCTCCTGAGGCCCAGTGTGTCCAGCTTCTCAAAAAATGCTGCCCAGAATCAGCATCCTGAAAGTCATGAGTCACTGTGAAAGCTGTCACTCTTCTCATTAACAGGCAGAGACATCCCAGGTTTTAGAAGAGCTCCAAGATTCCCTTTCTCTTTCCTTCTTTACGCTAGCTGCTCTGTAGACCTATGCTGTCCAAAAATTACAGTGTGAGTCACCAGCATGCATTACTCTAAATTTTCTAGCAGCCATGTTAAAAAGTAAAAAGAAACAGGTGGGTTGGGCACAGTGGCTCATGCCTGTAATCCCAGCACTTTGGGAGGATGAGGCGGGCAGATCACTTGAGGTCAGGAGTTCAAGATCAGCCTGGCCAACAGGATGAAACCTCGTCTCTACTAAAATACAAAAACTAGCCAGGCGTGGTGGCACGCACCTGTAGTCCCAGCTACTTGGGAGGCTGAGGCAAGAAAATCACTTCAACCGGTAGAGGTTGCAGTGAGCTGAAATCGTGCCACTGCACTCCAATCTGAGAGACAGAGTGAGACTCTGTCTAAAAAAAAAAAAAAAAAAGAAAACAAACAAGTGAAATTACTTTTAGTAATTGAGTAATTTTAACCCAATATATTTAAAACATAGATTCCAACATGTAATCAATATAAAATTTACTAATGGGATATCTTACATTCCTTTTCCCATGTCAAGTCTTCAAAACTTGGTGTAAATATGACACTTCTAGCATATCTAAATTCAGACTAGCCACATTTCAATGCTCAATAGCCACATGTGGTAATGAAATGGGAAAAATTCCCTTGTCCCCCTTGCAGAGTGTGCCATAGTGTTGTGGCTTGCTTCTTCAGTGCCCTGCTTGTCGTACCCCTACGGGAAGCATGCAGATGGGCAGGTTGTGAAGAGCGTGGGCTCCGACCCCGCAGTAGCATCTAGGGTTGAGTGTTTACAACTCCCGAAGCCCCAGTGGGCATGTGTTACAATGTGCTCTTTCAGTTTTGCCGTCCACAGGCGGCTGGTGTTAATCAGCTCAATTAGACCCTCTGTCTTATTGCAAGGACAGAGGGCTTTCTGTATCCCCAGTTCTTGCCTTAGTGTACTGGAAAAATCAGATCACATGTAGGCTTTATTGAATGGCAGAAGTAGCTCTCAGCAGATGGATGGGGAGCGAGAAGGGGGATGGAGTGGGAAGGTGGTTTTCCCCTGGAGTCAGGCTGCTCCGACTGCCCTCTACTGAACTCCGCGTCATCCCATCATTCTGCAGTCCATGGCTTGCCAGAGTCTGTCAGTGTGTTCTTCTGCTGGTGCGTTTTTCTGCCCCTCTGCTTCTCTAGATGTCCAGCCGCTTGTGTGCTCTTCTGCTGGTGTGTTCCTAGCTGCTTGTGTCTCTGCCCACTAGGGTCTCAAGGGTTTTATGGGCACAGGATGGGGGCATGGTGGGCCGGGGCGGTCTTGGGAAATGCAACATTTGGGCATGAAAACAGAAATGCCTGTGCTAACCTAGGTCCATGGGTACAGGCCTTGGGGTGGAGCCCTCGCCAGGGACCCCACCCTTCTCCTCCCAGCACTTCCCTGCCCTCCTACCATGTCAGTAAGTAACAACAGATTGAAAAGCACAGCTTTAGACTGTATAAAAGGGATGTGCAGTGTTAAAGAAAAATTATTCAATGTTACTTGTTAAACAACAATAAGGAAGGGCCTGGCGCCATGGCTCATGCCTATAATCCCAGCACTTTAGGAGGCCAAAGCAGAAGGATTGCCTGAGCCCAAGAGTTCGAGACCAGCCTGGGCAACATGGCAAAACTCTGTCTCTATACAAAGTACAAAAATTAATCAGGCATGGTGGTGCATGCCTGTAGTCCCAGCTACTCGGGAGGCTGAGGTAGGAGAGTCACCTGAGCCCAGGGAGGTTGAGGTGCAGTAAGCCATGACTGCCCCACTGCACTCCAGCCTGGGTGACAGAGTGACACCCTGTTTCAAAACAACAACAACAACAAAAAGAATAAGGCAGACTTTATTCAAGGGGAGGGGGACTATCATGATAGGTGTAGTGATCACTGCTATGGGGTCTTGCTTTGGGGGAGAGAGATTGGGCTCAACTCCAACAAGGACAAGGGGTGATTTGTAACCAAGGGTCAGGGTGGGATCAGTAGATGGAATATTACTAAGAGGAAACACTGGGGTAAATGGGATTCTTCTAGACCCAACAGAATTCTTGCTGAAGGCAGGCCAGGGTTGTAAAATATCGAGGGTGGTAAGACACCAAGGGTGGAGGGTTTTCACTAAACTGACTTAGCAGGATTCTTATGCAAACTGAATTCCACAAGGACAGAGAGGGAAGCCCAAGATCAGGCCTAGTTGAGCAGAGGGCTCAGAGGAGCTTGACTGTAGTTAAGGAGAGAGTCTTTGTCAGCAGATCTACCACTTGCTCATGGCAGAATCCCAGGGTATAATTCACAGAGCACGAGAATATATACTAAAATCCTAAGTCATCTAACCTTTGGTTATGTATATTTCTGTGTTTGGGATGAAACCAGTATAAAATGGCCATGTATGAGGCCTGGTATTGGGCCCAGTAGTCTGTCATCTTTCTTGTTTCTTCCAGCAGCTCCCCAGGACCCCTAGCCCTACCACACAGCCTCTGGGTTTTGAGAAAGTGCTTGCTTCTCTTAGAACTCTCTAGATGCTGAATAGTTTTTTTTTTTTTTTGAGACAGGGTCTTGCTCTGTCCCCCAGGCTGGAGTGCCGTGGTGTGATCTAGGCTCACTACAACCTCCACCTCCTGGGGTCAAGTGATCTCAGTCTCTCGAGTAGCTGGGACCACAGGTGCATGACACCATGCTCAGCTAATTTTTTAGGGTTTTGTAGAGACGGAGTCTCACCGTATTGCCCAGGCTAGTCTGAATAGCATTCTTGAAGAGGAAAAAGACATAGGTTAATTGACTTTGCTGTTCTAGCATCTGCCACTCTCTACCCAAGACCATTGTAGGGGAAATTTACTTGGCAGGTTCTTTCAGAGTCCCCTTAAGAAGGTTTGCAAGTAACGAGTACTTTCTGCATTCAAAGGAGAATAAGCATTTGACAGCAAAATCTACTGATTGCCAGTGTTTTACTTCTGTATTTCATCCTTGATTTGGGCATAGTTTAGAAAAAGCCAGGCTTTTTGGCAAGCTTCAGATGGAAACTACCATTGATGAGCAATTTGGCCCTTCTCATTGTTAGGACTAAAGAAAACGGAGGTTTTTAACAAAGAAATATTGAGACACGTGGATCATTCAGCTCATCAACAAACCTTTTATTGAGTCAACTTTGCCAGTAGGATGCTAGACAGTGTAATACAAAGGTGACTTAGACCCCTGTGTTCGGAGAATTCTGTCTTATTTTCAGGGCAGATAGAGAGAGATTCACATATGAGTAACATCTGCATCCTTTTTTTTTTTTTTTTTTTTTGAGACGGAGTCTTGCTCTGTCGCCCAGGCTGGAGTGCAGTGGCCGGATCTCAGCTCACTGCAAGCTCCGCCTCCCGGGTTTACGCCATTCTCCTACCTCAGCCTCCCGAGTAGCTGGGACTACAGGCGCCCGCCAACCCGCCCGGCTAGTTTTTTTGCATTTTTTAGTAGAGACGGGGTTTCACTGTGTTAGCCAGGATGGTCTCGATCTCCTGACCTTGTGATCCGCCTGTCTCGGCCTCCCAAAGTACTGGGATTACAGGTTTGAGCCACCGCGCCCGGCCGACATCTGAGTCTTTCAAGAGTGCTTCAATGTGGTTGGGTGTGGTGGCTCATGCCTATAATCCCAGCACTTTGGGAGGATGAGACAGGAAGATCTCTTCAGCCCAGGAGTTTGAGACCAGCCTGGGCAACATATGGAGACTCTGTTTCTACAAAAAAAATAAAAAATAAAAAATTAGCTGACCATGGTGGTGCATGCCTGTAGTCCCAGCTACTTGAGAGGCTGAAGTGGGAGGATGGCTTATACCTGGGAGGTTGAGGCTACAGTGAGCTGTGATTGTACCACTGCACTCCAGCCTGGGCAACAGAGCAAGACCCTGTCTAAAAAAAAAAAAAAAGTACTTCAGTAGAGGGATAGAATAATGGCTTGGCATCTTACTGGGTAAGTGAGTGATCATGTGAGTGACAGGCTTCCAGTATTACTGAGAAAATCTGTGTAGCTTTTCACATACATGTGGACATGCACAAGAATGATTTACTCCAACCTAGGATATAGATTGGTAGATTTGTGGAATTGTGACATGGTTTATGAAAGGACTCTATAATAACAATTTTGGCACTTTCAGCATTTATTAAATTTGTAAATTGCACAAGAACCCCTTTCCATGGCTCTCCTGATTCCTGGCTACTTCTGGCTTGATAATAAGTGATTGTATATTAGTGTAATTTTTTTCTAAGCTAAAAGGGAAAAATGGTAACCTAGGAAGCCTGCAGCAAGTAGGGAGTCCCTAATGTTAATAATCCAATCAAAGTTGTTTTACTATGTCAGTTAACAAGGCAAACCATAATTGTAGAGTAGAAAATCATTCAAGTGTCTATGTAAATGATGTCTTTCTTAATTTAGAAGTGATATTTGACATTTATTAGAAGTTTGTTTTACATTTGGTATGTAGTCTGGGTCTGTTGACCTCAAGAAAGAGGACATTCTCTCTGGTATGCCAGACTACGTGGCTGGTCCCACAGAAGTAGGAAGCCTGGTGTCTGCTATGGACTGCATGTGTGTGTCCCCTCCCAAATTCAAGTGTTAAATCCTAATCCCCGATGTGACGGCATTTGGAGGTGGGCCCTTTGAGAGGTAATTAGGTCATGAGGATGGAGCCCTTATGATGGCATTAATGCCTCTATGAGAAGAGACACAAGAGAGATGATCATTTTCGGCCAAAGGCAAGGTGGCTATCTGCAAACCAGAAAGAGAGGCTTTACCAGACACTGGATCTGCTGGCACCTTGATCTTGAACTTCCCAGCCTCCGGGACTGAGAGAAATAAATTTCTGTTGTTTAAGCCATCCAACCTATGATATTTTCGTTACAGCAGCGGAGACTAACACAGTATCCAGAATACATCGTTAGTAACACTATGAAGTACATATATATAATGTTATTTCTCTGTATTGATTAGGGGAATATGAGGGCAAGAATAACCTAATTTCTGGGTTACATCTTGCAAACCCGGGATTCACCAAGGATCTGGTAGCCAAAGCCCACTTCATGGAGAAGTGATACCTTTTTATTTAAGAGAGATGGGCTTAGTCCTCAAACAGGATACCACTGGCCCAGAGAAGAGCAAATTGCCTGCCCAAGGTGGCTGCCCTGGAAAACTACTGAAGTGATTTGGATAAAAGTCAGCCTCTAATATCACAGCATCTTCTTGATCTGAGTGTGGTAGTATGTTTCTATTTTCTCTTCATTTAATCTGAAGCCATGCAATATGAATTGACTGGTTTTAAAATGGCAATTATTTGCTCTTGGTATCTTTCTGGTCTTATAGAAACAGCCTAGCTTAAACTGAATTCTGGCTCCAGGCAGAAATAAGAATTCAGAAAGAGCATCATAGGAAAAACAATACGTAACCTAGAATACCACTTAGAAATACAGCACACGTCAGGTAAACACTTAAGATGTTTTTGGTTTGTTTTGCCCTGTTTTCTTGGCTTCCTCAATTGCAGCTTTACTCTTATGCCCCTCAGGAAGGCAGCCATGACGGCACTTTAGGGGTAAAACTACTTAGAGTTTAAGCCCTAGGAATAGGTTTATTGTGAAGGCAAAACTGCTGTTGGTGGGATTCCACAGCTGTGGGAGAACGCGGAATGCTTATAAATTGACAAGCCAATCAAGATAATTTATTTATGGTCCACACCTGAGGGTATTTTAGCACTAAATCTTTTGATGTGAAAAGAAAATAGTGAAGAAGGTAAACATCATGGTGTACACTTATTAAATAACTGAAATGTCTTTTTTATTTTTTATAAGGCATCTTTATTTCCCCCTAAAACACACATGCAAGTGACCTTATTATGCAAGTCAGCAAATCCGGCTGCTGAACACTTTTTAAGCCCCTTTGCCATAGCTTATTTAACCTTAAGAAATCCTATTTTATGACAGTAAACAAAAACAAAGTGGGAAAACTGTAAATAATTTATATGTAACATAGCTATATAAAAAGTAGAAGTATAAATCACCTGTATGTAAAATAGCTATGTGAAATAACTTTAAAAAGCATTCCCTTGAGAAAACATTAGGACTATTAACAATGGTTATCTTTGAGTGGTGGGGAACATGGGTGAACTTTTTTTTCTTTTTCTAAATTTCTTTTTTTTTTTTTTTTTAAGAATCACCCAGAGTGAGTCAGTAAAATATTTAACTTGTGTTATTTATTTAATTAAAAAAAAATCTCTGACACAGACAGCTTAGTTCATCATGCATCTGCATTTACGGCTTACATATTTACGGTCAGTCTAAGCCTCCTGTTTTTGTTTCTGTATTCTCCCCACCCCACCATGTTCTTTTTTTGTTTTTCTGAGACAGAGTCTCGCTCGGTCACCCAGACTGGAGTGCAGTGGTATGATCTCGGCTCATTGCAGCCTCTACCTCCTGAGTTCAAGCAATTCTTCTGCCTCAGCCTTCTGAGTAACTGGGATTACAGGCGCCCACCACCATGCCTGGCTAATTTTTTGTATTTTTTAGTAGAGATAGGGTTTCACCATGTTGGCCAGGCTGGTCTCGAACTCCTGACTTCAGATGATCCACCCGCCTCAGCCTCCCAAAGTGCTGGGATTACAGGCGAGAGCCACCATGCCCGCTCCATGCCTTTTTTTTTTTTTTTTTTTGAGACAGAGTCTCACTTTGTCACCAGGGCTCAAGTGCAATGGTATAACAGCTCACTGCAGCCTTGAACTCCTAGGCTCAAGTGATCTTCCCGCCTCAGCCTCCCGAGTAGTTGGGACTCCAGGTGTGTACCACCATGTCTGGCCAATTTTTAAATTTTTTATAGAGACAAGTTCTCACTCTGTTGCCCAGGCTGGTCCCGGACTCCTGGCTTGAAGCAATCCTCCTGTCTTGGCTTCCCAAAGTGTTGGGATTACAGGTGTGAGCCACTGTGCCCAGCCCCCACCATGTTCTTGAAAAGATAATGTCCCTGAAATATTGATAGTGTTGTTTTGTGCATATATTTGTGTTCTATTTACCAAAATGGCACTGTGCTATGGTTCTTATTATATACTTTACTATTATCACTCAACACCATGTTTTAAGTCTACCCCATTGCTACCTGTACATTTAACTCATTGCTTTGGGGTGCTGCATAGCATTCCTTAGTCTAGATCCGTCACCTTTTACTTATGTATTCCGCGAGTTGCCTCCACCCTCCTGCTACCACAAACAAAGGCTATCCTTTAACACATGCCCTAATGGAGCTATGTGTGAGTTTCTTTGGAATACACATATCCAGCAGTGGAACTGCTGGGCCATGGAAATAGGCACACTTAATTTAGCCAAGACCAGTCAGTTGCTTTTCTGGAAAGTAGCTGCACCAGCCTGTCTATGCCAGCGGGGTCCCAGGTCCCCATGTATTTGCCAAGCATTATTCACCTTTCTAGTT
Organism: Macaca mulatta; assembly: GCF_049350105.2. Lineage (NCBI taxonomy): Eukaryota > Metazoa > Chordata > Mammalia > Primates > Cercopithecidae > Macaca > Macaca mulatta. The sequence goes on along the minus strand of NC_133426.1, from coordinate 16,235,186 downwards.
TTTGCCCTTCTAATGGGTGCAAAGTGGTATCTCTTTTTTTTTTTTTTTTGAGACAGAGTCTTGCTCTGTCACCCAGGCTGGAGTGCAGTGGTGTGATCTCGGCTCACTGCAACCTCTGCGTTCTGGGTTCACACCATTCTCCTGCCTCAGCCTCCTGAGTAGCTGGGACTACAGGCGCCCGCCATCACGCGTGGCTAATTTTTTTTTGGTATTTTTAGTAGAGACGGGGTTTCACTGTGTTAGCCGGGATGGTCTCGATCTCCTGACCTCGTGATCTGCCCGCCTCGGCCTCCCAAAGTGCTGGGATTACAGGCGTGAGCCACCGCGCCGGGCACAAAGTGGTAGCTCATTGTTGTTTTAATTGACATTTCTGATTGCTGGTGATGTTAACCATTCTGATTTCTACTTTTGTGCACTGCTTCTTCTTAACCTTTGTTTTTTCCCCTTTGACTTCCAGACTTTAAAATGTGTCTGTGCATATATATATATATATATATATATATATATATATATTTAATAGCCTTATTGAGATATAATTCACATACTATACAATTCACCCACTTAAAAAGCATTGATTGGTTTCAGTATGTTCAGAATGTTGTGCAACAATCACCACAATCGATTTAAGAACATTTTTGGCCAGGCGCGGTGGCTCACACCTGTAATCCCAACACTTTGGGAGGCCAAGGTGGGAGGATTGCTTGATCCCAGGAGTTCAAGACCAACCTGGGCAACATAGATCCTGTCTATGAAAACACAAACAAAACAAAAACATTTTCATCAGCCCCCCAAAAAATGCCATACCCATTAGCAGTCACTTCCCATTTCCCCCAATCCTCCTAGTTCTAGGCAACTGTTTTCTGTTTCCATAATAGATTTTTCTGTTCTGGACATTTCAGTAAATGAAAATATACAATATGTGGTCTTTGTGACTGGCTTCTTAGCATAAAGTTTTTTTTTTTTTTTTTTTTTTTTTTTTTGAGACGGAGTCTCACTCTGTCACCCAGGCTGGAGTGCAGTGGCCGGATCTCAGCTCACTGCAAGCTCCGCCTCCCGGGTTCACGCCATTCTCCTGCCTCAGCCTCCCAAGTAGCTGGGACTACAGGCGCCTGCCACCTCGCCCGGCTAAGTTTTTGTATTTTTAGTAGAGACGGGGTTTCACTGTGTTACCCAGGATGGTCTCGATCTCCTGACCTCGTGATCCGCCTGTCTCGGCCTCCCAAAGTGCTGGGATTACAGGCTTGAGCCACCCCGCCCGGCCAGCATAAAGTTGTTTTGAGAGAGAAGAATTGAACTAGGAATTTTAACATTTATAAAGTATTTACAATTGCTAGATCCTGAGACTACAAATAGAAATATGTATAACAGATACTGGTTTTTTAGACCATCTAATTGGTAAAAGTGACGAAAAAGAGAAAAGAAACAAAACACATAACTTGTAGAAAATATCTACAATATTAAGCCAAACAAAAAGATTAACTCACAGTAGTGTATAATATTAGCCCATGTATACTTGCATAAAACAAAGACAGGACTGATGTAAAAGAAAATGTTATTGGCCAGGCGTGGTGGCTCACGCCTGTAATCCCAGCACTTTGGGAGGCCGAGGCGAGTGGATCATGGGGTCAGGAGTTCAAGACCAGCCTGGCCAAGATGGTAAAACCCCATCTCTACTAAAAATACAAAGATTATCTGGGCGTGGTGGCATACACCTGTAGTCCCAGCTACTTGAGAGGCTGAGGCAGGAGAATTGCTTGAACCTGGGAGGCAGAGGTTGTGGTGAGCCAAGATCACGCCATTGCACTCCAGTCTGGGCGACAAGAGCGAAACTCTGTCTTAAAAAAAAAAAAAGAAAATGTTATTAGTGTTTATAGTTGCATGGCAAGATTAAGGATAATTTATTTTTCTTCAAAATTTCTATAGTGAACCTGTATTTTTTCAACAAACAAAAAATCTAAAGTGATAATAAAATGATAGAAATGTAAACTTAAAACCCATCTTTAAAAGTAATAAATCTTTCTCAGCTATAGTGCTAAATTTTTTTTTAAAGTAACAAATCTTTTTATTATGGAAGCTTTACAACATTACACAAAAATAAAATGAATGTACGATAAACCCTCAACTCACAGCACTCTTGTTTTATATATGTAAGTGTTTTTCAAAGTTGAGTGTGCATCAGAATTATCTGGAGGTTCTGTTAAAATACAGATTGCAGGGTCCCACCCTCAGATTTTCTGATTTTATGGATCTGGGTTGGGGCCTAAGAATTTGCATTTCTTGCAAGTCCCCAGGAGATGCCTGTACTGCTGTCTGAGGACTACACTTTGAGAATCACTGACTGATCTATACCCTCACCTACTTCTACTGCTACCTGGATTATGTGTAGGAAATCCTAGAAATCATTTCATCTGTAAATATTTCAATATGTATCTCTAGGGAATAAATATAACCGCCATACTGTTATTATATATTTTAAAACGCCTAGGCCAGGCACAGTGGCTCACGCCTGTAATCCCAGCACTTTGGGAAGCCAAGGTGGGCGGATCACGAGGTTAGGAGATCGAGACCATCCTGGCTAACACAGTGAAACCCCGTCTCTACTAAAAATACAAAAAATTAGCCGGGCATGGTGGCGGGCGCCTGTAGTCCCAGCTGCTCGGGAGGCTGAGGCAGGAGAATGGCGCGAACCTGGGAGGCGGAGCTTGCAGTGAGCCGAGATTGCGCCACTGCACTCCAGCCTGGGTGTCAGAGCGAGACTCCGTCTGAAAAAAAAATATATATATATTTTAAACACCTAGTGATTCCTTAAAATAATCAAACAGCCAATCAGTGTTCATGCTTCCCTGTCTCTCATATATATATATATATATATATATTTTTTTTTTTTTTTTTTTTTTTTTTTTTTTCTTCCACAGTTGGCTTTTTGAACCAAGATCTATTCCAGGCTTTGTCTTGCATTTGGTTGATCTGTCTCTTAAATTTCTTTTAATCAGCTTAAAAGATTAAAATCTGTCTGAAAAATAAAGGATGAACATAGTGTGGTCCTTGCCTCTATTTCAGAGGATGAGTGCACGCATCATGCAGGTCAGACTCTGCCAGATCATCTAATCCAACTACATTGTGAATTCACAGCTCAAGGAGGCATGTTTAGATTGGGCATTCCCTGTGACCTTGTTGATCATACAGCCCTGGGCAAAGGGTCCATGGACTCTGGTTGCTCAGGCCATGGTTTCTGTCTTCCACAGCTTGATTGTTCACTTCCCTTGGATTGTGTGAGCTTCCTCAGTGTGCTTCCCGTGAATCTCCCTGCAGCCCCTGCCTTTCTTTTGTGCTTATTGCTAACGTTGGTTTTTGTTTTCCAGCAACCAAAAGAATGTATATTAAGTCAGAAATTTGTACCTAGAAGAGGGATTTTGCAAGCAACAGACCCTAGAATGTGAAATGAGTTGTGGCGAATGGCAGAGTCCCCATTTTGCTATAATAAAGGGCAGCAAAACTGTTGATCAGTCTATGGCTTGTTTCCTCCTGGGACTGTGTACCTGCCTGTAAAAATGTAAGGATGTTTCCCAGCCTAGGCTATGTCTTTCTGCCTTTCTCGAGGTGCTTCAAGAGGGAGAGCTAAGCATTGGCTCAAGATGGTCCATATGACAGCAGAAAATGAGACTGATGTATGGTTTCATTAAGATTTTTTTTCTTCTAGAGTTGGGGTCTCACTATGTTGTCCTGGTGGTCTCAAACTCCTGAGCTCAAGCAATCTTCCAGCCTCAGCCTCCTAGGTAGCTGGGACCACAGGTGCGAACCACCATGCCTGGCTATGGTTTTATTAAGGAAGTATACACCCTGACCAATGATGCACATGTCAAGGGTCTGTCAGTCATGCTGTCTTAGAGAGTGGGCTGCTAAGGTGATATAGTGCCCAGCAGGGGAATCTTCCCCACTGCCTATCTCAGGTGGGGCCTTGGAGGACCCTGGGCAATAAAAATCCAATGGGCACAACCTGAGTTGACCAAGAACCTTTCTCCATGGCTATGGAAGTAAGTTAATGAGTGGACATTTACAGAAAATGGTCCAGAAGGATCATGTTCGTTCTTTTCCTTTTACTGACCATTTTTGGTCCCCACTCCTCACACTGTATATTGGGGTAACATTCAGCCCGCAAATTGCAAGATCATGGGAAGACACATCTCATCTTGCCTGAGACATGGACGTCACCAAAAGATCCTTTACTTGGGAGTTGAATGGGAGATTGGCTGTGAATTTGGGTTGTCTCCTAATGGAGAGGGGGTCAGTTCATTTTTGGCTGTATGTGAGATAGCTGTATTGTATTAGGTGGTAGCATTTTTTAAATGTGTGCATGGGAATAAAGGGGTGTGTGTGTGTGTGTGTGTGTGTGTGTGTGTGTGTGTGTGCTGAACTACCAAGGATAGACTCTTATATTTATCGTTCTGTTTTCCCAGAGCAGGGAAGAAACCTGTGTTAGTCAGGTTTCTGCTGTGCTAGTGGTACATAACAACTAACCTCCCAAATCTCAATGGCTTACAAAAGCAAACATTTATTTCTTACTTGTGGGTCTGCAGGTGGTTTCGGCTTTGCAGCATGTGGCTTCTGGCTGCAGGTTGGTTTCTGGTCTGCTCCATATATCATCAGTGGCTACCCACAGTGTGTTCTTGTGTCCAGTGGCAGAAATGTGGAAAAGAGACCAAGCCAAACCTCGCAAGCACAATTAAAGCTAAAGCTTTAATTTGCGGCTAAAGCAAAAACAGGACCAAGCCCCAAATAAATGAGGGTTGGGATTTATTCTCGACCCACAGCAAACCCTGGAAAAGGAGGGGAAGGAAGACTTGAGAAAAATATAATCCATTCGACTATACTCCCCCTTCTGAGAAATCAACCATGTGGTTTAAATGTGTTTCCTTTCTCAATAGACTGCATTGTTACCCATTCAATTGCTCATGTCAGTAGCCTAAGATAAAAGAAAAGTTCTGGATTGGGAAGAGAGGAGCATTTGTCCAGTGTGAGATCTATTGAGTATGAGGTGAGTCTGGGATAATCAGAGAGGTAAGGAGACTGTTGGCTATACAGATCTAGAGTGAAGCCATTTTGGTTGTTAATTTTCCTACCTGAGTTCCTACAAGTTTCATGAGTGGGGCGAATGGCAAATGTTACTGGTTTCTTAGGGTCCTCTCACTAAAGTGTCCTTATTTGGTTACCCTCGTGAAGTTACTCTGGGTTCTCAACAACGACTGGTCCTGTTTCCTTTCTTTTTTTTTTTTTTTTGAGACGGAGTCTTGCTCTGTCGCCCAGGCTGGAGTGCAGTGGCCGGATCTCAGCTCACTGCAAGCTCCACCTCCTGGGTTTACGCCATTCTCCTGCCTCAGCCTCCCGAGTAGCTGGGACTACAGGCGCCCGCCACCTCGCCCGGCTAGTTTTTGTATTTTTTAGTAGAGATGGGGTTTCACCGTGTTAGCCAGGATGGTCTCGATCTCCTGACCTCGTGATCCACCCGTCTCGGCCTCCCAAAGTGCTGGGATTACAGGCTTGAGCCACCGCGCCCGGCCCTGTTTCCTTTCAAATGTAATTCTGTGTTATTAAATGCCACATCAAGGTTCTCTGTGTGAAATTCCATGCAGGTTTTTATTACTTCAGAGAAGTTCTGTGACCAAAGAGCATTGGCAGGTCCTATTTTTCAGTTTCAGCCTGTTTTGGTTCACTGTTTGTAAAGATTCTCCTGAAAAAGGAATTTCTGTGTTTGTGTAAATACACTTGAGTCATCATATCTTGTGCAAATTGTCTGTATTGATTAATGGTCTCTTGTTTGCTTCCTTTCGCTTGTTGTATTTATAGCTCACATTACTTATAATTGTTGGACAACATAATATGGACCAGATGGCTTCATTATTCTGAGTTTCACATTTTGAATTTTAAACATTGTGTTGGACTGCCTGTGGCCAGCTGTGTCCTGGAAGAGATGATGAGGCCAGACCACAGTTCAAAGATCTTGGGCCAGATACCATGGACATTAAGTGCTTTTGAGGTTATTAGCATTTGAGGTGTCCTCTGGTCCCCTGCTGTGGTTTCACTTGGAAGCTCTGACTGGAAAGCCAGAGAGAGAGAGGGAGGGAGGGAGGGAGAGAGACAGAGAGAGAGAGAGAGACTGTGCATGAAGATCTCCTGATCATGTGAATGTCCTATGATTGCATTGTATTTGAAAAAGCTTTTCACCCGTAAGCTCATAGAACTTATTATACTTTAGACATTTTAAGTATAGCTAGTAATATTTAAAAATAAGAGTATAAATCAGGGTCCGTAGGAAACAGGTATCATACTCAAATAGGATAATAGAACAATGATTACCTGAGGGACTATTACCTGAGGGACTATTTACAATGGTATGTCCATCGAGAGTTGTATATCTGTGCAACAAAATGGATGAATCTCACAAATTTGGTGAAAGGTAAAAGATGTCAGATACAAAATGGAGCATACTGTATGGTTCTGTTTATATAAAATCCAAACATAAAACTAACTGATGGCAGTAGGAGTAAGAATAATTGGTTACCTTTGGGGAAAGTGATGATTTGGAGTGGATATGCTGGGGGCATTTGGCACTAATAACATTCCTTATTTTGCTCTGAGAGTGAGTACATGGGGTAAATTCATTTTGTGGAAAGTCATTGAGGTGTATACTTTTGATTCCTGTATTTTTCAGTATTTATGTGGCACTTCAGTAAGAACTGTCTTGAAAATGCCATATGTTTGGAAATTAACTAAAGTGTGTCTATAATCATGAGTAAAAAAGAAATTATGATGGAAATACAACTTAATGATGACAATACTTCATGACAAAACCTGCAGGAAGCAGGTTAAACAGTACTATAAGGAAAATTTTCAGTCTTAAATGCTTACATTGGAAAGAAAGAAAAGCTTAAAAATTTGAATCAAGCATCCAAATATAGCAGTGAAACTTATTATTTTTAACTTTTATTTTAAATTTGGGGGTACATGTGCAAATTTGTTACATAGGTAAACTCATGTCACAGGGGTTTGTTGTACAGATTATTTCATTACTCAGGTATTAAGCCCACTAACCGATAGTTATTTTCCTTGATCCTCTCCCTCCTTCCACCCTTCACCCTCCAGTAGGCCCCAGTGTATGTTGTTCCCCTCTATGTGTCTATGTGTGCTCATCATTTAGCTCCCACTTATAAGTGAGAATGTGTGTTATTTGGTTTCCTGTTCTTGCGTTGGTTTGCTAAGGATAATGGCCTCCAGCTCCATCCGTGTTCCTGCAAAGGACATGACCTCATTCTTTTCTTTTTTATGGCTGCATAGTATTCCATGGTGTGTATATGTACCACATTTTCTTTATCCAATCTCGAATTGATGGGCATTTAGGTTGATTCCATGTCTTTGCTACTGTGAATAGTGCTGCAGTGAACATACGTGTGCATGCGTCTTTATGATAGAACAATTTATATTCCCTTGGGTATAAAAGTATAAAGAAAGCAATAATAAAAATAAAATAGAAAACAAAGATACAATTTTAAAAAACTCAACAAAGACCGAAAGTTCAAGAAAACAAAGAGAAAAAGCACAAATATACAACTTTAAGGATGGAAGGGAGAACATAACCGCAGGAGATCCAGGTGTGTCCAGTTGCACAGGGTTTTCTAAAGATTACCTGTGTGGGGAATCTTTTGTAGGGATCACGGGTAGATGCAGACAGGCCTGTTAAGAGTTTATTGCTGGGCCGGGCGCGGTGGCTCAAGCCTGTAATCCCAGCACTTTGGGAGGCCGAGGCGGGCGGATCACAAGGTCAGGAGATCGAGACCACAGTGAAACCCCGTCTCTACTAAAAATACAAAAAATTAGCCGGGCGCGGTGGCGGGCGCCTGTAGTCCCAGCTACTCAGGAGGCTGAGGCAGGAGAATGGCGGGAACCCGGGAGGCGGAGCTTGCAGTGAGCCGAGATCGCGCCACTGCACTCCAGCCTGGGCAACAGCGTGAGACTCCGTCTCAAAAAAAAAAAAAAAAAAAAAAAAAAAAAAAGAGTTTATTGCTGTAATCCAGATGAGATGAAATGGTAGCTTTTACTGGAACTAGAGGCTTGCTTAGGAAGGATGGTCACATTCTAAGGTTATCCATTGATTCTCTTTTATTCTAATATTTTTGAGAGTTTTTACATATAAAACAGTAATCCTCATTTGGAATTAAAAAAACATAATGTGAGGTAGAGATGTAACGTTTCTTTTCAGATGAAAAACCATTTATACTGGCACAATTTGTTTAAAAATGAATTGCAGTACCATCCTTGTTGCATAGTAAGATTCCATATTTACTTTAATCTATTTCTGAATTCTCCATTCTTGGTTCTGTCATCTGTTTGTCTCTTCCTATGCAGATACTATACAGTAAGTTTTACAGTAAGTTTTAAATCTGGAAAGGTATATTATCCCCTTACCATTTTTCTTTAATTTTTCTTTGGCTTTATTTTCTTATATTTTTTCTTCCATATGAACTTGAAAACCATTTCAGGCACTAAAAAATTCTCATCTTCACGCTGATTTGAATGGCTTTTATATATTAGTTTTAGAAGAATTGACACTTATCTTTCCTTCCAGAAATATATTCTAATTTTCCATTATTTGGGTCACCTTTTTTTCCCATGAGTATAGGTAATCAAAACTTGACTGCACTTGTGTTCAGTGCTTTATGTGTTTTATTTGAATATCTGAAGGTAATATTCACTTTATACTATGTAATTAAACAAGCAAGTAGTGCTCATTTAATTAATTACTTAATATTCTAAACATTTCCAACATTTTAAGTGTAACATTTTGAATATGGAAATTCTTCTTGCTCTGTGACTACTGAAAGCCTCTGATTCAAGAATAGTTGGAGAGAAGAGAAAGTATTGAAAGTAGGTTAATCAATTTTATATAATTTTTATTAAAAAAATTTTTTAGAGATGGTGTCTCACTATATTGCCCAGGAGGAACTCCTGGGCTCAAGCAATCCTGCCAGGTAGCTGGAACATGGGGTGTGCCACTGCATCCAGCACAATTTTATATAATTTAACAGATACTCAGTGTAACTTTTGAATTGGTTATACACCATTGTCTCTTATATCAATCCCCTTTTCCAGGTTTTGATTTCATCACACAGCAAAGCAATGGCAGAACAGTTTTGAAATTTGAATCAGATTATCTTCATATTTTCTGAGTGAATCAGGATTATAAGTCCATCCAGAATTACTTAATAATGGAACTTCTAACATCCTCCTCTCCCCCAACTGAGGTGGTATGGGGAAGAAACTCAGTCCTGGCAGACAGGTGGCCTGGTAACCCAGGTCCCGGTGGCCTCACATGTCCCAGCATATTCCTCCTCTGCCGTTTTGCCCCAAGGACCTGACCAAATTCAGCTGCCTGAAGACAAGATGGACTTCAGTGCGGACCTTTCATCAACTTTTTCTTCATTATACTTTCACTGTAATACTTAACTCTCTGCCCAAGGTGGGTCTTATCTGCCGTTTTCTGGTCATGCAGTGCATGTTAGAGCATGACATCTCACTGTGCAAGCATAGAAAAGACCCCACCTGATATGGTTTGGCTGTGTCCCCACCCAAATCTCAGCTTGAACTGTAATAATCCCCATGTGCCAATGGCAGGGCCAGGTGGAGATTATCGAATCATCTGGGCAGTTTCCCCCATACTGTTCTTGTGGCAGTAAATAAGTCTCACAAGATCTGATGGTTTTATAAATGGGAGTTCCCCTGCACAAGCTCTCTTGCTTGCTGCCATGTAAGATGTGTCCTTGCTCTTCCTTCACCTTCCACCATGATTGTGAGGCCTCCCCAGCCATGTGGAACTGTGAGTCCATTAAACCACTTTCCTTTATAAATTACCCAGTCTTGGTTATGTCTTTACTAGCAGCATGAGAACAGACTAATACACCACCTAAACATGCTTGGACCCCACCTAAACATCCCTTTTCCCACCTCAACTTCCTTAAAATGACAAGAGCTGATTCCCTCTGGATCCCTTTACTGTATGCTGCTCCCTTGTGGGCTGGAGGCACAAGCCTATCAAACCTTGCCTGAGAAAATCTCCTTGGCCTGGTGTAAATTTCTACCTACATAAGCGCCAAAGAACTTGGGGTCTGGGGTGCAGTAGCACAATCACTACCACCTTGTTGCTTGGAGAAGAGAGAAATTACTCTCAAATAGTAAGACTCCCAGTGAGTGAGAAGGCTCAAGACATTACCAACATCTATTTTCCTTTCTCGTTTTAGTGAGATTTGGGGATGCAGCCCCTATTTATTACCTGGAGTTTCTTACAGAAATGGTTCTAGGAGCACCAGCAGGCTGGTACCCTTACCTGGGACAGAGGATGCATGGAGATGGAGGAGGTTAGGGTTAGTGGAAAGGAAGGAGAGTGTTGATTTGTTCTCTTGATCTCCACTCAGGGCCAAGAATCAGTGCTTCTTGACTGTTTTAACCTCTTCTATGTCCTGCTGAGGACAAATCCAGTTTTATCTAGAGAAGACTGGGGCTAAACCAGAAACTGCAAAACTGTGAAAGGGAACTATTTTGGGAAAACATTCTTTTCTCAATGCTAAAACTGCCTTTGCAGGAATTATAAATAATGAGGTAAAGCTAACATGACTGACTCCATCTTGCTTCTAACCTCACAGGCTAAATTGTTTTTTGTTTGTTTGTTTCTGTTTTTGTTTCGCTTATTCTAGCACAGTGGCCAAGGTAACTATGAGAGGAATTTAGTGGACAGTTGAATTTTGAAGCAAGGGAAACTGACCTCCCTCCTTGTCCGGAGATTGAGGCTGCATTCATAAGGCAAGGTTAAAATTATGGTAGGAGCTTGGACTTTGATAAAGAATAGGCACAGTTAAACAATGACCTGCTATCGCTTAATGTGTTTTCCTGTAAGTTGCTTACTGCCCCAGAGTCACGTAACCAGGGTCACATGATTTGTAACTTCCCCAACTATTTCTATAGATAACATCATTATTGTGAAACCTAAAGAACTGGTCTTTGAGGTATTTTTCAGATTTTGCATTTCGGTAGACCAAGAGATACCACCTGGTCCTGAGAACCCCCTCACACCGGGGAACTGACTCACCTGCTCAAAGAATTTTAGACCACCCCGTGATTTCATCCCCAGCCAATCAATTGTTCTAGTACCCTAACCGCCTGCCCACCAAAGTGCCCTTAAACAACCCTAGCCTCTGAATTCTCGGGGAGATAGGCTTGAGAAATTTCTCCCTGTTCTTCTCACTTGGCCAGCCCTGAGATTATTTAACTTTTTCTTTGCTGCAACACTGCTGTTCACACTGGTTTTTTTTTTTTTTTTTTTGATGAGGGGCATCAGGCTGTGACAATACCTTTATTTTAAAATGAAGCAGGTAGGAGAATGTGAGGGGAAACTCTAAATATGATCTGTTTGTGGAGAAGGGATGGCATGATTAACTTTTAGTCTAGTATTTAACTCAAGCAAGATGTCTGCTCTAGCCACACTGGTGGAGTGGGGCTTCTTTGTGGCAGGGGGTCACATCCCAGGCTACACCTCAGAATCACCTGGAGTGATATGAAAAATGCTAGTGACTCGGCCCATGCCTCAACAGGTTCTTACATAGAATAACACCAATTGGTGCTCTGGGATTCGCCCTAGGCGTGGGTCTTTCTTAAAGTTTAACAGTGATTCTAATGTGGGCCAAGGTTAAGAACACTGTTTTGGAGAAATTGCTGAGGGTCTAGGAGGATCTGGTTTTTTAGCAATGTGTGAAACAAAATCACAAGAAGATTTGGCTGAGGATTGTAAAATGATGTGTAAACAGAGAGTGAGAGACCCCTGTTTTAAGTCATTAGGGAACAACCAGTGTCCTGCTAGGTAAGCTCGTGGACCTATTTTTTCCAATTTAGATTTTTCATACTGAAATAATACAATTTTTCCTTCCAATGAAGAAGAATGTCATTCTCTCACATTTGTCATTATGTGAAGTCATATCTTGTGAAGCAATGCGTGCCTGCTACTGTTATAAGCTGATTTCAACAAAGGCTATATCAAAAATAGGAATTTTGGGGTCTTTTTTTAGCCTAACTGTGAGCAATATAAGCCGCCCCCTTTTTTTTTTTCTTTTTGAGATATGATCTCACTATGTTGCCCAGGCTGATCTCAAACTCCTAGGCTCAAGTGATCCTCCCACATCAGCCTCCTGAGTAGCTGGGATTATAGGTGCACACCACTATACCTGGTGATGGCGGTCTTCTTTTCTTCCTAAAACATATATGACCATATTAGTTGCTTCATGAAAAAACTTTTTGGTCTTATTGCAACCTGAATGTTATAATTTATTAATATATTGGAATAGAAAAATCATTAAACCTTCTGGGATTCATCTAGTTGCTCATTTACATGTTTATTTATAAAGTACAGTGTATCACAGATATTTCTAGTGCCTTGTAGGCCTCTTATTTTCCCCGGCTTCCAAAAGAGTTCTTACTAATGTGCAGATAAAGCCAATATTAAACTCATGATTCTGATTATTTGTTATTATTTTTAAATTAACAAGTTATTACATTGGCTATGTTCTCGTCACTTTTCTCTGATGCTGTAATTATCCAGGCATCAAAAATCATAATGAGGGGGACAAGGTGAGGTTGGTCAACAAGTATAAAGTTACAATTAGATAGGAGGAAAAACTTCTGGTGTTCTATTGCACAGTAGGGTAAAAACAGTTAACAACAAGGTAATGTATATTCAAAATAGCTAGAAGAGAGGGTGTTGAAGGTTTCCACCACAAAGAAATGATAAGTGGTTGAGCATGGGCAACATGGTGAAACCCTGTCTCTACAAAAAATACAAAAAAGTAGCTGGGTGTGGTGGTGCTTGTCTGTAGTCCTAGCTACTCGGGAGGCTGAGGTGGGAGGATCGTTTGAGCCCAGGAGGTGGAGGTTGCAGTGAGTTGAGATCATGGCACTGCACTCCAGCTTGGGCAACAGAGCGAGACTCTGCCTCAAAAAATAAATAAATAAACAAACAATAAATGTTTGAGTTGTAGATATGCTAATTACTGTGATTTGATCATTATACTATGTATACTTGTGTACGATTATTATGTGTCAATTAAAAATAAAAAATCATAATGAAATGATTAGAGAGAAGAATATTACGAAAACCTTCTGGATAACATTGAGGTATTGACATATGTAATAAAATTAGCTTTCTGATCTGGGAATGTGCCTGCATGATATATAGGACATTCTCTTCTACGAGAAGTTGAGTCCAATTTTTAAACTAAACCTCCAATAGAAATTGTTGTGCTTCTCACTTTGATGCCTTTGAAGTCTGAGGGGAGCTTTCTAGGGCTCGTGTGATGCTTCTGCTCCACAAGTCATCAGAGGCTCAGGCTACATTCAGCTCTCTCTCCCCTCTGCCATCCCTGGGGCACGACCTCATCCTAATGGTTCAAATAAAGCTAGAGTCATCACATCAACATGTTAATCAGATGGATGTAGGAAGGTGAAGGTGGTGAGAGAAGGGGCAAAACATGTGCTCTTGTTGTTAAGAAAGTTCCTCAGATAAGATCACTAGATGAAAAAAAAAATCACTAGATGACATCACATCTCTAGCTTATTGGCTAGATCTTAGTCACATGGCCAACTTTGCTGAACAGGAGGCAGGGAAATGTAACCCTTACCCTGGTGACCATGTGCCTAGCTGAAAATCAGGGGTTGTAAGAGAGGAAGAATGAATGTTAGAGAACAACCAACAGTCTATGCTTTAGGCAGCATAAGATGGGTTGGATAGTCTCTGGGGAATTATTTTTCTACAAACTTACTTTCTGTCAGAGACTTCGCCACACATTACTACTTACTTACTTTTCAGGATTTCTTCTCTTTGTGTTTTTTTCCTCTGGGACCATGATGGGATAAACAAAGAGAACTCCATAGAAATTAAACTTAAAAGGGACATCCTGCAGAGAAGTGTATTTATATTCTAACCTATCCCTTATTCAAATAGGCAATTCACTTAGTTGTGTCACGACATTTTTATTAGGATCCTCTCAAAGACTGATATAAGATAGAAAAGGTAGTTACCCAAAGAGAGGGATTTAGGCCGGGCGCGGTGGCTCACGCCTGTAATCCCTGCACTTTGGGAGGCCGAGGCGGGCGGATCACGAGGTCAGTAGATCGAGACCATCCTGGCTAACACGGTGAAACCCCGTCTCTACTAAAATACAAAAAATTAGCCGGGCGCGGTGGCGGGCGCCTGTAGTCCCAGCTACTCCGGAGGCTGAGGCAGGAGAATGGCGCGAACCCGGGAGGCGGAGCTTGCAGTGAGCCGAGATGGTGCCACTGCACTCCAGCCTGGGCGACAGAGTGAAGACTCCGCCTCAAAAAAAAAAAAAAAAAAAAAAAAAAAAGAGAGGGATTTGACAGGTGCCACTAAAGGCCTTCCTACAAAAAAATGTCTGCAGTCTTTTCCATACATCACCGAAGATTTCACTAGTAATAACAGTGCTTTTTAAAATGCAAAGTATGTTGAAGAAATTGTAAAGCATTAAGCTCTTTTTAGCTATTTATGCCTTAATATATGTTAGTTTGCTATATACATAAGATATAGCTGGAGTAGGGACTTTGAGAGGTGAGATGAGTGAGAAATATAAATTAGGAAAATGTTGGGAAGACCTGGGTGGGGCCACAAAAGGGCTTCACCTGTACCTCCTAAGCATCCTCCATTCCAGTATACACCATTGCTTTCTACTGAAATATCAGAACACTGGTTGGGAATGTTGAAGGAATTTGCCAAAAGAATGGGAGATGGCAGAGTGAAAAAGACAAATATCACCACTTCAGGCTCCAGTTGAGAAAGATACTTACATAATTACTTAATTTTACTTAAATCATTTCATTATCTAACATTCATGCAAACTCAAATTTAAGAGTAAATCGTGTTTTGACATCAAAAGTTTATGACAAAAAAAAATCATACTGCATTACTAGAAATCTCACTTTACTTGAGGTCAAGGTATCTGAATCCAATATCACTTCTACAGACATTTCCTTTCCTGCTAATGGATTTTTTTTTTTTTCACTTTTGATGATTAATGGGAATTTCCTTGTAAATCCAGAATGACAGTGATAAAATTCATTGGGATAAAGCAAGTTGTCAAAATGGCGGGAAGAGTGTTGGAATTAAATGTCATCTACTACGTCAGCAAACAGTGATGCATATCACATATATTTCAGTGACGTGTATGTTCTTTGCCTTCTCTGCTTATGTTCACTAGGTTACAGGAATCCTTATGCAATTGTTCCCAGAGAATAGAAGAAGCAGAGCCAAACATGCTGCGTGATTGGAGTGCAAGTTAGTTGTGTTATGCCAGTTCGATATTTTACAGGAAAAGCTCCATCAGGGGCTAGTGCAGGAGAACAGTCTAGGCTGAACAGGTCTAGGGTATTCACCATAGCAGATGAAAGTAGTGCACCACCCACACTCAGAAGCACTCAACTTTCCAGTACCCATTAGTGCCAGTGGCTTCTTACTGGATTCACTTGCAACTCTACCTGAGGGCTTTCTCTGGCTGCAGGGGAGGGCCTTGTGCAGGGTGGGTCAGAAGTGGCAGGATCTGAAGGCCCCCAGGGGATACCCTCAACCAATGATGGAGAGGTTGGTGGATGAATACCTCAGCTTTCTTGCCCCTGGAAAGGCCTGTTTGACACGATCTCCCAGAGATCCCCTGCAGGATAAGCTCCCATTTGCCCCTAGTGATAAACTGCTCACAAATGCATTCTATATTGGCTTCTTTCTGTTTCCTATTTCATGTTCCCAACTCCCCTGCCAGAGCTTCCTGGGATCACCTCCTAAATTAGCTGCTTGCATTCAAATACCTATCTCAGTGCCTGCTTCTTGGGGGAACCCTACTTGAAGCATAGGCAATAAAAGCAATAGAAAACTGAAGAAAACATAAAACCTATCAGTGGTAGAAACTGGACTTCAGCATGTAGAAACCAGGTAGTGCTTTACATAATTTACTCCTTACAAGGACTTTAGTGAGGGATTGTGAGAACAGTACAAGGGGATATTGACTCTAAATTCGGAAATGATCCTACTTGGATAGATGGACTGAGATAGAGATAATTTAGTGCATCAAAGTTCTTCTTTATAAGAGTGCTATAGTTGTTTGGAAGTCTTGCCTGCTTGCAATAGTGACTGGGAAATCCTTGATGACTGTGCATGAATGAGAGAGAGGGAGAGAGACAGACAGTTTTATGAATAAATTAAAATCTGGGGTTGGGGGAGTGGGGAGATCATCCATGCAGGGTGAAGAGGAGACACTGAGACAGGATTCCAAAAAGAGAGAATAAGAGATAGGAGACGTTCTTGCACGTTCATGTGTGATCTCTTGCCGCAAGCTCTTAAACCTTGAAAATATTATATTAAAACTCACAAAATGCTTGAAGTGAGTGGGTCCTTATGAGAACTGGTGAATGAACTAATTTTTGCATAGGGGGGTGACTTGGGACAGATCAGAGATGGAACAGGTGAACATCACAGCCTGACCTCAAGAGAGCAACTCTGGGAATAAGCAGAGGTCACAGGGAGAATTCAGGACTTGCTCAGGCCATGACACTGGTTGGGGTGCGTGAGCCTTTCTTTCTGGCCTCCTATTTGCCAAGGAGCCACAGCTGGCATCTCTGAGATGGGCTGTGCATCAGAAAGGGGAACAAAGGAGGTGGTAGAAGTGCCTCCAAAATGCCTTTAAATTTTTCCTTTGAGTCAGTTAAGTGTTGCTCGTTCCTGGAACAGATAATTGGTTTAAATATTTTTTGGAGTTTCTTCTGGCTTGATTTATGACTCTGTGAAAGGAATCTGAAATTATAAGATAGTTGGGTATTTGAAATTTTTTCTTGGAACATTCTAAAGAAATAGAAATAGGCGGAAATGGGCTTTAGCTGATTTGGGATTCTGTTTTCAGCATCATATCCAGCAACTGCCTAATTCTATCTTTTGTATAATTGTTAAATATCCGTTTTCATCCTGTATCTGACATTCATGAGTCATATTCTTTTCTTCTACATTTCCATGACTGATCCTTATCTTCTACCTGAAGAATTTTTCCTTTTCTTTCTTGGTTTTAATTTTCCAAGAACCTTCTTAGAACTCAAGGACTTAATGGCATTTTCTGTCAATAATGTTTTTATTTGATTTGGTTCTATAATCCCAAGAAAGACATTTCTGTCCAGAAATTTGGAGATTTCCTGCTGTCGCTTCATTGCTGGTCCTTGCCTGGCATAGGACAGGGAAAGTTCCAAGGGTAACAGCCTGCAGAAGCCCACCTCCTGGCCCAATGGCTGAAGACAGCAGGCTTTCTCTAGAGCTACCTTTGTCTGTGCCCTCTCTCCATTCTGGGTTGCAGGTTACCCCAGAGCTTGAGCTATATATAGATATATAGAAGTAAATATATCCATGTATCTATAGATCTAAAGATTCCTATCTCTCTCTCTGTCTATCTATGGAAGGAAAAAGAAAAGAAAAAACCTAGGAAACTCACTTTCAGTTCATCTTTCAAGACCTGGGTTTCTTCTTCTTCTTCTTCTTTTTTTTTTTGGACAGTGTTTGGCTGTTTTACCCAGGCTGGAGTGGAGTACAGTGGCCCAATCACAGTTCACTGCAACCTCAAAGTCCTGGGCTCAAGTGATTCTCCTGCCTTACTCTCCTGAGTAGTTGGGAGTACAGGTTTTTGCTGCCACACTTGGCTAATTATTATTATTATTATTATTTCATTTTTAGTGGAGATGGGGTCTTGCCATGTTGCCCAGGCTGGTCTCAAACTCCTAGGCTCAAGTGATCCTCCCATCTTGGCCTCCCAAAGTGCTGGGATTATAGATGTGAGCCACCATGCCTGACCTAAGACCTGAGTTTCGTTTCTTTTCTTTTCTTTTCTTTTTGAGATGGAGTCTCGCTCTGTTGCCAGGCTGGAGTGCAGTGGCATGATCTCAGCTCACTGCAACTTCTGCCTCCCAGGTTCAAGCGATTCTCCTGCCTCAGCCTCCCGAGTAGCTGGGACTACAGGTGCACACCACCACGCCCAGCTAATTTTTGTATTTTTAGTAGAGATGGGGTTTCCCTATGTTGGTGATGGCAAATCCCCCAAGATGGCAGCTGGGTCACTGTTGGTGGCATTCAAAATGAGGCCAGGCTTGGCACGGTGGTGTGCACCTATAGTCCCAGCTACTTGGGAGGCTGAGACGGATGGATGGCTTGAGTTCGGGAGTTCTGGGCTGTAGTGTTCTATGCCAATAGAGTGTCTGCATAAAGTTCAACATCAATATGGTGATCTCTCGGGAGAGAGGGACTACCAGTTGCCTAAGGAGAGGTGAACTGGCACAGGTTGGAAAAGGAACAGATCAAAACTCCTGTGCTGATGAGTAGTGGTATCTCAACTGTGAATAGCTGCTGCACTCCAGCCTAGGCAATATAGTGAGATCCTGGCTCTATTATACAATTATTAAAAATTAAAAACAAAACAAAATGAGGCTAGAACTGATGTTTGTCTTGAAGCTGCTCAAGTCCCATGCCCCATGCTGAGGGCACCGATGCCTGTCCTAGGAAGGCACAATCTACCTTTACTGCAAGAGCCATGGGCAGTGGGTCCTGTTGCCCATGAAAGGAGCTACCACAATTGACACCTGGCATTTCAGCTCTCATGGGTTTTGCTAGCTCCTTTGCTTTAGCCCCTTGGTTCTGTAACTGCATCGTAAATCCAGACGATCTGAAGACCTGCCTCCTCTTAGCTTGTCCATTGTCCTAGTGCCCAAATTGTTCTTTATGAATCTCTTTCCTTAGGATGAGGCTCCTTAAAGGCACATTTCTGGATGTCCTCAAGGACCCCCTAATCTACCTCCTAAGCCCCTAAATATTCCTGATTTCTGTGGTGAACGAAATTTAGGTTTCAGCTGAGTTTCTTGCTATACTAAGGAGAATATTCTAGATTACATTTTTTCCTCCTTTTCACCCTCCTTATTGTAGTGTTAAGTGATCCAGTGAGTACTATCTATTTTAGTTTTAATAATCAGAAGTCTGGCATACAAGAATAGGCAGTCAATGAATATTTGTTGAGTGAATGAGAAATTTTATTTGCAAGGAAATAAAAGTTCTCTCATTTTGAGAAAAAAGGCTGAGTCTTTTTCCAGTACACAAATCAAGGTCAATTTCAATTTTTGTTCAGAGCATCTGTTCCTTTTGGTGTTGGCATCAGGTGTCTGAATAGGGGCAAGGCACAAGCCTGCACAGCAGGATAGTTAAGAATAGAACAAACATGGGGCCGGGCGCGGTGGCTCAAGCCTGTAATCCCAGCACTTTGGGAGGCCGAGACGGGCGGATCACGAGGTCAGGAGATCGAGACCATCCTGGTTAATACGGTGAAACCCCGTCTCTACTAAAAAGTACAAAAAACTAGCCGGGCGAGGTGGCGGGCGCCTGTAGTCCCAGCTACTTGGGAGGCTGAGGCAGGAGAATGGCGTGAACCCGGGAGGCGGAGCTTGCAGTGAGCTGAGATCTGGCCACTGCACTCCAGCCTGGGCGACAGAGCGAGACTCCATCTCAAAAAAATAAAAAAAAAAAACAAGAATAGAACAAACATGAGGCAGCATAGTGATAGGATATGTTAATTAAATTTTCTGATCTCTTTCCTCATTGTATAATGGGAACAACATCTAAGCATAGGGTTGTGTGAGGATTAAATGAGGTAGCAAGTCTTTAGCATTTACTTGTCACATAACATTTGCCCAACAAATGGTAGCAATTTAAAAGTACTATTAATATTTCTAGAGAAGGAAAAAGAATATCGAATGTTTGAAAATCATTTGAGTTTGTCACTGTTATCCGAGTGTAGAGCTTGGAAACCATAAAATATCAAACCTTATGCAAGGGTATCAAAATGATCCCCAAGTTTTGTATTTATATATACATATGTGTATATATACACACACACACATATGTATTATATACATACATACATATGTATTCCCATATATGGATGGGAATAAGGACATTGCAGCCAAATGGTTTGTGGCTCAATGTATAAGAGGGCTTTTGTTTGTTTGCTTTGGTCATGAATGTTTCTGCTTATATCATTATTACCTATTTGGAGGTAATAATGGGACCAGAGGCTATTTAGCTTTCTTGATCCCTATAGTACATACATGAAAAAATTTCCAGGAGTTCCATAAATGTCTAGGAAATTGTTGCAACGAGAAACTCCATTTCTGAAATTCTGTTTTGTCTGTTAATTGTAGATGAAGAACAAATCAAAGTCACTGCAAAATTATTGTCTAGGAGAAACAAAAGTTTGGTAGTTGTACTATATAAAAACTGCTCAGCAATAAAGTTTGTATTATTTTTAAAAAGTAGTTATACTGATATCTGGGTGTCAGAAAACTATGTATATTTTTGACATATTACATATTGAGTTAAAATAACCAGAAGAACAAAGCTCTAGTTATACCAGATTAATGTGGTGAGTCAATAATTTTTCCAGGTTGCTACTCTCTCATATAATAGACTAAATGCACAAGCCAGTACCTATCTGTTGATATTCTTCTAGATGCAAAACTCTTTTGAAGGCAGAGAAATATTGTTTGGACCAAAACCAACGTGGGTAAATTTTATTTTCTTCTTCAGACATGTATCTTAGTTAAAACTCAGTTATGACCTATGATTATAAAGACCTACTTATGACACCACAGCAAGCAAGAGGATCAGACAATCCTCCCAATACAAAACAAATGGAAGTGCTGAATAATCTATAGCTAGCTTCATTTCAGATATAGAGCTGAGTTCACAGGAAAGTAAAGAAAATCTTTGGGGGAGAGAGAAGGCAAAAATAAAGAGAAACCAACCCATTCTGCAATTCCAAGACTGACAAATGGAAACTGAAGCTTTGGATGTTCTCAGGAAGGTTACGGAGAGGGGTTGCCAGTCCCAAGAACCATGAGAATTGGGTTTTAGAGGCTTTGTACAGACAGGAGAGGAGGCTTTGGAATGATTCAAGGTAGGGAGATGGAACTGAGACACTATCATAAATCTGGAACTCTAGAAGAGTTCAAGGAAAGTTTTATCAGAAAATAATCTCTTGTCAACTGTCACGGGAGACAATAAGGAAATGTGTCTATTGTGTTTTTGTCTTTTGTGGGGAAACAAATTCTCTTGAGAACTTGCAACTATGGGCCTGCCTCCTTGTAATTTGGATCTTGAATTTACATTACCTGTATTGAAAGTGAATCCCCAACTCAAGAAATAGGCAAGAAATGTGGTCCAGGCTGATAATATCTTGGGGTTCCTGATGAAAACTCTCTGGAGGGCCACATCTTCAACCTAAGCAACGTGTAGTCTCACAGATAAAAATCCCATGGAACAGGAGCTGATAATTTGAAATTTAAAAAACTAGTCGAAATCCATGAAGAGCAAGAGTTAGCAGACATAACAAGCAGCAAAATTAGAACCCCAGTAATTTCAGATTATAGAATTATTGGATAAACATTATAAAAGAAGTGGCCTAAGACATAAAGAAATAATTGAAAACACTAGAAGAGACTAAGTCTCTATATATCTAGGCAGATTTAAAAAAGACATGTAGAACTTCTAGAATGAAAATATATGTTTGTTGAAATTAAAATCTTAATGGACTTTAACAGCATGTTAAACACTGCTCAGAGAGAATCAATAAACTAAAATATAAATCTGAATAAATTTCTCAGAAAGTAGCACAGAGTGTTAAAGTGATGAAAAATATAAAAGGAAGAAAAGCAAAGAAATGGAAAAGCAAATGAGGGCTTCTAAAATATATACCCAGGAGAAGTTCCAGAAGAAGAAATGACAGAGAGAGAGAATGGGGAAGATGTTATATTCAAAGAGATAATGGCCCCAAATTTTCCAGAATTGCTTCTGGGTAAAATAACTAAAAAAATAAATCCACGCAAGGACACATAGTGGTCAAATGACAAATGAAGTAAACGTTTAAAAGGGACCAGAGAGGCCGGGCGCGGTGGCTCAAGCCTGTAATCCCAGCACTTTGGGAGGCCGAGACGGGCGGATCACGAGGTCAGGAGTTCGAGACCATCCTGGCTAACACGGTGAAACCCCGTCTCTACTAAAAAATACAAAAAACTAGCCGGGCGAGGTGGTGGGCGCCTGTAGTCCCAGCTACTCGGGAGGCTGAGGCAGGAGAATGGCGTAAAAACCCGGGAGGCGGAGCTTGCAGTGAGCTGAGATCCGGCCACTGCACTCCACCCTGGGCGACATAGCGAGACTCTGTCTCAAAAAAAAAAAAAAAAAAAAAAAAAGGGACCAGAGAGGAAAAAACAAAAATAGGTTACCTATGAAAGAAAGACAATTAGATTGAAAGCAAAATTAGATTGAAAGCAGATGTCTCAATTGCAACAAAAGAAGCCATAATGTAGTATAATATTTGTCCTGCTGAGGTAAAGTTATGATCAATCCAGAATTTTAAATGCAACTAAACTATCATAGAAGAATGAAAGTCAAAGAGAAATGTTTTCAGAGAAATAACAATTAAATCTACAATTCACATACTCTCACTGAAAAAGCTGTAAAGGTATGTACTTCAGTAAGAAGTAAGTTGAATCCAGAATGAAGTAAGATGCAAGAAGGAGTGATGATTAAAAATTGGTAAACAGATGGGCAAATCGAAAATACTGATAATGTGAAATAACTATAAAAACATTAACTCTTGGAAACAGAAGAGAGGCAAAATTAAAACGGTGATCCAAAGCAATGTAAAAGAAGAGTGAAGATGATCAGAAAAGAACCCTTCTGTGGCCCGGGCACAGTGGCTCATGTCTGTAGTCCCAGCACTTTGGGAGGCTGAGGCAGGAAGAGTGCTTGAGCCCAGGAGTTTGAGACCAGCCTGGGCAACATAGTGAGATCCACCCCCATCTCTACAAAAAATTAAAAAAATAGCAGGGCATGGTGGCTTGCACCTGTAGTCCCAGCTCCTTGGGAAGCTGAGGTGGGAAGATCGCTTGAGCTTAGGAGGTGGAAGCTGTAATGAGCTGTGACTGCGCTGCTGCACTCCAGCCTTGGTGACAGAGTGACACCCTGTGTCAAAAAAAAAAAAAAAAAAAAAAAATTATCCTATGGATTACATTGCTTTAGAATAAAGATTTTATTTTTCTTTTGTTTTTGTTTTCTTTTTGAGACAGAGTTTTGCTATTGTTGCCCGGATTGGAGTGCAATGGTGCGATCTCGGCTCACCGCAACTTCCACCTCCCGGGTTCAAGCGATTCTCCTGCCTCAGCCTCCCGAGTAGCTGAGATTACAGACATGCATCACCACACCTGGCTAATTTTGTATTTTTAGTAGAGGCAAGCTTTCTCCATGTTGGTCAGGCTGGTCTCAACCTCCCGAACTCGGGTGATCCACCTGCCTCGGCCTCCCAAAGTGCTGGGATTACAGGCATGAGCCACCGCGCCCGGCCTAGAATAGAGATATTTTAATTTAACTTTGTTAAGCAAGATATGAATGTTAAAATATTAAAATTTCAAGGAAAAAATCAATCACTAAAGTAATAGTATCTATAGCTTCCAAACCAGTAGGAATAAAGAAAGAAAGCCTTAATTAAAAGAAAGGAAGTAAAGAATTTAAAAAGAATAAAGTATAGAAATACCTTGCAATTTATGAAGTCAAACACTAAGAATTAGATAGCTTAAGGGAAAAACAAGGTGGGGAAAGATGATATTTAGCCATAGTCTATGACAGACAATAATATCTAACCAGAGGGAGAATTATAGAGAGAAGAGAAACAATCACATGAACGTATAATTGCTTAAATCTGTGTGGCAAACTGTCTTTAATAAAACTAGCTTGGTCTTGTTTAAACATCCGATGACTTATTATTTATGTCATTCCACTTCCCTCTATTAATATATTTAATGAAATGAACTTTTTCTTCACAGCATTGTAAACAATGAGGGTTAGAGGGAGAAAAATAAGAGAACTCAGAGAGGCAAACTGCTTATACATGTTTGTCTTTCTCTTTGGAGATGGAGATGGGGGGCACCTTCCTACATTCATCTTAATTGAAATGCAAGCATAGGGAAGAACTGCAGAGATTGGAAGCAATTTCAGATTCTTCTGTGAAATGAATCATTTCAGAAAGTTCATGTGGACTTTTCATGTTGGGGTGAGGGAATAAGGATGCATGATTTCTTGAAGAAAATAGAACAGTGTTGCACTCAATGAAAATGAAATATGTTGGAGAAAATAAAATAGTGAGCATGCTTTCATTCAGAGGTGGCATTCAAAATATAGAATAATCTTTTTGGTACTGTGTGGAGGATGTAGTTTCCACAGGTGGCCACGCAAGGGCAACTGCTAGAAAGTGCGAGCCTGCAACGGTGGGCCACAGCCTTGGAGACCAGATGGACACTTGAACATTTGTTCAGTGGGTGCCAACATTGCCCTCTGGAGTGTCATCTCCCTAGCGGGGGATTGAGCCTTCTCTGGCTAGGAGGATACATAAGGATGGATGATGGTGCATGGGTGTTGTAGTGGGCTAGCTTGAAGGCCAGTGGACACTAAGTGCCCAGGCAACACCCATTTGGGGCTCTCCAGGGCTAGGGTGGTCAGGCTAGTATGGTAGGGAGCACTTAAAGGGGCTTAGAGAAGCAGGTACTTACCAATTGGCATGGAAGTATTTCTACATTGAACAACCTGGATTTGAGACCTTTCTAGTAAAATTGGTTGTTTGGTGGGACTCCTGATTTCTGTAGGGAGATATATCAACTACAACAATGAGCGAAGGTATTGCTAAGTAGGAGGGCAAGGGGATTATATGTCAGGAGACAATACGCAGGATTAATCTGGAGATAGAGCCCCAAAAGATTTCCTACAGATGGCAACTTCCCCCTTGCCTTGAATTAGTTTAAACTGGTTCCTCTGGTTATTTTCTTTGTGGACAGTTCGACATACCTGCTCACTCCCAAGTCCCTTTGCTTTGACGAAAGATTAAAAATCCCTCTCAAGGAGCAAAAAGGCTCACTAACTAAGATAAATTGTAGTTGCAAGCATAAATGTATCTCATTTAGTGTTAGCCTTTAAGGGAGGTGTCCACGAAAAATTGTCTGCAAAATTAATTTATGTAAAGGGATAAATTGATTTCAGCTAGTTATGTTTTCAGAACTAACACTTTGGGAAATGAGATCATGATTCTGGGAGTGCACAATAAAAGATATTTTGCTCCAAATAAAATGTACTGCTGCAAAAGACTTCCTAGTTTCAGACAGGCAATGAAAAGTAGTGCTTCCTATTATCCATTGTGAAATTGGCTAATTTACGTAGTAGAATAGACTTGGATTTGAATTCTCCAGGTCTTACTCTTTAATACAAAATTGTCTGCCCTTTGAGGCTTCTACCCACCAAGCAGTTATTTATGTTGATGAGACATTGCAGATCTCAACTCAGCTCCAAGTTCATGCCACAAAGTGGGTCGTGCCAAGGAGCCCTAGACTGAGATCCACAGCACTTGACTTCTTTCTTTTAATCAAATACAGGAAATACAGGACAGAGGGACATGTTAAACAGCACCATGGCAATTTAATCAGCAAGATATAGAATGAGGGATTTCTGTAGAACAAACAGCTCTATATCCTTAATTAAGTGAAAGATGAAAAAAGAGAGAAAAAGGAAGCAATGTATTAAAGGCAGTGTAGAGATATCACAATCAGCCAAATTGTGGATTTTGGTTCCTATCAAAATAAGCCAATTGTTGAAAATAATTTTGAGTATTCAGAGAAATATGAACACCAAATGGATATTTGATGTTATTGTGGAATTTTTGTTCAAGTTTTTGAAATGGGGAAGGCTGTCCTTGGGAGAGAGCTCCAAGCAGTAAATGGATTTCAAAGAACTTCCGTTAGTAGTTTCAGATTGAGGTAAATGCAGAAAGTATTTGAATATTTTGTCACTGTGCAGCGTCTCCTTTCCTCTCTCTTTTTTCTTTTAATTTTTAAGTTTTAAATTTCAATAGATTTTTGTGGGAACAGGTAGTGTGTGGTTACATGATTAAGTTCTTTAGTGGTGATTTCTGAGATTTTGATGCACCCATCACCTGATCAATGTACATTGTACCCAACGTGCAGTCTTTTATCCCTTGCCACCCCTTACCCTTTGCCCCAAGTCCCCAAAGTCCAATGTGTCATTCTTACGCCTTTGCGTCCTCATAGCTTAGCTCCCACATATGAGTGAGAACATACGATGTTTGGTTTTCCATTCGTGAGTTACTTCACTTAGAATAATAGCCTCCATTTCCAACCAGGGTTGCATAGCACTTGACTTCTAAGCCCACCTCAGCCACCAGGTGACTGGATGTTTGTGGTCTTTGTGTTTCAGGAAGAATCTAAGTGAGCTTGTCACTTTGAGGTACCTAGTGCCCTTGTTTTCTTGACCTGCCTGGGCTTTTCCAATTTATTTAGCATAGGAATTCCCAAGTTTAAAAGTCTGCAAAATATGTGACGTAGAAAATCACTGCATATATGCTCTTCAGTGTTTATGGGGTGAAATTAGCACATCTCAAACAAGCCAGCCTTTTCAAATAACAATTTCTTTTCAGTATCTGCAGAGACACCAGAATGGTGGTAAGGAATCATGCAAGTCAATGAATATGCATTTAAATATCTATTTACTGGAACATTATGGCCTCCCAACACTGTGGCTGCAAAATGTTTCACTGCCCGCTACAGAGTTAGCCAGACAACCCTTCCCAACTTAAACTGAGGTTGATGAAGCCAAACAGTAGTTTATAACTCAAAAGCAAGAACAACAGCAAGAGAAAATCTTACCAACCTCAAGACACTTTGATAATGCGGCAAAAAAAGCATCCTTCCTCCAAACTGGGGGAATGTTATCAGCATGTGCAAATGTGCAGAAGTGATTTGCTGTGTTCCTGGGGATGGGGACAAGGCCCGTATAGGAGGCTTCGAGTCCCCATGAAACTCAGGTAAAGGGCAAATTCTAGGGTGTGAACACCAGATTTTAGTAACTTTATTAAAATCACAAGTAAACAAATAGTCTTTTATTTAAATGAAATAGAAGTATTTGGAGTCACCCTTTCTTCTGGAAGCACCAAAGAAATGGTTGTATTTCTGCAGCAGCACTTTCCTCACCTCCAAGTGTAGCAGTTGACATTTTCTTAGTGTTTCCTATGTGTCAGCTTCAGATACAACCACTTTACACGTATCATCTCATTTACTCCTCAAAATGACCCTATCTGGTAGACAGTGCTAGTATCCCTGTTTTAGAAATGAGGGAACTGAAGTTCAGAGGTGTTAGAGAACTTGTCCAAGGGAAACACATCAGGGAGGGATGCAATTTCAGGCAGTCTGACTCCCAAGTTCATGTGCCTAGCTTCTAGGCAGCACTGATTTCAGGGGCTCCTGGATCAGCCTTTGGTACCCTCTGGCTAAGATCACATTTTCATAGATAACTGTAAGGATTGGAAATAGTTGACCCAAGAGTCTGGAAGATAAGATAGAA
Organism: Macaca mulatta; assembly: GCF_049350105.2. NCBI lineage: Eukaryota > Metazoa > Chordata > Mammalia > Primates > Cercopithecidae > Macaca > Macaca mulatta. The sequence goes on along the minus strand of NC_133426.1, from coordinate 16,207,615 downwards.
GATAAGAGAAATCTGAAGCATCACCAGCCAGGATCAAATTCCAGCAGGCTTTGCTCGCTTTACACTTCGGTAATCCATTTCCACGGTCTGGACACCCTTTGGAAATGACCTTCTTCTTAAGGCCTATGCTCCATTATCCATGACCTCTGAGCACGATCTCCTGGCCTGCCTGTTCCCATACTCTTTTATTTCTAGAACATCTGCTTTCCTAACTTATTTGCACAATTCCTTTACCCCTCCCTCTCTCTCAGGTTTTTACCCACTTCCTGGACTCAATTCCTTCCCCCATCCAATGGAGATTTCATAGTACATCACTTCACCATCCTCCTGCCACTATCCTCAATGCCATCCCATTCCCGTCTTTCTATCTTGTCTGCCCTACAAAGCCCAGACTAAGATAAATGCAACCTTTGCTCTCTTCATCTTTCCACCTGGGTTGTTGAGGCCTCTTGAAGAAAACCGTGTAAATCTGTAGATTTGCACCATGAAGGAACCAGCAGCAAGGCAGACTGAGCCAATGTGACCCCAGTGCCCACTCCACTTCACTACAATGTTGGTGAAAATGGTATAATTTCAGAGCTGAACTGGAAATAAGAAAGGGAAATCACCAGGTGCCAGTAACAAGAAAAGAACTCATAGCACCCAAGCTGATGTTCGGGTGGCCCAAAGGACTGGGTGCAAGCATCGGATATAGGGGCTACCATTGAACATCCACAACCTAGAAAAATATCCATGTTACTAAGTCCATTTTGCCACTGCAAGGAATGAAGGCAATCCCAGGCTGGCACTCCAGGAGGACCACGGGAGGCTAGGCCCATCCCCTCAAGAGAGGTGGCCTTGGCTGTGTGGGAGGTGGGGAGCTGGAATTAGGATCCCAGACCAAAGCTGTCACCTAGGAAATAAAGTTTTCTAGTGAAGGTAACTAGAAAACTCTGCCATAGGGCTAGGAAAGAAGTGATCTTGTCCCAGATGTAGTGTGGAATGAAGAAAAATAAGTTTTCTGTGAGAAACTGAGACCGCAAATCTGCTTCATATAAGGTATAGTGGTCTCCATGTGGTGTGGCACTCCCCTGCCAAAGAATTAATGTAAGACTAGCCGCAACCAATGCCACAAGGCAAGGAAAATAAATAAGAGGCACAACGTTTATAAAGGAAGAAATGAAACTGTCATTACTTGTAGGTTCCATGAATGTGTATCTACCAAATCTAAAATAATTATCAAACTATTAGAATTAATGAGTGAATTTAAGTGAGGTCACTATATTTATGTGTAAGAACAAATAAACTAAATGAGACTAAAATCTTTGCCTCATGCCTCAAACCCACTGTCCACTCCATAACTTGGCAGATAATGTTGTCTTATACTACAGAAAAATGAGGCCCTGAGGTTTGAACTCCCACAACTTCCTGACCTCATGGCCTCAAACTTACCTAAGTTGGCCCCCACCCTCACTGCTGTTCCTGTATTCATACGGGCACATCCTTTTCCCTTCTCCTCTTACAAGCCAGCCCTTTTCTCTGTGCTTTTAAGTCTCTTCTCTCCCATCTCTGCTAGAATAAGGAGAGCTTCCTCTGATATTTCTCTGATAAGAAAATGTATTCAACCTGGCATCTTCCCTGTAGCCTTTAAAGATACTCAAGCTGCTATTACCTCAAAAAACAGAACAAAACAAAAGAAAAAACTATAACGAGACTTGACAAATCACCTCTAGCTATCATATTTTCAAAAGAACAGACTAAGCTGGCTGTATCCATTTCTTACTTCTTAAAAACACTTAAGCCCGGCCGGGCGCGGTGGCTCAAGCCTGTAATCCCAGCACTTTGGGAGGCCGAGACGGGCGGATCACGAGGTCAGGAGATCGAGACCATCCTGGCTGACACTGTGAAACCCCGTCTCTACTAAAAACTACAAAAAACTAGCCGGGCGAGGTGGCAGGCGCCTGTAGTCCCAGCTACTCGGGAGGCTGAGGCAGGAGAATGGCGTGAACCCGGGAGGCGGAGCTTGCAGTGAGCTGAGATCCGGCCACTGCACTCCAGCCTGGGTGGCAGAGCGAGACTCCGTCTCAAAAAAAAAAAAAAAAAAAAAAAAAAAAAAACACTTAAGCCCATTTCAATCAGATTTCCCTTCCCATCACTCCTCTGAAGTGGCTTTCATCAAAGTGACCAATGACTTCCTTAACTGCTCAATTCAATGGGCTCTTTCCACTCCCCTGGCACCCACCACTGGATTACTCCTGTAGCTCAAGAGCTCTACATACACCTTGACCATGAACTCCTGGGCCCTTGTATAGGCCTGGCTGGTTCCTTGACTCTGTCCTTTATACTCAGTCTTATTTCAGTTCCTGTAATCCTTGCCTAAGGTTGTCTACATTCCTCATGATGGCAACAAGGGCCTAGGAACTTGGATATTTTTCTAGGTGAAAACATAGAATCAGGGTAGGCAAAAGTCTGAGATGTAACCTATGGGTTAGAACAAGACTGTGGGGCTGAGCACAGTGGCTCACGACTATAATCCCAGCACTTTGTGTTTTTTTTTTTTTTTTTTTTTTTTTTTTTGAGACGGAGTCTCGCTCTGTTGCCCAGGCTGGAGTGCAGTGGCCGGATCTCAGCTCACTGCAAGCTCCACCTCCTGGGTTGACGCCATTCTCCTGCCTCAGCCTCCCGAGTAGCTGGGACTACAGGCACCCGCCACCTCGCCCGGCTAGTTTTTTGTATTTTTTAGTAGAGACGGGGTTTCACCGTGTTAGCCAGGATGGTCTCGATCTCCTGACCTCGTGATCCACCCGTCTCGGCCTCCCAAAGTGCTGGGATTACAGGCTTGAGCCACCGCGCCCGGCCAATCCCAGCACTTTGTGAGGTTGAGGAGGGAGGATTGCTTGAGCTCAACATCACTGGAGTCGTGTTGCCCAGGCTAGTCTCAAACTGCTGAGCTCAAGAGATCCTCCCACCTCAGCCTGGCCCACATATAGCTATTTTTTATTGTATAAAATTAAGGTGTACAACATGATGTACACCTTAAAATCTTTGCCCCATGTACAAAATGATGTTGTACACCTTAATTTTATATAACTTATGTGGGCCAGGCATGGTGGTTCATGCTGTAATCCCAGCACCTTGGGAGGCTGAGGAAGAAGGACTGCTTGAGTCCAGGAGTTTGACACCATAGTGAGGCAATGTTTCTAAAAAAAAAAAAAAAATGCTGGGCATAGTGGCATGTGCCTGTAGTCCCAGCTGCTACTTGGGAGGCTGAGGTGGGAGGATTGCTTGAGCCCAGGAGTTCAAGGTTACTTTGAGCTAGGATTGTGCCACTGCACTCCAGCTTGGGCGACAGAGTGAGACCCTATCTCAAAAACAAAAAACAAAAAACAAACACACATACACACAGACACACACAAGACCATGGCACAGTCATTGAGAAGTTATTAAAGAGACTTTAATATGGCTTCTGTTTTGCTTCCTGATGAATGTATGTAACCCCGGAGGCAGGAAGTAATTGTGAAACTGCCCAGTGGGTTCATCTTGCTCACTGCCTAGATAGAGCTGATTTATCAAGACAGAGGAATTGCAATAGAGAAAGAGTTTGATACACATAGACCTAGCTAAACAGGAGACTGGAGTTTTACTTTTACTCAAATCAACCTCCCTGAAAATTTGGAGGCTAGGGTTTTTCAAAGTTTGGTGGGCAGTGGGGGCTAGGGAATGGGTGCTGTTGCTTGGTTGGGGATGCAATCATAGCGGTGTGGAAAACAGTTCTTTTGCACTGAGTTCCCTTCTGGGTGGGGGCCACAGAGAAGTTGCTGGTACAAGTGGGGTCATCTGGTCTTCAGAAATGCAAAAGCCTGTAAAGATATCCCAAAAGGCCAATCTTAGTGACATGGTTTGGTTCTGTGTCTGCTTCCCCTTCTGCCACGATTGTAAGTTTCCTGAGGCCTCCCCAGCCATGCAGAAATATGAGTCAATTAAATCTCTTTCCTTTATAAATTCCCCAGTCTCAGGGAAATTCTTTATAGCAGTGTGAAAACAGACTAATACAGTTAATTGGTACCAGGAGTTAGATACTGCTATAAAGATACCTGAAAATGTGGAAGCGACTTTGGAATTGGGTAACAGGCAGAGGCTGGAACAGTTTGGAGGGCTCAGAAGACAGGAAGATGTGGGAAAGTTTGGAACTTCCTAAAGATTCGTTGAATGGTTTTGACCAAAATGCTGATAGTGATGTGGACAATGAAGTCCAGGCTGAGGTGGTCTCAGATGGAGATGAGGAACTTCTTAGGAACTAGAGCAAAGGTTACTCTTGCTATGTTTTAGTGAAGAGACTGGTGGCATTTTGACCCTGCTCTAGAGATCTGTGGAACTTTGAACTTTAGAGAGTTAATTTAGAGTATCTGGCAGAAGAAATTTCTAAGTGGCAAAGCATTCGAGAGGAAGTAAAGCATAAAAGTTTGGAAATATGCTGACCATGAGGTAGAAAAGAAAAACCCATTTTCTGGGAAGGAATTCAAACTGGCTGCAGAAATTTACGTAAGTAGCAAGGAGCTGAATGTTAATAGCCAAGACAATGGGAAAAATGTCTCCAGGGCATGTCAGAGACCTTCATAACAGCTCCTCCCATCACAGGCACAGAGGCCTGGGAGGAAAAAATGGTTTTGTGGACTGGGCCCAGGACTCCCCTGCTCCATGCAGCCTAGGTACTTGGTGTCCTTTGTCCCAGCTGCTCAAGCTCCAGTCGTGGCTAAAAGGGGCCAAAGTACAGCTCAGGCTGTTGCATCAGAGGGTGCAAGCCTCAAGCCTTGGTGGCTTCCATTTGGTGTTGGGCCTGTGGGTGCACCTAAGACAAGAATTGAGCTTTGGGAGCTTCCACCTAGATTTCCAAGGATGTATGAAAATGCCTGGATGTCTGGGCAGAAATCAGTTGCAGGGGCAGAGCCCTCATGGAGAACCTCTGCTAGGGCAGTGCAGAGGGGAAATGTGGGGTTGGAGCCCCCACACAGAACCCTTACTGGGGCACTGCTTAGTGGAGCTGTGAGAAGAGGACCATCATCCTGCAGACCCCAGGATGGTAGATCCACCAAGAGCTTGCACCATGTGCTTGGAAAAGCCACAAGCACTCAATGCCAGCCTGCAAAGGAGCTGCCCAAGGCTATGGGAGCCCACCACTTGCATCAGTGTGCTCTGGATGTTTGACATGGAGTCAAAGGAGATCCTTTTGGAGCTTTAAGATTTAATGACTACCCTGTTGGAGTTCAGATTTGTTTGGGGTCTTAGCCCCGTTTTTGGCCAATTTCTCCCTTTTGGAATGGGAAAATTTATCTAATGCCTATACCCCCATTGTGTTTCAGAAGTAACTACCTTGTTTTTGATTTTACAGGCTCATAGGCAGAAGGGACTTGACTTGTTTCTGATGAGACTTTGGACTTTGACTTTTGGGTTAATGCTGGAATGAGTTAAGTACTTAGGGGACTGTGGGAAGGCATGATTGGTGTTGAAATGTGAAAGACATGAGATTTGGGAGGGGCCAGGATGCAATGATATGGTTTGGCTCTGTGTCCCCAGTCAAACCTCATCTTGAATTGTAATCCCCCATGTATCAGGGAGGAAGGTGATTGGATCATGGGGACATTTTCCCCCATGCTGTTCTTGTGAGTGAGTGAGTTCTCATGAGATCTGATGATTTTATAAGAGGCTTTCCCCCCTTCACTTCTTTTCTCTCCTGTTGCCTTGTGAAGAAGGTGCCTGCTTCCCCTTCTGCCATGATTGTAAGTTTTCTGAGGCGCCCCCCCGCCCCCACTGGCCATGCAAAACTGTGAGTCAATTAAACCTCTTTCCTTTATAAATTATCCAGTCTCAGGGAAGTTCTTTATAGTGTTGTGAAAATGGACTAATACACTTAGGCTCTAGTAATTGGGGAAGTTGCAAATCTTGTGACCTCTGGAATAATGGCTGATAATCATTTAACTACATCTGTATCTTAGCAGAATTAAGGCTCCTCTCATTCTCCTAACCTGGTGGCCTTTTATTAGTTTTACAAAGGCAGTTTAGTTTTGGGAAGGGCTACTACCATTTAAACTATAAAGTAAATTTCTCCCAAAGTTAGCTTGGCCCATGCTGAGGAATGACCAAGGGAAATTTGGAGGTTAAAGGCAAGATGGAGTTTGTTAGGTCAGATCTCTTTCACTGTCATAATTTTCTCACTATTACAATTTTTGCAAAAGTGGTTTCAGTTGTAACTTATGGATTACTGGACTTCTCAGCTGTAAACAGTGTGAACCAATGACTAATAACTGGTTTGGTGTTGGGACATTTTACAACCCATAGGGAAGGGAGGGGAAGTGGGCACAAATGATTAAGATTTGGATTCTTGCCAGCTGGGAGGAACTAGGGCTCAGAGTCCAATTTAAGTTGACTTAAAAACAATTTAAAAGTGTGGCTTTTTGTGCACAGTAAAATTTGCTAGCTGAGATCCACACCTGTTTCTTATTAAAAATGTCCAATAAATGGTCTCTTTTAGTGTAGGGAATAATTATTTACCTCCCTGAATCTGTCCCTGTGCGCTGAGGGACTCTCAGCTGTTGAAGCAGAAATGATCTGATGCACTAGATTGCCAAGATGAATGTGACCACTTCTGACTGCAGAGGAAGCAGAGAAATAAAGATTCGTGTACAAGAGAGGGTAGACTCATAGGGTTATTTGACCTAAAGAAGGGCACCTGAGGGACTTGGGATTTTGCAGTGTGCACAGACTGGAAAAGAAAGACATTTGGCTATTAGCAGCACTGAAATAAATTTACTCTGAGCAGTTTCTGCCCAACTGCATTACCTAATGCAAGAACAAAATTTGAAACTTCAGCTCATTATTGTTCCACTTTTGGCAGCATGATTTTTCCTGAGGCTTTTAATTCTTTCCTTAAAGTCCTCTATATTAACTTTGAATCACTGATGTGTTTTCAAATATTGGCTTAAAGCATTTCAGGTTGTGATTTTATTTAAGTGAATAAATTGGCTGTCTAGATGTATCCTATTTCATATACAAATGCCTATTTTCATGCAAATAAACAAACTTCTATAGGAAAGTATTAATGATGTAAGGTATCATAGGAAGGTCTTGAATATTTATTTACTTTCAGAGTTCTGGCTTTTTTATTACATTATTGTTAAATCATTTGTTTATACCATTACCTCGTTAGTAGTGGGACTAAGTATCCTAAAGCATTCCTTTTCTTATTTTCATCATTCCCCTTTTCACATGCAAACAAATTTTAAAAATAAAACTTTGTTGATGTATATACAAGAAGAATTTCTCCAGCTTTAATGATGTCAATGACAAAGGATCCTCTTTTATACTTTCATTCTACCAGTCTCAATCTTTTTTCTTTCAAATTCCCTTCCACTGGACTCCCAGAGCCTTTATTATATTGTCAACGACCTTCCCTTATTTTTGGGCAATTACAGAATTGAAAGTCTGGAAGGTACTTTAGGGCCTTGCTACTCAAAGTGTGGATCGTTTCACCCTATCTCTGTTAATGATTGAATCTCAATCTCTATTCTTAATCATCTGTGCCCTAAGTGCGCCAGATATGATTTTCCAATAGCGTTTTGGATATCTCTGTGTGGATGTCAGCTAGTATAGCAGAGTCAACAGGCCTTTATTTTTAGTTTTTAAAAATAGAGATGAAGTCTTGCTATGTTTATGTTGGACTGGTCTTGAACTCCTGGGCTCAAGTGGTCCTCCCACCTCGGGCTCCCAAAGTGTTGGGATTACAGATGTGAGCCACTGTGCCCGGCCTCAACATGCTTAAAATCAACACACACACAAATACAGCAAAACACATTTAACTCATCATTATCCCCTTCACATGACTCTTTTTCTAAATTCCATTTTTCTTTGATGATGATATTGCCATCTTCATGGTCATCTCAATGGGACATAGAAAAAGCATTATAATATAGCTCTTTCAATACCACCCCCAATTTAATCAGCCAATAAATCCTGTGAATTAAACTTCCATCAAGCCCTGGGCATAGATTCCTTCTTCTCTACTCATTGCTGCTGTTCTGATTTATATTTTCATTATCTCTTGCCTTGCCTAATGCCAACTCTCCTAACTTATCTCTTTGCCTTCTCCAGTCTCTCTTCCTTCTCTTTGTAATTTTTAAAAAAAATTTTAGATTCAGGGAGTACATATGCAGGATTTTTACATGGATATATTGCATGATGCTGAGGTTTGAGCATTTATTGAACCTGTAACACAAATAGTAAACATAGTACCCAATAGGTAGGTTTTCAATCCTTGCTCCCCTTACTCCCTCCTTTTGGAGTTCCCAGGGTCTATTGTTTCCATCTTTGTGTCTGTGTGTACCCAATGTTTAATACCCACTTATAAGTGAGAACATGTGGTATTTGGTTTTCTGTTTCTGTGTTATTCCTTCTTAGTTTTTTCATTGACCCACTGGTCATTCTGGAGCACATTGTTTAATTTCTATGTGTTCATATAGTTTCCAAAATTTCGCCTGTTACTGATTTCTAGTTTTATTCCATTGTGGTTGGAGAAGATACCTGATATAATTTCAATTTTTTTTTGAAAATTTTAAGAATTGTTTTGGTGTTCTAACATATGGTCAATCCTTGAGAATGATCCATGTACTGAGAAGAATGTGTATTCTGCAGATCTTGGAGGTAATGTTCTTTAAATATCTATTAGATCCATTTGGTTTATAGTGCAGATTAAATCTAATGTTTCTTTGTTGATTCTTTGTCTGGATGATGTGTCCAATGCTGAAAGTGGGGTGTTGAAGTCTCCAGCTATTACTGTATTGGAGTCTACCTCCCTTTAGCTCTAATAAAATTTACTTTATATATCTGGATGTTCCAGTGTTGGGTGCATATATATATTACGATTGTTATATCCTCTTGCTGCAGTGGCCCCTTTGTCATTATACAGTGACCTTCTTTGTCTCTTTTTATAGTTTTTGCCTTGAAATCTATTTTGTCTGATGTAAGTATAGCCATTCCTGCTTGGTTTTTTTTTTGGTTTTTATTAGCATGGAATATCTTTTTCCATCTCTTTATTTTCAGTCTATGTGTATCTTTATAGGTAGGTGTGTTTCTTGTAGGCAACAGATTATTGGGTCTTGTTTTTTTTTTTTTTTAAATCCATTCAACCATCCTATGTCTTTTGATTGGAGAGTTTAGTCCCTTTACATTCAATTTTATTATTGATAAGTAAGGACTTACTCTTCCATTTTGTTAATTTGTTTTCTAGTTATTTTGTGGTCTTCTCTCCCTTCTTTCCTTTCATCCTGTCTTCCTTTTAGTGAAAGTGATTTTTTATGTTGTTATGATTTAACTTCTTGCTTTTTATTTTTTGTGTATCTGTTTTATGTTTTTTCATTTGAGATTACCATGAGGCTTGCAGTACTATCTTATAACCTATTATTTTAAACTGCTGACAACACTGATTGCATAAACAAACAAATTAACAAACTAGCAAAGAAAAAACTAAAACTCCACACTTTAACTTCATCTCCCATCTATGTTTTTCTGTGGACTTACTTTTTTTTTTTTTTTTGAGATGGAGTCTTGCTCTGTGCCCAGGTTGGAGTGCAGGGGCATGATCTCGGCTCACTGCAACCTCCACCTCCCAGATTCAAGCAATTCCCCTGCCTCAGTCTCCCGAGTAGCTGGGACTACAGGTCCATGCCACCACGCCTGGCTAATTTTTTTGTATTTTAGTAGAGATAGGGTTTCACCATATTGGCCAGGATGGTCTCGATCCCCTGACCTCGTGATCTGCCTGCCTTGGCCTTCCAAAGTGCTAGGATTACAGGTGTGAGCCACCGTGCCTGGCTGTGGACTTACTATTACTCATGAGTTTTGTAGCTTCAGATAATTTCTTATTGCTCAATAATGTCCTTTTCTTTCAGATTGAAGAACTGTCTTCAGGATTTCTTGTAGGACAGGTCTGGTGTTGATAAAGTCCCTCAGCTTTTGTTTATCTGGGAAAGTCTGTATTTCTCCTTTATGTTTGAAGGATACTTTCACTGGATATACTATTCTAGGGTAAAAGTTTTTTCCTTCAGCACTTTAAATGTGTCATGCCATTCTCCCCTGTCCTGTAACGTTTTCACTGAGAAGTCTGCTTCCAGATGTATTGAAGTTCCTTTGTCTGTTGTTTCTTTTCTCTTGCTGCTTTTAGGGTCCTTCTTTATCCTCAACCTTTGGGAATTTGATTATTAAATGTATTGAGGTTGTCTTCTTTGCATTAAATTTACTTTGTGTTCTATAATATTCTTGTATTTGAACATTGGTATTCTGCTGTAGGTTTTGCAAGTTCTCTGTTTTTATCCTCTTAATTAACTTTCTACTCTGATCTCTCTCTTTACCTCCTTTCTAATGCCAATACCTCTTAGATTTGCCCTTTTGAGGCTATTTTCTAGATCTTATAGGTGTGCTTCATTCTTTTTTGTTCTTTTTCCTTTTGTCTCCTCTGACTGTATTTTTCAAATAGCCTGTCTTCAAGTTCACTAATTCTTTCTTCTGCTTGATCAGTTCTGCTGTTAAGAGACTCTAATGTGGCCAGGCGTGGTGGCTCATGCGTGTAATCCCAGCACTTTGGGAGGTTGAGGCAGGCAGATCACGAGGTCAGGAGATCAAGACCATCCTGGCTAACACGGTGAAACCCCGTCTCTACCAAAAATACAAAAAAAAATTAGCCGGGCGTGGTGGTGAGTGCCTGTAGTCCCAGCTACTTGGGAGACTGAGGCAGGAAAATGGTGTGAACCTGGGAGGCGGAGCTTGCAGTGAGCCGAGATCATGCCATTGCACTCCAGCCTGAGCGACAGAGCAAGACTCTGTCTCAAAAAAAAAAAAAAAAAAAGAGAGACTCTAATGCATTCTTCATTATGTCAATTGAATTTTTCGGCTCCAGAATTTCTGACCGATTCTTTTAAAATTATTTCAATCTCTTTGTTACATTTATCTCATAGGATTCTGAGTTTCCTCTCTGTTTTATCTTGGATTTCAGTGAGCTTTCTCAAAACAGCTATTTTGAATTCTCTGACTGAAAGGTCACATATCTCTGTCTCTCTGGGATTGGTCCTTGGTGCCTTATTTAGTTTGTTTGGTGAGGTCATGTTTTCCTAGAAGTTCTTGATATTTTTGGATGTTTGTTGGTGTCTGGACATTGAAGAGTTAGGTATTTATTGTAGTCTTCACCATCTGGGCTTGTTTGTATTTATCATTCTTGGGAAGGCTTTCCAAGTATTCAAAGGGACCTGGGTGTTGTGATCTAAGTCTTTGGTCACTGTAGCCATATCTGCATTAGGGGCTATCCCAAACCCAGTAATGCTGTGGCTTTTGTGGACTCACAGAGGTACTGCTTTGCTGGTCTTGGGTGAGATCCAGGAGAATTTTCTGAATTGCCAGGTAAAGGGTCTTGTTGTCTCTACTTACTTTCCCTCAAACAACTGGAGTCTCTCTCTGTCCTGAGCTGCCTGGAGCTGGGGGGAGGGGTGACAAAAGCACCCCTGTGGCCACCACCACTGGGAGTGTGTGGGGTTAGATTCAGTGCCAGCACAGCACTGGGTCTCATCCAAGGCCTGCAGTGACCACTACCTGGTTAATGCCTATGTTCACTCAAGGCCCAAGGAGTCTACAATCAGCAGGTGGTGAAGCCAGTCAGCTTGTGTCCTTTCCTTCAGGGCATCAAGTCTCCCCCCTGTCCCTGGGTGGGTCCAGAGATGCCATCTGGAAGCCAGGACCTAGAGTCGGGAACCTTAGGAATCTTCCTGGGGCTCTATTCTACTGCAACTGAGCTGGTACTCAAGACACAAGACAAAATCCTTCCCACTCTTCTCTTTCCTCAAGCAAAAGAGTCTCTCCTTATGGCTACCACTGCCTCAGGCCCATAGCAAGTACTGCCTGGCTACTGCTAATGTTCACTCAAGGCCCAAGGGCTCTTCAATCAGCTTGTCAGCTTGTGGTGAATGCTTCCAGGCCTGGGTCTCTCTCTTCAGGGAAGTGGGCTCCCATCTGGCCCAAGGCAGGTCCAGAAATGCCATCGAGGAGCCAAGGCCTGGAACCAGAGATCTCAGGAGTCCACTTGGTGCTCTACCTGACTGTGGCTGAGCTAGTACCCAAGCTGCAGGACAAAGTTCCCTTTACACTTTTATCTTCTTTCCTGAAGCAGAAGGAGTCTCTCCCCATAGTCACCACATCTGGGAATGTGCTGAGTCACCCCTGAAGCCAACACGGAACTGGGTCCCATCTAAAGTCCACAACAAGTACTGCCTGGCTACCACTGCTGATTATTCAGGGGCCCAAGGTCTCTTTAATCAGCAGGCGGTGAATCCTGCCAGCACTGGGTCTTTCCCTTCAAGGTAGTGGGTTCCCTACTGGCCTAGGGTGTGTCTAGAAATGTCATCTGAAAGTTAGGGCCTGGAATGGGGGCCTCATGGCTCTGTCTGGTGCCCTATTCTACAGTGACTGAGCTGATATCCAAGATGCAAGACAAAGTCTTCAGACATGGTTTGGATCTGTGCCCAAATCCCATGTTCATTCGTAATCCCCAGTGTTTGAGGTGGGACCTGGTGAGAGGTGACTGGATCATGGGGGCAGTTTCTTATGAGTGGTTTGGCACCATCCTCTAGATGCTGTCCCCACAATAGTGAGTTCTCACATGGTCTGGGTGTTTAAAAGTCTGTAGCACCTTTCCCTTTGCTCTTTCTTGCTTCTGCTCCCACCATGTAACACAGCTGCTCCCCCTTTGCCTTCCACCATGATTGAAAGCTACCTGAGGCCCCTCCAGAAGCAGAAGCCACTGTGCTTCCTCTACAGCATGCAGAACCATGAGCCAGTTAACCTCTTTTCTTTATAAATTACCCAGTCCCAGGTATTTCTTTTTTTTTTGAGACGGAGTCTTGCTCTGTCGCCCAGGCTGGAGTGCAGTGGCGCGATCTCGGCTCACTGCAAGCTCCGCCCCCCCGGGTTCACGCCATTCTCCTGCCTCAGCCTCCCAAGTAGCTGGGACTACAGGCGCCCGCCACCTCGCCCGGCTAATTTTTTGTATTTTTTAGTAGAGACGGGGTTTCACCGTGTTAGCCAGGATGGTCTCGATCTCCTGACCTCGTGATCCGCCCGTCTCGGCCTCCCAAAGTGCTGGGATTACAGGCTTGAGCCACCGCGCCCGGCCCAGGTATTTCTTTAGAGCAATGTGAGAAGGGAATAATACAGAAAATGGCTAAGCTGGTGTCCAAGATGCATGACGAAGTCCTCTTTGCTCTCCCCTCTCTTGTCCTCAAGCAGAAGGAAGGAGTCTCTTCCAGAGTTGTGAGCTGTGCTGCCTGAGGTTGGGAAGAGATGACACAATCATTCCCTTTGCTGCCTCAGCTGGTGTCTCACTAGGTCATATGCACCCCAAGTTCACTGGCTCTAAGCCCAGTCCAGCACTGGAACTTGCCTAGGAATTGCAGTCCTTGTGACCTAGACTGTCTTTTAAGTTTATTTAGGACCCCAGAGTGCTTTGCCTTTATCTCGCAGTGATAGGGCTTGCCAGAACACAGCTTCCAATCATGAGGATGGATGATTTGCCTCTGGCTAGGGCTGGTCTAAATGTTCCCTCCCGGGGTGCTGGCTGAGTTCTGCCCTATGTTTTTTTCTGCTGTGACTGGGCAGCACTGAGTTCCAATGCAAAGTACCACAATCATTGGGCTGTCTCTCCCCCAAGCACACAGATTCTCTTTCTGTGCCATGTTGTCCTTGTTAGGGAATGGGGGAGGGGTGGTATCAGCAATTCAAGACTGTCTTTCCCACCCTCTTCAGTGCCTGTTTCCTTAACATAATGTTGAAACCAGGTACTATGATCGCTCACTTGAGTTTTAGTTCTTATGAAGGTGCTTTTTTGTGTGTGTGTGGATAGTTGTTCAATTTAGTGTTCCTGCAAGGGGGACGTTCACTGGAAGCTTCTATTCAGCCATTTTGTTCCACCTCCCACTCATGTGGTTTTTAGTAGGCCTCAGTGTTTTACCACATAAGCCTTGACACAGGGCTGCCTTAGCACATGGAAGGTGGCTTCTCCTGCAGAGTAATTAGAGAGAGAGTGAGTCTCCCAGATGGAAGTTGCAGTCTTTTTATTGTGTAGTCTTGAAAGTGAGATCCCATCTCTTCTGCCATATTTTATTCATTAACAGAGTGTCACTAAATATAGCCCACAGTCAAGAAAAGGGGAACCAAGTTCCATCTCTTGAGGAGAGGAGTATGGAAGAATTTGTTAATGTATCTAAAAAACCACCAAAATCTGTTCTCTGGCCACAAATTATTTGTCTTCGTCCCACATGCAAAATACATATCAAATAATTTGTGGGCATATATTTAAAACTAGTACACCATCTTACGCTCCACAGAAACTGGGATCTTGAGACATATCTTTCAAGGACTCCATTTTACGTACATGGAAGGGCTCAAACTCCCCAGATCCTCCACCATCTGGTCCTAATTACATATTTTCCACCACTTGCTTATGAATCCTGCATACAGTCAAATCAAATGATTCACCATTTCTTTTCTTTCTTTCTTTTTTTAAAAAAGAAGATTTACTATATATTTAATTATAACTTTTTGTAAAAAATACAAAAAACCCCGAGGCAGTGGGATATGCCTGGATTCTCTGCAGGCGGCACATTTTGAGGGCAGGCTGGGGTGGAGGAGGGACAGAGCCATTATATTAACCATTCTGTATTGAGTACCTATCACTTTCTTTTTTAAAACTTTTATTTTAGGTTCGAGGGTACGTGTGCAGGTTTGTTATACAGGCAAACTTGTGTCATGTGGGTTGCCTGAACAGATTACTTTGTCACCCAGGTACTAAGTCCAGTACCCAATAGTTATTTTTTTGTACTCTTCTCCCTCCTCCAACCTTCCATCCTCAAGTAGGCCCCAGTGTCTGTTGTTCCCTTCATTGTGTCCATGTGTTCTCATCATTTAGCTCCAACTTATAAGTGAGAACATGTGGTATTTGGTTTTCTGTTCCTGTGTTAGTTTGCTGAGGATAATGGCCTCCAGCTCCATCCACATTCCCACAAAATATGTGATCTCATTCTTTTTTATGCCTGCATAGTATTTCATGGTGTATATGTGCCACATTTTCTTTATCCAGTCTATCATTGATGGACATTTAGGTTGATTCCATGTCTTTGCAATTGTGTATAGTGCTGCAGTGAACATATGCGTGCATGTGTCTTTATGGTAGAATGATTTATATTTCTCTGGGTGTGATATGGTTTGGATCTGTGTCCCCATTCAAATCTTATGTTGAATTGTAATCCCTAATGGTGGAGGTGGGGCCTGGTGGGAGGTGATTGGATCATGGAGGTGGATTTCCCCTGGTTGCTGTTCTTGTGATGCTAGTGAGGGTATTGTTGTGAGATCTGGTTGTTTAAAAGTGTGTGGCACCTCCCTCCACACTTCCTCCTGCTCTGGCCATGTAAGACATGCCTGCTTCCCCAGAAGATGAATGGAAGCTTCTATGCTTTCTGTACAGCCTGCAGAACTGTGAGCCAATTAAACCTCTTTTCTTTATAAATTATCCAGTCTTAGGTATTTCTTTATAGCAATGCAAGAATGGACTAATACAGGGTATATACCCAGTAATGGGATTGCTGGGTCAAATAATATTTCTGTTTTTACATCTTTGAGGAATTGCCACACTGCTTTCCACAATGATTTAACTAATTTACACTTCCACCAACAGTGTATAAGTGTTCCTTTTACTCCACAACCTTGCCAACATCTGTTATTTTTTGACTTTTGAATAACAACCACTGTGACTTGTGTGAGATGGTGTATCGTGGTTTTGATTTGCATTTCTCTAATGATCAGGATTCACCTTTTCTTAATCACACCCTAAAGCTACCATTCTCTGTACCTTCATGGATGCTCTTACCCCAGGCTGGAAGGTACTTCCTTATCTTTCTTTTCAAATCCTCCACGAAAGTCCTACACTTATTTTCATACATTACCTTCTTCATAAAGTATGACAGCACCCCTAAAATAGAATGTATTTACTGCGTTTGATTGTAAATTGCTAGAGGGTAGGAAGCATACCTTGCTCATCTCTGTATTCTTCAAAACAGGATGCCTATTTCATTGGGCCCAACATGTGTTCAACAAATGCTGAATGAAATGATGTGAAGACAGCATTTCTCCGTTTTAGCTGAGACAAACACTTTGAGATGTTTGTGCCCATGTGACACATCAACATCATTATAGCATTTTATTTGTTGCATAAAATCTGTCTTTCAAAGACATAATCCAAAATTGCCATGTGGAGGGCATCCTGACAGAACTGGTGGTAAAATTTCCAAATTATATCAACATCTTCAAAGTCCCAGCCTTCTGTGGCTATATTGGAGGGCCAAGAAAAATTCAGTTACCAACATGTTGAAGTACCACAAAGATCCCACAATATGAGGAAGAGTGAGCTATACCGTTAGCTGTCTTTAGCTATGCTGTAGTAGGATATCTCTTGCTTAATTTTTTAAGCTTTTTTCTTTCTCCCCACACTTTCTCCCCACACTCTTTTCCTTCTTCCTTTCCTCTCTTTCTCATTCTCTCCTCCCTCCCTCCCTTCCTTCCTTCTCCTTCCTTTCTTTCTTCCTTCTTCCTTCCTTCTCCTTCCTTTCTTTCTTCCTTCTTCCTTCCTTCTCCATATCACTTTCTCATCTGACCTCTCCTTGTTATTCTTGCTCTAAACTCTGTGAGGTTCTATATGAGTATTCTGATGGGACTACTATCCTTTAAATTAGTCAAATAGAAGTTGTGTTTGCTAACAGCTTTACTAAGGTATAATTTACATACCATAAAATTCATCCATTTTAAGTGCACAATTCAATGATTTTCGGTAAATTTAGAGTTGTGCAGCCATAACCACAATCTAGTTTTAGAACATTTCCATGATCCCAAAACGGTCTCCAGGGCTGACTGAATTTTTTAATGTATTTTTACCTTCTCTTGTTATAAAAACAATAGAAAGTTACTTTAAAGCTGGGCATCGTGGCACATGCCTGTAGTCTCAGCTACTAGGTAGGATGAGGTGGGGAGGATCACTTGAGGCCAGGAGTCTGAGGCTGTAGCGAGTTATAATCATGCCTGTGAATAGCCATTGCCCTCCAGCCTGGGCAACATAGAGTGACCCCATTTCTTAAAGTCACTTCAGATAATTTAGAAAATACATAAAAGCAGAAAGAACTAAATAATAATAATAATAAAAAACCTTCATTCCACAATCTACAGGCAACCACTGCTATTTTGGCATATATTTAATCCCTCTCTCTGTCTACCTATTTATTTCCATCTTAGAAGGGAAGCTTCTATTTAGGCAGCCTGAGAAGTTGATTTGCTCTGGGTACACAGCAGCTATATATTAACAACTTAAACAGAGCAGGGAGGATCTCTTTTTGTCTTATTGACTTAAGATAATTTGACTGGACTTTTGACTTTCAAATTACCACGTTCAATATCTATTTCTGTGTGAGAGTAAGAAGTCAATTACGGCAATTGGTTCCTGGACCAAACTGAGGGTTGGGCTGCTATTTCTCGAGGCCCAGTAATGAGATGCAGATGAACTGGGGAGGAAGAGAATTTTTATTTCTGTAACCAGTTACAGGGAGAAGACCCGGAAAATATCACCAGGCCAACCTCAAAATTACAAAGTTTTCCAGAGCTTATATGCCTTCTAAGCCATATGTCTACGTATAAGTGTGCATTCATCTAAAGACACAAGTGATTCACTTCTTTTAATCTATAACTGAGTCTGAGGGTCTGAGTCCTGAACACCTTCCTCTGAGAGCCTCAGTAAATTTACTTAAGCTAAATGGGTCCAGGTGCTGGGGTGATTACCCTTATCTTGTCTCCTGTTAAATCATGCAGGTTTGGGGAGTTCCTTCAGACCCCCAATAAACTTGTTTGTGGAGGCCTGGGGAGTTTCTTGACTCCCCCAATAAAACTTGTTTAATTCTAAACGGGTTAAGGCCCAGGAAAGGTCTAGGCAAAACTCTTGGTGGGCTTTTGTTCCATTCCAGCCTTTGTATAGGGCACTGGTTCTTTCAGCTTTTGATATTTAACTGAACCCCTCAGTCTGTACTGAAACAGTTGTATGGAGGCCTGCGTTAGTGAGACCTGGCCCGCCACACAATGACTAGGCCATTATGTGCTGGGGATTGCAATGTGGATTTGACATATGTGTGGGGTGGGAGTGGATAAGTGGGGGAGGGGATACAGTAATAACTGCCTAGAGGCCTGATAGAGGACCCTAACTACAGAAACTGTGTGCTGGGGTGGTGGGAGGGATGTGAGCTTGAGAAAATCAGAACTCTTGCGAGGAAAAAGCAAGCTGGGCTTCAAGCGCCTGCCTTGGGACTCCCCAGCATTTCTTTGAAATGGTAACATGAGGGGAAGGTTGAATAAAAAGGGAAGGGCATGTGATAATGCAGAAGGGGATGAGCATGTCAGGAGATTTCTGATGAGCCTGGTAGAGTGCATTGCCCAGACTAAGTGTCAAAACATGTACCAGTAAATGGGCAACAGAGCTAAGATATGGAACTGGATAATCAAGTTGTGGGTGGGGCTACGGGGATTGCCCATTCCTGGCTGAGAAGTTGGCAGTTTCTGTTTTGTATTAGCAAAGAAGTTGGTTAAAGTGTCACCCATGGCATTTTTGGATCAAGACCACAGATCTACTGAAGCCAAAACTTTGGGAGAATTGGTAGGTAAACAAGTGAAGATGTTGGAATATGCTGGTGATTTTCTGTGGTCTCCAATAACTTTTACAAGAGAAAAGCATCTCAACTTGGAGCTATTTCAAAGCTTTACTATTAGAAGTCCTTTGGCCTGCAGCCAGTAGTTTAAGTTGTCTGAGAGTCAGGAAATCACAACACATGCAGGATTGGAAAAAGTGAATTCTTTGTTAGAGACTAAAGTGAAAAGGGAGAGGCAGAAAACAAAGTTGGTAATGAAACTGGGGCCTGGGAAGCCTCCACATCCCTGCCTCTCCTGGGCATCTTCTGCTGTATGTTCCCTGCCTATCAAAGGTTTAGAACATGCAGCCTGGGAACACAGAGTATCTGGGCCTCCCCAATTCTGATATTGTTTTGCAGATGTCAGATGTCAAGATGTCAAGATGTAAATCAGATATCAAGATGGAGGCCATTAAGCTGGAGGCTGCAGGCAGAGCACTGAGATTTGTTTCTGAAAGACAGAAATTTTTAGTTTAGGGTCTGGATTCGTGGACCATGACTTGATAAGTTTTTGCTTATATTCATTCAGTGGATTCTTCCAGCTAAGAACCAAAGTCAGGAGATCTTGTCAAGTAAGTAAGTTGTATTGCAGGAGAAACCCTAGATCCAATGAGTAAAGATCATGATCTCCTATTTAACCTAAAAGGTTATTTTCAGGCCTCCACACTTGCAACAATGAGGATTAAACTGCTAAAAGGTGCAGTCCCCTAATAGGAGACTCCCCCACTAATGCCCACCTCAGCTGCAGGTGTGAAAGACGAGGAGTAAGGAAGCTTTTCCCAGAGAGCAAAACCAGGGGCAGCTGGTTTTCTAGGGCAGGGAGTTGCTGAAATTCTTCTCAAGGAGGATATATTATTGCGTACGATCATTGTGTTTTTTCTTCCCTTCTCTTTTTTCAAATGGGAGCTTTTTCTCTAAAGTGGTCCTGTTGTCCGTGCAACTTCGTACACTGGGTCTGTTGGTTGTGGTTAAATAACTTATCTATAGACTTCCAGACAATAAGGAGCTGCATTTAGACTTGTCTGGGAGATATCACTGAGATATCTTGGGTATAATAAGTTAATGAGACTTAGCATTGGAGTATATTCTTTTGGGAAGAGGGTAAGTGCAATTTTGGCAGTCCATGGAACAGTTGCATAATGCTGGGAGGATACATTTTAAAACCTGTATGTATGAAAAAAGGGTGTATAAATGCTAGGAAGTCAAGGAGCAAACTGTAGTGAGTCCCAATGACGTTATTTGATACAACTGTGAGTAAAACGAGAATTCCTTGCCTGTACTTTTCAATTAATCAAGCTAACAAATTCCCTTTTTAGTTTAAGTGGGTTTGAGTTGGTTTTAGTATCACTTTCAACCACAAATGCCTGACTGATATAACACATATATATTTAATAAATATTATGTCAAAGTCTTATATGTAGATAATTTATAAGGGCAAATGGTGTTAGTAACTAAGAAAGTACATATATATTTACAAGTAGATCAACTTATTTTCTAGAATGTAAACTACTTTTTACAAATTTATCCTTTGAAGAGAGGGAATATTTCCTGCTGTGTTTACATCCAAGCATCCAATTATGTTAATTCATGATTAATGTATTTCTCAGGTTTTAGTCAATGATCATTGGCACATGTGGGTTTAAACATAAGGGGATCAGATAAAGTATTTTTAAATTTATATTTTCATTATTGGTAGATATATTTGGGTGTGGCAATCCAGTCTTTATGGTCATGTAGACTTACTGAACATAGTAGATTAGTAGATTAGATCCTTGGCCAAGGAAATTTTACAAATAGTTTCCTAAGCTATAAACTTTGCCTATGCAATTCACAAATATCTAATGATATGTAAATGGTGTGTTAATACTGACAGATAATTACTTGCACTCATAAAGTAACAATTTCTAATAGGTTGTTAAATCTTACTTTGCTGTTTAGACACTGAAGACTTTGTTTCATGCACCTGTTCACTACAATGCACTGTTTTTTTTGTTGTTGTTTTGAGACAGTGTCTCACTCTCTTGCCCAGGCTGAAGTGCAGTGGCACAATCTTGGCCCACTGCAACCCTTGCCTCCCAGGTTCAAGCAGTTCTCCTGCCTCAGGCTCCTGAGTAGCTGGGATTACAGACTCATGCCACCACGCCTGGCTTATTTTGTATTTTTAGTAGAGATGGGGTTTTACCATGTTGGCCAGGCTGGTCCTGACCTCAGGTGATCTGCCCACCTCGGCCTCCCAAAGTGTTAGGATTACAGGCATGAGCCACCATGCCTGGCCTACATGCCACTGTTAATAGTATTATTTTTCAAAGAACTCCTCTAGTAGTAAGCATAGCATCCCCCAACTTCCAAAGTTTTGATATTTTTTTCCCCTTTCTCTTTGCCTCTAGTTAAAAATAAATCTCTTCTTGATAATTTTAATGTGGTCTGGGGAAGAAACAAAAGTAGATGTGTTTTAAATCTGTAATTTTAACCTGGAAGGTACCATTATGTCTTTAAAGTGCCTGGCCCAGATTAGGTACACGATAAATGGTAGTGATTCTTATTGTGGGGAGGAGGGTGGTGGAGCATCAGGAATCAACTTATGCAGGGGTCCCCAACCCCCTGGAACTGGGCCCCACAGCAGGAGGTGAGCAGCGGGCCAGCGAGCATTACTGCCCGAGCTCTGCCTCCTGTCAGATCAGTGGCGGCCTTAGATTCTCATAGGAATGCGAACCCTGTTGTGAACAGTGCATGCGAGGGATCTAGGTTGCACACTCCTTATGATAATTTAACGAATTCCTGATGATCTGAGGTAGAATAGTTTCATCCCCAAACCGTCTCCCTACAACCCCCACAATGGTCGCCCAGTCCATGGAAACATTGTCTTCCATGAAACCCGTCCCTGGTGCCAAAATGGTTGGGGACCGCTGAACTAATATTACTTCCTTCATTTCATTTCTTTTTTTTTTTTTGAGATAGGGTTTCACTCTGTCACCCAGGCTGGAATGCAGTGGTGGGATCTCAGCTCACTGCAGCCTCTACCTTCCCAGACTCAGGTGATCCTTCCACCTCAGTCTCCTGAGCCATTGGGACCACGGGTGTGCACCACCACACCCAGCCAATTTTTATATTTCTTGTCAAGACAAGGTTTCACGCCATGTTGCTCAGGCCGATCTCAAACTCCTGAGCTCAAGCAATCTGCCTGCCTCTGCCTCTCAAAGTGCTGGGATTATAGTCCTGAGCCACCCCCTCATGCCTATTTCATTGATGTCTCTTATGAGATTGGACTTCTTATAAATGTGGATGAATCTATTGTACTCGGTACATGTGAAATGCACACATATTTTATGCTTTAGTGAATGTTTGGGTTCTTTGTCTCCTTTTAGTTTGGTAATGAGTGTTCAATTTGAAAATCCCGAGCTTATCTCAGCAGAATACAAGGAAACAGGAGCTCCTCAAGCATTGCTGACATTATTAGGGTCATCTTTGTGGTATCAGACCTGGTCCCTACCATTAGTTATGCTACAGTAGAGCCCTCATCTTAGTTGTACATCTGCATATTATTTCAAATTCCCTTTTCATCTATTTTTGTTTTACTGAATTAATTTCGTCATTATGGCTTCATCCCATGATAAAAAATATTTCCTGTGGAGCTGGGGGAAGTTTTGGTGAACACCAAAGCACATCCAATTCTGCAGTCATTTATTGTTAGGCATCTTGCAAATGCCAGACCCTGCAGGAGAAATATCAGTATGAAGATAGAATCCCTGTTCTCTGGCAACTAAAATTCAGTAGAAAGGATAAGGTAAAATGCATAGGTCACTAAAATGAGGCAGAAAATAGCAAAATATATACCATTATACAAAGTACTTACTCTGTGCCAGTCACTCTTTTAAAGCAGTTTAAAAATAGTTAATTCATTAAAACCTTAAACAATTATTATTATCTCCATTTTCATATGTGGAAACTGAGACACAGAGAGGGTAAGTAATTTGTCCAAGTTACCAAAGTAGTAAGTGGCAGATCTGGGATTTGATCCACTTGATCCAGAGAGTCCAATTCTAGAACTGGCATGCTACCTTGCCTAGGTTAAACCAAAGTTCCATTCATTTGAATGTTCCTATTCAAGTGAGTGAGTGATTCTGTGTGCTCATCTATGAGTGTGCATGCATGTGTGTGCATGTGTGTATGTAGGGAACAGAAATGGGATTTAAAAGAGATTGTGGCATTTGAGCTATGTCTTTCTAGTTTTATGTCATTTTATGTTCAATTTGTTACATCTTGATCTTTTCTTAATATTCCAATTATACTCTGCTTGAAACACTTCAAAACTCCTGGACTTCTGATTTCTCCCATTATCTATCCAAGTCTAACTGGCTCAGAACTTTACAACTTTGGATCAAAAGCCTTTGCAAAATTTGGGCAAAGTGGAAGTACCTTATGTTCTTCAGAAAAGGTTATAGGTTTTCAGACAGAACAGAATGAAAGTCACCATGTCTATGACCACACATTATAGTGTTGGCTTTATGATGGTAATTATCAGACCAATTCATCACTGTATCCAATTGACTTCAGTGTCCCAAATCACTTGGGCTCTGTTTTTTGACGTCGGCTGAGTAAAGATAGGGAGTGTGAAAGATGTGTGTGTGTCTTTGTTGGATAATAGGTGAACTGAGGATGCCTGCCTGGGCCTAAGCTGTGTCCAGCCCTGTAATTCACAAATATCTGGGAAAGGATGATTAATGGGCGCCAAAGGTCTATAAGCAGGAGAGTTTGAGGAGGAATAAGGACAAGAGAGCTCAAGGATGATTACTGGAAAATACCCGAGAGGACAGCATGGTGTCTGTCTTAGACATGCTTTCCAAAATGGCACCGTGGGCTCATGGTGGAGGTCTGTGGTTGGCGGGGCCATAGGCAGAAGACGTGAGAGAGGCTTTTCCACAAAGGGTTTGTGACACAGGGGCACAAACAGTATCATCTAGGTGCCCATGTGAGGAAGTGTGACCAAAGTGGGGAAGAGGACATTTCTTTCCCTTCCTGTGGTACTCAGTGTAATATCAGTGTGGTAAGAACCCCGGAGGAAGAAGGGTGGCCCTTACCGGAAACAGTGGATGCTGGGGGCCGAACCAGCTCAATTGGCAGAGACCTGACTGACTTGTTTGCAGGTTATGTGAGATACATTAGAGTATTCCCGAAAATGACTTAGAGGAGCCTCAAATGTAGGAACACGAGGGAGTGAGATGTGGCTCATGTTCTGCAGAATACCCACCAGCTAGAGCAGCCCAGGAAATGGGTTATGTAGTAACTTCTGTTTTACAGACTAGTTCTTGAATGAATTCTACTGCATGAATTTATTAGTATTAGATGACTCCACCACAAGTTAGCTACTGCTCTAAATTTATAGGATATGCTGTTTTCGTGGTATGGGTTCCCCCCAGAAAGAAGATATTGAGACAAGATTCTATGCAAATTCTATAGTTCATTGGTAAGTTACTTCTGAGAAACACTGGTAGGGCAGTGGGGAAGTGAGACAGAAATAAGAAGGTAGCCAGTAAAGGGTGAGTTATTAAGCCAGTTACTACTGCAGGCAACTGGGGTGCAATCTCACTGGGGGAAACCGTGGGAAACATTGTAGAACACACATCTCAGAGTCATCCCACTTGAGGGGCAAGGAAGCTGGGGTATGTATCCACCCACTCTTGTCAGTTATTGGTTGAGGGCTCTTCCCAGGGGGATCTTAATCCTTCAGCACTTCCAGCAGAAAGAGCTGCTCTAGCAGCCAGAGAAAGTCCAAAGGCAGACAATCGCAGGTGCTGGCAGTTGGAAGCCAGGTTGGTGCGCGTGGAAATACTAAGTGTGGGGAATATGGGTGGGGTGCAGACAGTGGCTGCTACTCCTATGACACGCGATGTCTTCTAGCTTGTTGGTTCCACAGTTTGACATTGTCTTGGTCATGTAATGGATTTACCTGCTGATCGACACTTGAAAACTTCTCATGCCTCCCCTGTTCCTGGTTGCATTTGGTGTTCCCCTTCCTCCTTGTCTTTCCACTTCACTCAGTTCATCTCCATTTGCCTTGGCTTTGGCATCAAAGACCTGTGGAAAGCTATTTCCTTTTTGAGCCTCAATTTTTCTAATCTCAAGGTAAGAATAATAATATGTTTTTAGGATTTTTGTGTGGATTGAAGAATGTGTTAACATATAGAAAAAACCATATGTCATAACCTGTGTTCGAGAAGGGCTAGCTCTCTTTCTATTGCCATACTTGTTTTTCTCTTGGCAAAGCCAAGAACTCTTGGAGACCTTATCTTTCTGGGAACCCCCCCAAAACTGAGATGTGTAGATAAAGGCTAAGTTTGTCCTCTAACAGAAAACTATGCATTTTGTTATTTTTCTAATAATTTTATCTAATTTAAAATGATTACATGTTTACTTTTGATATTTAGTGGAACAATATAAGACATACTTCACTGATGTCTAAGCATATTGCATTTACTTTGCTGTCTTTCATCACTTAACTTATCCCACAAATAATTAGGATAGGAAGTAGAGACTCGGCTTTATGAAACTATAATCATGGCTCTGCCCTGAGCTTAGGCCAATCTCAGAGTCATTTATGTGTCTCAGGAGACTGTGATGTTTTGTATTCCTGGCCTTTTGTGCCCTGTGGTATCTGTGTTGGCTGTTGATTCCATGAGTTGCTGTTATTTGCTCTGAATTATTTAAGATGGAGGGAAGGAAAGAGAGAAGGGAGAAAGGAGAGGGGAGAAGGGAGGAGGAAGGAGAGCTGCTATTGTTGGCTTCTGAATAACCTGTAGTTTTCATAGTGACACTTTCCTAGATATACACATGCTGTATATAATTACAAAGTACTCTTACATATATTTAAAGATTTAATCCTTATAACTATCCCGTAAAATGAGCAGGAAGAAAAAGATCTATCAAGATCAGATTTGTACTAATCCTTTGGAGGAGGCAACTGTGAAGGAAAGGAAATTCAGAGAAAAATAGGATGCCATGCACCAAGGCAGTAATATTACGCCTTTTGTTTGCTTAGGGAAAAAAGAATGCACCCATAGGGTCCATTGCTTTTTATGTTGTCGAGGTGAAAGGGGTGGATTACTGAGGTTTGAACCAGTCTTGACCCTAGCAGTTCTGACATGAGTCATATTGAGAAAGGTCTCTTATCATCATGAGCCCTGCTTTCCTTATCTGCAAAACTGAGGTAAAAATACTTGCAGGAGAGACCAGCTATCACATGGAGGTAGCTGTAAGAATTTAACAAAATGTGCATAAAAGCACTGTGCAAGCTGTAAAGTACTGTACATAGATACTACACACTGATACTTCACTGAAAACGAAGACATGATTTTGTAGAATCAGGAGAGTATAAAATATCAAACTTAAAAGTTGACCTCCTAATGGGAGGTCATTATTGGGAATCAAAAGTTTATTGACTTGGAGGTTTAAAATTTGTCTGGCAGAGGCACAGAAAGACTAATATTGCATGTTCTCACTTATTTAGGAGATCTAAAAACCAAAACAATTGAACTCATGAACATAGAGAGTAGAAGGATAGTTACCAGAGGCTGGGAATGGCAACGGGGGGTTGGTGGGGAGGTGAAGATGGTTAATGGGTACAAAAAATAGAAAGAATGAATAAGACCTACTATTTGACAGCACAACAGGGTGACTATAGTCAATAATAACTTAATTGTACATTTTCAAGTAACTTAAAGCAGTGATCCCTAACCTTTTTGACACTGGGGACCGGTTTTGTGGAAGACAATTTTTCCATGTTGAGGGGTGAGGGATGGTTTCAGGACGAAACTGTTCCATCTCAGATCATCAGGCATTAGTTAGATTCTCTTCTTCTTCTTTTTTTTTTTTTTGAGATGGAGTCTCACTCTGTTACCTAGGCTGGAGTGCAGTGGTGTGATCTTGGCTCACTGCAGCCTCTGCCTCCCAGGTTCCAGCAATTCTCCTGCCTCGGCCTCCCAGGTAGCTGGGATTATAGGCATGCCCCACTACACCTGGCTAATTTTTGTATTTTTAGTAGAGACGGGATTTCACCATGTTGGCAGCTGGTCTCGAACTCCTGACCTCAGGTGATCTGCCTGCCTCGGCCTCCCAAAATGCTAGGATTACAGGCGTGAGCTACTGTGCCTGGCCCAGTTAGATTCTTATAAGGAGTGCGCAATCTAGATTCCTCACGTGTAGTTCGCAATAGGGTTCATGCTCCTATGAGAATCTAAAGCCACCACTGATGTGACAGGAAGCAGAGCTCAGGCGGTAGTGCTTGCTCGCCCACCACACTTACTTCCTGTTGTATGTCCTGGTTCCTAACAGGCCACAGACCAGTACCAGTCCAAGGCCCGGGCACTGGGGACCTCTGACTTAAAGAGTGTAATTGGATTGTTTATAACTCAGGGGATAAATGCTTTTTATTTATGTTATTATGCATTGCATGCCTGTATCAAAACATTTCATGTACCCTCCATAAATATATATACCTACTATGTACCCACAAAAAATAAAAATAAATTTTTAAAATTTCTAAGTGAAACATTAACAGATTAAATCTATATACCATAAACAAGAATTCATTCCACCATAGGAAATCTCATATGGAATATTATATCAAAATAAAAGAGAAAAGTCAAAATGATTTTAAAAAAGATTTGTCTGTCAGAAGATTGTTTGATTGTTTGTTTTTAAAAGTAAGATGCCAATACAAATTTATTTGTCCAGTGCCTTTGTTGACAGTGGAGGGGTAATATTGGAATATTTTGGAGGCGCCTTTATCCAATTATTTTAAAGTAATGCTTATGCAATGTAGAATTGTCATGAATTTGCCAGATAATGGCAGGAACTTTCACTGTGTTGAACTGCTAGGTTTTGAAAGATCCATGTTTAAGTCCACATTCGGCCACATAGTAACTGTGCAGCATGAGGCTTGCTATTTTATCATTTGTAAAAAAAGGATAAAAGTTCTTCTAGGGAAGCATTGTGAAGGATGGAATGAGACATTGGGTGAGAAAATTCTCTGAAAACCATAAACAACTCCATATATATAAGATGTATAGTTTTTATCGTTACTCGTGTTTAAAGAAGCGAAACCAAAAAGCAAATGTTCAATGACACAATTTAGAGAGAATCAAGTCAGAAATTAATGAGGTGTAGTCAAAAAGGAAACACAGATTGCTTTCTGATAATGATTTCTTCCCATATGGCTTTGATAGGGGATGTTTATGGGTGACAAATGGGGAACTATGCAAATGTGATGCATGTGCACGAATTTATTTTAAGATTCATAGCTTGCCTTGCTGGCAAGTTATGGACTTCTAAGAGCTTCAGTCAGACCTGCTCACTCCATTGCCTGTTTCAGACTTAGAAGACTGTAAATAAATTTGATTCAACCCCCAACAACTCTGTAAGAAAGTCAAAGGGCTGACTGACCTCAGGTGTCAAAAGGCAGCATAGGAGTTCTAACTATGCAGAAGGAGCACCTGGGTGGGGCCAGGTGGCTAGCCAGGAAGGTTCTCCATAGGATACCCTTATTGTGGTAAATCTGCCACAACCCACTTTCTGGGTGTTAACGTTGTAGCTTATAAAATCCAATTGTGTCAGCATATAGAGAGTAGATCTTTCTCTCTGGAGTGTGGTGACATTATTCCTACTCATCATGTGAAGTTTAAGACCTAATACCAGTTAGTTAATTTTAATGACAAACATAGTTACCAGGAAATCCAGAGTTTCTAGCTAACACACGAGAAGCCAAATTACCATCATAAAATTGCTTGGTGAGCTTGGAATCTGAACAGGCATCATTAGTCACCTGATTTGAATGTTAAAGGGTTTGTCCATCAAGTTTCTTGAGTGCAGGCAACAAAATTCTCTATTGACTCACCTAAGCAGAAAAGAAATTCATTGGTACTTCTTGGTCAGTACACAGAAGTGATAGGTAGGCTGGAAAGCCAGGCTCAGAAGACAGTGGGAACCAAGAAAGGCTATGAATGGCAGACACATTGTCATCAGTTCAGTGTTCCACTGCTGTCGGAAATCTGAGCAGTCGATGCTGCTGCTACCTTTGGACTCTCAATGCTGATGCTACTGCTGATTTTTTGGAAATGCTCACACCACCATGTAAGCTTCTCAGCTCTCCTTGCATATTTGTTTCTCTCCTTCAAGATCCAAAGACCTGGGTAGGAACATCTGGTTGCTGAGTTCAGGTTGTAGCATCTACACAGCTATTGGGATGCTAGAAGAGGAAATATATGGCCCCCAGACCTGTGCTTCTGCAAGTGTAATCTGCAGACTGGTGCCAGGCCATGGAATGATCATTTTTATTTTGTGATGAGGCAAGGAACTCATGCTCCAATGTAAATCAATTTAGTGCTTTTTCTACTTAGGCAGCTTTGCTATGGAAAAAGTGTCAGTTTAATTAAACAGTGTGCTACTAAACAGAGCAGCACTTTCCTTGACTTCATCATGGGAGGCTAGGACCTGACATCTGGGGGCTCCCCACAAAAGAAGAGTGTTTGGAACCCATGTTGTAAAAAAACAACAAATATCCACCACAAATAAGATCAGGCTGAGTAAGTCTGATGTCTACTACTCCATCATAGAGACATTTTTGCCATCAGTAATATGTGTGTTATGTGCATCTAGACATACCCTCACCTGGCTGGCGTTTGGTTGGATATGGTGATTTTGACTGTCACTATTCTCTTTCCCACAGGGGAGGTTGCTAGCTACCCTCTTGGGAAAGGAAAGGTTGGGGGAGACAGTTTCATGCCCACCCAAGTTGGCTGGTTGAGACTCTTCACTGTGATGGTGGGCCAGTGACCCTCAGATGACCTTGGAGTGGGGGTTATCATCTGTCTATTGTGAATCCTGTCCTTTCTGTCTTCCATAAGCCAAATACTCATAGCACCTTGATGGAGTAGTTCTTTTTCCAGTGGTCAGGAAATGATCACAATTTAAATAGTTGGGGAATGGTGTTAGAAGGAAAGCAAGTATTGCAACTCTGATTTAGCTTCCTTGGTCCTTTGTATTATACATAGAGGCAAAAGCATCACTCTGTAAGCCATTAGAGTATGTCTCATGTGAATTCCCCTTGTTCTCTTGCTCTTCCACTTCTCCTTCAGTCCTCTCTTAAGATCTTCCTGTTGAGTGCCCCTCCCAGCACCTCCCTAGAGATTGCTAACCCTCACTACAGAATAGTAAAGTTCCCATCTCTTCTTGAGACTTTTGAATTCAGACTCCCCAGTAGTCTGCTGGATGTAGAGGGCTTTTCCCTTCACTTTAGCTGGTTATCAAAGTATGGGAAGCTCTGGTCTTATGAATGGGGCGGAGAAAAGATAGTAGAGTACAGAAGAATTCCTTTTAGGTTCCTAAAAATTGAGCACCAGTCACCATCTGATATGGTTTGGATATGTGTCCCTGCCCAAATCTCACGTCAAATTGTAATCCCCAATGTTGGAGGAGGGGCCTGGTGGGAGGTGATTGGATCATGGGGGTGGAGCTCTCATGAATGGTTTAGCACCATCCCTGCCTTGGTACTGTATAGTGAGTGAGTTCTCATGAGATCTGGTTATTTAAAAGTGTGTGGTATCTACCCACTCTCTCTCTTGGTCCTGCTCCTGCCATGTGATGTGCTGGCTCCCACTTCGTCTTCTGCCATGATTGTAAGTTTCCTGAAGCCTCCCCAGAAACAGATGCCACCATGCTTCCCATACAGCCTGTGGACTGTGAGCCAATTAAACTTTTCTTTATAAATTACCCAGTCTCAGGTATTTCTTTATAGCAATATGAGAACGGACTAATACACCATCTAAGAGATGAATGGCCTTCGAAAGACTACTTAAAAATTGCACAATAGTATCAATATGACCTCGCTCCTCCTTATTAAACTAAGCTGCATTCATTGCTTATACATCTTGAGTTTCAGTATGCAACTTCCCATGATAATGGACTATGAATGGTGCCACAGTGAAGTTGCTCTTCTCCAAAGCTCAGTGTTCTTCCTGCCTCTAACTCTGATCATGAAGGAAAGGAATGTTGGGGAGAAGTTTTAGTTCAACCTACCTTATCCTTCTACACTAAACCAGATCAAAACTGGTTATAGCTGACAAAACTCCAGTTCTCATAGATAGATTAACCCTCAATCACATCTTGTAGTTTGAGAACAATTCCATATCTCTAATATAACTTAGAAAGTTCTGATATTATAGACTAATCTGAGCTGCTTACCATGTACCCCACCAAGAAAAGCTATGAAAAAATGCATGTTAAGTGCTATGGACTTGAAAACAAGAAATAAAAGAGGAAGAAAGGAAGGGAAAAAGAAGGAAAGAAAAAGGAGGTAGGAAGGGAATAAAAAGAAAAAATAACTCATATTTAGATAATAAAAGATTATCTTTTCAAATATTATATAGTGGGTAGGTTAAAATAATTGGAATTTTCTGGTATAATTAACTTGCAATAGAATGGCAAATATCCTTCATCTGTCATTGGACTCATGCCATAATTATTTATTTTTTCTATAAAAAAAGAACTGTAAATCTGTTTTATTTATTTTTATTTTATTTAATTTATTTTTTTTGAGATAGAGTCTTGCTCTGTTGCCCAGGCTAGAGTGCAATGGCATGATCTTGGCTCACTGCAACCTCCACCTCCCAGGTTCAAGCAATTTTCCTGCCTCAGGCTTCCAAGTATCTGGGATTACAGATGCATGCCACTACACCTGGCCAATTTTTGTATTTTTTAGTAGAGGTGGGTTTTTGCCATGTTGATCAGTCAGGTCTTGAACTCCTGACCTCAGGTGATCCGCCTGCCTCAGCCTCCCAAAGTTCTAGGATTACAGGTGTGAGCCACCGAGCCCTGCTGAAAATCTGTTAACTTTAGTATGTTAAGTGCAGCCTCTTTCTGAAGGGATTTGCATTCTTAAAGAAAAGAAAGGATTTTTTTTACCTGAGGCAACCTAAAGGCAAGTGTGTTTAGGGTTTCAGTAAAAAGTGATCTTTAGCTTCTACACCCCATAACTCCAGGTTCAAGGGCTTTGTTTTCACTGAGTTGATCTGGTTTACTGTTTTAAGGTGAAAGTGTGGTAAGTTACTATAGAAGAAAGGAAAATTAAAGAAGAGTGGGGATGAAGGAGGAAGGTTGATGGTGCATGAGAGGAGAAGAGAGGGGCACACACCATCGGCACATCTGAATGTAGGAAGTGGGGAAGGTAGGACTCGGTGATCACACGGTGTGAAATTTCTCCAATGTTTCACATGTATGGGACAAAAATCAATGAGTCACTCAGCAAGCATTTTAATGAATATTATGCATAGAGCAATGGGGGAATTGGAGATATTAAAATGTAGGCACACAAAATTATTTAAAAATTCTATATTGTAAATGCTAAAGGCTGAGTAGAAACAAGAAGTGTTAATAGCTCTGAGAGGTTAGTAAAGATGCCTCTAATTCCTCCTTGGAGTTAGACCTTGGTTAGGCATTGAAGGATGGAATGATAATGTCAAGAATTGTGAAAAGTCTGAGATTTGACCCTACTTGCAAGCTAACAAGTTAGCTTGCCACAGTTTCATGGATACTGGCAGAAGATATAAGACCCTCAGCTCAGAAACAAAGACTTTATTGCTCACAGCACAGCAAGCAGAATGAGCCAGAATCTTTTTTTCTTGTTTTGAAAGAGAAATTTACAGAGGGAATAATAGAGGAAAATAAAGAGATCAGGAAGTACAACTTGTTCCTGACAGAGTAGAAAGTGAGAATCCAAATTGGGTTTTGACACAGCAGATGTGTAGCCCAGACAGTAGAGCTGGCTACACACACACAATTATCTCTAAGAGGAGGGCTGGCTTCCGGTTCATTCCTTATTCCTCCCCCATGGCTCACTCCTGCTGGTTTTGGTCTCTGGTTTCTATAAGAGCACTGGTTCAGTTGCTAAATGAAACATAGTGAATAAGGGGTTGTTATCCAAGGGTCTGTTTTTTTTCCCAGGGTCATCTTTCCATAGTCCTATGCTGTTCATTCAATATTGCAGCCATGAGCTACATGTGGTTATGCAGCATTTAAAATGTGGCTAAACTGAAATGTGCTGTAAGTGCAAAATACACATTGAATTTCAAAGACTTAGTGAAAGGGAAAATATTTCATTAATACTTTTTATATTGATTACATGTTGAAATAATATTTTGAATATATTATTTTAATAAAATATGAACATTAATTTCACCTATTTCTTTTTACTTTTTAATATATGGCTTCAAGAAATTTTAAATTACATATGTGGCTCACATGTGTGGCTCATGTGATATTTCTCTTGGATAGGTACATTTGAGCAAGAGAGGAGCCCCCCTGAGGTTCTCCTTATTATACTCCAAAGGCTGTGTTACTGATTTCCTGTTTTCTTATGGACCTCAACTGGGCACGGCCTGGGCCATTGACCTGTATTAAACTGCAGTCCTCCTTGATGTACTCTACTGCCCCTAACCAGAGTGTTTTCAGATGGGAGAAACAGGGATATAGTCAAGACTTACCTTTCCTCTCGTGACCTTGTCCTCCACTTGCCTTTACAAAGTTTTGCCACTCACTTTGCCACTCACAAAGTTTTGTAGGTGACTCAGGCTTTATGGAAGGGTCAAAGAATGCTAAAGGGAATTACAACCTATGGGGGAAGGACTTTCAAACTGTGTATGGATTGCATCTTATTTCCATGGTGAAAAATGTACTCAGGCGATCCCTTTGAGCATCCTTAACCTTGCTCTTCTGACCTTGAGTTTTTACCCCTCCAGGAGACTACCATCTTCTAATATCTGTCATGACAATCTGCGACTCTTTTTTTTTTTTTTTTTTTTTTGTGATAGAATCTTGTTATGTTGCTGAGGCTGGACTTGAAACCCTGGCGTCAAGTGATCCTTCTGCCTCAGCATCCCGAGTAGGTGGGACTACAAGTGGGTGCCACTGCACCTGGCATGCTACGCATCTTGTATGCAACTCTACCAAGTACTCACAGGGATGGTCTTATCTAAGGATATCCACTCCCAACCCTGTTTTCTACTCCCTTTGAATGCTGGCTTCCTGAGAATACTACCCAGACAACCTGTTGATAAGACAAAGTTGAGTTTACTCTTACCGCAGTAAGGGTAAGCATTACCTCAACACAGTCTTAGTGGCTTCCTTAGGGGAAAGGGCTAAATTGTGATGTTTATGAGGCTTCAGATACTAGTTTAAAGTGGGCCTTTCATGCAGAGGATAGATCATCATTGGATAAAGAATCATGATATAGTAGTTTAAAATTGGTGGACACAGCAAGGGGAGATTTTGAGGTGAATGTTTTTATTAAAGAGTCTTAGGGAGTAAATAGCTGTTGATGCTGTCTATTGAATTGAACAGTTTGATTTTCATTTAAACAATTTTCTTGGAGAAGGTTTCTGGAAAAACCTTATTTGCAACTTTTATCCTCTTAAACAAAATTTTTTTTGGAATAGTAAAGTCAATGTTGATAAAGACAGCACAATTGTAAAGTGATGTTAGTAAAGTTAGTAAAGTGTGCCAAATAGGAAAGGCATGTTAATGCAGACAGTAAACTGTGTAGGTCTAGGTGGTATAGTTCTCACCCACAGCAAGACATGCTCCCATTCTGTGTTACTCAGTTTTCAGGGCTCCAGAAGGGTAGTCTTGGGCGCTCTATGTCTAAAGATATTATAGTGCACATCAGCTTACCACACGTACACACGGACATTTATTGTCCTAGTTTGGGTTTCCCTCAAAACAGACTCTGAGACAGGGATTTGGTTTATTTGGGATGTGATTGTAGGAAAAGCAGGAGGGAAGGTGGAAAATTAGTCAAAAGTGCGTGAATGAGCAGGTTACCACTGTAGGCAACAGGGACTTAATCCCTCCTGGAACCTTCTAACAGACTGTGGACTACCTTGAGGGGTAGGAAGTTGGGGTCCTCATCCACTTCCATCCTGGTACTTCTGGCCTGTCCCAGACAGGGTGAGCACACTCCTTTAGAGGTTAACAAACACCTTCAGAGGGAGTCCATTAGCCTGTAAAAGAATTCTCTAGGTGGCCTATGGGAAGATCCCAGGGGTATGGCCATGGCAGATTTCAGCACCTGCTATACAGCCCAACATGGTGGTAGATGCATAGTAGGTGCTTGATAAATATTTATTGAATGAATGAATAAACACACATTGTTTAAAGATGAGCTTTAGTTCTCAGACTATAGTCTAAACTTTGATGATGAGATAGACCTTTTCTTAACTACCCCATAATTATAAGGCTGGTCCTCTCATAATAAAGTTAGCACCTCACAATATTATACATCCACCTCCTCTGCCCTCTTTTCTCCCTGTAGCCCTGCCAAGAATGAGAAAAGGGTGAATCACGGATCCTTTTAATAGCAACTCATTTAGCTTCATGAAGACTGACTGTGCAGACTGGAAATTAACTTGCAAAGGCACAGTGAAGTTCTTAGATGGGAAATACTACCTTCTGCTGTCCCTGCTAGTAGAGGTTGGGGAGTTGGGGGGTGGGATGACAAGTGTGTTCTTCAATTATAGAGTTGTTTGTTTTGACATCTGTTGTCCCTGGTTTTGGTTCCTTTTTACTCTGGAAACTATGTATTAACCTAAAGGAATGGTTATCTTGGTGGGAATGTCAGGGATGGCAGCAGGCCTGTGGGTGGTTAGGAGGCTAATTTGGAACAAGTTGGGGGTGGGGGAGTAGGCTGCGATTCCTGAAATCACACAAATAAAGGCCAGATCTGCAGTGTGTGAAGACCTTGCTTGGCAAAAGGTAGTGCCAACATCATTGAGAAAGAGTTGATTTAGGCTGATGTGAGCTAAATGTACATGAGAGGGCTCCATTGACCAGAGATAAGACTCCCAGATATAAAACATAACAGAAAAAGGACTACTTAACAAGCAAAAATTTATCAAGCACCGACCATATATTAGGTATTGTGCTAATGTTACACTCGTAGCCACAACACAGTAAAACTACATTGGTATTGAACTAGGGATTGCTAGTTAATTTATTTATTATCTGTTACTTTCTTTGGGACTAATTTGGGGGAAACCAAATTTTCTACTTTAGTGTATAAAGTAAGAGAAGAAATGTTAAAAGATACTGTTATGGACTGACTGTGTCCCTCACCCCCAGATTCCTTTGTTGAAATCCTAACTCCCAATGTAACGGTATTAGAAGGTGGAACCTTTGGGAAGTGATTCAATGTAGATGAGATAATGAGGGTGGAGACTTCATGAATGGAATTAGTGCCTTTGTAAGGGAAGACACAAGAGCTTGCTATGTCTCTCCCCTCTTACCATGTGAGGATACAATGAGAAGACAGGCTTTCTGCAAATCAGGAAGAGAGTCCTCACCAGAATCTGAATCTGCTTGTGCCTTGATCTTGAACTTCCCAGCCTCCAGAACTGTGAGAAATTGTTTGTCGTTTAAGTCACCCAGTCTATGGTATTTTTGTTATAGCAGCCTGAACTAAGATATACTCTTCTAAGAAATGTTAAAACCAGGACAAAAATAAAGTGAACACTTATAAAATATCTTATTTATCAAATTAATTACTAAGGGAACCAGTAAGACTTTATAATTAGTTCAAAGGAGAATTCAAAGAACATATCACGAATGCTTACATAAATTCAGAAATAGATGCAAAACTGCTTGATGTTCATTCCATTCCACTGACACAATTCATTTGCATTTCTATGTACATGAATCGTTTACATTATTATCTGTTTTTTTCTACAATGCACTGAGTTGTAAAATAGTGTGAAGGCATCAAAAGGCACAAACCAGGCTGGGTGCAGTGGCTCACACCTGTAATCCCAGCACTTTGGTAGGCTGAGGCTGGCAGATCACCTGAGGTCAGGAGTTCAAGACCAGCCTGGCCAACATGGTGAAACCCTGTCTCTACTAAAAATACAAAAATTAGCTGGGCATGGTGGCACCTGCCTATAATCCCAGCTTCTTGGGAGGCTAAGGTAGGAGAATCGCTTGAACCCCAGGAAGCAGAGGTTGCAATGAGCTGAGATCACACCACTGTACTCCAGTCTGGATGAGAGTGAGGCTCGGTCTCAAAAAAAAAAAAGGCACAAACCCCTATGGAATCAGATAACCTGAAAGAATGTACCAGACAAGACACTCAGAAATATTTTTTTGGTTCATTTCAAAGTCTTTCACAAGTAACTGATAGAAGTAATGTTTTCTGAGTAGTCTTTCTGGAAGCAGAAAGTAGACTGCAGACTGGCCAAGTCTTTTGAATCAAAAGAAAAGTAGTTTCTTGTGGCAACATTACATACTACCCAGGAGATAAGTGAGGAATCATTTGGGACTGCATCTTCTAAATACAAGAGTACCGATCTATATTGGGGAAAGAGCAATTGAAGGAAAATTTAATGAAATTTGCCCCATGAAGAGGAACAGAATCAATTTAGCAGGCGCTTCAGTTACAGAATGTTCAGCTACAAATAAAACCTATTGGGGGAAAACACGAAGTTCGTGAAACTTCCTTTTTTATGAACTCTCTGGTTCAGATTTCATAATGAATTGTGACAAGAAGTGGGAAGAAAATTACTTTTATTTATTTATTTATTTTTGAGACAGAGTCTCGCTCTGTTGCCCAGGCTGGAGTGCAGTGGCGCAATCTCTGCTCACTGCAAGCTCTGCCTCCTGGGTTCACGCCATTCTCCTGCCTCAGCCTCCCGAGTAGTTGGGACTACAGGCGCCCGCCAACCACGCCCGGCTAATTTTTTGTATTTTTAGTAGAGACGGGGTTTCACTGTGTTAACCAGGATGATCTCGATCTCCTGACCTCATGATCCACCCACCTAGGCCTCCCAAAGTGCTGGGATTATAGGCGTGAGCCACCTTGCCCGGCTACTTTTATTTTTTAATAGCTATATTGAGATATAATTTACATACCATACAATTCACCTATTTAAAGTGTATAATTAATTTTTTTGTTATTTTCACATGATGTAGAATCACAGTCACAGTCTAATTTGAGAATGTTTTCATTCTGCTAAAAGAAACTTGGTACCCATTAAAAATCACTCCTCATTCCTCACCCCATTACATCCTTTAGCCCTAAGAAATCACTAATCTACACTCTGTCGCTGTAGATTTGCCTATTGTAGACATTTTCTAGAAATAGAATCATATAGTATGTGGTGTTTGTGGCTGGATTCTTTCAACTAGCACTTAGCATAATGTTTTCAAGGTTCACTAATCAATACTTCATTTCTTTTTATTGCTGAATAATATTTCATCGTATTGGTATAGCACTTTTTATTTAACCAACTGTCAGTTGATGGACATTTAGGTTGTTTCTACTTTTTGGCTATTATGAATAGTGCTGGTGTGAATATACATATTTTTGTTTGGACATGTGTTTTCATTTCTTTTGAGTGGACACTTAGGTGTAGAATTGCTAGGTCATTTGTAACACTATATTTAACATTTTGAAGAACTGTTTCCCAAAGCAGCTGTGCCCTTTTATATTCCCACCAGCAGTGTATGAGGAAGGTTTCAGCTTCTCCACATCCTCACCAACACTTGTTATTGTCTGTCTTTTTGATTACAGCCATCCTACTGGGTGTGAAATACTGTCTTATTATACTTTTGATTTGAATTTCCCTGATGACTAATGATGCTGAATAACTTTTCATGTGCTTATTGGTCATTTGTGTATCTTTTTCAGAGAAATGTCTATTCAATTTTTTTGCCCATTTTTAAATTGAGTTATTAGTCTTTCTATTATTGAATTGTAGGAATTCTTTATACATTAAGGATACCGGTTAGATACATGATTTTCTGTTTTTTCTTTTGTCACTTGTGCTTTTGGTGTCATATCTGAGAAATCATTGACTAACCCAAGGTCATGAAGATATACTCTTATGATTTCTTTTAAGTGTTTGATAATTTTAGCCCTTACATTGAGGTCTATGATCCACATTAAGTTAATTTTTCCATATAGTGTGAGGAAGAAGTCCAACTTCATTCTTTTGCATGTTGTCTCAGCACCATTTTGTTGAAAAGACTATTTCTCCCCATTGAATTGTCTTGGTACCCTTGTCAAAAATCAATTAACCATAAATGTAAGGGTTTATTTCTGGACTCTCAATTCTATTCCATTGGTCTATGTGTCTATCCTTA
The DNA here is from genome assembly GCF_049350105.2 of Macaca mulatta. Lineage (NCBI taxonomy): Eukaryota > Metazoa > Chordata > Mammalia > Primates > Cercopithecidae > Macaca > Macaca mulatta. Next base: position 16,168,655 of record NC_133426.1, on the reverse strand, counting down.
TGCTAGTGCACACCATCTTGATTACTATAACGTTAAAGTAGGTTTTGACATTGAGAAGTGTGAATCCTCCAACTTTGTTCTTCTTTTTCAGATTGTTTTGACTATTATAAGTCTCTTGCATTTCCATATGAATTTTAGAATCAACTTGTCAACTTCTGGAAAAAACAAAAGCCAACTGGGATTTTGGTAGGGAGATCCAAAGATTACTTTTAGACTTTAATGAAAAGATTGCTAAACCAAATTTTTGTTTTCAGGTTTTTGAGTTTCAACCATTCTCATGTAAATTGTTAATGTTTATTTTACTCTATAAATAAAGTAGAGCTGTTAAGATCTTTGCTGTTAGCACATTGGTATTGATTTCTATATAATTCACATTTCACTAATGTGTTAAATCTTATACATCCTCCTTAGTTTTTTCAATTCATAATGATGCAGTTGTATAGACTGTATAGAAAGGCAAAGGACAGGAAGAAGGTGATAAGAATTTGTTAGAGAAGTAGTATAACATGGTCTGCTAGTGAAATAACCTGTCTTTTGACTATACATTCATGTTTTAATGTGCTTCATCAAACATGAGATGCTAAATAGATTGGTAGTTTCATTGAGCTTTCCTCATCATTATGTAAATGGATATAATGAATTTTAATGCCAAAAAATGTTTTCAGGGAGATTAAATTGCTTTTTTATTCAGATGTTACGAAATTGGGAAGTACTGTTTTACTAAAAAGTATTTTGAATGAACAATTATAATCACCCCCAACTCCAGAAAAGCAAATGTATTTGAATGAAAAAAAGTTGTTATGTTTAAGGGTCTAGGATTATAAACCCAGAGGTTATGTCATGGATATGTGGGACTGTGCTTGATTTTATAAAGAAGTTGCCAGATCAAATAATTTATTATTGAAGATGCTACAAGTTAATCTGGGAGTACAAAAGCAGTTATTATAGAAATAAATATTTAAAAATGTTGTTCACAAGCTGTCAGTCATGATCCTACCAAAAGAATGAGACATTTAGGCTACAAAGACAAACTTAAAATGCCTGTGACTCAGACTGGTTTGGCTTTGAAGCAGGTTGGACTTCTAGAGCTGCTCAGAGAGGAAGTGGTGCACAGTGAATCAGGCAGTACTTGGGTCTGCACATAGGACTCAGTAATAAAGAGGAATTAACATCTGCAACCCAGTGCCTTAAAGAAATCACAAATTTCAACTGAGTTGGCATTGAACTACTTGGACCTGGCTGGAAATTTGTGATTGGGGGAAAAAATGTTAAAAACTTGTATCCCAGGCCAGGCGCAGTGGCTCACGCCTGTAATCCCAGCGCTTTGGGAGGCCGAGGTAGGTGGATTACCTGAGGTCAGGAGTTCGAGATCAGCCTGGGCCACACGGTGAAACCCCATCTCTACTAAAAATGCAGAGTTAGCCGGGCGTGGTGACACATGCCTGTAATCCCAGCTACTCGGGAGGCTGAGGCAGGAGAATCGCTTGAATGTGGGAGGTGGAGGATGTGGTGAGCCGAGATCTCGCCATTGCATTCCAGCCTGGGCAACAAGAGTAAATCTCCATCTCACCAAAAAAAAAAAAACCAAAAAACAAAAAAACTTGTATCCCAGAAGATAGAGCTATTTGGTATGGTGCAGCTGTAGAGTACAAGACTCTCTTGGGGTTATGGCAGCATGAATGACCAGGAAGAGGTCTCATTTCTGAAATCAGGAAGGTGACATGCTTTGCTCAGAACAGGGCTTGGGTGCAGCAGGGGCTCAGGAACTGAGGGAATAGGTTCATCATGCAACCTGTTCAAATGAACATCAGTCCTGATAAGGAAGGCTGTACTTCATAAGCATGTTGCGGTCAAGAGTTTTTCAAGCATATAGCCTATGGTGACCCATTTGGTTCTCTCTCTTTCTGTTAGTTGAAGTCTTGCCTTGAATAAGACTAGATGGTGCTAAAAGTATTGGCACATTTTCTGGGTTAGACAACAGCCGATATTTCTTACTGAGGTAACCAGAACCTCATTGTTCATTCAGTTATTAATTTAAAAAAGTAGTGATCATTACTGTGTATTGGATCCTGTGCTAAGAGTTGGGGAGATGGAAATGAATGGGACCTAGGGCTCATAATCGGGTGAGGAGACCCACATGCCATATTTTTGGATGGATGCTGCTACTATTGATTGAGCAACGGAGATTAACAGAGGAATCTCCGGTAATGAAAGATTAACGGAGGAAGAGCAAGTTTTAGAGGACAAAGAATTTCATTTTGGAGATAAGTTTGTGAAATCTGTAGAGCATTGAAGTGGAGATGCCTGGTGGGCAGTTGGAATTGTATCTGACTCTCAGGGAGGAAGTCCAAATGGGAAGTCTGGATTTGAGAGCCATCATTTAAAGACGATAATTGAAGTCATTGACATTGATAAAGTCACACAGAGATTCTATAGAGTAAGGAAGGGAGAAGGATTAGAACTAAACCCTGGAGAAACCTTCCAGTTCAGCAGTGACATCTGATGAATGCTATTGTCTGAATACATATTACTCTCACATCAGTTAATTTACATTTGAAAAGAATGAATAAACTTGCAAAAAACACATTCAAAAGGAAATTATCACCGCAAATACAGACCCAGAACATTTTCAAAGTAAAGATTTAAAAATCAGGCCAATAATAAAATCCAAAGTACCTTCAGAATCAAAGAGGAAGTTTAGGTATTAACTATATTAAGGGAGTAATATAGATAAAGTGACCAGAGTTTCTGAACCCAAAGTAAGCTCTAAGAAGTTTGATTGTTCTTGTGGGAACTATGGGACATAATAGTTGAAATAAAAACTATCTGGAATGCATGACTGAGATCAATATAGAACAATGAAGTAACAAAAGAACAACTCAAACATAAAAACTAGGAAAATTAAAAGGCTATATAGGATCCAGATTTGTTGATATCCTTGAGTGAGATTGGTTGAATTGATAACCAGAGTTGTCTCAGTTATCTCTTGCTGTGTATAAAAAATCCCTCAAACCTTAGTGGATTAAAACAATAACAGTCTATTAATTCTCATGGATTCTGTGGATTCACTGGGCTCAGCTAGGTAGTTCTTCTGCTAGACATGGTGTTGGCTGTATTCAACTGGGAACTCAGCTTGGGATGGAATGTCTAAGATGGCATACATACATGTCTGGCCTCAGCTGGAATGGCTAGGGCCTGGTTATGCCTCTATCTTCTCATTTAGTGGCCTAGCCTGAGCGTTTTAACCTATCGGCTGATTCCAGAAACATAAAAGCGAAACTACAAGTGTTCTTAAAGCCTTATAGTTCTTGTAGCTCTTAGGAGTACTAGAACATCACTTCTGCCTCATTGGATTGGCCAAAACAAGTCATGAGACCAGTTCAGGAGAAAATAGACTCTACCTCTTGATGGGAGGAGTGTACAGAGATAGAAGGATTGTTGGTGGCCACCTTTGGAAATGATCTACCACAAGAGTTGATTTCCATTTTCAACTTGGCTGCAAGTACTACAGTTTTCTTTCTGCGGGACACTGAGTAGGATACTATGCTTGGTTCTTACTTCCAGGTGAATACTAAGAGTTCATGATGGCATTGTAGTTCCTATAACTTTCTAATATATTTTGCCAAAAAAGTCTACCGGAAGGGAAGTCTATAAACATTTTTAAGGCCTTCTCAAAACAGAACTTTGACACTAGTTATCTAAGTTTTCTCTTTTCTTTTCCTTTATCTTATGTTTACCAGTTCCCCCCGCCCCCACCCCAGAATCTATCTTAGTCTTGTAATAAAGTTAAGGAATTGTTATGTTGTGAAATTCTACAGGTACACCTTTTCCAATTACACGTATGCAAGTGTTGGGGGGCTGAGGGTAGAGGAAGAGAAGTCTTTTTTGAGTTATTTTAAGAGTAGCAGAGCAAGTGGTTTTGGTGACTTGATCTGGGCCTGGCTGTACCATTCACTGGATGCTCAAGGGGTGCTAGTGACCACTGCCCTGCTTCAGATGTGAAGTAGGTATGTACCTTCATCAGGAATCTGGAGCTGAGCAATAGCTCCCAAGCAGATAAGGGAGGTTTAAAAAATAATAAGGTTGGGTTTGTGAACATTGCCATTTTTTTCTGTGTGCTGAAGAACAGGCAGGGTTTAGTGATCACATAGCTTACAGGCAGGTGAATAATTAGGAAGAATGGCTGTCAGATGAAAATACGACATTTAGACATTCACAGCCTTTGGTTTTTTCCTGCCTGTGACAGGGTGTTCAGGAAAGGCACAGGTTAATGAAGGAGAGGGAGAGAAAGAGAGGGAGGGGAAGTGGGAAGGAGAGGGAGAGAGGGAGAAAGAAGTGTAGTGGTTTGTAGCACAGACTTTGTGATATTTTGGGAAGTGACATATGGGATGATTTGTGGAAGAGAGAGTTAAGAGTAGCATGGTGAGAGAGTAACTTCTCAGATAGGATAGTGAAAACTTTCTGGGAATTTTGGGATGCCTGAAAATGGGAGAGGAAAGAGGATTTTAGTAAGAGTTGTGTGCTCTGTATCATTGGATCTCTTTATGTAGGGATTGGGGTTCCTGTTTGGATGGTGCTTCTTTAACAGCAGTACTTCTCAGGCCCTCTGCTTTAATGACATTACCAACTTAGGGAATTTTGGACTCCAAATCTTCACTTGGGAACATTGACTTTTTTGTGCTATTCTTATCTTCTTGCTTTTTTTTTTAGTTTCCCCTCTCGGCAGTTTATAATGCAATTTGGGGAAATGTCAGTTTGCTTCCACTCTGCCATGGAAACACAAAGAAAACGGTGTTCACTGAATTGTTCAGCTAGAGAACGAGGGAAAGGGTATCCTGGAGAATAGCACAGAAGTAATCAAAATGAGAGAACAGAAAGCTGAATACAAAGCTCAGGGGTGAGAGGGTTGGCTTCTTACCACGGTTATCACTTTGCTGCTGTTAAATTCCAGTCAAGGGCTTTTCTCTGCCTCTTTCTTGACCTGGTTTTATCTGACTACTGTTTTCTTACAGCAGTGGTTCTTAGCTGCAGCAGGGGAGGCTGCATGTAGTTTGGAGAAGTTGCATGTGTGATGCTGATTGAGAAGGATTGTGCCAGGGGCTTCCCATCAACTACTGAATGACACATCAACTCTTGTATTAAACATTCAAGGATCTTCTTAATGTGGCTCCCCAGACCATACCTCCCACTCGCCTTCCAGCCGAACCTGTTACTGTGGCTGGATCAGACTCTCTCTGACTTCAGGGCACCTCACACTCCTTTTCAGCCCCCGCTGTTTAACACCAGTGTGCTAGACTGTGCCTACAAAAGGTGTTGCCATTCCTCAAGGCCCCACTCAGGTCTTTCTTATTTTATGGAACCTTCCATAAATGCTCCAGCCACATTGATTGGATCTTGTTTCTGGAATGGGAGTTAAATGGGGCCAGGATTGGGAGAGGAGGCTGTGAATGCAGGGAAATAAACAGATTATTTATATGGAAATCTGTCAACAGCTTCTTATATAGCTGAGTTAATCTAATGACATCAATGCTTTGGACATAGGTTCCCAGTGGTACAAACAATTTTTTTCCTCAAAGAGTCTTCTGAAATCCCCTCTGCCCTCCTAGCACAACAGTTTGAATTTCTTAATGAAGGAAATGTGCAAATTGACCATGTGGCTACCACAACCAAGTGATTTATCCCCACAAACTTGAAAATGCAAATCATGGAGATTGGCTGGGGGAAGCAGGAGGAGAGCAAAGATATCTCATCCAGGGGACAGATTATCAAAGGCTCACAGGCAAGTGAGTGAGATCATATATGTAAGAGCAAGTAATGTTAAGAGGCTGTTCTTAGTAACACTTTGCTCAAATAATATCACAATAAGTATTCAAATAGCTGCCTGATAGTTCAATGTTTAGAGATACAATAATTTTCCTCCACTATTCGTCTTTGGATATTCAGGTTGTTTCTAGAGTTTTTGTTAGCATAAAGAACACTGTGGTGGACATCCTTACTCATATCCATTTGCATACTCTTTTCTATAGTTCATGGTCTCCCCCTCACCCCACCCTATCTAACTCCATGAATACAAGCAAGCTATTCAGGACTTCTTTAGGTCCACACCTGCTTAAAAAAATTACCTATAGTTTCATAAATCCATCAATGCCATGGTTGATCAACAAAAAATTGCGAACTTGACTAATTGATAAGGCGTTATCACACTTACAGAGACGTCTTATTATAAATCCACTAAATGTTCTAGCATTTTGAAAATGTGCCAGGCTTATTTCAAGAAGTTAACTTGAAACTACTGGGCTAAATCAGGAGCGGGTGTGGGAAAGAAATAGCTGAGTAGGTGGAAAAAGTCAGAATGAAGTAGACAAAGGGCAATGGTTAATAGTAATTAGTAAATATCAAAAGCAAATAAGGATAAGGATAAGGCTTGCCTAATGATTGTGCTAGAGGTAGGGTGGGCAAAGTGAAAGTAAAGTATCCAGTTATTCTTCAAGGGCTGTTTAGTCAAGTTAACTGGAAGATATGACAATAGTTTGCTCTATGAGCTGAAATCATGAAGGCAAAGGCCAAAGATGAAAGTTGTGTTTAAAATTCCCATTAGCTGCATGACTAACAGGGGATGAGTGATCAAATGAATCACCTTAGGCAGTTGAACAGCTTTACTTGTCAAAACTATTAGCCATGAACCTTTCTTAACAGGAGGCAGTCACCTTCAGCAATCTGCTTTTCAAAAAGTAAAATAAGCCCCAGATGGCCACTTATTAACTTCAGCAAGACTTGACTCTTCTCACGTTGCAAGACAAAATTGATGGAAAATGGATAAAATCTTACTCCAGTTTGTCAGTACAATAGCCTGTGGTTCTGGAATAAGTGATATAAAAGATCCTGGACTATTGTTCTGGTATTTAGACATCAGGAGATCATACTGGGGTGGTCGGATGTATCTATTTGTCCAACATCATTTCAGAATTTCTGGAACCATAAAATTAATGAAACTTCTTTACATAATATAAATAGTATATATTTTTTCTAATTATAAAATATCACGTGATTATTGAAAAAAGATAATAAAAGGTATAGCAAACTTCAAAGAAGCGGGATCATCCTCTACTCCACCATAATCAATCCAGTTATCTGGGCCATTTTGGGTGTTTTCTTCCTGTTTTTTAAAATGCATTATTTAGAACATAGTTGAGATCATACAACATATAATGGATAAGATCTATATTCAATCTAAAGTTATTTTAATTTATCCACATAAGAGCAACCATATATTATGAAAACAATGATCTGAAACAAAGAAATGGAATGTTTGACAAAATCAGGCAAAACAAATAAATAAATAAATAAAAGCAGGCCAGTAACTCCTTGTTTTCTCTAACCATTGACTCATCCCTTTCTTTCCTCATTCTGTTTATTAAGTCTTGAATATCCCTGGCTCCTCTCTTCCCTCTGAAGTCTCCTCCTTGAATGTGCCTATCATATTGATTTTTCACTTCTCTATTGTCCACTAAATTTGAGAATTCATTTACATGTAGTCTTGCTTCTAATATTTTTTTTTTTTAATGATTTATATGTCTTAACTCATCTTACTTTTTGAGGTCAGGGGACATTTATTATAGTTTTTATACCCATCCTAATAAGTAGCAAACAGCCAGGAACATAGTAGGAGCTGAAGAAATATCTAGGGTTGACACAAAAAGTGTTTTAACAAATAGTTGCATGGGGAGATGTAATAGTTGAATTATCCATACCTGTGCAGACAAAGAAAAACTATAGCTGCATTGTTCAATATGGTAACCACTAACCATGTGACTGTTGAGCATGTGAATTGTGGCTAGCATGAATTGAGGTGTGCTCTAAATATAAAGTACATTAGGCATTTCAAAGGCATAGTATACAAAAAAGAATGTAAACTATCTCAGTTTTTTTTTTTTTTTAATTATACTTTATGTTCTAGGGTACATGTGCACAATGTGCAGGTTTGTTACATATGTATACATGTGCTGTGTTGGTGTGCTGCACCCATTAACTCGTCATTTACATTAAGTATATCTCCTAATGCTATCCCTCCCCCTTCCCCTCACCCCACAACAGGCCCTGGTGTGTGATGTTCCCCTTCCTGCATCCAAGTATTCTCATTGTTCAATTCCCACCTGTGAGTGAGAACATGCAGTGTTTGGTTTTCTGTTCTTGTGATAGTTTGCTGAGAATGATGGTCTCCAGCTGCATCCGTGTCCCTACAAAGGACATGAACTCATCCTTTTTTATGGCTGCATAGTATTCCATGGTATATATGTGCCACATTTTCTTAATCCAGTCTGTCATTGATGGACATTTGGGTTGGTTCCAGGTCTTTGCTATTGTGAATAGAGCCGCAAGAAACATACGTGTGCATGTGTCTTTATAGCAGCATGATTTATAATCCTTTGGGTATATCCCCAGTAATGGGATGGCTGGGTCAAATGGTATTTCTAGTTATAGATCCTTGAGGAATCGCCACACTGTCTTCCACAATGGAGGAACTAGTTTACAGTCCCACCAACAGTGCAAAAGTGTTCCTATTTCTCCACATTCTCTCCAGCACCTGTTGTTTCCTGACTTTTTAATGATCGCCATTCTAACTGGTGTGAAATAGTATCATTGTGGTTTTGATTTGCATTTCTCTGATGACCAGTGATGATGAGCATTTTTTCATGTGTCTGTTGGCTGCATAAATGTCTTCTTTTGAGAAGTATCTGTTCATATCCTTTGCCTACTTTTTGATGGGGTTGTTTGTTTTTTTTTTGTAAATTTGTTTGAGTTCTTTGTAGGTTCTGTATATTAGCCCTTTGTCAAATAAGTAGATTGCAAAAATTGTCTCCCATTCTGTAGGTTGCCTGTTCACTCTGATGGTAGTTTCTTTTGCTGTGCAGAAGCTCTTTAGTTTAGTTAGATCCCATTTGTCGATTTTGGCTTTTGTTGCCATTGCTTTTGGTGTTTTAGACATGACGTCCTTGCCCATGCCTATGTCCTGAATGGTATTACCTAGGTTTTCTTCTAGGGTTTTTATGGTTTTAGGTCTAACATTTAAGTCTCTAATCCATCTTGAATTAATTTTTGTATAAGGTGTAAGGAAGAGATCCAGTTTCGGCTTTCTACTTATGGCTAGCCAGTTTTCCCAGCACTATTTATGAAATAGGGAATCCTTTCCCCATTTCTTGTTTTTCTCAGGTTTGTCAAAGATCAGATGGTTGTAGATGTGTGGTATTATTTCTGAGGGCTCTGTTCTGCTCCATTGGTCTATATCTCTGTTTTGGTACCAGTACCATGCTGTTTTGGTTACTGTAGCCTTGTAGTATAGTTTGAAGTCAGGTAGCATGATGCCTCTAGCTTTGTTCTTTTGGCTTAGGATTGTCTTGGCAATGCAGGCTCTTTTTTGGTTCCATATGAACTTTAAAGTAGTTTTTTCCAATTCTGTGAAGAAAGTCATTGGTAGCTTAATGGGGATGGCATTGAATCTATAAATTACCTTGGGCAGTATGGCCATTTTCATGATATTGATTCTTCCTATCCATGAGCATGGACTGTTCTTCCATTTGTTTGTGTCCTCATTTATTTCATTGAGCAGTGGTTTGTAGTTCTCCTTGAAGAGGTCCTTCACATCCCTTGTAAGTTGGATTCCTAGGTATTTTATTCTCTTTGAAGCAATTGTGAATGGGAGTTCACTCATGATTTGGCTCTCTGTTTGTCTGTTATTGGTGTATAAGAATGCTTGTGATTTTTGCACATTGATTTTGTATCCTGAGACTTTGCTCAAGTTGCTTATTAGCTTAAGGAGATTTTGGGCTGAGATGATGGGGTTTTCTAAATATACAATCATGTCATCTGCAAACAGGGACAATTTGACTTCCTCTTTTCCTAATTGAATATCCTTTATTTCTTTCTCTTGCCTGATTGCCCTGGCTAGAACTTCCAACACTATGTTGAATAGGAGTGGTGAGAGAGGGCATCCCTGTCTTGTGCCAGTTTTCAAGGGGAATGCTTCCAGTTTTTGCCCATTCAGTATGATATTGGCTGTGGGTTTGTCATAAATAGCTCTTATTATTTTGAGATACGTTCCATCAATACCGAATTTATTGAGAGTTTTTAGCATGAAGGGCTGTTGAATTTTGTCAAAGGCCTTTTCTGCATCTATTGAGATAATCATGTGGTTTTTGTCTTTGGTTCTGTTTATATGCTGGATTACATTTATTGATTTGCATATGTTGAACCAGCCTTGCATCTCAGGGATGAAGCCCACTTGATCATGGTGGATAAGCTTTTTGATGTGCTGCTGGATTCGGTTTGCCAGTATTTTATTGAGGATTTTTGCATCGATGTTCATCAAGGATATTGGTCTAAAATTCTCTTTTTTTGTTGTATCTCTGCCAGGCTTTGGTATCAGGATGATGTTGGCCTCATAAAATGACTTAGGGAGGATTCCCTCTTTTTCTATTGATTGGAATAGTTTCAGAAAGAATGGTACCAGCTCCTCCTTGTACGTCTGGTAGAATTCGGCTTTGAATCCGTCTGGTCCTCGACTTTTTTTAGTTGGTAGGCTATTAGTTATTGCCTCAATTTCAGAGCCTGTTTTTGGTCTATTCCGGGATTCAACTTCTTCCTGGTTTAGTCTTGGGAGAGTGTATGTATCCAGGAATTTTTTCATTTCTTCTAGGTTTTCTAGTTTATTTGTGTAGAGGTGTTTATAGTATTCTCTGATGGTAGTTTGTATTTCTGTGGGGTCGATGGTGATATCCCCTTTATCATTTTTTATTGTGTCTATTTGATTCTTCTCTCTTTTCTTCTTTACTAGTCTTGCTAGCAGTCTATCAATTTTGTTGATCTTTTCAAAAAAACCAGCTCCTGGATTCATTGATTTTTTGAAGAGATTTTTGTGTCTTTATCTCTTCAGTTCTGCTCTGATATTAGTTATTTCTTGCCTTCTGCTAGCTTTTGAATGTGTTTGCTCTTGCTTCTCTAGTTCTTTTAATTGTCATGTTAGGGTGTCAATTTTAGATCTTTCCTGCTTTCTCTTGTGGGCATTTAGTGTTATAAATTTCCCTGTACACACTGCTTTAAATGTGTCCCAGAGATTCTGGTATGTTGTATCTTTGTTCTCATTGGTTTCAAAGAACATCTTTATTTCTGCCTTCATTTCATTATGTACCCAGTAGTCATTCAGGAGCAGGTTATTCAGTTTCCATGTAGTTGAGCGATTTTGATTGAGTTTCTTAATCCTGAGTTCTAGTTTGATTGCACTGTGGTCTGAGAGACAGTTTGTTATAATTTCTGTTCTTGTACATTTGCTGAGGAGTGCTTTACTTCCAACTATGTGGTCAATTTTGGAATAAGTGTGATGTGGTGCTGAGAAGAATGTATGTTCTGTTGATTTGGGGTGGAGAGTTCTGTAGATGTCTATTCGGTCTGCTTAGTGCAGAGTTGAGTTCAGTTCCTGGATATCCTTGTTAACTTGCTGTCTCGTTGATCTGTCTAATGTTGACAGTGGAGTGTTAAAGTCTCCCATTATTATTGTGTGGGAGTCTAAGTCTCTTTGTAAGTCTCTAAGGACTTGCTTTATGAATCTGGGTGCTCCAATATTGGGTGCATATAATTTAGGATAGTTAGCTCTTCTTGTTGAATTGATCCCTTTACCATTATGTAATGGCCTTCTTTGTCTCTTTTGGTCTTTGTTGGTTAAAAGTCTGTTTTATCAGAGACTAGAATTGCAACCCCTACCTTTTTCTGTTTTCCATTTGCTTGGTAGATCTTCCCCCATCCCTTTATTTTGAGCCTATGTGTGTCTCTGCACATGAGATGAGTCTCCTGAATACAGCAAACTGATGGGTCTTGACTCTTTATCCAATTTGCCAGTCTGTGTCTTTTAATTGAAGCATTTATCCCATTTACATTTAAGGTTAATATTGTTATCTGTATACTTGATCCTGTCATTATGATGTTAGCTGGTTATTTTGCTCATTAGTTGATGCAGTTTCTTCCTAGCATCGATGGTCTTTACATTTTGGCATGGTTTTGCAGTGGCTGGTACCTGTTGTTCCTTTCCCTGTTTAGTACTTCCTTCAGGAGCTCTTGTAGGGCAGGCCTGGTGGTGACAAAATCTCTCAGCATTTGCTTGTCTGTAAAAGATTTTATTTCTCCTTCACTTATGAAACTTAGTTTGGCTGGATATGAAATTCTGGGTTGAAAATTCTTTTCTTTAAGAATGTTGAATATTGGCCCACATTCTCTTCTGGCTTGTAGAGTTTCTGCCGAGAGATCTGCTGTTAGTCTGATGGGCTTCCCTTTGTGGGCAAGCCGACCTTTCTCTCTGACTGCAGTTAACATTTTTTCCTTCATTTCAACTTTGGTGAATCTGACAATTATGTGTGTTGGAGTTCCTCTTCTCAAGGAGTATCTTTGTGAGTTCTCTGTATTTCCTGAATTTGAATGTTGGCCTGCCTTGCTAGGTTGGGGAAGTTCTCCTGGATAATATCCTGCAGAGTGTTTTCCAACTTGCTTCCATTCTCCTCATCACTTTCAGGTACAACAATCAGATGTAGATTTGGTCTTTTCACATAGTCCCATATTTCTTGGAGGCTTTGTTCATTTCTTTTTGCTCTTTTTTCTCTAAACTTTTCTTCTCACTTCATTTTATTCATTTGATCTTCAATCACTGATACCCTTTCTTCCAGTTGATCAAGTCGGTTACTGAAGCTTATGCGTTTGTTATGTAGTTCTTGTGTCATGGTTTTCATCTCTCTCAGGTCGTTTAAGGACTTCTCTACATTGATTATTCTAGTTAGCCATTTGTCAAATCTTTTTTCAAAGTTTTTAGTTTCTTTGCACTGGGTTCGTACTTCCTCCTTTAGCTTGGAGAAGTTTGATCGTCTGAAGCCTTCTCTCAGCTCGTTAAAGTCATTCTCTGTCCAGCTTTGTTCCATTGCTGGTGAGGAGCTGCGTTCCTTTGGAGGGGGAGAGGCACTCTGATTTTTAGAATTTTCAGCTTTTCTGCACTGCTTTTTCCCCGTCTTTGTGGTTTTATCTACCTTTGGTCTTTGATGGTGGTGATGTACAGTTGGGGTTTTGGTGTGGATGTCCTTTCTGTTTGTTAGTTTTCCTTCTAACAGTCAGGACCCTCAGCTGCAGGTCTGTTGGAGTTTGCTTGAGGTCCACTCCAGACTCTGTTTGCCTGGGTATCAGCAGCAGAGGCTGCAGAAGAGTGAATGTTGCAGAAGAGTGAATGTTGCTATCTGATTGTTCCTCTGGAAGTGTCATCTCAGAAGTGTACCTGGCTGTGTGAGGTGTGAGGTATCAGTCTGCCCCTAGTGGGGGATGTCTCCTAATTAGGCTACTCGAGGGTCATGCACCCACTTGAGCAGGCAGTCTGTCCATTCTCAGATCTCAAACTCCATGCTGGGACAACCACTGCTCTCTTCAAAGCTGTCAGACAGGGACATTTACATCTGCAGAGGTTTCTGCTGCCTTTTGTTTGGCTATGCTCTGTCCCCAGAGGTGGAGTCTACAGAGGCAGGCAGGCCTCCTTGAGCTGCGGTGGGCTCCACCCAGTTCAAGCTTCCTGGCCGCTGTGTTTACCTACTCAAGCTTCAGCAATGGCGGATGCCCCTCCCCCAGCCTCACTGCTGCCTTGCAGTTAGATCTCAGACTGCTGTGCTAGCAATGAGGGAGGCTCTGTGGGTGTAGGACCCTCTGAGCCAGGCGCGGGATATAATCTCCTGGTGTGCCATTTGCTAAGACCCTTGGTAAAGCGCAGTATTAGGGTGGGAGTGACCCGATTTTCCAGGTGTTGTTTGTCACGGTTTCCTTTGGCTAGGAAAGGGAATTCCCTTCCCCCTTGCACTTCGTGGGTGAGGCGATGCCTTGCCCTGCTTCGGCTCTCCCTCATTGGGCTGTACCCACTGTCCTGCACCCACTGTCCAACATGCCCCAGTGAGATGAACCTGGTACCTCAGTTGGAAATGCAGAAATCACCTGTCTTCTGTGTCACTCATGCTGAGAGCTGGAGGCTGGAGCTGTTCCTATTCGGCCATCTTGGCACCACTCTCTCAGTATTTTTTATGTTGGCTACTTGTTAAAATGATAATATTTTGAACATAATTGAATTAAATAAAATGTATTACTAAAATGAATTTCACCTCTTTTTATCCTTTTCAGTGTGCTACTAGAAAATGTAAAATTACATATGTGGCTTGCATTCTACATATATTTTGTTGGATGTTGCTGTCTTGTATGGCAATGAAATGTAATGTTTGAGATTTTTCTTTTTACAGGGCAGAAATTCATTATATTTCCAGTTACAGTGTATTTGCATTTCAATAGATAATAATTATTTGCATTACTAACAGTTTTCTATAGCTTAACTTCCACCCTTACAGAGTTATAAAATAGCCTAAATAATGGGAAGACAATCAGTCAAAGGTGCATACCTGGATAGAGCCAGACAATCCTGGGATGGTCACTTGGATAATAAATAGCACTTCACTGAAAAGACACTCAATAATCTTTTGCCCATTTCCAAGTCTTTGGCAGTTTTTCCTAAGAGCATCTTTCCATATTCTTTTATTTGTTTTTTTTTGTTTTTTTTTTTTTTTGAGACGGAGTCTCGCTCTGTCGCCCAGGCTGGAGTGCAGTGGCGCGATCTCGGCTCACTGCAAGCTCCGTCTCCTGGGTTTACGCCATTCTCCTGCCTCAGCCTCCTGAGTAGCTGGGACTACAGGCGCCCGCCACCGCGCCCGGCTAATTTTTTTTTTGTATTTTTAGTAGAGACGGGGTTTCACCGTGGTCTTGATCTCCTGACCTTGTGATCCGCCCGCCTCGGCCTCCCAAAGTGCTGGGATTACAGGCGTGAGCCACCGCGCCCGGCCTTCCATATTCTTTTATTACTGTCCCATGTGATTATGTAGGATCACATTTTCTTTTCTAGTTAATATGGACAAACTGTACTTGCAAAATTCATACTTAAGCCAGAAATCAATGTTTTAGGAACTCTGACGTTCCCAATAATAAGGATAAAAATGTTGGGAGTAATGCAAATACTTGAAGAATCATATAGAATAGAACCAAACACACTTGAAATGATTGAAAAGATAGTGAAATTAAGCGCATTTCGTCATGACTCCTTAGCTTATCACACTGTTGTCGAATGGGTGGAAGCCATAATCTTTTCTGCTATTTAATTAGCTGGAAACAAAGCCTGGCTATTGGTTGACTGGATCTGGTATAAATCCCCTCTCCTCCATTTTTGATTAATCAAACTGCCATTCCTTATTTATTTATTTAAATTGACAAATAATTGTGTATATGTTTATGGTGTATGGCATGAGATTTGGAATTATGTCTACATTGTGTGGAATGGCTAAATTGAGCTAATTAACATATGCATTACCTTAAATACTTATTTTTTTGTCGTGAGAACACAAAATCTTCTCTTAGCAATTTTCAAGTATACAATATATTGTTATTAACTACAGTCACCATGTTGCACAATAGACCTCTTAAACTTATTCCTCCTGTTTAACTAAAACTTTGTACCCTTTGACCAATATCTCCCCCACACCCCCACCCACAGCCCCTGATAACCACCATTCTATTCTCTGCTTCCATGAGTTCAACTTTATTAGATTCCACACATAAGTGAGATCATACGGTATTTGTCTTTGCTCTTTCTTTTAAAGGAAATAAATTCTTCTCCTGTTTAAGTCAAAGGACTTTCTTTGTGATTTTTGGGTCTGTTCATTCTGCTATGGAGATTAACAAATATTAATTAGTGGATGACTGCTGGGAAGTGAAACTCACAACCAATGAAGTGGTTAATTAAAGTTGAACTTTTTGATTGTCATTTCTAATATTTATATATACGTATATATATATAAGTTTCTTTAAATTATTGATTTAAACACCTGTCTTAGTCCAAAAGAAGATTAAAAAATGGCTGAAAAGGGATTATAGAGATGACTTTTGTTTCAAATATTTTTAAAACATCCAAAATTTAAAGTAGATAACTATCCCTCAAAGTTAGCTGCTCCAAGCTTGATTTGACATTTGACATTCCTGATGCTCTGGCTCAGATCAGAGCGGTTCCAAGAGGCTTGGTGGTGGGGATGGGGGTTCGGTGAGAAGTGTGGCAGGCAGGTCTAGATCTGGCCCCGCCCTTACCCCAGGACACCCCCTTTTCTGTATGCCTTGGACTCCAGTGTCAGTTCTTCTGGCCCAGGGAGGCCGTGGAATTGAGGGGAAGTGTTTGCATTATTGATGAGGGTAAAAAGGACTCCAGAAGTTTTGAGGCTTTGCTTTTTCCCTTAGCCCTACAGAGTCAGGCTTTCATGCAGAAATTGGCCTGGAAATTCTCCACCGATTTCATAGCTGCAATGTTTTTGAGGTGTTTTTTAGATAACAAAAAACTAAATAAAATTCTCAAAGCTTATTTTGTTTACTTTTAGAGTACACAAGACAATTCTGCAAAAATTACAATTATATATATTCTACTTGCTACTAAGACTGTATAACATTGGTGGGGATAAGAGATTATAAGTTTTTTTTGGCCAGGCGCGGTGGCTCACGCCTGTAATCCCAGCACTTTGGGAGGCTGAGGCGGGCGGATCATTTGAGGTCAGGAATTCGAGACCAGCCTGACCAACATGATGAAACCCCGTCTCTACTAAAAATACAAAAAAAATCAGCCAGGTCTGGTGGTGCATGCCTGTAGTCCCAGCTACTCGGGAGGCTGAGGCAGGAGAATTGCTTGAACCCGGGAGGAGGAGGTTGCAGTGAACCGAGATCACGCCACTGTACTCCAGACTGGGTGACAGAGTGATACTGTCCCCCGCAAAAAAACAAAAAACAAACAAAAAAAATAAGTTTTTTTTCCTAAAAATATCTACTTAATGCACTCTTTTAATTTTTATTTTTATTTCAATTGTTTTGGGGGTACAGGTGGTTTTGGTTATGTGGATACATTCTTTAGTGGTGATTTTTGAGATTTTTGCTGTACTCATCATCCAAGCAGTGTACACAGTACCCAATATGTAGTCTTTC
Organism: Macaca mulatta; assembly: GCF_049350105.2. Classification (NCBI taxonomy): domain Eukaryota; kingdom Metazoa; phylum Chordata; class Mammalia; order Primates; family Cercopithecidae; genus Macaca; species Macaca mulatta. The sequence goes on along the minus strand of NC_133426.1, from coordinate 16,151,588 downwards.
ATCTCTCACCCCCTCCTAACTTCCCCCTCCACAGTCCCTAAAGTCCATTATATCATTCTTATTCCTTCGCATCCTCGTCGCTTAGCACCCACTTATAAGTGAGAATGGTTTTCCATTCCTGAGTTACTTCAGTTAGAGTAATGGCCTCCAACTCCATCCAAGTTGCTGCAAAAGACATTATTTTATTCCTTTTTATGGCTGAGTAGTATTCCATGGTGTATATATACCACATTTTCTTTATCCACTTGTTGGTTGATGAGCACTTAGGTTGGTTCCATATCTGCAATCGCGAATTGAATGCACTCCTTTTAATAGTCAGTTTTACTGTCAATCTCTTTCCCTATTTAATGACTTGAACTATTGGACCCTGAGGATCTGCCCCGAACATCTCCTAAGAAGTGCTCCAGCAGAGCGAAATCTTGAAAGTCATTCACGAAAATGTTGTTAAGAAGTGGCTTGAGCCCTTCTCTGAGCTGGCAGAAGTGAAGGAGAATTACAAGAAATTCTATGAGGCATTCTCTAAAAATCTAAAGCTTGGGATCCATGAGGACTCCACTAACCAGGGACGTCTGTCTGAGCTGCTGTGCTATCACACCTCCCAGTCTGAAGATGAGATGACGTCTCTGTCAGAGTATCTCTCTCACATGAAGGAGGCACAGAAGTCCATCTGTTACATCACTGGTGAGAGCAAAGAGCAGGTAGACACCTCTCAAAGCGGGGCTTCGAGGAGGTATACTAGACCACATTCACTGATGAGTACTGCGTGCAGCTGGTCAAGGAGTTTAATAAGAAGAGCCTGGTCTCTATTACCAAAGAGGGTCGAGCTACCTAAGGATGAGAGGAGAAGAAGAAAATGGAAGAGAGCAAGGCAAAGTTTGAGAACCTCTGCAAGCTCATGAAAGAAATCTTAGATAAGAAGGTTGAGAAGGTGACAACCTCCAATAGGCTTATGTCTTCCCCTGCTGCATTGTGATCAACACCTGTGGCTGGACAGCCAATGTGGAGTGAATCATGAAAGCTCAAGCAATTGGAGACAACTCTTTAATGGGCTACATGGTGGCCAAAGAGCACCTGGAGATCAACCCGACCACCCCATTGTGGAGAGGCTGCAGCAAAAGGCTGAGACAGACAAGAATAGCAAAGCTGTCAAGGACCTGGTGGTGCTGCTGTTTGAAACTGCTCTCTTTTCTTCTGGCTTCTCCCTTGAGGATCCCCAGACCCATTCCAGCTGCATCTACCACATGATCAAGCTAGGTATAGGTATTGATGAAGATGAAGTGACAATAGACGAACCCAGTGCTGTTGTTTCTGATGAGATACCCTTGCTTGAGGGTGAGGAGAATGGGTCTCACATGGAAGAAGTAGACTAGGAGTTTATATTTGGAAACCTTGTGCCCTTGTATAGTGTCCCCATGGTTCCTTGAGTGGCTCTGTCCCGTGGCCTTGAGTGGCCTTATCTCACCTGGCTCCCTCTGCAAATGTCTAGTGTCTTTTCTCTCCTGTCAGTGTGTCTAAGGCAGGAAACAAGAGCCTTAAGCCCCATCCTCTTCCTACTTTTATAACAGGATATTGGAGGTTGTGTATTGTGCTTTTTTGCTTATTTTGTTCTGAAATGAAAGTATACCAAATAAAGCAGATGCCGTTTTTATGTGGAAAAAAAAACGCTTGCCTGTTCTGTGTGTTGTCTTTTGATTTTCTTGATGGTAACATTTGCAGCACAAGCATTTTTAATTTTGGTGAAGTCCAATTTGTCTGTTTTTTCTTTTGTCACTTGTGCTTTTGGTTGTGCTTAGACCTTGTCGGATCTAAGGAGCCATTGTCTAATCAAGTAGTTAGCTTTCAGTGTCTCCTGAGAATAAGGGCCATAGAAGAGGCTGAGTAAAGACTTGCAACAATGATATGTAATTGCATGTGCGTTTTAAAAAAAGACTATTTTTAGAAAAATTTTCATTTTACAGCAAAATTAAGTGGAAAGTATAGAATGTCATATGTCCCTTTCCCCTGTACCACATCTGGCCTCCTCCATTACCAACATCCCACACCACAGTGGTTCATTTGTTACAATTGATGAACCTACATTGACATGTCATTATCATCCAAAATGTAGTTTGCATCAGTGTTCGCTCTTAGTGGTGCACATTCTATGGGTTTGGACAAATGTATAATGATATGGATCCACCATTACAGTATCGTACAGAATACTTTCACAGCCCTATACATCCTCTGTGCTCTGCCTATCTCATCCCTCCCTCTTCCTAACCCCTGGAGACAACTGACCTTTTTACCATCTCCATAGTTTCACCTTTTCCAAAATGTCATATAGTTAGAACCATACAGTATGTAGACTTTTCAGATTGGCTTCTTTCACTTAGTAATATGCATTTAAGGTTCTTTCCTGTCTTTTCATAGCTTGATAGCTCATTTCTTTTTAGCGTAGAAAAATATTTCATTGTCTGGACGTACCACCATTTATCCACGTACTGAAGGACATCTTGGTTGCTTCTAAGTTTTGGCAATTATGAATAAGGCTGCTGTAAACATCTGTATGTAGGTTTTTGTGTAGACATAAATTTTCCTCCTGTTTGGGTAAATACTGAAAAGCATGATTGCTGGATTGTATGGTAAGAGCATGTTTAGTTTTGCAAGAAACAGCTGAACTGTCTTCCACGGTGGCTGTACCATATCGTAGTCCCACTAGTAATGAATGAGAGCTCTTGTCGCTCCACATTCTTGCCAGCATTTTGTGTTATCAGTGTTTTGGATTTTCATTATTCTAATAGGTATGTAGTGCTATTTCATTGTTGTTTTAATTTGCATTTTCTTGATGACAGATGATATGGAGCATTTTTTCATATGTTTATTTGCCATCTTCATATCTTCTTTGGTGAGACGTCTGTTCAGATCTTTTGCCCATTTTTTAAACTGGATTGTTCATTTTCTATATTGCTGGATTTTAAGGGTTCTTTGTGTATTTTGGATTATAGTTCTTTATCAGATCTGTCTTTTGCAAACATTTTGTCCTGGTTTGTGGCTTGTCCTCTCATTCTCTTGAAGTGATTGTATTTCCTTGAATTATTCACTTCACATTCACTTACTGAGCATCTTCTATGGTCTAGGTTCACCACAAGGGTCTGGGTATACAGAAGTGATTAAGACATAACCTTGCTTTTAGGCACTTTTAGCGTGATGAAGGAGAAGGATGAGTAAATAGGTAATTAGAACACTCTTCTAAGGTAAACAGTCTCAGGCTTCTTGGAAGAGGAGGCTAAGACATAAAGAAAAAGGATATCGACAAAAAGCACAGGTGGGCAGAGCCTTCTGGGTGAAGGGAACACTACATCACAATGACATAAGTAAGTTCTTGTCAATATGATAATTAGCTATTATTGCTATGGTAATAGTTTGTCTAGGCTAGAAGTAGGCACACTATGGCTGTGGGGCCAAATCTGGCCAGCCATCTGCTCTTGTAAATAAAGTTTCATTGGAATACATTCATGTGTATTTATACATATATTTTCTATAGCCACTTTTGTGCTACAAGTAGTTGCAAAAGAGACAGTCTTGCTTGCAAAGCCTCAAATATTTACTCTCAGGCCCTTTACATGTGGGGCTCAGATTGAAGGGGCAAAGATAGACTGCTGCTTTAGTGAGATACTTTAGTGATTTTTCCATGGCAAAACCACATGGCGAAAGTCATGGACAGGTGGAGAATTGATTCCAATCACATGTCTGAGGGCATGGCAAGCTACACATATTTTTCAGGAGTAGCAGAAGTTTCATTCATGGCTGGTCAAAATTAATGTCTGTTAAATGACAGCGACTTTCTCCCCATTTTCTGTGTCTAAGAGGAACTACACTGTAAAAAACTCCTGGCAGGCAGCTCTGACATTTTTCTTTTTTCAGAAAGGTAATCAGATGTAGATCACTTTCTTTCTGATTGTCCCAGAATAATTTGAGACGAGAAAAGAGGACATGACCTGGGGCACTTAAAGACAGGTTGCTTTTCACTAACGAAGCTGGAGGACTTTTTGAGTTCTTCTAAATTATAGGTTTATTATAGCTGGAAAGACTTTCTTTTCAGATAAAGATCAAGAGGGCATCTCAATTTCTTTGTGAGATATGATTAGCTTCCTGGAATTCCTGTCTATATAGCTCACTCGTGATGCTTACTTTTTAGGCGTTATCTACTTACATCATATTTTTCATTTCTCCCTTAACATAAGTGTGCTGGGAAAAAAGTACACCCACATGCATAATTTATGTATATAATTGTATAAGTGCATATATATATATATATATATCTCCATTTGTCCTGAGACTGGGCCAGGTTGTGAGGCTGGTAAGTGTGAGGTTGGTAGAAACTACCTTTGAGGGGTCTTTCAGTTTTCCTTCGGTCTGTCTTTTAATCAGCCGCGGATCCTGCTTTCTGCTCCCTAACTCATTTCTTCTCCCATATCTTCCCACCCCTTCCTGGGCACGGGCGTCTTTTGGGCTTGTCACCTCTCTGGAAAGTACACTATGTAATAAGCACATATGTACTGACAAGTTAAGTTTATGGCTTTTCAAGTGGGACATGAGAAGTGGGTACGACTCAACCAAAGGAAAAAAATACTCTGATAATTGAATTGTAGACAGTAACACAAAAGAGGTATTATGTTTATATTGGGGATTTTCCTAGCACCTCTCCCTTTATATTATATCACATAAATGATTACCCCCTTCATCAAACAGAACCTGCCCTTGGGCTGGGCACAATGGCTCACACCTCTAATCCTAGCACTTTGGGAGGCCAGGGTAGGGGGAGGATCACTTGAGGCCAGGAGTTCAAGGCCAGCCTGGGCAACATAGTTTTAAGACCCCATCTCTAAAAAAAAAAAAGAAAATTACCCAGGCATGGTGGTGTATGCTTGTAGTCTCAGCTACTCTGGAGGCTGAGGCAGGAGGATCACTTGAGCCTGGGAGGTCGAGGGTGCAGTGAGCCATGTTTGTGCCACTGTACTCCAGCCTGGGTGACAGAGCAAGGCTGCATCTCAAACAAACAAACAAGCAAACAAAAAACAAAAACCTGCCCTTGTTTTATCAGTATTATTTTGGTATTTACATAAAATATTAATTGATTATATTATATTGTTATCATCATCATCATCTAAGCTTGAATTTATTAGGCCTAGAGGGTAAACCATTCTAGGACTCTAACTCCTTAGTGGAAATTATAGCTCCTTAACGACAGCTACAAGATGTCGTGACTCAACAAACCCAGTGTATGGTGCAAGAGCAGAAGCAACCCTGTGTGACATATGCTGGAGAGATATTACGATTTATTATTTCCATTTTACAGGAGAAAGTCGAGACTTACAGAGTATAAATGCCACACCCAAGTTTGTATGGCTACTTGAGGAAAGGAGGAAGAGTAGGATCTGATCTCTTTTCACCCCAAGCCCAGGACTCTTTCTTATATCAGGACCTCAGAACCCCACACAGCTTCTTCGGGGTTCCACTAAAGCGATTCAACCTGGGTTGCCCTGCCCAGGAATCAAGTGGAACAGGTGGCTTGCTTGCAGGGATTCTGAAGAACCTGCACGATCTGCCCCCAGCAGTTCAGTTGGTAGGATCAGACTTGCTTCAGTAACCAATTCTGGCCCCTAGTGGTGAGATGATTTGAGGCTGAATTTTGCCCAAGGTTGGGGCACTGAGGGAATTGTATGTCCCTCTGAGGCTTGCAAAGGAACCAGAGTTCTTTTGAACAGCTGCATCGCAACTAGGTAGCAGTGCTGCCCTCAGACCAGGACACCAGGGGCCCCTGCCCTGGGCCCCACACCTTAGAAGACCCCATACATCATGAGCAATGAAAGACAGTGACTTTTGGATTTTTTTTTTTTTTTTTTTTTTTTTTTTTTTGAGACTGAGTCTGGCTCTGTCGCCCAGGCTGGAGTGCAGTGGCCGGATCTCAGCTCACTGCAAGCTCCGCCTCCCGGGTTTACGCCATTCTCCTGCCTCAGCCTCCCGAGTAGCTGGGACCACAGGCGCCTGCCACTTCGCCCGGCTAGTTTTTTGTATTTTTTAGTAGAGATGGGGTTTCACCGTGTTAGCCAGGATGGTCTCGATCTCCTGACCTCGTGATCCACCCGTCTCGGCCTCCCAAAGTGCTGGGATTACAGGCTTGAGCCACCGCGCCCGGCGGAATTTTTTTGAACTCATAAAATTTGAAGTGTTTTAAAAGTTTGATGAATTTTTAATGTTTTTGAAGACGTTTTTATAAGTGCAATAGCTGATTAAGTTACTGGGAATTACAGGAGAGAGATGTACTCTCCTAGGCCCCCAGGCCAGAGGATTCTAGGCTGAGAACTTGTAAGTGTGTGTGTGTGTGCGTGCGCGCGCACGTGGTGGAGGGTTAGGGGACCGCTTCCACCTCAGGAAACCAGAGGAAGAGTGGCTGCTTTCATTTGAAGATGGCCATTCTAGTCTGGCACAGTGTGGTACACCTGTAGATCCAGCTACTCTCTTGAACCCAGGAATTTGAGGCTGCAGTGAGTTATGATCAGCCATTGGACTCCAGCCTGGGTGACAGAGTGAGACTCCATCTCTTAAAAAAAATTAAAATTAGGCCGGGCGCGGTGGCTCAAGCCTGTAATCCCAGCACTTTGGGAGGCCGAGGCGGGTGGATCACGAGGTCAGGAGATCGAGACCATCCTGGCTAACACGGTGAAACCCCGTCTCTACTAAAAATACAAAAAAAAAACTAGCCGGGCGCGGTGGCGGGCGCCTGTAGTCCCAGCTACTCGGGAGGCTGAGGCAGGAGAATGGCGTAAAACCCGGGAGGCGGAGCTTGCAGTGAGCTGAGATCCGGCCACTGCACTCCAGCCTGGGTGACAGAGCAAGACTCCGTCTCAACAAAAAAAAAAAAAAAAAAAGAAAAAAACACATTAAGTTGGCTGTTCTAAATCACCCAACGTGGGTGATTAGGCAGATGGGGTGCCCCAAATAACTGTTCCCTCCTCCCCCTCTGCTTGGGTGGTGGTGTTTTGGAAAATGCTTAGAACTGCCTAGAAATCTTGAGCTGTGAAAGTGTCCTTCCCGGCTCCTTGGGGAGCTTGATTTGGTCGATCTGGGGGCAGATCCAGTCACCCTGACACTGCCTAGGCATCCTTGACTTGGGTCCAGCTTCCACCATGCCCTGTCCCACAAGACCCATTCTGGTATTTAGACTCACAGACACGACTGACCTTGGGGTAACTTAGGTTTCTTTAGCCTATCCAAGGGAATGGTGGTCCCCAGGATGTGGGGTTCTGGGTGGGAAGGTATGCCAAGCTGTTGGCGTAGCTTGATTTGTAAATTCTTTATCTTTAGACTACGGTATGTGAGACTGCATTCATATGCTTGCTCCAGGCTCTGCAAATGTTACTTTGCAAAGCTGTTATAGTAGCTTTGCAGGCTTTATGATCTCTGCAATAATGTTTTGAACCCCTTATCTGGGCTACCTTCTATTATGGGTTGAATTGGGTCCCCCCAAAAGATAGGTTGAAGTCCTAATCCCTAGTACCTGTGACTATAACCTTTTTTTTGGAAATAGGGTCTTTGCAGATGTAATCAAGGTAAAATGGGTCATTAGGGTGAGCCCTAATTCAATGTGACTGATGTCTTTATAAGAAGAGAAAGACACCACGTGAAGACAGAAGACACACAGTGAGGAAATGACCATGAGGCGATAGGGCAGAGATTGGAGTGATGCTGACAGAAGCCAAGGAATGCCTAGGGGGACCAGAAACTGGAAGAGGCAAGGAAGGTTCCTCCCTACAGACTTGGGAGGGAGTATGGCTCTGACAACACCTTGATTTTGGACTTCTGACACGCAGAACTGGGAGAGAATAAATTTCTGTTGCTTAAATCCACCAAATTTGTGGCACTTTGTTATAGCAGACCTAGAAAATGAACACACTCATTCAAAGATGTTTCTGTCTGTGGCTTTAAAGAGCAGGATTGGGATGAGAGTACAGTTCTTGCAGTTCTCAGTTCTAACGTCATAGAGACAGCAGGACCACTTTAATTCTCCTGAGTTAAAGTGACCGCGACATTGTGTACTGATGCTACCCATTCAGTTTTTTTTTTTGTTTTTTTTTTTTTTGAGACGGAGTCTTGCTCTGTGCCCCAGGCTGGAGTGCAGTAGCGTGATCTCGGCTCACTGCAAGCTCCGCCCCCCTGGGTTCACGCCATTCTCCTGCCTCAGCCTCCCGAGTAGCTGGGACTACAGGCACCCGCCACCTCGCCCGGCTAATTTTCTTGTATTTTTAGTAGAGACGGGGTTTCACCGTGTTAGCCAGGATGGTCTCGATCTCCTGACCTCGTGATCCGCCCGTCTGGGCCTCCCAAAGTGCTAGGATTACAGGCTTGAGCCACCGCGCCCGGCCCCCATTCAGTTTTAAAGACAGAATTGGAACAGATGTGATAACTAACTATAACCCAGGGTGGTATTTTTTTCCTTGTGGTATCAAATTAATTCACTTTTATAGAAATATGCTGATGATTTGCCTTTCCAAGGGGAAATTGTTAAACTTTCTTGGGCGAACAGATTTCTTTAGCATATAAGGTTACAGGTTGATGTTATAGACTTTGAAACTGTCAACCAAGGCAATGTGTCTCTGTATTTGCATCTATTGCCTCTAGAACATATGAATGTTTAAAGAAGATTTTTAAAATTCCAATTCAGCCCCTCCGAAGTCATTTTCAATCCTAGGAAATGGAAATGCAGCTTACACCTGTATTTCCCAAGGAATTGATGTAATGCAATTTGTATAAAATAATCATAGAGAGTAAGAGCAAAGAGTGGATCTTTGCATTAAAGTGAAATCAGCCCAGAAATCACTCTTCTTGGGGTCTGCCTTTCAGAACCCCATTTAGCTTTTAAATAAGACTCCTCTTTCCTGACTTGCTTTGATGAGCCACTCTCATCTCAGTGATTACTCCTGACATTTAGCTGCTTGTACAATTAACTGGGGGTCATTCTTTTCTCTTGGAGAAAGACCATGTGCAGTGAATATGCATTTTCAAAGTGTTTCTTTGACTTGGGAGAGTGGCTGTGGATAAGTAGTTAAGATGATACCTGGAGTAAAGTTTGTGATGGAGACCCCAAACACTCACCCTTAGCAAAGCTGTGAGTGGCTATCAGCACATACTCACTCCACCTCCCTTGTAGTCCCCAATGAAAGCTCATTGAGTTACCAGGTAAGCTGGTAATTTCTTATGTCAAGGAATGAAAAATTAAATCTGATAAACTTCTCTGAGGATTGAGAACTCCATATGTAGCCCCTACAGGTAATTAAAAAAAACCCAAGGAAATGACTCACAAAAAGGATTGAAATTTTTGCAATGAGATTATAGATAATCTCATTGGGATTATCTATGGGAGTTATTTGTTCCCCTTGGCATGACTGTGCCTGGGCTAAAGCCTGGGCCAGCAGGTAGAACAGGCAGGGATGGAATAGATCAATGAGACTGTAGCAGAGAAAAATGACTGCCTAGCAAAGATTCTGCTCTTCTTTCTAGCATAGCACTATAGTTGGGACTACATTCCCCAGATTGCTTTACGTAGCAATGGGGCTACATAACATTTTATTGCCATGGCCTGTGAGTGGAAGGGTTGTGTATCACTCTTGGATGCAGGCGACTGAGAAGCAATTGTGCCTTCTCCCTCACTTTCCTAGTCTACTGACTATCTTCAGAGGACTCTAAGCCCCTGGGAAGGTGGAGCCATGAGATGGAAGGAGCCTGTCTCTGAATCACTACAAGGAGGGAAACTGCAGTACCTTTTTATGACCTAATCCCCAAACTCACCACCCACAGTCACTTCAGCCACATTCTATTTGTTAGAGGTGAGTCACCAAGTCCAGCCCATACTAAAGACGAGAGTTAGGCTTTACCTCTTGAAGGGAGGCATATCAAAGGTTTTGTGGACTATCATAGGTTTTGTGGACATTAAAAAAAAAAAAAACTACCATGAAAACTTATTCCAAGGTTGTCATTTTTAACGGACAACAGTCATTGAAGCATGTGCTCAATACCAATTATATTTAGTGTTCAAATAAGACTGTAGACATATTTATTTTAATGTACTTTTCAGATTGATATTCATAGGGCATAGAAATTCATACGGCAGTTTTCTTAAGTCAGTGAGCAACTTTCTTATGTCATGAGTCAGATGTGACACTGCCAAATTTACAACTAAGTCCACTGGCAGTTAACAGGAAAGAAGATGGAGAACCTATCATATTTGTTATTTTTTAGTTTGTGATATTATGTAGCTAAGTGTTCACCCTACCCTGCCTTTTCCTTCTCTGCCTTCTCTTCTTGAGTAGAGAGTGGACTGAAATGGTCAAATACACTTCATCTCTGATTCATGTCTTCCAATTTCTTTTGTTCCCCTACCTGACAAATGTATCTGTTCTTTTTTCTAACAGTGGAACAGTTCTATAAGAATGCAAGCATGGTGTGTACCTTCCTGTAATAATAGTTTTCTATTTGGAATATAAGAAAATATAAGTATTTTTAAAAATAAACATTTTGTATATTTGAATCCTCATTAGTAATAATAATAATTATATCAAAATGCCAGTAATTTATTAGGGTTTAGAACATCAAATTTCTAATAGATCACATTGAAAGATTAAGTATAATGTTAATGGAGAGGACCATGGGAATGTGGGGTACATGTTTTGGAAATGTACTTTTTTCTTAAATACAGAAAGACACTGCTTTAATTGATCATTTGCTAATGAAGGAACTGGATTTAGAGAGGCATATGTGCATCCTCTAAAATACATGCACTGAAAGAAAACGAACAATTATGTTGTGAGCCTCCATGTACTTCATTGTCCTTGATAATTGCTTTCTTTTTTTTTTTTTTGAGACAGAGTCTCACTTTTCATTAACAAAACTATGGGTGCAGGCTTTGGGAGTTCAATAAAGAACCCATCATCGCAGAGCATTTTCAATGACAATGTGACGTTTGACACTCACAACAACTCTGCAAGATACATATCACTGCTGACAATTTACATATTCAGGAACCTAAGATTAGAAGTTAATGACTTGGCTAGGACCATGTACCTAGCAAGTGGCAGACTGGTGTTTTTTTTGGGGTGGGGAAGGGGGGAGATTTTAAAAATTCAAATTGGTAATGACACATTGACATAGTTCAAAAACTAAAAAAATGTTTTAAAAATACAGACTGATAAGCTTTCTCCTCATTTGCCTCTTGGTTCCTTCTTGCCTCCTATTTACATAACCCCTTTCATGAGGTTTTAGAAAGAATCTTGCCAAAAACATGCAAGTACGAATATAGTTTGTAATTTACCCCCTTCTTACACACAAGAGTACATGATATATAATACTGTTTACCTTGTTTTTTCCACCTAACATTATTTCCTGGAATTCTCTCTGTAGCATTAGGTGGACATCTCCCTCATTCTCTTTTTATAGCTGCGTAGTTTTCATTGTTTTTTTCTTTTCCTTCCCCTTCCTTCCTTCCTTCTTTCCTTCCTTCCTTCCTTCCTTCCTTCCTTCCTTCCTTCCTTCCTTCCTTCCTTCCTTCCTTTTTTTTTTTTCAGGGTCTTGCCTTGTCACTCAGGCTGGAATGCAGTGGTGCAAACATGGCTCACTGCATCCTCGACCTTGCGGGCTCAAGTGATCCTTCTGCCTCAGCGCCCCCAAGTAGCTGCGACTATAGGCACAAGTCACCATGCCTGGCTAATTTCTGTATTTTTTGGAGAGACGGGGTCTCCCTATGTTACCCAGGCTGGTCTTGAACTCTTGGGCTCAAGGAATCTGCCTGCCTTGGCCTCCCCAAATGTTGGGATTATAGGTGTGAGCCACCACGCCCAGCCCATTGTTTTTCTTTGCATGATGTACCATGGCTTATTCAATCAGTCCCCTTTTGATGAATACTTAGGTTATTCTCATTCTTTTGCTGTTAAAAGCCCTGCTGCGATAAGTAATGTTATAGACATGTTATTGTGGGCATAAGCAGTTGGGTCTGGAGGCTAGCTGCCCAGAAATGGAGTGAACTGGGTTTTGAACCCATGACTGAATGATGTAGCGGCTTTCTCCCCACACAGCCCATGTGTGCTCACTCTTTTCTTAGCTGCAATTTGCCCTTTCCAGTGGGCAGATAATAAAACACTGTTTTGATTCTCATTTGTGATTTATTGTGTGTCTAATTCCCTTAGGAATCTCAAAAAGGGAAAATTGAGTGAGTAGCTAGGCAGGATTATGGCATCCCAAGCCCCCTGACCTCAATACCATCAATTCTGGTTGTTAAACCCCATCTTCTTTTCCTTGGATCAGCAAGGGGTAATTTTTAGAGCAGGGCCTGGGCAAGCCAGAGGAGTTGGGAAATGCAGCAATGGCCAAATGCCATTCGGGGGATATTTTTAGTTATCTAAATAAATTGTATTTCCACAGTGTCTGCAGAGCTTATGGTTTGTGTGCAGTAAATAAAATGATGGAATGCCATGAGGGAGCCTGGCCAGATGACTCCATTTGTGTGCATTCTGTTCCAGAGGAATCCCTTCAGCAGCAGACGGCTCCATGTGATTCAGTGAAGGCGCACAAGCTGCTCTCCAACCGCCGTGGCTTCTTTCCTGTTCTGGTTACTGCATGCCAGTTTCACCACACCACACTCAGAGCAGTTTCCCAGAGAGCGTGGGTGTTAATGATCAGGAGGAACAGAGTTCTGTGATCAAGTGAATTTTGGAAATGCTACGTCGAACAGAGTTAAATAAGGTTCGTTCCCATAGAATATGTTAGCACTGCTAATAATGTATATCAAGAGGGTGGTGTGTTAAGTAGGGTTTTCCAAACTTATTTGAACACAAACTCCTTTTGTAGTTAAAGAACAACCATTAATATCAATCTTTTGTCCCTCAGCTCCAAATCCACCCTTTGTTGCCCAGATTTTGATTCTGGGATGTTTGCTCCTTGCCGAATGGCGTGATGCTGAGCTTTGTTGGTAGAGGCTGCTGGGGTGACTCGGGAGAAGGGCAGGGCTTCTCTTTCTAGTGTTGGTATGCTTTGCTTCTCCTTGTTCCCATGGCAGTGGGCTGGGCATAGGGGATACCCAGTGGAGCTCATGCCAGTGAGTTTCAATGGCACCTCCGTGGGCAGCTTCATGGCAAGTTTTGCAGGTGCCCCAGCTGTGGTGGGCTCAGTGACAGCCTCTTCCATAGGTGCCCTGGCTGACTTCCCCATGAGCTCAGCAGGACCCCCTGCAGGTGACACCTTTGTGACTTTCTGGAGAGTCTAGCCATGCCAGCTTCCCAGAAAATTCAACAGCATTCCCAAAGGGAAGCTTTGTCGTGAATTATCAGGACTCCAGTGGGCAGTTTCCTTCCCACCAGCCTTGGCCTAATGGTCCATGTTGGGGGATTTCCAGCTTGCCAGCTGTGGCCCATAGTTTCCGGCCAGGGCTCTCACTACACAGACCAGCTGTGGTCCAGTGCAACCCCAGGACAACCTGACACACTTCTCCTCCACCAAGTGGGCTGTAGCCCATCTTCTCCAGTGAAGGCTGAATCCTAGCCTTGGGGAGGCCTCTCTTGCATCCCATTTCAAGTTTGTTTCTTCCTTAGTCTCCCTTAGCCTGAAAGCTTGCTTGCTTTCTTCCTTCTTCCTTTCTACTTTCCTTCCTCCATCCCTCCCTCCCCCTTTCCCTCCTTCCCTCCCTACCTCCCTTCCTTTACATTTGAGATATAATTCACGTACCATACAATTTACCCTTTCAAAGTTTACAAGTCAGTGTTTTCACAAAGTTGTGCAACTATCACCACTATGTAATCCCGAAGATTTCCATCTCCCCAAAAAAGAAATCCTGTACCCATTAGTACTCACTCCCCATTCCCCATTCCCTGCACCAACCCTAGCTCCTGACAACCACGAATCCACTTTTAGTCTCTAGAGATTTACCTTTTCTGGGAAGTTCATATAAATGTACTCACATGTACATGTTTTTTTTTTTTTTTTTTTTTTTTTTTGGTGTCAGGCAGCTTTCACTTAGCATAATATTTTCAAGTTACATTCATGTTGTAGGATATATCAGAATTTCTTTTTTTTGTTTGAGACGGAGTCTCGCTCTGTCGCCCAGGCTGGAGTGCAGTGGCTTGGTCTTGGCTCACTGCAAGCTCTGCCTTCCGGGTTCATGCTATTCTCCTGCCTCAGCCTCCCGAGTAGCTGGGACTACAGGCACGCACCACCGTGCCTGGCTAATTTTTTTTGTATTTTTTAGTAGAGACAGGGTTTCACCATGTTAGCCAGGATGGTCTTGATCTCCTGACCTCGTGATCCGCCCGCCTCAGCCTCCCAAAGTGCTGGGATTACAGGCGTGAGCCACTGTGCCTGGCCAATATATCAGAATTTCATTTCTGTTTATGGCTAAATAATATTCTAGTGTATGGATATGCCACATTTTGTTTATCCATTCATCAGTTGATGGACATTTGGTTTGTTTCCACCTGTTGCTTATTGTGCTGCTGTAAACATTCATGTACAAGTTTTGGTGTGGACATATGTGTTCATTTTTCTTGGATATCTACCTTAGGTGGACTTGCTGGATCATATGGTGACTCTGTTTAACTTTGGATTTGACCAAAGAGAGTGTCAGGTGGTTAATTGTCTTATTGAAAGATTTATCCCAGTTGTATTTTAATTAACAAACAGCCTTGGTACATTTAAAAAACATTAACTTGAGGCCAGGCATGGTGGCTCATATCTGAAATCCCAGCACTTTGGGAGGCGGAGGAGGATGGATCACCCGAGGTCAGGAGTTTGAGACCAGCCTGGCCAACATGGTGAAACGCCTGCCTGTACTAAAAATACAAAAAATTAGCCAGGCATGCTGGTGCACGCCTGTAACCCCAGCTACTCAGGAGGCTGAGGCAGGAAAATTGCTTGAACCAGGGAGGCAGAGGTTGCAGTGAGTCAAGATCATGCCACCGCACTCCAGCCTGAGTGACAGAGTAAGACTCCATCTCAAACAAACAAAACAACAACAACAACAAAAACATAATTTGAAACATTATTGTGAGGTGCAGATAACATGGGCTTTGGAGCCAGGCAAGCCAGGGTCAAATTCCACCTCTGCTGTTTTTACCTGAGATGGGGTGATGGACTGAGGTAGAATCCCCCCTCTACCATTATTAGCTGGGCTGTGGCACATTCTGATGGGGGAAAGAACAGAATATGGTCTTCCCTGCTCAGGGTGGAATCCGAACAATGATTTTTTTTTGTGACTTGATGTACTAAACTTAGTTAAGCTACACATGGAAATGGGTTCTTCTGGTTAATTAAATATTCTGGCTGAGAGAACAATACCATAGACCCAACATAGATGAATTCTTTTAGAAAAGAATTTGATCACAAAAAACATCAACTCAGTACTAAAAGCACATCAATAGCTCCTCATGATGGTTTAAAGTGGATTTCCAGAAATCAACAGTGATTCAGAGTGTCACAACTTGAGGGACCAGAAAGCAGGGCCAGATGCCACTTGGTGATGAGATGGGAGTTCAGCTGACGTGGGACTGAGAGGAGTTTTCTCAGCCACTCCAAGACCAGACACACGAGCCTTTGGGTATTCTGAATATTTGGGACTCTAAGGTAATCAAAATGGGTTCCTTTATCTTCTTGTCAAAATATATATTAATAAATTGTGTATATGTTATGTTAGGGTACACTGTATAGTCATTCATTACTTGTGATTTAAATCAAGCCAGCAAAAGTCTTAGGAGTAGCTCTGAAGATTAGCTTTTGAAAATTCTCAGCAATTTTCTTCCCCTCAATCAAAGGACTTTCTAATGGTGAAAACATTTCACACAGTAAGTGCATTAAAATGCTTTCTCAGATTTTACTACTCCAATTAATGATTCCATTTTCTTCACGGGTTATTGACTGAAATGAGAGTGATTCCCATGTGGGAGGCATGTTCACGTACTTAATATCTGAGGGCTGCCAGCAGCCTAGCTTAATGCTGTGTTCTTTGAACCTGCAACTATTAGGACCAGAGCAAGTCCATAATTAAAGCAGGTCCACACTGTGATGCAGTTTCTCCAGCTGTGGAAATTTCTAGGGCTTATGAATATCCCATGGAAAATGAGTCTCTACGAAGGCACACATTTACTGTGCAAGTGACAGACAAAACTGTCACTAATTCTAATGCACCTGGAGTAAAGTGATGTGCATATGCATTACACATAATCCTAAATGCTCTGGCCACATGTCATCCATCTGCACCTTCTGTGCTACCAGCAGATCATGCTGAATGATCTCAGAAATTCAGATTATTATTATGCAATATGAGAAGGATCTAGGTAAAGGCAGGTGGGGTGGATATGCTTACAAACGTCTTCCCATATATTCTATTCGCATATATTCTGTTCACGCCTAAAGTGAAGCACAGGTTTATTTTAGGGCTCATTTTTCACGGATCATTGATCATAAGTTTTTAAAATGCCTGCAGAGTGAAATCCAAAAATGCCCAAGAGCCAGTGCCACAGCAACAACATCTGCCTCACAGACATACATTGCCTATTATGTGCCATCCAGTGTATGTTAAATAGTAGATATTATATATCAAATATTACTTGTTGTATATCATAATCTTGAGTTTTAACAGCTTGCAGCTTCAGAGAGTAGAGTAGGAAGCTTGGCTGCATACAGTATGTGGGATGCTCAGATAGGAAATATGTAAACACTGATGAAACACATGCTTATTCTGGTCAATAATCTCGTGTACATAACAATTATGAAATGCTACTGTAGGTGATCTTAAAAGGTTTCCTATTACATACATTCATACATCAGAATAAAATCTATTACATCTCCTCTTCAGTGTTGTGATAAGTGATATTGTGAAAATCACCTTATTGCCAGGCTTTCTAAGTAATCATGAGGAGTAGGAGAGGGTTCAGGAGAGTAATAGGTAAGAAGGTCCTATGCAGCCATAAAACAGAATGAGATAATGTCCTTTGCAGGAACATGGATGGAGCTGGAGGCCGTTATCCTTAGCAAACTAACACAGGAACAGAAAACCAAACACCGCATATTCTCACTTATACGTGGGAGATAAATGATGAGAACACATGGACACATGGAGGGAACAACAGACAATGGGACCCACTGGAGGTAGAGGGTGAGAGGAAGGAGAGGATCAGGAAAAATAATAATGGGTATTAGGCTTAGTACCTTGGTGATGAAATAATCTGTACAACAAACCCCTGTGACATGCTTTTACCTATATAACAAACCTGCATGTGTAACCCTGAACTTAAAAGTTTAAAAAAAGACAAACAAATATCTAAACAAACGATGGTACCTTGGTTCTTGAAGAGAAAAGCCATGAATTCCCCAAACTATAGACTGGTGAATTTGATATTGATTCTAAGCCAGAGGTCAGCAAACTTTTCTCAAAAGTGTCAGAGAATAAGTAGCTATTTGAGGTTTGTGGGTCACATGGTCTCAGTCACAACGACTCCACGCTGCTGCAGGAGTGTGAAAGCAGATATTGACAATGTGTATGTGAATGAGCATGGCTGTGTGCCAACACAACTTGATATTCAAAAATAGATGGAGGGCCAGATGCAATATTCTAGAATAGGCTTAAAAGAAAAAAAGACTGTGAGTCCTTAAAAAGAGATGTGTTGATCCCCAGGAGTTTGCATGAATGCAGTGGTCCTCAGCCCCAGCAAGGACGACATTAGCCTAGCAAGGCTACACATTGGAATCACTGGGTGAACCTTGAAAAATCCTGGTGCTCAGCCTGTATCCCAGACCAGTGAAATCAGAATCCCTGGGGTGGGGCCTCAGAAGTTCATCTTTTTTAGAGGATTCATAAGTGAGTCCCAATGTGAAGCCACAGTTGAGAACCACTGCATGAAGTCGTGAAGTAGTGCCAGGTTAACCTCACTTCTTTTTCCTGAAAAGCCTCTGATAGTTGCTATTTGGCACTTTGGAGAATAATTTGCTGATCTCTGGCTTAGAATCAATATCAAATTCATCAGTCTGTAGTTTGGGAAGTTCATAGACTTTCTCTTAAAAAACCAGGGCACCATTGTTTATTTGTTTTTTATTTTTGTTTTTAATATTTGGACCTTCCCACCTGTTATTCCTTTCCTTCCCTCCTTCCTTCCTTCCTTCCTTCCTTCCTTCCTTCTTTCCTCCTTCCTTTTCCTTCCTTCCTTCCCTCCCTCCCTCCCTTCCTCCTTCCCTCCCTCCCTCCCTCCCTTCCTCCCTCCCTTCCTTCTTTCCTTCCCTCCTTCTCCTTTCTCCCTCCCTCCCTCCCTCCCTTCTTCTCATCTTTCCTTTCCTCCTTCTTTTGGATAAAGTAGCCAGACAGCTCTATTAGGGAAAAATAGTAGACACTGTTCATGTGGATTTCCACCAACCATTTGCCAAAACCTTTCATTACTGTTCTGTTGGACAAATTAGGACAATGTGGTAGATGACAGAGCCGGGCTCTGATGAATGGAGTAGATACTATCCAGAATTCTTTCATGGCCTCGCCCCTCCCCAGTGGTGATTGTATAACAGGCATCCAGTAAATCTTTGTTGTGGGGACTGGAAATCCAACCTATAAGAAATGGTTGAGTGAGCTAGGAATGTTTAACTTGCAAAAGAAAACAAAAATTATAGTGGAATTTGAAGAGGGGTAAACATAACAATTGTCTTAAGATGTTTGTTGGGCTGTCATAATAAAGAAACATTTCTTTTGAATTTTCTAGAGTAGAAATAGAATCATTGTGGGAAGCCGCCAGGAGGCATTCATTGGACAGATATTTTTTGAGCAACTGCTCTGTACCAGGCACTGTTTAGGCCCTTGAGACCTACCTATGAACATGACCTAAGACCCATGCCTTTGTGGAGTTTATGGTCTAGAGACTTATTTTCATGTATCCGATTATTGTCAGAAAATAGAATGGGCTGCTTCAGAAGGTGTTGATTGTAGGTTGGATAATCACTTATTTGAGGTCATTATTGTCAGGCCTCTGAGCCCAAGCTAAGCCTCATATCCCCTGTGACCTGCATGTATACATCCAGCTGGCCTGAAGCAACTGAAGATGCACAAAATAAGTGAAACTAGCCAGTTCCTGCCTTAACTGATGACGTTCCACCATTGTGATTTGTTCCTGCCCCACCCTAACTGATCAATTGACTTTGTAACAATACGCCCTCCCTGCCCTTGCCATAGTGTACTTTGTGATATTCCCCCGCCCTTGTGAATGTACTTTGCCCAATACACCCTCCCCACCCTTGAGAAGGTACTTTGTAATATCCTCCCCAACCCTTAAGAAGGTTTGTAATATTCTCCCCACCCTTGAGAATGTACTGTGTAAGATCCACCCCCTGCCCGTAAAAAACTGCCCCTAACTCAACCGCCTATCCCAAACCTGTAAGAACTAATGATAATCCCACCACCCTTTGCTGACTCTTTTCGGATTCAGCCCGCCTGCACCCAGGTGATTAAAAAGCTTTATTGCTCACACAAAGCCTGTTTGGTGGTCTCTTCACACGAACGCGTGTGATATTTATAAGCCACAAAAATCCAATAAGAACCTTTATCCCCGAGTATCTCTGAGTCAAGGAAAGTGACTTCCTTCCCTCTCTTTGCACTCACCCTCCCTTCCCCCATCACTCCCCTAATCCCACACTCATTTTCAACGTAGCAATGTCAGAAGTTTACAGTTTGATCTGGCAATCCCGCAGCTCCAGGCAGGACAGTCACAGGCAGTGAATAAAGCTGTGAACAAATTGTCCCTCTCTTGCATGACAAGGCCAATGGAGGCAGAGAGGAGCTTGCTCCCTGCTTTGAGTTTCTGGGACTAGTTTTATGTTAGTGTCATCCTGTACTTCCCATACAATGGGAACTGACAATGTCGTGTTTGGGGCCATAAACAGTTAAATTATGTGTCTTTGGAGTCTTGGGGTTTCAAAGACCACTGGCTGGCTGGTTGATACCTAGTACTACAATGAAGTTTTCTGTTTCTACATGGTTTTTCCTTTCAACTCTTTGCCACAACCAGATACTAGTAATGGGTTGAGATGATGGGAAAGTTGTGAGGAGGAAGGATGCTGTATTTTCTTTCACTGACCACAGTGATGCACATACGTATATATACATACACATATATTTATATACAAACACACACACACGTATGTGTGTGTGCACGCACGCGTGTGTGTGTATATATATGAATGTTGTTTGCTCTGTGGTTGATGGGCAAAAGAATGAACACAGTGAGAGAGTGGAGGCAACAAAGTGGCCCCATGAAGTGTGGCACACTCCTATTTCAAATGCCCAATGCTGACCTCCCAAGAAGAGCAGAATGCAAGAATTTCACCATTTGGGGAGAATGAAGTTAAATTTGAGGGCAGGAGAAGCAGGGACAATGTGGAAGGCAGGCTCCTGAGAGGGCTGGCAAGAGCAAGAAAGGATGCCAGCTTCAGAGAACCTAGGCACTACACTGAGGCACTACAAAGGCAGGCTTTGCTCCAGGCTGAGGGGAGAGGACAGGCTAGCACGGTGAGTGTGTTGGGGGAGCATGACACAAATAAGAAATTGAGGGTCATTGGACCCTGAGTTTTACAGATAAGGAGGACCACAAGATTTTGTTTTTCTTTCTTAAGCACAGAGCCCAGTAGGCTTTCTCACATTACCCAGTTATTTTTTATTGCATGTTATGGAGGAAATTATAATTTTTGTGGTATTTCTCAACTTGAGGATTCACAAGAATGTAAATGGTCTGTTGTCAATAACTGGATTCAAGTTTTAGAAATATCTTGATGGCGTAAAAATGACTTAAATGTTGCAAAACAAGAAAGTTACCATCACAGAATTAAAATGTCGCCTTATCTGAAGATTGCAGTTGTTTTTAATTACTAGAGCTGAATCATCGTTGTTCTTTTGCCTAATGTCACCTAGAGTATTGAGCTAAAGCAGGCTTGAAGTTTCAATGTCACTGTGTAGGGTTGTGTTTGTTCATTGATGTTTACCCAGAACCTCCCTGAAAATGCAGGCTGGGAGCTTGGCCCCAGAGTCAGGAGTCGTTGGTGTAAAAATCAATGTTAAGACATGGCCATTCAGCAAGGTCTTTTCTGTTTTCAACATCGGTTGAGAAGTAGTAATTTAATAATGATTTAAATTAGGTCAGAGGACAACAGGGCTTCTCTGCAGAATTACATATCATATAGATTTTTCTCTAGAAGCAAGATAGTGTTGTAGGAAAGTTTAACCAATTCCCATTGCTGCTACATGGTTATCTTTTCTTTTTTTTTTGAGATGGAGTTTCACTCTGGTTGCCCAGGCTGGAGTGCAATGATGGGATCTCGGCTCACTGCAACCTCCGCCTACCAGGTTCAAGTGATTCTCCTGCCTCAGCCTACCAAGTAGCTAGGATTACAGGCGCCCACCACCACGCCCGGCTAATCTTGTATTTTTAGTAGAGACGGGGTTTCTCCATGTTGGTCAGGCTGGTCTCGAACTCCCGACCTCAGGTGATCCGCTCGCCTTGTCTTCCAAAGTGTTGGGATTACAGGCGTGAGCCACCGCACCAGGCCATGATTATCTTGATATCAGAAAGATTCTATGTGTTTATTTCACTGCAGAAACATGGCTGCTTCCTCCAGGAGGCAGCATGGGTGACTGCGGTGCAGACGTCTTGCTCCTCTTCGGTGTTTTCCTGCCTCAGTCCTCAGTGTAGTGCCTAGGTTCTCTGAAGCTGGCATCCTTTCTTGCTCTTGCCAGCCCTCTCAGGAGCTGGTGTGCTTCCATGTCTTACAAAGTTCTTAAAGTTGGCCTGGGCATGCCCCCTTTCTATTGAGATAGCAAGAGGCAGCCCCTCCAAGGCAATAGTTTCCAACCCTGGCTACACTTTAGAATCTGAATGCAGATGTGCAAGCCCACTTCCAGAGATCTTGAATTAATTGGCCCACAGTGGGTACTGGGGATTCTGATGTGCAGTTCGGGTTGAAAATACTACTTTAATCAGTTGTAATTTTGGTTCCAGCCCCTTTGAGTTTCACCCAATGTTAGAATAAACTTTCAGGAAAACCCTCTAATGAGGACTGTATAACTAGATTGGGTCAACAGGTTTGGGGATATTTAAATGGTGGTCACAACAGTTCAGCAATTGAAGTTACAGAATGATTGCTTCCGAAGAGGGTCTAGAATCATTTTACTGATACTTACATACTTCTGTGGTTGATACAGTGAGTAGTTCTTTGTTGGCCTGGACTAGGCTTTGAAAAACACTCATGTGAGCATTAAATTTTGTCCTCTATGGCTCTGGGTTTTTTGGAGGCTGCATAGAACTGACAGGTAGACGAGCAGGCCAGGATCATAAGCTGTGAAAGTATTAAAATAGGCTTGAAGTTTGACAGCTTGCCACATTCATTCAAGCTCTGGGAAGATGCTTATATTCGGGAGGTACTGGGTCATTATCTGCAGAATACGTTTGTCATGATCATAAATGACTTATTTCTTCAGTTTAAAAAATACTGTTGGCAGAGGAGAGCCAGTCAGTTTTTTCTTTTTTCTTTTTCTTTTTTTTTTTTTTAGTGGAGGTATGATGTGATAAAAACTGTGGTTAAGGATTGCTTCTATAATAATACAGTCATGCCCCACGTAACGTTTTGGTCAAGCATGAACCACATATACAACAGTGGTCCTGTAAGATCATAATACCGCATTTTTACTGCGCTTTTTCTACATTTATTTATTTATTTACTTATTTAGAGACAGAGTCTCACTCTGTCACCCAGGCTGGAGTGCAATGGTGCGATCTCAGCTCATTGCACCCTCTGCCTCCGGGGCTCAAGCAATTTTCCTGCCTCAGCTTCCCAGGCAGCTGGGACCACAGATGTGCGCCATCATGCCCGGCTGATTTTTGTGTTTTTTGTAGAGATGGTTTTGTCATGTTGCCCAGGCTCGTCTTGAACTCCTGAGTTCAAGCAATCCACTCACCTCAGCCTCCTGAAGTGCTGGAATTACAGGCATGAGCCACCACACCTGGCACTTTTTCTATGTTTAAATGCAAAAAAAGATACTTACCATTGTGTTACAACTGCCTATAGCATTCAGTAGTCACATCCTGTGCAGGTTTGTAGTCTAAAGCAGTAGGTCATACCACATAGCCTAAGTGTGTAGGTTTGTACACTCTATGATGTTTGCACAATTACAAAAACCACCAAAAGAAGCACTTCTCAGATTGTATTTCCGTCGTTAAAGGTTTGTAGTCTAAAGCAACAGGCCATACCACATAGCCTAGGTGTGTTTAAGTACACTGTATGATGTTTGCACAATTACAAAAATCACCAAAAGAAGCATTTCTCAGATTGTATTCCCATCGTTAAAGTGACCCACAACTGTGTATTGGATGGATGGCAGGAGAGGGAGAACCCCAAAACGGCAGTTCAACATTACAAATTATACCTCTAAATTGAGACAGGGGAAGTGGCACTGTGGCCAGAGGGTTTGAGGAGGCTTCATGGAGGGGATGGTTGGAAATTGATCTGAACCTTGAAGGATGCACAGGATATTTGGAGAGAGGTGAGTCATTCCAGGGTGGGAGACATTTATGAACTGTTATCCAGTCATGTTAAGAAATAAAAAAATTGGCCGGGCGCGGTGGCTCATGCCTGTAATCCCAGCACTTTGGGAGGCTGAGGTGGGCGGATCACCTGAGGTTGGGAGTTCAAAACCAGCCTGACCAACATGGAGAAACCTTATCTCTACTAAAAATACAAAATTAGCTGGGGTGGTGGCACATGCCTGTAATCCCAGCTACTTGGGAGGCTGAGGCAGGAGAATCGCTTGAACCCAGGAGGCAGAGGTTGCGGTGAGCTTAGATCGCGCCATTGCACTCCAGCCTGGGCAACAAGAGTGAAACTCTGTCTCAAAAAAAGAAAATAAATAAATAAATAAATAAATTAACAACTTATTTGGAACTCCTTCTCATTGCCCATTCACATTCTGGGCAATTGTCTCACTTCTACTGCTTCTTGCATGTAAAATCTGTACTCTATGCCAGGGCCTTGAGTATCTTGTACAACACATTCAAAAAAATCTCTAGAAATGTCTCTTCCCAAGTCTCTCCTTTCAGCCATTCAATTTCCCAGCTCCAGCCTGGACACCACTTATCCCTTCAGGCGGCTTCTCCCCTTCTTCCCTTCCTCCCCTCGTAAGATTTCAGCCCTGTCCTGGTTTCTTTCTTTAGTCTTGTTACTCCCACCCAACAGGCAGGATTCCTTAGGTATGGAGAGGCCATTTTGCTGAGGATAAAGCATTTGGAGTACCTCCAGCTCTCTGCACCCGCCCGCCTGCTGTCATAGAGTGAATTGAAGAATTTTTTTTTTTTTTTATACTTTAAGTTCTAGGGTACATGTGCACAACGTGCAGGTTTGTTACATATGTATACATGTGCCTTGTTGGTGTGCTGCACCCATTAACTCGTCATTTACATTAGGTGTATCTCCTAATGCTATCCCTCCCCCCGCCCCCTCCCTACAATAGGACCCGGTGTGTGATGCTCCCCTTCCTGTGTCCAAGTGATCTCATTGTTCAATTCCCACCTATGAGTGAGAACATGCGGTGTTTGGTTTTCTGTTCTTGCGATAGTTTGCTGAGAATGATGATTTCCAGCTGCATCCATGTCCCTACAAAGGACACGAACTCATCCTTTTTAATGTCTGCATAGTATTCCATGGTGTATATGTGACACATTTTCTTAATCCAGTCTGTCACTGATGGACATTTGGGTTGGTTCCAAGTCTTTGCTATTGTGAATAGTGCCGCAATAAACATACGTGTACATGTGTCTTTATGGCAGCATGATTTATAATCCTTTGGGTATATCCCCAGTAATGGGATGGCTGGGTCAAATGGTATTTCTAGTTATAGATCCTTGAGGAATCGCCACACTGTCTTCCACAATGGTTGAACTAGTTTACAGTCCCACCAACAGTGTAAAAGTGTTCCTATTTCTCCACATCCTCTCCAGCACCTGTTGTTTCCTGATTTTTTTAATGATTGCCATTCTAACTGGTGGAAGATTTTTTATAAAGGTGCTTTTTGCTGTGCAGCTTAAGTACAAACATGATCCCTCACTGTAAGAAGCTTATGATCTCACTGTTGGGTGGGGCTATACAAGACTGAAGAAAGAAGCCAGGACATGGGGAAAATTTTCCACATAAGTAGGGTAGATGGTGATATCTGAGCTGGAGGAAAAATATGAGCCCAGGAGTTGCATGGCTCAGAGGAAAGACTTGGGGAGAGGCATTTATAGGAAATTTTATGAGATGTGCTATGTGCTGTGCAATGTAAATTTCTTATTCATCTCCTCAGGAGACGATCAATGGATTTTCACTGATTCTTTAGTGCAAATGGATTCTTTATGGTGTCTGAGGAGAGTGCTCAGTCCTGCTTGTGGTGAGAGGACAAAGGCTGCTACCTGTGAGGTTGGACACAGGGACTTTCTTGCTCTCCTGCTTACTCTTGGCCCAGCATGGTGGAATACAGGCTGGATGCCCAGTAAATACTTCTGATTCAAATGTATTTTTATTTTTACAACTTCCCTTTGAGACCCACAATTTTATCCTTGTTTTCCAGATAGGAAAACCATGAGCCTGAATTACCATACTTCTGCTTCCCAGATTCTTGCATACTATAGGAGAGATACTAGAGGATTTATGCCACATACTGCCTTCTACTTTATACATTATATCTGAATGCACAAGTCTTAGTTCAATCACACAGCCTTCACTTTTGTGTTTCATTTTCACTTTTCAGCACAAAGATTATATATTATATCTGGGTAATAAAACCAGAGGTAATGTTTGGCTCCACAAAAGCAAACTTTGATCTACCTATGTTGAAATTTTACCCCTTTTCCACAATAGTTCAATAGCCATAAGACTCATGCCTAAGGAAGCAGTGATAAATAAGAGGAACGTGTGTACAAAACGTTGGTTAAAGGCACAAAGCCTTGGGTGCTCAAGGAATTCAGAAATATTTGAACTCATCAAGAATCCTGTTGGAGTTCTATCAGTGTTTGCTGGACTTCATGATTAGTGATGGTTCTCACTGCTCTTTGAATTACAGTAGACATTTGGAAAAGGGGCTTATTGTAGAACAGAACGCCGTATTTAGATGAATGTTGTAAACACTTCCGAATTCAGGATCTTGTTTCTTAAAACAATACATGATGTTAAGGGTGGAAGGAGCCTTAGAGATGGGGAAGCTGAAACCTCAAATAGCGAGTGAATTTGGTCCAGAGTCCAAATCTCCTGAGGCCCAACTTGATGTTCTTTTCACTGGATGTTCTGTTGGCACAGTGCAGGGCAAAGGGTTGAATTAACAGACAGAAAGAAAACTTAATATTTCATTTGGGAGTATAGATTAGATGGTCTCTCAGAACCTAAAAGAGTCCATAGTCCAAGAAAAAAAAACCAGATTCCACATTCCATGAAAACAAATGAGGATGTTTATTCCTCTTTAACTAAATTTCTTAAAATTTTACGGCATCTTATCGCTTTGTAAGCAAATCTCCTTTTGAAAATCATGTAGAAGATGACTGACAAATTAACTTTTGACTTATTCACTTGAATTTGAGGCTGATCAAGACAGAAATAAGCATACTTTTCACCTTTCTCAGGGTGGAAGAAAACAAATTTACTGGGGATGTGGGAAGGCTGCCCTGAAGGTAACCCATAACTGGGTTGGACTATCAAAGAAAGGGAGTGGGTGGAGACTTCTGCTTAGAAGTCTAAAGAGGGAAGAAACTTGATTCTTGGGTGCTATGGATCCTGGGGATAAGGAAGAGGGACCAGGATGGAAATTCCATAATCAGAAGACAGTGGCACTCACAGGAGTGTAGCACTTTAGATGTGGAAAGATCATAGAGAATCCTCTGTTGATGGTGGAAGCATCATGGTTAGCAGGCATTGTAGCAGCTGACCAGATCAATGGTGCCCAATCAGTGATGGGGGAACTGTTCACCAGAGGTCTCAAGACATAGAAGGGAGAAATAGCTCAGCACTGCTACAGCACTGGGAGCCTTTGAGGAGGCACCAAGAAATTGATGCTTTAGTTTTCTGCCAATACCCGTTCAGCTGAATGGGTGCTCAAGCCATATTTTCTTTGATTTAGACAAAGCCATGCGTTGTAGCTATTTTCCTAGTACCAAGGAGTAGTTTATACCTGTTTTATTATTAATAATTGTAATAGTAATACTAGCTATCATTTGCTTACTGTCTTTTGTTGTGGAATGAATTTTGTGTCCCCTGAAATTCTTATGTTGAAGCCCTAACTCCCAATGTGATGATATTTGGAGATGGGGCCTTTGAGTGGTAATTAGGGTTAGATGAGGTCACGAGGGTGGGGTCCTCTTGATGGAATTAATGCCCTTATAAGAAGGGGAAGAGAGAGAGATCTGTCTGCTGTTTGTCTGCAACCCAAGGAGAGAGCCCTCACCAGGAACTGAATCAAACGGCAACTGGATCCGAGACTTCCAGCCTCCAGAACTGTGAGAAAAATAAATTTTTGTTGTTGAAGTCACCCATTCTGTGGTATTTTGTTTGGCAGCCTGGGCTAAGATACCTACCATGTGCCAGGAACTTCCTGTATGTTGTTTTGACTAATCCTCAAAACAACTCTTCAAAGTAGGTATTTCTACCTGGCAAAGGAAACAGAAACAGAGAGGTTAACCACCTTGCCCAAGGTCACACAGCTAGCATGTGAGAAAATGTTTATAAAATGCTTAGTGCAGTATCTAGTACAGAATAAGCCCTCAATAGAGAGCTTTTTATAACTCAAAAGCTCATGTTGTTTTCAATATACATTCAGGTCACCATTTTGTCTGAGCTTGTAAGCTCTCTTTGTTCTTTCCACTCCATAGCTACCAGTTGACACAGGGATTCTGACCTTATTGTGACATTCTGGAAATTAAGTTCAGCCAAAGGTGGTTCCTGACCTAAACAGAGAGCCCAACCTCATTGTTCCTTAAAGTCTCTCTGAAGTAAGAAGCCTCTGGCATAATAACCAGTAGTGATGGAATCCCAATCAGGAACCCAATGGGGAACTTTTCTTGAGAAACTCTTCCCCTAAGGCCTGAGCCTGGGTGCTGCTTGACTGCTGCTCCATGGCTTACTATGGGCAAGGTCTGGAAAGCCTTGGAGAAGTCTAGGCAGTCACAGGTAGTAGCCAGTGTAGAGGATATTAGAGGACAGAGCCAACATAGGAGGTGGGTTCATAAGGCAAGAGGCTGGGGACAGACTCCTGGCTCTTCCTTGGATGGGTCCAAATCCCAGAGCTGGCCTTGCATTGGGAGAGTGATCAGAGCAGGAGGGCCTTTTCCCAAGTCCTATCTGAGCCACACAGCAAACCCTGGGGAGTGTGGAGGGAGCAATGTACCTTTAATCCCAAGGTTGACCATATATCCATGCCATTGAGAGGCAAGACTAGCTGGAATTTCCAAGGCTAAGAATCCCTCAGCCTAGCTGAGAAGGTGACCGCACCCACCTTTAAACACGGGCCTTGCAACTTAGCCCACACCCGACCAAACAGAGAGCTCACTAAGATGCTAATTAGGCAAAACAGGAGGTAAAGAAATAGCCAATCATCTATTGCCTGAGAGCACAGCGGGAGGGACAAGGATCAGGATATAAACCCAGGCATTGGAGCCAGCAACAGCAACCCCCTTTGGGTCCCCTCCCCTTATGTGGGAGGTCTGTCTTCACTCTATTTCACTCTATTAAATCTTGCAACTGCACTCTTCTGGTCTGTATTTTGTTACGGCTGGAGCTGAGCTTTCGCTCGCCGTCTACGACTGCTGTTTGCCGCTGTCGCAGACCGGCCGCTGACTTCCATCCCTCCGGATCCAGCAGGGTGTCCTCTGTGCTCCTGATCCAGCGAGCCACCCACTGCCACTCCGGATCAGGCTAAAGGCTTGCCATTGTTCCTGCACGGCTGAGTTCCTGGGTTCGTCCTGATCGAGCTGAACCCTAGTTACTGGGTTCCACAGTTCTCTTCCGTGACCCACGTCTTCAAATAGAGCTATAACACTCACCGCATGGCCCAAGATTCCGTTCCTTGGAAACCGTGAGGCCAAGAACCCCAGGTCAGAGAACACGAGGCTTGCCACCATCTTGGAAGTGGCCCGCCGCCATTTTGGAAGTGCCTGCCACCATCTTGGGAGCTCTGGGAGCAAAGACCCCCCCAGGTAACACCATGCCTGGGGTTTCTGCCATTCAGGGGTTCTGGGGTCCAGCAGCAAGGGTGAAGTGAAGAAAACAGGAGGAAGAAGAGAGGAGAGGGAGAGCAGGGTGTTTGGAAGCCTCAGGATCTGGTAAGAAGAGGAGAAAGCAAAGAGCAGCAGGAGCCACGAATGCTTCATTTCCTTCTTGTCCTCCCTGCCTCATTCTTGAATGAGGATCTTGAATTAATGAGTGAGAAGGATTTTCCTAGTTACTAGCATAAGGGAGCATAAGAAAATAGTAGATATTAGCTCTGGAATAAAGTCCAGAGCTAATAAGAAGCACCTTTACTATTGAATTCTTCTGAGAAAATTTCAGAAGTAAAATTCCTAGGCAAATTTTAGTTTATGTTCCATGCTAGGGAAATGTCAGCCACTCTCCTCTAATTAACATTGCTAAAAGCTTAGAGCAAAGGCTTTCATTTCCTGTTGCTTTTTACATGGACTTGCCACAGCAATCAATGTCTGTGTAGCTTTCGTTCCCTCTGCTCTTGATGTTCTTTCTCTGACATTAAGAAATTCTCTTCCTCCATGGAACAAGTG
The DNA here is from genome assembly GCF_049350105.2 of Macaca mulatta. Taxonomy (NCBI): domain Eukaryota; kingdom Metazoa; phylum Chordata; class Mammalia; order Primates; family Cercopithecidae; genus Macaca; species Macaca mulatta. The sequence continues at coordinate 16,121,760 of NC_133426.1, read as the reverse complement.
TTATTTTGTTAAAACCAGATGCCTGTCATTTATTCCTTGCAACTGTAAACCAAAAAGGAACTGAGACAAGTCTCAATCAATTTAAAGTTTATTTTGAGGGCTGGGCGCGGTGGCTCACGCCTGTAATCCTAACACTTTGGGAGACCGAGGCGGGTGGATTGCTTGAGCTCAGGAGTTCAAGACCAGCCTGGGCAACATGGTGAAACCCATCTCTACTAAAATACAAAAAAGTAGCCGGCCGTGATGGCACACTCCTGTAATCCCAGCTACTAGGGAGGCTGAGACAGGAGAATCGCTTGAACCTGGGAGGTGGAGGTTGCAGTGAGCCAAGATCGTGCCATTGCACTCCAGCCTGGGTGACAGAGCGAGACTCTATCTCAAAAAAAAAAAGTTTATTTTGAGAAGGTTAAGGATGTACTCATGACACAGCCTCAGGAGGTCTTGAAAACATGTGCCCAAGGTGTTTGGGCCACAGCTTGGTTTTATACATTTTAGGGAGACATAAGACATTAATCAATACATGTAAGATATACATTGGTTTGGTCTGGAAAGGTGGGACAACTGGAAGTGGGGGCTTCTAGGTCAGAGGTAAATTCAAAGATTTTCCAATTGGCAATTGATTGAAAGAGTTCTTCTAAAGGCCTGGAATCTTATAGGAGGGAGTGTCTGGGCTAAGATAAGGAGTTATGGAGACCAAGGTTCTTATTATGCCGATGATGCTTCCAGGTAGCAGGCTTCAGAGAAAATAGATTGTAAATATTTCTTATTAGACTTAAAAAGGTGCCAGACTCTTAGTTAATTCTCTCCTGGATCAGGACGAAGACCTGGAAAAGTAAAGGGATTGTCTCCAGAATGTAGATTTTTCCCCACAAGAGACAGTGTAGAGTCAGGCTGGAATTCGGTGTCTTATTGCTACAGTCTTTTTTTTTTTTTTTTTTTTTTTTTGAGACGGAGTCTTGCTGTGTCGCCCAGGCTGGAGTGCAGTGGCCGGATCTCAGCTCATTGCAAGCTCCGCCTCCCGGGTTTTTACGCCATTCTCCTGCCTCAGCCTCCCGAGTAGCTGGGACTACAGGCGCCCACCACCTCGCCCGGCTAGTTTTTTGTAGTTTTTAGTAGAGACGGGGTTTCACCGTGTTAGCCAGGATGGTCTCGAACTCCTGACGTCGTGATCCGCCCGTCTCGGCCTCCCAAAGTGCTGGGATTACAGGCTTGAGCCACCGCGCCCGGCCGCTACAGTCTTAAGATGTCTGTTGTAATGTGAATGCTGGTCGGTTGTGCCTGAATTCCAAAGCAAGGCGGGTATAACGAGGCATGTCCAACTACGCCCCCTCCGCCCCCCACCCACCAGCCCCCAGATCCCATCATTGCCTGAACTAGTTTTTCAGGTTCTTTGGAATGTCCTTGGTGAGAGAAGGGGTCCTTTCAGATGGTTGGGGGGCTTAAAATTTTTTTTTTAGTTTACACAACTAATATAAATTTTATCAAAGGTTTCTGATGGTTCACAAAGAAGTCCCACAGTGCAGTTCTCCACTGGAAGACATTTTTATTTCCTAGGGCTATTAATTGGCTTACAATAAAAACTTTAAAGCACTTTTCTTTCCTGAGAAAATTGCTCTCAGAATCAATGGGATTGAGCATAGATAATGGAAGAGACAGTAAGATCTTCTTGACTGTAACCAAGCTCCCGTTTAGCGCTTAGTTTGTCTGTCTAACCTGGAGAATTGTGGGATGCCCCAGGAACTGTAACTGAGATTTAAGTTTCACATTGGGACCTTAGGGTTGTTTCCTACAGATTGACTCTTCCCAGAGGGGGTGATCCATCCATGGAACAACCTTGAGTGGGCCTGTGGGTGCATCCTTAAAACAAATGAGGGCCCACTCTGAATATAAGGCAAGGTTTTTCAACTGTGTCACTATTGACATTTTGGACTGGACAATTTTGTGTTATGGGAGTATCCTGTGCAATGTAGGATGTTTAGCAGCATCCCTGGCCTCTACCCACTAGATGCCAGCATCCACCCCCAAGTTGTGACATCCAAAAATGTTTCCAGACACTGCCAAATGTCCACTGCAGGAAAATGTCACGCCATGTTGAAAATCACTGATCCAAAGCACCCACAAATATTTATTCTGGTACAGTTGTAGAAGGCCTTGAACACTTTTCTTCAGAGGGCTGTACAGCCTTAAGAGACCACTAGAGGGCGAGCAGGGCTGCTAATTTGAGCTGCTTCATAGAGGTGTCACTGCGGGACCTGGCAGAAGCAGGGGGCAAAGGGACTCCCCTTGGGAGCTTGATGAAACCATTGATAAGAGCAAGTCCTGCCATCCTAAGAGCATTAGGGAAACAGCCACCAGTAAGAACATACCCCTCACCCCAGGAGCTGAGAAGACCATGGTTATGAGGTGACTGTCAAGTGATGGGCTCCATCACCCAGGGTGAGGTAACCCTCTGTGAGGAGGGGTCAGCCAGCCTCTTCTGTCTCCTTGATGTGGTGTACTCAGTGCAGAGAAGAAAGAGATTATTGGTCTTATCTTGATTTTTCATGAAGGGGTGATAGCATTCAGTTCAATAAGCATTTATTTCACGTCTGCTATTTACTAGGTTCTGAGTTTGATTATGGGGATATTGGTAGATTGCATAAATGGCCACAAATTATTTACCTGTCTGTCTCCATGCTTTGGGCAGTCCCCTCCCACACTGACTCTGGGCATAGCCATTTGATTTGCTTTGGTCAATAGCAAATGTGATGCAAGCGGAGACCTGAAAGCTCTTGCTCACTGGTGCTTATCCACTCTTGAGGCTCTTGAGACCCTGCCACTGCTGTCGTGTGAGGAAGCCCAAGCTAGCCCGCTGAATGATAGAGATCTGTGACCCCAGGGGCTCCTATTACCTCAGCCTTCAGCCAGCCAACTTCCAGAAGCTGAGACACCTAGATGACCAGCAGCCAAATGGCACAGCTTAACTAAGTATAGCAGAAGACCAACAAAACAAAGGCCCAGCCCAAATTGCCAGTCCACAGAATTGCAAGTCACGTAGTTGGCTGTAGTTTTTAGGTCACTAAGCTTAGGGTGGATTGTTATGCAGCAAAAGCTAATGAAAACACAGATGAATGAGACATAGTTCTTGCCTTCAGGACACCATAGTTTAAGAGACCAGTAATTTGCTCCCAAGGGAGGCTGCTTGTGTAATTGGACCCTTAGAGCCGTGCTAGACAGTAATAGCAGTCACGTTTGCTTTTCACTCCTGGAATACTAGTTAAAAGCATGAACTTGAAAACCAAAGCACTTGAATTCAAATCCCAGCTCCATCACTTACTAGCTGTGTGACTCTGGGTACGTTCCTTAATCTTCATGTCTCTATTTTCTCGAAAAGGGATAATAATAGAACCTACCTCATGGAGTTGTTGAGGGGATTAATAGATACTCATTTCTTATGATAGGGCCTATGATTTAGTAAGTGTTTTGAAAGTACTAGCAATATATGTTTGGTCTAAAATGGAATCAGCATTAAAGTGTTTTCTTTTTGAATAACACCTTCCACTACATATAATAGGAATACATGTTCTTTGTGAAAAGCTAAAAAAAAAATACAGGAAAACTATAAAGAAGAGAACAAATGTCATCCCTTAGATTTTGTGCCAACTTTAGAAATAACACATTTTGTTTTAAATCAAGCTACTATGATCGGCTTTGGAGAAAGGTCATTCAAGATACTCAGGGAATAAAGGTATCAAGTGCTTAGCCGAGTGAAGCCCTTTATATAGACTTTGCTCAGCATACATTTCTCCAGTTGGATTGAAAGAGATCAAGTAGTTCCTTGTCCTACAGCATCTGGGATATAATTTGCAGATCCCAATGGGCTAAATTAAACACTGGAGCAAAGTGCAAAGGAAAACCAGAAAGGAAGGCAATGATTAGCAACTCTGGACCCATGGAGCATTTTTAACTAAGGAGTATGTTCTTATTTCATTTTTATTCATATTATTTTTAATCAATAAATCATAATTGTACATATTTATAGGGTATAATGTGATATTTTGATATATGTATAGAATATGGGATGATTAAATCAAGATAATCAAGATAATTAACATATCCATCACCTCACTTATCATTTTTTGTTGTGTGACATTTGAAATTTACTCTTACTTTGAAATATACATTATTATTGACTATAGTCACCCTGCTGTGCAATACATCTCAAAACTTAGTCCTCCTGTCTATCTGAAATTTTGTACCCTTTGACCAACAGCTCACCAATCTCTCTTTTCCTCCACCACTAGTCCCTGGTAACCGTCATTCTGCTTTCTACTTCCATGAGTTTAACTTTTTAGGATTCCACATATAAATTAGATCACATAGTATTTATTTTGCTGCACCTGACTTATTTCACTTACCATAATGTCCTCCAAGTTCATCCATGTTGTTGCAAATGACAGAATTTCCTTCTTTTTATGGCTGAATAATATTCCATTGTGTATATATACCACATTTTAATTATCCATTCATCTGTTGATGGACACTTAGGTTGATTTCATATCTTGGCTATTGTGGACAGTGCTGCAAATAAACATGGAAGTGCAGATATCCCTTTGACATATTGATTTCAGTTCTTTTGGCAATATACCCAGAAGTGGGATTACTGGATCATATGGTAGTTCTAGTTTTAGTTTTTTGAGGAACCTCCATACCATTTTCCATGATGGCTATACTAATTTACATTTCCACCAACAATGTAAAAGCATCCCTTTTCTCTATATCCTCACCAACACTTGTTATCCTCTATATTTTTGACAAAAGCCATTTAAGGCTTGTTCTTAGATGTTCTTATATGCTGCCTCTCTTGATGTGCAAGGCTGTTTAAGTTTGAAACGGCACGTGTTATTAAACTGACTTTTGCAGAAGCAGAAGCTGTATCTTAGAATGGTATAGTAGCTGGCCAGTGTAACACAGGTAGTGATTAGTGGAGCTGAGCCCAGGCTACTGACCTAACCTCCAGGGTGTTTTGTGTCTGGCTTCTTTTACTAGCATAATGTTTCTGAGATTCATCCAAGTTGTAACATGTATCAGTGCTTTGTCCCTTTTTATTGCTGAATGGTACTGTGTTGTATGAATATACCACAGTTTGTTTATTCATTGATGAACATTTTGATGGCTTCTACAAGTCTTGTAGAGACATATGTCTTATATAAACACACATCTTCATTCATTTCTTTTAGGTAGATACTTAGGAGTAGAATTGTTGGGTCCTATGGTGACTCTCTGACATTTTGAGAAACTACAAGACTTGTTTTCAAAGTAAGTGTACTATTTTACAATCCTGCTAGCACTGTATGAGGATTTCCAGTTTCTTCACATCCTCATCTATACTTGTTACTGTTTGTCTTTTATATTATAACCATTCTAGTGGTTGTGAAATGCTATCTTATTTTGGTTTTGACTTGCATTTTCCTAATGCCTAATATTGTTGAGTATCTTTTCATTTGCTTATTAGCTATTTGTATATATTTTTGGTAAAATGTTTTTTCAAATCTTTTGCCTATTTAAAAATTTGGTTATTTTTCTTCTTTCAAATTATTTTGTTGTATAAAAACTCAACATGAATAAAGGACTGGGAAAGAGAGAATGGCAACTTGGAGAACCTGGTGGTTAAATATACCTATAGCATGAATCTTATTAGAAGGCTAAAGAGGTAGGCATAGTCCTGACCTTGTAGAATTGCAGTATCCAGTATGGTGGCCCCTAACCACATGGGGTTATGGGCATGTCAAACGTGGCTAGTCCAATTTGAGTTGTGCTGTAAGGGTAAAACACACACCAGATTTTAAAGACTTCCTATGAAAAACTGAATGTGAAGCATCTCATCAGTAATTTTTGAATTATTATATATTAAGATGACACTATTTTGAAAATATTGACAAAATACAGAATTAAAATTAATTCTATTTTTTTAAATAAAAAAATGGCTACTATGAAATTTAAAATTACATACATGGCTCCCAATATATTTCCATTACATAGCAATGTTCTAGAACCTTGACCATCAATAAATTAGATCTTGATATGTAGAGAAATGGGAAGGCTTTGATAGGTTTTAAGCATGAGGAAATTATGACCGCTTTTTAAAAAAGAGATTACTTTCGATGCACTGTGGAGAATAGATTGGAGAGGACAGGGAATGCCTGGCCAGGAAAGAGAGTAGGCAGCTTTGCAGTAGTCTAGGTGATGGATGATAGTCACTTGATAGTGATACGGAACTCGATAGTCACTTGATAGGGAAAAACAGCGTTCTGTTCAATATCTCAAATCTAATCACAATTTTGTAGAAAATATTAAAAATTTATGTGTCTGTCAGGGCTAATATCATCTGGAATATACTTTAAGAGGGAGCTACTTAAAATTCTAGACTCTTCTGTGCCTAAGGTGAAGACCACAGGTTACCTGGATCACATACCCTTGTAGGGAAGAGCCACTTAAATAGCAACTGTATAGTATGCAAATGTGGTGCTAGCTTATGGTAAAGATTTGGCTTTGACCCTGAGTGAGGGGAACCATTGAAGGCTTTGGAGCACACGAGTGATGTGACCATCAAGTCATTGCTTGTTAATTGGATAACACTGGCCACTGCACTGAGAATAGACTGAAGGGAGTGAGGGTGGGAGACAGAGGGCCCTGTGATTTAGGCAATTCTTTATTGTTAGGCATTTTCATTGTTTCTAATTTTCTCTAATTTTAAACAACAGAGTAATCAATGTTGTGCAAAATTTTATTACATCCTTCATTCATTTTCTTAAGACAAATTCCAAGAAAAGTAGCAGTCGTGGTCAATGGGGACATCTGTTATTACAGCTTTTGATATATCTTGCCAAATTGCCTTCTAGAAATTTGGACACAGCTTAAATTGCCACTGCTGTGTAGGAGAGTGTCTGCTTCCTTCTTCTTGTGCCAGCCCTTGGCAGTGTTACTCTTTCTTAAACTAAGCAAGAGTTCCAAGTATGCCTTTAAAATAATTCTCATATGAATTAGTCTACATTTTTCTCCATGAAACACTTTTCCCCATTGTGTCCTAGTTCAGCTATTTTATTAAACTTTAGGAAAATTATATATTCAATCATTTCAGGCTAGTGATGACAATTTATTATATTTTTTCTGTTCCTAAAGGTGGGAAGATCTTGTCAAACTGGAACATAATTTGATTTCTACTTTTTAAATATTTTTAAAAGGAATGAAATGATAAACCCAAAATAAGTAGAGAAAAGCAAGCTCTGAGCACTTTTTTTTGAACTTGTGAGATATTAAACTTTTGGTGAATTTCTAATTGAAGCACATATACACCATGGAATACTATGCAGCCATAAAAAAGAATGAGTTCATGTCCTTTGCAGGAACATGGATGAAGCTGGAAGCCATTATTCTCAGCAAACTAACACAGGAACAGAAAACGAAACACTGCATGTTCTCACTTATAAATGGGAGTTGAACAGTGCGAACACATGGACACAGGGAGGGGAGCATCACACACTGGGGCCTGTCGGCAGGGGCATGGGAGAGGGCAAGAGGAGAGAGAGCATTAGGACAAATACCTAATGCATGCGGGGCTTAAAACCTAGATAATGGGTTGATAGGTGCAGCAAAACACCATAGCACATGTATACCTATGTAACAAACCTGCACATTCTACACCAGAACTGAAAGTAAAATAAATAAAGTTTTTTAAAAAAGCAATCTAGACTTATTTGTTGGGAGAAAAAGCATAAAGGTAAACAAACTATGTTTATAAATGTGCATGCCTGTATTTAAGTATAAGTTCTATTTCTCTCTGTTCCCTGGAAAGTCATAGGATGAAATAAATTTTAAGGGAACATTGACCAGGTCTTTTAAAGGTTAAATTAAACTGAGGGGTGCTACTGCAATTTGATTATGTTTTCATCTTTTTGGATTAGTCATTGAATACAGATTAAAAACCTATTTTCATGCATCTCTGTAGGACACCTAAATGGCTTGTTCAAAATTCTAATTTTTTTCCCTCATGAATAATTTCCCTCAAAAGGTAACCTTTCTCCTCTATTGGCATAATAAAAGTGTTTATGTAAAAATAGCAAAGGGAAATGGATTATATTTTGTAACATATTGAGTTGTAAAGCAGAATTATGCCTTTGTACTGTGAAGCTGTTCTTTTCTTTTTCCAAATGTGAAGGTTTAGAAGAGAGGGGACCCGCTATTGTAGCTATGTGAAGAGGGGGGGAATCAGGGCTCCCATTACATAGCATAGGAGGGATGATGAATACCTTGGTGAGGTTTAGTGCCATTCAAGAGCCAAAAAAATTTCTGTCACAAACCTACCCCTGCTGTCTCACATTTCTGATATTAGCTCCCATTGATTGTTTCCTTGCTCCTCATTGATTCTTCCAGAAATTTCTTCCTCCTTCCTAATGTCCTTCGGCTTTGCATCTCATGCCATCAGACTTCACCAGTTTTTCCTCTTTCTTGTTGCAGTCATCTCCAGAGTCCTGGGTCACTCTTCTTTCTTGAAGAGTGCGAGGAAGAATGCTTCCTGTCATTCTTTCCAGCACTGCTCCAGCATAATTCCCAGTGATTTAAATACAGTTGATTCTTATTATTTGTGGTAGTTAGGGTCTATAAACTTGCGATGAACACCAAATCAGTGAATACTAAACATCGTTCCTAGGGGAAAAACAGGTTCCTGCAAGCTTCTGGTAACTACATTGTCATGAATAGATCAAACATGACCCTGTTTTATATGTTTCTGTCTAAAGACACCTTGTTTAAGATATATTGTTGATTCATTAACATTGAACTTACAGCTAGAAGCACTATAATGCATGCTTGAAAGAAGCTTTTCTAACACAATTGTTTTTTTCCCCCATAAGGTACATCACAGCCTTCTTGTACTTAGGAGTGCTAGGTGGCACTAAGCTTGAGGACCATTTTTAGGTTTTTTGTTTTTTTGAGACAGGATCTCACCGTATCACCTAGGCTGGTGATATGGTGGCACCGTCATGGCTCACTGCAGCCTCGACCTCCCTGGGCTCAGGTGATCCTCCCATGTCAGCCTCCAGAGTAGCTGAGACTACCGGCGCATGCCACCACCAGGCCTGGCTAATGTTTTTTGGTATTTTTTGTAGAGACGGGGTTTTGCCATGTTGCCCAGGCTGCTCTCGAACTCCTGGGCTCAAGTGACCCACCCGCCTCAGCCTTTCAAATTGCTGGGATTACAGGTGTGAGCCACCCTACCCAGTCATTGGGGACCAGTTTGAACAGCAAAATCACCAACAAAAAGCATGAAAATGCAAAAAACCTGGCACTAAATAGTGAAAAGAACACTTGTTTATAGCCTGAGAGATGAAACAAGAAGGCAGAGTATCACCTCATTTGACTTAGCTGGTAGCGTGCATGTTGGGCAACTCAAATTTTTTGCTGCTCTGCACATGTCTGCAAATGACTGCTAAAGTTCCAAGCGTATTGATTTTTGGGGCTGCAAATAAATTTTAGAAAGTAGACAAATTTGCAAACAGAGAATCTGTGAATAATGAGGATTGGCTGTGTCTATGTTGATGATCTTTCTGATGATATGAGCACTGCATTTCTTGACTTTCTCTCTAATAATGATCTTGTCTACCATACTATTTTAGCCATGTACCCCCAAGATCTTGCCAAATGTGATGAAAAGACAGTATTTCCCATCCCAATACCTGTTCTTTATACAGGGATCTGAAAGTGTCAGAACCAGGGCAATTTTTTCTTTGATGTCTCATCCCTTTTGTGTTTACACCCCCACCTCCCTATCCATATGCTGAAACCCTAACCCCCAGTGTGGCTGTGGCCTCTAAGGAAGTGATTAAGGTTAAACGAAGTTATAAGGGTGGGGCCGTGATCTGATAGGATTAATGTTCTTATAAGAAAAGACACTGGGGTTGGCCCACACATGCGCTCGCTCATGCTCATGCGCGGTCTCTCTCTCTTTCCCCCTCCTTGTACGCTGAGAGGAAAGGCCATGTGAGGATGCAGGAAAAAGGCAGTCATCTGCAAGCCAGGGAGAAAGCTGTGGCACCACTAGAATCTGCAATCTGCTGGAACCTTGATCTTAAACTTCCCAGCCTCCAAAACTGGGAAGAAATTTCTGTTGTTTAAACCACCCAGTCTATGGTACTTTGTTATTGCAACCTGAGCTGGCTAAGACACACTTTTAAGGTATTTTTCTCTCTAGAAGAACTCTCATTGTCTCACCTAAGTGCGCTGTCCTAAACAGGTATTCTGTTCTTCAAACTTTTCCTACCCACCACCAAAACATACCTTTTAAATATTCCCCAGTACTTTACTTTTCTAAAATTGATTCACTAATAAACCAATTGCCATCAATTAGTATTATTTTTATTATCTCAACTAACATTTTAACTTTAAAAGTAGATATATGTTCACTTTAGGAAATTTGAAAATGACAGAAAAGCATAAAGTAGAAAATAAAAATTACTTTAATTCTAAAATGTTGGCATTTTGATATATTTCTCTTCAGTCTTTTTTTTTTTTTTTTTCTTCTGTGAAAACTTGCCGGAGTTCTTGGTTGCAAATCACATTAAACTACCCTCATTACCTTGATGAGAAAAGAAACTTATTGGTAAGATATTAGGCAGCTCAAAGAAATATGGGACTCTTGGAGAACCTGACTGGGAACGTGGTAGGAGGCATCCATATTAAACTCAGCTACCAGAACTTCTTTCGAGCGCCCTCTAGTGGAACAGTCTGATTTGGACGCTTCTGTTGCCACTGCTGGACATATTCTGTGGGTGACACTGCTGCACTGGATACTAGAAGCCTTGTGAGCACCACCACCAGTAAGACTTTCTTTGGGTCATTAACTCAAGATTCAAAGAGCTGAGTGGGAGCACCTGATTGGCCGAGCTTAGACTGTGTGCCCCCCTCCTAGCGCAGCAGCCAGAGCTCAGAGAAAGCCAGAATCTGACCTTTTCTTTTGCAAGCAGGAGGAACTGCCTTCCCTAAGGCTCGCGCCATGGAAAATTCTCCAAATTTAAGGATAGCATCCAGATCCTGGAAAAAAAAGCAATTACAATTTATTCTTTGGCTACTTGATATCCACATGTACTTTTCTTTCCGTATTTTCATGTCACAGTAATCAAGGAAATGTGTAGAGTCTACTGTCACCATTTATATTTCTGCCACAAGGCAACAGCTGGTATTTATAACTCCCAACTCTCCCTATTCCAGATCTGCTTTGCCTACAGCCTGTACCTCAGATTCTCAGTGTGTTTTACTTAGTAGAGTCACTCAAATCTTCATTTCTAAGGAAACTGAACTCTTGGTGGGCCTGCCTGGATTGTCCTGTACTAGTATTTCATTAGTTTTTATTACTGGACAAGATAATACTAGGAGGAACCGTAAGACTCACCCAATTTCATTCATACTCAACCCTGCTTGTATTGAGTAGCAGCAACTCAACTGACCCTTAATAGTAAGATGATACTTACTCCTCACCTTTTTTTTTTTTTTTTTTTGATGAGTTTTTTTCTCACCTTTTTTTCTCAAGGAAATGTGTGTGGAGGCCAGCATGGTGATGTGAAAGTCTTGGCTTCTCACTAAATGAAAATCATTCTTGTGGAAAATTTATTTCTTTAGGCACTAAAGCACTTTACATACATTAACAACTTTAGCCCTCCCCAAAATACTGTGGGATTTTACCTTTTGCAGATAGGAAAATAGAGGTACAGAGAGGTTAAATAACCTGTTCAAAATCACACAACTAGAAAGCAGTAGAGATAGGGTTTGAACCCAGCCAATCTGGTTCCTGCTCTTCATGTCTTCTTAATATGATACAGTATTCAGGAATGTCCTGTACGGTGGCGAGAAAGTCAAGGTTCCTGCATACCAAATAGTGGAACAGAACTAGAAAAGCCCTGTGACAAGTTGATAAGATGTTCTACTATCCCTGCTAGGTAAAAGCAAAATGCTTCTGGTGTTTATCAGATAAGAGACAAAGATATCTGACTCTGCAAGGATGGACATTTTTGTTTGTTTTGCTCACTTCACTGTACCTAGTACCTAGAACATTACCTGGAACATAGTAGTTGCTCAATTCACTGAAGAATGAATAAATACCAGACATCAGGGACTGGGTTATGTTTCCCCAGTAGTAGGCTACATCCATAAATGCAGCTGCAATTGGAATCACCCCCTCCTGAAGCACATATCAATCCACCATCATTCTCTAAGAAGCCCCCATCCTCTGCACTGGACAAAGTGGAAAGTTAGGTGGGGATGTACTAGGAATCACCTTCCCTGCATTTCTTAAGATTTTCATGGTGATGCTAATTGCTATAATTTTCTCAGATACGGTATTGCTTTTTATTTTTCGTTTTGAGTGAAATGGGTACTCCTAGGGGCTTCCATTGGACTTATTTTAGCTGTGGTTCGGAGACAATGTGGGGATTCTAGCAGTGGCTAGATTTACTTATTCAAAGTAAATCCTTAGAAAACAGATAGATAAACTATCATGGGCTGAGTTCAGAGTGTTAGTATGTCCACTTTAAATTAGACTGGGACTGGGACGTAAATGCTGTTGATCACCTGAATCTTGTAAGTCTCCACCCTAATTGGTGAGTGACAGTGTTGTTTACTCAGATTCAATGTTCGATAATCTCTGAAATGGGTAGGCATTTCCCTTTGCCCAATACACTGTTTCCTTGATAAATATTTACAAGTCTCTTTGGGACAGGATAGGAGGAAGATTTCCCAATATTTTTGTGAAGTAATTTCAGGACACTTCTTTAAGGCCCTGCCTGACTTCCCCTTCATTAGGGGATTCAGGGCCTGTGAAGGATAGTCTTCCTTGTGCAAAGTAATTCTTACAAGGAAAGAGAGTTACAGAGTCTTCAGGTGAGTCGTGAGCTGCCTCAGACATGGGAAGAAGAATGGCTTGAGCTGAAAACCTAGGTTCAGTGGAGTTGGAGATTTGGGTGTTTGAGGCCTTGACACCCTCCCACTTAACACCATTGCAGTTCTCAGGGTCTGCTCTTTCCTTATTGATGCTCTCACTTTCATATAAGGCCCTTGATGAGTCTGTGATTCAGTTGATGTTCTAAATTAGTCCCCACTGGAGTAGAGGATTGATTTTGGGTAGTTTTGTACTGCTGCTACAAAAAATAAGACATTCTTTTTTAGCACAGGGATACAAAATCCCCCTGGTTTCAGGTTTTGCTTTCAGCTAAGAACTAGGGATTTGAGTATCATTCTCTCTCTTTAAACTTTCCAGTATTAGCCACCTCATTCTCCAGTCCTGGTTTCTCATGCTGCTACATATGGCGCCACCAATGTGGGCCCCCAAGGCTTGCTTACAAACCACCAATGTGGGCCCCCAAGGCTTGCTTACAAAAAAGAATTATGGTATAAATTACAGTTTGATAAGTTGCTCTTCCACTCTGGGCCACTGGTTACCAGATTTTCATTCCTGAATGTTTGCTGCCCTTACCCCAACCAACTTATATAACCAATCCTGGATTCTCCTCAATTCCAGAAGATCTGGTGTCTGAAGTCCCTCCTGGTAACAATTTCTGATCCAGTTAGGATTCATGACATGAACAGCATAAACTGAGCTTGCTTATCCTAAGCAGAAAAAGAATTGATTAGAAGGCTATCAAGTATCTCATAGGACTGATGGGAAAGGTGTTGAACCAGGCTCAGGAAATTGACTAGAATCCTGTGGTCCCAAAACGTCCCAAGCCAGACTTTTTGGGTCCAACTGCTCTTCTCACTGGGCATTGAACGCTGTTGTAACTGACAATATTAGAAGACATTCCAGACTTCCTTCTTGGTATCCTGATTGGCTGAGCTTAGGTCGTGTGCATCATCTTTCTAGCGCCTGGGTCCAGGGAAGGCAAGTACTTGGCCTTTGGTTTCTGTGGGGAGGGGACCCTACTTGCACCCAAGATTCGAACAGTGACAGATTCCTCCAATCTATAATGTGCATATATATTATGACATTGGGATCACAATTGTGAGTAAAGGGTTAACCTCAGCACTGGGCTGATCCAGGCCTGCCTGTGAGAGCCACCGACCACAGAGTCCTGTTTCTTTGGAAACTGCAGTGATCAACAGATGTGGGATATTGCACCTGCCCTGCTTGCTGTGAAGCCCTGCTCTGTGGGACCGCTCCTGGACTGGGGCTGCTGGGGGTTGACATGCAGGTTTGGGGCTTGTGTTACTGGAACCATATAAAAGATTGTTGGGAAGCTGTGACTGTGGCTTTTCTATGTCAAGGTGATTTTCTGACACTTTGGATGTCATTCTGTGGCAAACTTGCATTTCCTGTGTGGATGTGGGGGCAAAAGAAGCTGTGCACTTGGGTAGCTGTCAGGCATTGCATTAGTTTCCTATCACTGCTGTAACAAGTCATCACAAACTTAGTGGCTTGAAACAACATAAATTTATCACTTTATGGTTCTGTAGGACAGAAGTCTGACATGGTCTTACAGTAGCTAGGATCAAGATGTTGGCAGGGCTGCATTCCTCTCCGTAGGCTCTAGGGGCGAATCTGTTCTCTTGGCTTTTCTCGCTTCTAGAGGCATCTGGCATGCCTTGGCTCATGGTCCCTTCCTCCATCTTCAAAGCCAGCAATGGAGGATTGAGCCCTTCTTACACTGCATCACTCTGACCTCATCTGCCAACCTCTTCCACTTTTAAGGATGCTTCTGATTACTTTAGGCTCATCTAGATAATACAGAGTAATTTTCCTATTTTAAGGTCAGCTGACTTATCAACTTTAATTCTATCTGCACCTTAATTCCTCTTTGCTATGTAATGTAACATATTAGCAGGTTCTGCGGATTAGGGCATGAATATCTTTGGGGTACTGTGATTCTGCCTACCATGGGTATCCTGAAGAAATGAAGGTGCTGTACATGCTATTTCCTGTCTTCTATCTCTCCACAAGATCAAGTGAGTGAAAATTAAAGCCAGTAGTGCCTTGCATCTGATCACCAATTTGAACCTGCAACCACTGCTGTGTCAATACCCAGTAGGACACAGTTCGGAGAGGGTGGATATTTTATTGGGGACATTTTTACATGTTCAAACACAATTTATTAAATCTCTACAGGGGTATGTTGTTATCCTGAAATGGACTAATTTCTTAATTATGTAGCTCCTAGGATTTATTTTCTTTCCAAAACCTCTGAAAATAATTCTAAGATAGGATGCTGGGAAATAGGTTTCTTGGACTCTTGTAACTATCCAAATCTCCAAAGCTTTAGGACTTTTCTTGGCTGACAGAAAGAGTTGAAAACTACTGTTTTCTTTTAGAGGAAAAGGGTTAAAAAACCTGTCTAATATAAATTTTAAATGAAGCCAATATCCTAGGCTGGACTGATGTAAAATTATTTTCATCATCACATTCCTTGTGTCAACCAGATCTTTGGCTCCAAACATGCTGTCCTTGTAAAAATTTCATTTCAACTGTCAGGGTAATCAAAATGGTTTCGAAAACTTTTCTTGAATACTGAATTGAAATAAAATAATAAAACACACTATCAAATGCCAAAGTCTGCAAAAGGACAATACCAGATATGGGCAGGTTTTACATTTAAAAAAAGTCAATTTTATTAAATTCTTTACTTGGATATAACTTTGGAGTACCTATTTATAAAATATACAATTTCAGAATAAATCAAGTTGATTTTCCATCTGAAATCAGATTTGGTACTACTACATAATGAAACACACAAAATCGAAAACAATATTTCATTGATTTAAATTAACTTTTAATGGCACAGTTTATGTTGTGTAATAGTATTTTTATAATGTCATTACATTACATAGACAGAAAAAGAAAATAATGGCTACAAGTTTTATCTTTAAAATTTTGACACCACAGATCTGTATTTCTAAAAAACCATAAGCTACAGATGTCTGTAAGTTATAAGATCTTATTACTCTATTACAGAATGAAGATGTTGTTGAGGTTGTGGATGATACAGAAATGGATATGAGAAACAAATTTTGGAGTGAACACATTGAGTAGTCAAAGGGCTATACAAAATATTGTTCAAAAGATGCTTCTTTTTAAAATCATTACCCAGCTTAGTCACAGTTAAAAAACCCCAGTAACATATGGGAAGACCTTTTTTAGAGGCACTGTGGGGCTAAAAGTACGTGTTTTGCTATTGTTTCAGTGTCTTAGTTCATTTACTATTGCTATAAAGGAATATCTGATGCTGGATAATTTATAAAGAGGAGGTTTATTTAGCTTATGATTCAGCTCGCTGGAAGGTTCGACACTGGGCATCTGGTGAGGGCCTCAGGATGCTTCCACTCATGGTGGAAGGCCAAGGGGAGCTGAGTGTGTAGAGATCAAATGGCAATAGAGGAAGGGAGATACCAGGTTCTTTTTAACAATCAACTCTCACGGGAACTAATAGAGTGAGAACTCACTCACACCGTCGCCCCCAGTCAGCCTTTTTCCCTGCATTAGTGTTTTCATGATGGATCTGCGCCCGTGACCTAAAACATTTCCCATTAAGCCTCACCTCCAACATTGTGATCAAATTTCAACATGAGTGTTTGGGGGAAAAACATCCAAACCAGAGCAGTGAGTATCAGAGCATCAGGAATGTAAATTTTCATCTTCCCCATGCCTCTTCTTCAAGGAAAGTGTCTTGACAACCTTGCCCATCTGTCCCCAATTTCCTACCTCTGACCGCTTCTGTATTTGCACCTCACAATTCTTTCCTGCGATTGGTGTTCACCTATCTATTCGTCTTTCTTTCCAGTAGCGTTTCATTGAGTACCACTTGTAGGAAGTTAATTATAAAAGAATTGATACAGTTGGGAATGATATTGATCTGTATTACCTAATAATTCAGACATAGGGAAAACTTCAAGGGAAAAGGGAATGGATTAATTCACCAGTTTCCAGAGTCCAGGCCTTGCCTTGCCATCAGTCATTCTTGTTGACTACTCGGATTGGTCACTGCGTTAGGCAATGGCAGGGTAGTAAGATAAAAAGGACATACGTTAGCAAATTGCACATGGGGATCAGTTAACTAGGACAAGAATGGGGAAGAAAAGGGTAGGCTAGGAAAGAGGGGTTAGACCACATTGCAATGTGATTGGAATTTTCCATCACCATTTCATATGCCTAGAATCTGTTGGTAGCTACTCCTTTAAATTTCCGGGACATTCTATTTTTCTGTAACTAGTGAAGGAGCCCTTCACTCTGCACTCCCAGTCTCCACTGGGGGACCATGACTGTCTCTGTCTCTCATCTCTGGATGCTACCATTCTGGCATCTCTCATGAATGTGCCTTTTGTCCCACTTCATTATGGAAGAGTCCTGTTCTAAGGGCTGGTCTTTTCATTTGATTAGCCAGCAAGTGAGGATACATAAAAGGAGACATTCTCCTTGGAGGCAACATGGAAATCCTAGTGGCTCTAATAAAACTCACCAGATAGGCAGGACTTTTACTACCAAACACATCACACCATGTGAATAATTACCTATAAGTGGTCTTGATATGCACTTTGCCAAAATACTGCTTCTAATTCAGGAGCAGCCAGTCAATGGTCCTTGCTGAAGTTTCTCTATAGTAAATGGCAAGAAGTGTATGTGAAGCTTCTGTTACACATGTCTTTTCCTGGAGTAGGGCACAGTGAATTCAGTTATATCAACAGCAGAACAGATCACAAAAATGGCCTCAATACTTTGCATCTCCTCCCATCAAGAGTTGGAGTCTGTTTCTTCACTCTTGAATCGGGCCTGGCCTTGGAAATGTGGTAGAAGTGGCATTGGAAGAGTTTCAGACCTAGACATCAAGGCGTCAAGAGGCCATGAGGCTTCTGTTTTCATTTGTTTTGAGACCCTGTGATCACCGTGTAAAGGAATCCAGGCAGTCTTGCTAAATGATGAAAGACATGTGGCCCTGTTGCTCCAGTCTGCCAACTGCCATACATATGAATATGACTACCTTAGATGATCCAGCCACCAGCTGCTGGCCAGCTGACTGCAGATGCATGCTCAAGTTTAGCAGACATCAACTGATCCAGCCCAGATCAGAGGAACAACCCAGGCGACCTCTACAATTAGCTAAATAAATAGTAGTTGTTTAAACTACTAGGCTTTGGGGTAGTTGTTTACACAGCAAAAGCTAACTGATACAAGTGTTCATATAAGAATATGAATATGAATATGTAATCCCAGCACTTTGGGAGGCTGAGACGGGCAGATCATGAGGTCAGGAGTTCCAGACCAGCCTGACCAACATGGTGAAACACCGCCTCTACTAAAAATACAAAAATGAGCCAGATGTGGTGGTGGGCACCTGTAATCCCAGCTACTCAGGAGGCTGAGGCAGGAGTATCGCTTGAATCTGGGAGACAGAGGTTGCAGTGAGCTGAGATTGCCCCACTGTACTCCAGCCTGGGCAACAGAGTGAGACTCTGTCTCAAAAAAAAAAGGGGGGTGGGGTGGGGGGGATGGGATGGATTCATCAATGGTGTGGATTTAGATCTATAAAACTTGGCTTTGTAGCCTGAAGGGGAGAATAATTGAAAAGAATGTAAAGATGTATATGTCTATAACATGGAATACTACTCAGCCATAAAAAGGAACGAAATAATGGCATTTGCAGCAACCTAGATGGAATTGGAGACCATTATTCTAAGTGAAGTAGCTCAGGAATGGAAAACCAAACATCGTGTGTTCTCACTCACGTGTGGGAGCTAAACTATGAGGATGCAAAGGCATAAGAATGATACATTGGACTTTGAGGACTGGGGAAAGGGTGGGGGGTGGCAAGGGATGAAAGACTACACATTGGGTACAGTGTATACTGCTCAGGTAACAGAGGCACCAAAATCTCAGAAATCACCACTAAAGAACTTATTCATGTAACAAGACACCACTTGTTCCCCGAAAACCTATTGAAATAAAAAATAAAATAAAAAATATATATCTAAAACTATCCAGAAAACTGAAATCTGTTTCTAATACTTGGTATGAAAAATCCATAGGGTATCTGAATAGGTTTGCGTAACATGCCCCCCAGCATGAAGGAAGACGTCCTGATTCTAGACAGCACTCAGCTTTTGTGCCATATATCCAAGTTCAGCTCAAATTAAAATTCAGACATTGGTGACTTCACCAGGCATCTGTTTATATGTGTGATATGCCTGACTACCTTTTTTTTTGAAAAGAGAGGGAGTTCTTGGTTACTTGGCATAACCTGAATGCAACTGGGGTCACATATAGCTCAGTCTCTGAGCAGTGTTGCTTTCAAAACACAGCACTGTGGCAGGAAACAGAATGACAGCTATTCACATCTGTACTCAGTCTCTTGGAAAAAAAAAAAAAAAGCCAATGGGAGAGTACATTCATAATGCCAGCAAAGTTCACTTAAAAGAACATCCTTTGTAGACGTCTTTATCGTTCTCAATCTTTCTAGTGTGCCCTGCAGTGGAACTTCTAAAAACTTTCTGGAAGTGGCTCATGAAAATACAAAATGTTCTTTCCCCACACTATTGAGTCCTTGAAAACTCTTTCCTGAAAGCAAAATGCATGTCTCTTCTGTGTCTTGACTGTGAGTTCCCACAGTCTTTTCCTCTCATCTAAACTCTTCCACAATCACCGTGATACTCCCTCATTCACTTCCTCTTTTCTGTTCCCATATTGTTCATGCATAGTGGTCCCTTCCTAAAAGCTAATGCTCCCTGCACCTGACCCTCCACGATGTATTCAGGCCTCTGGGTGGAGTGGGTAATCTGGTTTTATTTCCCTGAGGATCATCTCATTATCCAGATTCCACACACTACAGGAGAAACTAGATGCTTAACTCTCAAGTAAGATTCCTTCTCCTTTAGAAATGGGGTTAAGGGGAGACAGGCTGAAGTATTCATATATTAATATAGCCTTATGTGAATTTAGATTATATGAATATGAAATAATGTTATGTAAATGTACTAACAAAGTCTCATTTCTGGAACAAAACTTGAAATAATGTGAATTTCCCCAAATGAGGAAAAATAATCAATAATTCTGTATGTTCAAAGGTGGACTGAGTGAATTCGGAGCTCTATTTGTGTTATTGCTATGGTAGCTGGAAGACAGAATGACCTGCTACTATTCTTTGCCAGTCCTATGGAAAATTGTTCTTGAATTACATGAGTTTTGAATTACGAAAGTTGTCCTGGAAAACATAAACTGACGTCAGTGTTCTGTTTTGTTAGGTTTGCTTTTGTTTCTGCGGTCAGGGGAAAACGTTCGGGGAAGACTAGGAAAGGAGGGTCAAGTTTTGAGTCCTCATGAAGAAAGGCAGAACCAGGCACTGAATGGGCTGCTTGAGGGTCCAGGTGACAATGGGCATCACTATGAAAGGACAAGAGCCCGCTAGTGTCTCCACTTCTCCCTGGCACCCAGGATCACTCTGGAATTTTCAAAACTGGCAACTCCAGGACCACGAGGAGATACGGACAAGGGTGTTCTCTGAGGCTCCTGCTAGTGGCTGCATGAGCAGACACATTGACCAGGAGGGGATGGAGAGGAGAGAAAGTACTGTGAAGACACAGTGACTGGCTGATACCTGGTCCATGCAGATAGGAGAGATAGCCTTTGAAGACTTTTAATAATATTTGGGGCCAGATGCGGTGGCTCACACCTGTAATCCCAGCACTTTAGGAGGCTGAGAGTGGCGGATTGCTTGAGCCCAGGAGTTTGAGATTAGCCTGGGCAATATAGTGAAACTCCATCTCTACAAAAAATACAAAAATTAGCTGAGCATGGTGGTGTGTGCCTGTGGTCCCAGCTACTTAGGTGGCCAAGTTGGGAGGATTGCTTGAGCCCCGGCAGATTGAGGCTACAGTGAGCTGTAATCATGCCATGGTACTCCAGCCTGGGTGAAACAGTGAGACCCTGCCTCTCTCTCTCTCTCTCTCTAAATATATATATACACATATATATATGCGTGTGTGTGTGTGTGTATATATATATGTGTGTGTGTATATATATATATGAGTAGGAGAATTTTTTTGGAAGGCCTGTGTAATGACCTTGAATTTATGTCCACAGGCTGCTGAGGCTTGGAATTCTTATTGCTTCTATACACACCAGTATGCTGATTTTGGTCCTTCTTCTCTTTGTGGGATTAGACTATTTAAGGCCTTAAACCTCTGATTCCTCTTTTGTAGAATGGGGGAATAATAACTTTATGAGATTTTTTTGTTTGATGATTCAATGAACTGATGCAGGAAAGGAACTTAGCATGGTGTCTAGCCTGTATTGTAAATGCTCAATAAATGTGAGCTATTATTGTGTCATTGTCACATCCATGGTCTTTGAAGTATACACTTTCAGTTTCACAGAATCCTTGGAGTTGTTAACATGGTTCGCTGACCAGACTTCCCTGATAGTATTAGTAACTTCTGGGTCTTGGATCCCTGTTGATCTTTAATGATTGATGTGGCAGGAGGCCACAGCTAATGATTCCTTGTTAATCTCAGGCTCTCTGTAAAGGGAACTGCCATTGCAGTTGGCGTTTTCCAATTTTCTGCCACGTCTTATGGGAAAACAGTAACTTCTTACTCAGGAGAGATGATATTTTATTAAGCAAAACCAAGCTATTCTGGGAGAGGAGAAATTACCCATATGTTCTCATTCTCTGACCTTTTGGGAAATTTACTGCTGTTTGCATTCTTCTTCATTAAATGGTGGAAGCATTTTTCTATTAAAGAAATTAATGGAAAGCTAACTATATTAAAGCCACATTTGCTGTCTCTATTACAGTCAAAATGGCAGGTCGAATAAACCCTTGACAGTATGACTAGGGGTTTCCATGGCAACCAGATGGGGATGAAGAAAGAGGCCAAGTTCGGGCTTTAGGTAGTTTTCTCTGACTCATTGGGGACCCTAGAGATTCCCATGTTTGTGGTTCAGGAATGGGGTTGGCTAGAGGTTTCCTTGCCATGACTCCCAGCCCAGCCCAAATTTAGGGTTCCGTATGGCCCTTTGTACTCATGGTGGGGCTGACAAAGGTTGACAAAGTGACTGCCCCCATGAGAAATATTGCCAGAGATTGGATTATGGTTTCTAGTTCACAAAATATTTTTATTTACAATATTTCATTTAATCATGTTGCATTTACTGTAAGGTAAGTTGTCTGCATTCTAAAGGTAATGAAGCAGATTCAGAAAGGTGAAATGGTTTGCTAGAGTCAAGTGGCAGGGTCAGGGCCTGTATCATCCCACTCCAAGGCCAGTGTCCATTCCTTTGGGCCATGGTATGTGTTATAAGGTCTGCTTTATCCACTGTGGCAGGTTGGGTGGTTGGAGGGAAGGAGGTTTTACCTGTCCCTGTTGGAGGCTGTGCTAGAGAACAGGACACAGCTGTGTGCACTCTCATGGAAGGCTTAGTTGCCTTAGATGAAGACGAACACTTTGTGGAAAAAAGGAACATTGTACTTCTTCCATGATGCCTGATTCTTTGCTTATTGGAATGTGTAGCTCCTTACTGATTGTAGTAATGAAAGACACTCTTTTATTGTATCTACTAACACAACTGTTCTGTAGTTTTCTTCAGTGACACTGATTATTTCCCATTATAAATTTCTTTTCTGAGCCCTTGCCTCAAGAAGCCTCTGCAATTTCATCTCCAATTATTATATTATTGTAAGAAGTGGCTCCCCAGAGGCACAATGGAATGGATGGGATTTATGTCATTTCAACTTCTCACATGAAGCATTCTCTAATTTTTGTTTGGGATAAAAGAGCTGGTTGCTGACTGGAGTTGGATGGGGTACATAAGTATCCTAGATCCTTAATTATTATGAAATAACATTATAATTATTTTCCAACTTTAGAATCATCTCTCTCTTTCACTTTCTACTTGCAACCTGCCACTAAGCATTTCCTTCCTCTGCAATATTTCTTGGCCCTCCTGCTTCCTTTTCATTCTTACCCCAATCCCATAATAACCAGTAGGCCATCTTAGATCCACAGTGCATCATCTGCCTTCTTTCTGGTTTCTCTGTTTCTTGTCTTTATTCCAATGCATCCTACACATAGCAGCATGAATCCTTTCTTCAACTATTATTGGATTAGGCCACTCCCATTCTAAGAAGCCCAGAATAACTCTCAATTTCCTCTTGAATAAAATGAAACCTCCTAATCACATACTCTAAGCTCCTTAGCCTGTAACCTCCTCTACCTGATGCCTCCCTTGCCTGCCTCAATTGGACATCCTACTGCAGCTACATAAGCCCATCTACACTTCCTGCCTGTTGTGTGTATTTACACCCACCAATTAACTCGACAAAGAGCCTTTGGGCATCTCATCTCTCCTGTTCAGAATGTCTCTCCTCTTCATTTTACCTGGGAAACAATTGGTTTGGTTTAATTTTGTTTAACTCAGTGTTTCCCAAATGTACTTCACCGTGGAACACTTTTGCTCACAAGATAGCTGTTAAAACTGTACTGGATAGCTCTTGTCTTCTCCTTCTCCACCCACAACCCTCCTCTATT
The DNA here is from genome assembly GCF_049350105.2 of Macaca mulatta. NCBI lineage: Eukaryota > Metazoa > Chordata > Mammalia > Primates > Cercopithecidae > Macaca > Macaca mulatta. Next base: position 16,098,228 of record NC_133426.1, on the reverse strand, counting down.
CTGCTATGTGCCTTCTGAGGGAGGTAGACCTGTATGGTCTGCATCAACAGGTCCCCTTTGATCTCCATCATGGTTACTTTAATGTGTCAACTTGGCTAGGCTCTATTACCCAGTTATTCAATCAAACACTAATCCAGATACTACTGTGAAGGTATTTTGTAGATGTGTCTAACATCTACAATCAGTACACTTTAAGTAAAGCAAATTACCCTCCGTAATGTGGGTGGGCCGTATCCCAATTGTTTGAAGGCCTTAAGAGCAAAAACTGAGGTTTCCTGAAGAAATTCTAGCTCAAGAAGACAACATTAACTTCTGCCTGAGTTTCCAGCCTGTCCTATGCATTTTGGACTTGCCAGCTCCCCTTATCCCAACTCATCCCCCAAACAAATGAGCCAATTCCTTAAAATATTTCTGTCTCCCCACCTTCACCTGTCTTTCTCTTTCTAAATATTGGTTCTGTTTCTCTGGAGAACCCTGACTGACACACTCTTTAACTTCCTGTTAGTTTGGCCAGTGGCTGTTGATCTTATGATTAGAAGGAGGAAGGACTTAGGATATTTATCCTCTGGGTCACCTACAATTCACTGCATCTGTGGACAGAAGTCACAGTTCCTCTCTGGAGCCTTCTTTCTGTGACTCTTTCCTTCTTGCGTCTGGGTTCAGTAAACCACCCCATCCTCTTTTCCCTTCAGGACTGGGGATGGTAAGAACTTCCAGCTGTTACTAGACCTGGGATACTGACCTATTTCTTGTGGTTTCCCTACACTCTGTCACATCTTTGTGAATAGCCCATTATTCATCTTTCCTCAAATAGCCCAATTCAAATGTACTGTTTCCTGACATGACTTTCACTAATATAATATCTCATGGAATTAGTTTTCCAAGGAAACTGTGCTCCAACTTCAACCTTTCTCTTACTAGGATGGCAAAGTTGTAGGGTTCACTGTTTCCCAAAACAGCCTGGGGAAGTCCGGACAAGCTTCACAGAAAAAGTGATTCCGGGTTAGGAGTTGAATCATGGGTAGGTTAGTTCCGCTGGAGAGAAGGTGGGCATGGCAACAGAGAGTGACAAGTAACATTCGTATATTTGGCAGTTATAAACTTCGTCTGTATATCTTATCTCATTTGATCCTCTCAACAGTCCTGTGATGTGAGCAATTATTCTTGTGTCACAGATAATAAAAAAATGAGCAAACAAGCAGGGTGTGTTCAGGGATGCAGGAGAAATTGTTCTAATTAGAGTAGAGAGTTCTTGATGAAAAATAGGGAAGAATAAAGGTTTTAGTTTAGGCAGGGCCAAATGATGTGTGATCCAGAGGGTGGAGGAGTTTGATCTGATAAAAGAGGCTACAGAGAACTTTTGAAGGATTATTTCAAAACTTTTTTTTTTTTTTTTTTTTTTTGAGACGGAGTCTCGCTCTGTCGCCCAGGCTGGAGTGCAGTGGCGCGATCTTGGCTCACTGCAAGCTCTGCCTCCCGGGCCCACGCCATTCTCCTGCCTCAGCCTCCCGAGTAGCTGGGACCACAGGTGCCCACCACCACACCCGGCTAATTTTTTGTATTTTTAGTAGAGACGAGGTTTCACCGTGTTAGCCAGGAAGGTCTCGATCTCCTGACCTTGTGATCCGCCCGCCTCAGCCTCCCAAAGTGCTGGGATTACAGGCGTGAGCCACCACGCCCGGCTTATTTCAAAACTTTTTAAATTGACTATATAAATAACACACATTCATGGTAGAATATTCATGGAAAGTAAAGTATAAAGAAGAAAATAAACATCATCTGTAATTTTATCACTGATATGATTTGGATCTGTGTCCCTGCCCAAATCTCTTGTTGAATTGTAATCCCCAATGTTGGAGGTGGGGCCTGGTAGGAGGTGATTGGATTATGGGGGTGGGTTTCTCATGAATAGTTTCGCACCATCCCCCGTGGTGGTGTTCTCGTGATAGTGAGTTCTCCCGAGATCTGGTTGTTTAAAAGTGTGTAGCACCTCCCCGCTTGCTCTCTGTCTTGCTCCAGCTCCTGTCACGTAAGACGCCTGCTCCCACTTTGTCTTCTGCCATGATTGGAAGCTTCCTGAGGCCTCTCCAGAAGCAGAAGCTGCTATGCTTCCTGCAAAGTCTGTAGAACCATGAGCCAATTAAACCTCTTTTCTTTATAAATTACCCAGTCTCAGGTATTTCTTTACAGCAATGCAAGAATGGACTAACACAATCACCAAGTGATATCCTTGTTTCCCCCCGCTTAAAATTTGAGATCAATCAGCATTCATAACATTGTGCCCTGTTTTATTCATCTGACTCAGAAGTTTCTCAACCATGGTGATACTGACATTTAGGGCTGGAGCATTCTTTGCTGTGGGGGCTGTTCCTGTGCACTATAGAATTTTTAGCAGTATCCCTGACCTTTACCCACTAGCTGCTGGTAGCACTCCTCTCCCTCCAGCTGTGACAACCAAAAATATCTCCAGACATTTTTATTTATTTATTTATTTATTTGAGATGGCGTTTTGGTCTTGTTGCCCAGGCTGGAGCGCACTGGCATGATCTCAGCTCACTGCAACCTCCGCCTTCTGGGTTCAAGGGATTCTCCTGCCTCAGCCTCCCGAGTAGCTGAGATAACAGGTGCCTGCCACCACGCCCGGCTAATTTTTTGTATTTTTAGTACAGACGGGGTTTCATCCTGTTGGCCAGGCTGATCTCAAGCTCCTGACCTCAGGTGATCCACCCGTCTCGGCCTCCCAAAGTGCTGGGATTACAGGCACGAGCCACCGCACCCGGCCTAGACATTTTTGCCAAATGCTCCTTGGTGGGGAAAATAATCTCTGGTTGAGAATCTCTGATTTAACTTTATATTGTGAGCACTTTCTCCATATCATTGAGTAGTCATTTAAAAAATCTGTATGATAGACATACCGTACTTCATTTACTTATGGCTTTTTCCCCCAAATATTTAGTTTGTTTCTTTTCTTTTCTTTTTTTTTTTCATCATGAACAACACAGTGATGAGTATCCTTGCCTACACATCTTTGGTAGAATTTCTAATTATCTCTTAAGCACCAATTCCTAGAAGTACATTTCTTTTCCTTTTTTTTTTTTTTTTTTTTGAGACGGAGTCTCACTCTGTCGCCCAGGGTAGAGTGCAGTGGCACAATCTCGGCTCACTGCAAGCTCCGCCTCCTGGGTTCAAGCAATTCTCTGCCTCAACCTCCCGAGTAGCTGGGATTACAGGCACCCACCACCATGCGTGGCTAATTTTTTTTGTATTTTTAGTAGAGACGGGGTTTCACCAGGTTGGCCAGGCTGGTCTTGAACTCCTGACCTCGTGATCCACCCGCCTCAGCCTCCCAAAGTGCTGGGATTACAGGCATGAGCCACCGCGCCCGGCCTAGAAGTACATTTCTGAGTCAAAAGACACGAACATTTCAAGGCTCCTGGAATATTGTTCTGAAAAAGTGCCTCTATGTTATCAATCCTCATAAGCCCTGAGGATTATCCTTAGGAAAACTCCTGGTATGTATATAAGTTTTAAAAAGCGGACATCCTATAATTTTAATTTGCACTTTTTGATCTTTAGTAAAGTTTTTCTGTACGTTGCTGGAAAGTCTGGATTTCTTTTTGCTTATTTCCTCTTGCCTAACTTGTAGATTGTTGGATGTTTTAATCATTATGAAAGCAGTGTTTAGAAAGATACCATCTGACCTGTGTTTAGGGGGATTAAACTGGTTTGCATGTCTGTTTTTCAGGTCTCTTGTTTTTCCAATTTTCAGTTCTGATGTCAGAAATTTATTCAACTTTGTAAGGAAAATCTAACTCCAGGCCGGGTGCAGTGGCTCATGCCTATAATCCCAGCACTTTGGGAGGCTGAGGCGGGCAGATCATTTGAGGCCAGGAGTTGGAGGCCAGCCTGGTTGACATGGTGAAACCCCATCTCTACTAAAAATACAAAAATTAGCCACGTGTGGTGGTTCGCACCTGTAATCCCATCTACTCAGGAGGCTGAGGCACGAGAATCACTTGAACCCAGGAGGTGGAGGTTGCAGTGAGCTGAGATTGCACCACTGCACTCCAGCCTGGGCAACAGAGTGAGACACTTTCTCAAAAAAGAAAAAGAAAAGAAAATCTAACTCCGTCCTCAAAAGAAGCATGGAGGGAAAGAAAGCAAAGAAAGACTTGCAAATAGACTTTTCAAACTTCTAGTTAACAACTTCAAAGTCCCACTTTCTGCAGCCAAGTCTGCTAGTATTTTCTGCTTAGTATTATAAATGGATCGTTATTCACTGCTGTGCTCTCCTGGGGATGTAAAATTAGAACCGGAATCCAGTCCCAGCTCTTCCTCCAACTACTTCTGTAATCTCAGGCAATTGCTTCATCTCTCTGAACCTAACTCTCCTCATTTATAAAATAATGTGGTCAGTGAAGATTATCTCTCAAGATTATCTCTCAAGGCCTTTAGAATTTGTGTTTAGAGATTTGTGTTCATGTAACGGGAAGAAAATAAATAACTAGGCCGGGCGCGGTGGCTCAAGCCTGTAATCCCAGCACTTTGGGAGGCCGAGACGGGCGGATCACGAGGTCAGGAGATCGAGACCATCCTGGCTAACACGGTGAAACCCCGTCTCTACTAAAAGTACAAAAAACTAGCCGGGCGAGGTGGCGGGAGCCTGTAGTCCCAGCTACTCGGGAGGCTGAGGCAGGAGAATGGCGTAAACCCGGGAGGCAGAGCTTGCAGTGAGCTGAGATCCGGCCACTGCACTCCAGCCTGGGTGACAGAGCGAGACTCCGTCTCAAAAAAAAAAAAAAAAAAAAAGAAAATAAATAACTAGATAGCAACAACCTGGGACCCTGGAGTCTTGTTTTGAGCAGGGGGAAGAAAAGTCATGTGATGTTAAAATACTACAATGAAACAAAATAATGGCAAAATGCAACACTTGTCGATTCTAATCGTTAATGAGCTTTATGTCTCTTACCTTTTACTATTCTGCAGCACTTTTGTCTACTAACAACAGGAATTTTCCTGAAGTGCCAAATGTTACAAAGGTAGTGGTAGAGTGGGGGGTTTACTTAGGGTTGCTGTTGAGACAGGAAAAGTTGCAAAATTGGCTTTTGCAGGTGATATAATCTATCTGTATATATTTGTCTGTTTACTGTCTTCTCCGCTGGAATGGAAATTCCATGAGAAAAGAGACTTTTTGTGTATCTTGTCCATCACGAGATCCTTAGTACCTAGACAGTGCCCAGCACATGGTATGTGCTCAGTAAGTACATGAAGAACAAATACATAAATAAATGAATGAACTGGAATATCTCTGCAGCACATACAAGTATAACTTACGAAAACAACTTACTCCAAGAGTCGCAAGAGCTCTCCAATGTTAGTTTTGTGACCATGGAGTTTGAACCCTAATCAGGTTCCTGAAAATGTGCGCTCTGCAAATAAGTCCAGCAACTATAGCTTTTTTTTTTTTTTTTTTTTTTTTTTTTTGGAGACAGAGTCTCACTCTGTCACCCAGGCTGGGAGTGCAGTGGTGTGATCTTGGCTCACTGCAACCTCTGCCTCCCTCAAGCGATTCTTGTGCTTCAGCCTCCCAAGTAGCTGGGATTATAGGCATGTGCCACCATGCCCAGCTAATTTTTGTATGTTTCACCATGTTGATCAGGCTGGTTTCAACCTCAAATGGTCCACCCACCTCAGCCTCCTAAAGTGCTGGGATTATAGGCATGAGCCACCATGCCTGGCCAAATATAGCTATTTTAAAGTTAATTAAATGGATGAAATAAATTATATTTGAGAATATTGACTGAACAAATGAATGGAGAAATAAAAAAAATGAAGGAGCAAATGATCTAATACACAGATTAAAATAAACTTGGCTAAAAAATTAATTTTAAAGGAGAATTTGGATATGAGTTGCCTTTGCCATCATTTAAAGCTTTTATGAAGATAATTTTGGGAATATCCTCATCAATATTATCATTTATTAGAACAGAGATTTATGAAAACAGATGCTATTAATTTTTTCTACCACCTAGAAGGCAGATTAATACATGTTCACAAATACAATAACAAGAAGGGTGATGAAACTACAGATATAGATACAGGGGAAGGAAGCCACTTCAGGACTGCAAAACAATGAGGACCTTTGAGCTCCATTTGCTGCCTCACCTGTAAAGCGAGAATGGAAACTCTGTAAAGATGGTGAGGGAATAGCTATGATTGCTGTTTGCAAGGTATAAATAGATTTTGGGAAATTATCATTGCAGCAGCAAGCAGTTTCAAAATTATGTTAGAGAAATCCATTTTACTGTGAAGTTGTAGACAAGCAATGCCAAAAAACACCAGCTTTTGACTCCATGTAATTTATGTGTAAAATTTGCTCTAGAAGTTCAGCAAGGCTGACATGTAGGTCCATAAGTTTGCCAATTGTCTTCAAATGTGCAGTCAAGATGTATGGGCCAGCCAAATAAATCCTCCAAAGTAGTAAGAGAAAAGAGAATCTGTTTGAATCACACTCTCTTTTCAGAGAAAAACTTCTTCAGTCTCTCAACATAATCTTAGCAACTTATGTTACTACTTCTTAAGATGAAATTATTGTTTTCTCTGGTAATTAAGTATTTAATTCCAATTCCTACAGTGACTATGTCTAACTTGTTTGTGGTAGAGACCATTGGGCTATCAACCATACTTGTTTCCTTTCCTCCTGGACACACAACTGAACTACATTTCCCAGCCTCCCTTGCAGTTATATACAGTTAGGTGTGACAGAACACTGGCTAGTAGAATATGAGTGGAGGTGATGTGGGCCACTTTCAGGCCTGGACCATTACAATTTCCCACACGATACTCTAAGATGGCAAAGTCTTAGTCAGCCTGGGTCCCTGGGATACTCTGTGGAGCAGGGATGTGACCCACTTCCCAACCCTTAGCTTACTGGACAGTCTTTTAGAGAGCAATCAACTTTAATTGTTTAAACTGCTCAGATTTCAGGGCAGCTAGCATCACACTAACTCACTCACAGGATAGACAATGGGAACATTGTAGAACAGAAGCAACGGAAACACATAAATAATCATTACAATTGTAAAAATAGAAACAGTGAAAGTATGGAGGCATGCCTGGCCTTTCCCATTGCAGTGATCTGGGCCAGTCCATTTACAAAATATTAGGCAGCAGCTGCCCACATGCTGAAAAATAATTGAAGTGGAGCCTTAATGGGACCAAACAAATAATAACCATTCTGATTGTAAACAATTTCAGTTCAAAAAACCATTAAGTATTTAAGAACACTTCTCTATTTATAATTCAATGACAAAAAGTTTTTATTGCTTTTTTACTTACTGTGGTATATCATTAAGGGGGTGAAGGCAGGGAGAGGGAAGAGAAGGAAAGAAGGAATGTAAGGGAATAGCTATTGGCTTTCTCTAACTGGCTTTGCTGGTGCGGGGCTTGATTCAAATGATCAAGATGAGTGGGTTATGCCCAGTGCGACCACTTGGGAAAGGAACACTGCAGCTGCAAGGTCTTCAGCCAGTCAAGGGCAAATCTTCTTAGTAATCATCACAAGAAGAGCCCTCAGGTACTCACGAGTGTGAAACCCTCCTTGAGCATCATTAAAATGTAGCACAGTGGGAAGGAATGAGAAATATGATGAACACAGTGACACAGCATCAAAACCTGTTCCCTGAAGCTACCAGGCAAAAAAGAAGAGAGAAAAAAGAAAAGATCTTTTGTGCTGAGTGAAAACTGAACATCTCTTCTGTCTCTCATGAGCTTATGATGTCTTCTCCATCTTATGATGTCATCAAAACTTCTGTTATTTTAATACAATTATATTTGTTCTGCGGAATAAACAATGGCATTATGTAATAATAGTAATATTTGATTATTACTTAATGATCAAATAGTTTAATAATGAAATAATAATATTTAGGTTATAAATTAGAATTAGGTTATAATTATATCTTCATATGTAAATTATAACTAGATTATCATATCAACCAGACGACCAAATCTACTAAAGTATCTGCATCTACTTCAAAAGTGAGTTGTTATTTTTAAAAGTCCCTAGTTGAAGACAACAGTGTAACCCGAACAGCTACCAAAGGTATCAAGACCTAGTACTCCGTGTAGCCAGGCTATTCATTTTGACCAAATAACTACTCTTAATTTGCTCATTTTCAATTCTAAATGTTCTGGTGCACATAACATTGCAGTTAATATGTCAGGTCAATTAGCAGAAGATAATTTCACAGACAGTTAAATGATGCCAGACCTGTATCAAAAGATTTCAGATGTTTCAAATGGAAAAGCAGTAAATACAAACCATGATTTTATCCATCCATTTCATGAAATCAAAGCAAAGCTTTGGACATTCATTCTGCTAAAAGTGAAATACCTGACATGAATGCAATAACAAATTTGGTTATAAAGTTCGACACGGAAGATAAAATTATTTGGTTTTATGTGAATGTGTATATATTTCACACATATTTTACATACATTATATATATTTCATGGAGGACAGTGATGTGGTACAAACAATGGCATTATTTCATCAAGAAATGTGTACAGAAGATATGTTCTTGAAATTGGTTTGCTGCATACATTATTCATGATTGTTTTCAAACAAGCAGGAATATTTTGTCAATCAAAATAGTAGCTATAGCTGCCAAATTTCAACATGTTTTTATATATACTCAAAGTAACTAAACTACAATATTTTTTGTGACAAAAACAATGTAGAATGCAAAAAGAATTTGTCAACATGGCAGTGCATGCATTCTTTCTTTGCTACTCTCATCTATCAGATTGTAGAAATGTTTGACTTTTTGAGCCTTCCAACAGTATAAGATTTTTGTGTGTGTACAAAGAATCATCTAAATTTTGGTTGCGTTTTTTTCTCCCCAGATCTATTGAACATCTTTAATCAAGGTATTCAAAAAATGGAAAACCAAAATATTTAAGCTTTTAATCAAATGTAATAATTAAAATAAGGAAATAATTAAAATATGGAAGTCATTAAAACATGTTGGTACAAGCACAAGAGAAAAGCCAAACAAAATAAATGATAAGAACTTAGATCATATACATGGTTTAATTTGACATTCTATCATTGTGTTATGAGATGGCTTGACTTGTGAAAAGAACCTTGGGATGGCACTCACATTATTAATTAGATAAATTCATATATTTTTCACTAGATGGATTTAAATTGATAAAGCCTACAATTTTGCAGCATCTAAATTTGGTGACACATTCAAAAGAATCATAAAAGAGAGACAATTTTTGGTTGAGTTTTGTCTTATAAAAGTGCATGTTGAAGAAAGATACCTGGAAACAAAATGACAGTACCTATAAAAATTATTTGGGCTTGAATTCTTACATATTTGAATATCCACAAAAATAGAAATGAGAACATTCCCCATTTAGCAGAATTCACTCAGAATCTATAATGAGAGTAAATTCTCAATTAAAAATATTATGGTCTAGAGATAGCTGTTTGATGTATCAACAGTTTCAAACCAACAACCACAAAAATGCAGCTTTAAAGAAAACTGCCACCAATTTTATGAAAAAAATTAAAACAAGACTGTATTAAAAATACTTTCTTCTGGGGGAGGGGGGAGGGATGGCATTGGGAGTTATACCTGATGTAAATGACGAGTTGATGGGTGCTGACGAGTTGATGGGTGCAGCACACCAACATGGCACAAGTATACATATGTAACAAACCTGCACATTGTGCACATGTACCCTAGAACTTAAAGTATAATAAAAAAAAATTGAAACAAAAATAAATAAATTTAAAAAATACATTCTTCGGGTTAACGCTAATGACACAGTCTTAGAGAGTAATACAGTTAAAAACTAATAAAAACATGTAAATACAGTTGATTGTTGGACATCTCAAAGGCCAGGGGTACTGAACCCCTGAGCAGTCAAAAATTTGCATATAACTTTTGATTCCCCCCAAACATAACTACTAATAGCCTACTGTTGACTAGAAGCCTTACTGATAACATAAACAGTTATCACATAATTTGTATGTTATATGTATTAGGTACTGTATTATAATAAAGTAAGCTGGAGAAAAGAAAATGTCATTAAGAAAATCCTAAGGAAGAGAAAATATACAGCATTTACTATTCGTTAAGTGGAAGTGGACCATCATAAAGGTCTTCATCCTTGTCATCTTCATGTTGAGTAGGTTAATGAGGAGGAGGACAAAGAGAGGTTGGTCTTGCTGTCTCAGAAGTGGAAGAGGTGGAAGAGGTGGAGGATGTGGAAGGGGAAGCAGGACAGGCAGGCACACTCAGTGTAACTTTATGGAAATATTGTACACTGTCATTTCTGTCTCTTTTGCTTTATCATTGCTTTAACAATGTTTCTATATAATGTCAGTCCTTCCACGATTTGCTGTAGTTTCAGTGCCCATATCATAGAAGGGTCCATGTCATAAAAGAAGTCATAAGTAGTCTTGAACAATTAGAACCCTTCTGCAGGATTTTCTAATGTCAACTTGTTTTCTGGAATGGCTTCTCCTATATCTTCCTCATTGTCTGGCACTGGTTCAGAAGCACTCATCTCCATGAAGTTATCTTTTGTTAATTCCTCTGGTGTGGTGTCTATTAGCTCTTGAATTTCTCCAAGATCTGTATCTTTAAACCCTTCACCCCCACTTTTTTTTTTTTTTTTGCCATATCCAAAATCTCTTTCATGATTTCCTTGATTGGCTCTGTCATAAATTCTGTGAAGTCGTGTACAGCATCTGGACACAGTTTTTCCCAGCAGGAATTTGTTGTTTCAGGCTTGATGGCTTTCACAGTTTTTTCTATAACAACAGTAGTATATTCAATGGTGTAATCCTTCCAGATTTTTATGATGCTTTCTCTATCAGCGTTCTCTTCTATAGCGTTGACAATCTTTTCCATAAAGTACTGTATATAATGTGCCTTAATGGTCCTTTTGACCCCTGATCTAGAGGCTGAACTAGAGACGTTGTATTTGGGGGCAAGTAGATCACTTTGACACCTTTGGTGTTGAACTAATGGGGTTCTGGTGGCCAGGAGCATTGTCCAATATGAAAAGAACTTAAAAAGGCAGTCCCTTACTGGCAAGGTACTTCCTGACTTCAGGGACAAGGCATCAATGGAACTAACTCAGAAAACAGCTCTTGTTGTCCAGGCCTTCTTGTTGTGTAACCAAAAGACTGGTAGCTGGTATTTCTTTTCCCTTCAAGGCTCGGGGGTTAGATGAGGGCAGGCCTGATCATAAACCTGACTACGTTTGCAGAAAACAGTAGAATTAGCCCATCCCTTCCTGCCTTAAATCCTAGTGCTTGTTTCTCTTCCCTACTAATAAATGTCCTTTGTGGTTTTTTCCCCCCCCAGAATAGGACACTTTTGTCTCCATTAAAAACCTGCCCAGGCAGATATCCTTTCTCCGCAATGATTTTCTCAAAGGTGGCTGAGAACTCATGCACTGCCTCTTGGTCAGCAGAAGCTGCTTCTCTTGTTATCTTGATATTTATAAAGCCAAATCTCTTTCTAAAACTGTCAAGCCATTCTTTGCTGGTATTAAATTCTTTGGCTTTAGATCCTTCACCTTACTTTGGCTTTAAATTGTCATATAATGACTTCACTTTTTCTAGAATCACGTTAGAGTCTATAGGTATACCTTTCTTATCGCAATCCTCCACCCTCATGAAAGCTGTATTTTCAATACAAGATAAAAAGGTACTTTGCAAAAAGTGCAAGGTTTTCATACCTGCTGGCATAACTGCAGTGATGGCTTCACAAATTTCCTTTTCTGTTTTTACAATGGTCCTTACACTGGATTCATTTATCTTGAAATGATGGGCAACCGCTGCTGCAGACCTCAATCTACAGTGCTCAAGCAATTCAGCTTTTTCCTGTCATGTTATGAGTTTTCTCTGCTTTTTGGGAGCACTTCCAGCATCACTAGTGGCACATCATATGGGTCCCATGATATTATTCAAAATTTACAGTATTGGACTAAATACAATGATAAATACTTGAGGACCGCAAGAGATTATTTCTTACTGTGATCTGCAATTTACTGTAGAGACAAACTGCTCACGTAAAGATAATCAGTCTCACGTTGCAGCGTTTTAAGCGCATACTTACAACACTTGAGCTCACCATGAAAGCAACAGGAGATGTCTATGAAATGATTACAGCAGTGCAGTGTTACTACAGTAAATTTTATGCAGTCTTGATTTAGAACTGCGTCTTTACATTTGTTTACATTTCCCTCGACTGTTTACCATGTATTGTCTGTGTTTGTGTGCATAAGTTTTGATAAATTTTAACTTTTATAGATTTGTATATATTTTATGGTAGTAAGTGATGAAGTAAACTGGTATCTACATATATTTTATGCATTCATGACGTGTCTAACTTTTTCTTAAATGTTTAGATATTTCTAGGCTACCTAGTTTGGGAGTTTTTCAAATTGTCATAAAATCTTTAAAATATTTTCCAATATATTTATTGAAAAATATCTGCATATAAGTGGACCCATACAGTTCAAACCTGTGTTGTTCAGGAGTCAACTGTGTATACAAAAATCATCGTTCTGCTTGTTATTTTATTTTATTTTTTTGATACGGAATCTAGCTCTGTCGCCCAGGCTGGAATGCAACGGCATGTTCTTGGCTCACGGCAACCTCTGCCTCCTGGGCTCAAGCAATTCCCCTGCCTCAGCCTCCCAAGTAGCTGGGATTACAGGCACCTGCCACCACGCCCAGCTAATTTTTTGTATTTTTAGCAGAGACAGGGTTTCACCATGTTGGCCAGGCTGGTCTCGAACTCCTGACCTCAGGTGATCCACCCACCTTGGCCTCCCAAAGTGCTGGAATTACAGGCGTGAGCCACCATGCCCAGCCCTGCTTGTTATTTTTTCATGTCAAGATTATCAATAAAAAAGTTTCAGTTTTGTTTTCATGTACATATATATATATATGTAAAACTTATTTTTGAAAGATTTTAAAAAGAATTTCAACTTTTATTTTGGATTCAGGGCACACATGTGCAGGTTTGTTACATGGGTATATTGTGTGATACTGAGGTTTGGGGTACAATTGATTCTGTCACTCAGGTAGTAAGCATAGCATCCAATAGTTAGTTCCTCAGCCCTTACCCTCTTCACCCCCCTGACAGTGGTCTCCAGTGTCTATTGTTTCCATCTTTATGTCCATGAGTATGCAATGTTTAGCTCCCACTTACAAGTGAGCATACATGGTATTTGGTTTTCTGTCTCTGTCTTAATTCGCTTAGGATAATGGTCTGCAGCTGCATCCATGTTGCTGCAAAGGACATGATTTCATCTTTTTTTTATGACTGCATGGTATTCCATGGTGTATATGTACCACATTCTCTTTATCCAGTCTACTCCTGATGGGCATCTAGGTTGATTTCATGTCTTTTTTTGAAATATTTTATTTCAAAATAAAACATTAAATATTTTAAATATTTAAATATTAAAAAATTAAATGAAATAAATATTTCATTTATTTTAGACCCTCCCATTTTACTTTGGATCTGTCTTGGTTTGGACTACAAATTACATAGTCAACCTAATTATAATTGTTATCGATAACCATTGTTTTAAATTATCCAACCCTCAAAGTGAGAGCCTGTCTCAAAATAAATAAATAAATAAATAAAAATTGTCTAGAAGTGCCAAAAAAAAAAAAAAATTATCCAGCCCTGTTTTGATCCACCTGATGACTATACTCACATGAGTGATCCAAGCCCAGCTCAGCAGAGGAACCACTCAGCTGAGCCTAGCATAAATTGCTGATAGACTGATAGGCAAACAAAATAGCAGTTAAGTCCCTAAGTTTTGGGGTGGTTTGTTAGGTCGTAATGGATACTTGATACATTATCCTTGCCTGCTGTAGTCTGAGAGCACTTCATTTGATCAGCTAGAGCTCTCCATGCTTTCCTTGAAAGAACAGTGTTAATACATCTGCGTGTGGAAAACATTGGAAAAGAAGGAATTGATTATTAGTAACCAAGTTTAATACTTAATCACTTGTTAAAGGCAGGATTCTATTCACTGCTTATGGGTTTCACATGCTACTGCATGAAACCATCACAGAAGTTGTAATTACAAGATGGAAGTCATGAAAATCTGCTCAACTTACATAAATACATCTATTTATAGTATTACTTTCTTAAAAATGAAAATACCAAAACAAATGCTAAACTCAACAGGATGCTAGGACAATAAGTAGAAACTAGATTCGCCCAAGCCAAAGAGTATAGTTGGTAGACAGCAGGCTCTAGTGTCAGCTGGCATGGATTTAAATTAGAAGCTGGGATTATGGGCATATTGTTTGACTGAAAACAGCAACCATTTTGTTTGCTTATGAGTCTATGTGTCAGCAATTTGGGCTGGGCTCAGCTGAGTGGTTCCTCTGCTGATCCGGGCTTGGGTCACTTGTGTGAATGTAATTATCAGGTGGTTCAAACAGGGCTGGATAGCTTAAAACAATGGTTATCGAGCAATATGGAGTTAAATGGTGTGTCCTTTTAGCTCTGACTCATCATCAACTGGAAGCACATCCAGAATGATCCTGTCTATAGTGATGGTGGTGATGATTTTGAATCATGCCACGAGAGATAGCATTGAATAGAATTGTAAGTAGGTTCAAGAAGATATTAAAACATTGACTAGGTTTAAACAAAAAATAATGGGTACCACACATTTAAAGATCACTGAGGGAAGAATTTAGGGCTCTTTGTGAGCAGGGGACAATCAAGTATAGCTAGTAGAGAACAGGCTCTAGTGTTAGCTGACATGAATTTGAATTCAGATGAACCTAACACTTAGTAGTTGAGATGCTGGGCACGTCATTTAACTTCATATGCCCTATTTCTGCCTCATCTGTATCATGGAAAAATAACTACCTATCTTGCAGAGTCCATCTAAGGATCAAATGCATAATATACATAATTCACTTGAAATAGTGTCTGGTCAATAGCAAGTACTCAATACACCATCCTCAGGCTCTTGAGATAAGTGTCAGTGAGTACAGTCAGTGACAATAAGGAACTGGAAAACCACAGGTCGCACCCAGTATAACATTTGTTGTAGTCGAGATGCTTTATTCTTTTAAGTTTTGTGGTCTGTTAGACAGCAATGATGGATACTGACATTGCCATTGCTGGATTGGTAGGTCACCAAAACATCAACACATTTGGTGAAAACGAACAAGCTGAGATCATCAGTTGGGTACACAAAGCAACCAGCCAACTCAAAATATATCAGTTACAAAAATGTATAAATCAGTGGATTAAACAAATAGTTATTTCATGTTTTTCCCATAACAGAGAATCCAGTCTAGGGCTAGTGGTTCCATAATAACACTAAGGCTTCAGGCTCCATCTCTTTCCTCAGCTTTCCTCAGTGTGTGATTGTTGCTCAGGTCACAGTTGGCTTCTTCTCCTTCCTCACTGTGCCCACATTGTGGGCAGGAAGATTGGCAGGGCAGAAGTCACAGGGTGGAGGGTGCCCTATCTGAGTCTGCTCTGCTGCCTTCTTTTTTTTAAGACAAGGTCTCACTCTGTTTTCCAGGCTGGTGTGCAGTGATATGATCATAGCTCACTGCAGCCTTGACCTTCTGGACTCAAGAGATCCTCCTATCTCAGCCTCCTGAGTAGCTGAGACTACAGCTGTGGGCCACCCTGATACCGTCTTTAAGGTGAGCTGTGAGCCTGGCCCCCTATACAACAACTTCTATGTATGTTTTCTTGGCCTGAACTGGCTTGCGTGGTCATCCCATCTGCAATAGAGGCTGGGGAATGTAGTTTTTAGCTGGGCCTTTGCCTCCTCCAGCAAAAACAGACTTCTGCTAGCAAGGAAAAAAGGGGGAATAGATACTGGATTGTAAAAGGTAGAATTCGATTCACTGCTTTTAGGTCTCACTTGCTATCACACAAGATCATGGTGAAGCTAGAATTACAAAGTGGATGTCAAGTAAACCCATCTCAGCCGACTCTGTCACTCATCAAGTTTTTCATTTTCCATTCAGTTGTCATGAAGTTGCACTGATACACTCATTAAGGGACTGGGGGAATTTATAAGCACCTGGGAGACCCATCTCTCAAAATTTTTATTTGGAAGACCATTTAGCCAATTCCAGAGATTGCACTGTGAACAATAATTTGTCTTTTTAGGGGGGTATGGGGAGAGTCAAGCCACAATTCTTTATTTTGGGGAATTTATATCATCCTGTCCCTGAGTAGATTTGAACACCACAAGCAGGAAATATAAACAAGATTTTCTCTTATTCTCAGAGCATTTCTGGGACAATAATATCTTTGAGACCAGGTTTGGTTTGGTTTTCTCTAGTTCCTCAGTAGCTGTTAGCAAAAGCTTATTGTGATAATGCATGAATCTCTGTGAGAAAAATGACAAAACACAACAGGGTGTGTTCCCATGTAGGAGCAGGCTCAACATGGTTCCCCCATAAATAAAACCTGGTTATAGAATTCCTTCTCCTCTTAACTCATGTAGTACATTGTCCCTCTATTCTTCTGTTTCACAGTCACTCTGCCTTCTATTAGTTACTTCTGGGTCTATTTCTTCTCTCCACGTCTCTCTCCACTATGCTAAAACAATCTTAAAGGTCAGAGACTAAGACATGCATCTTTTTGTTTGTTTGTTTGTTTGTTTTTTGAGACAGAGTCTCGCTCTGTCACCCAGGCTGGAGTACAGTGGCCGGATCTCAGCTCACTACAAGCTCTGCCTCCCAGGTTTACGCCATTCTCCTGCCTCAGCCTCCCAAATAGCTGGGACTACAGGCGCCCGCCACCTCGCCCGGCTAGTTTTTTGTACTTTTAGTAGAGACGGGGTTTCACCGTGTTAGCCAGGCTGGTCTCGATCTCCTGACCTTGTGATCCACCCGTCTCGGCCTCCCAAAGTGCTGGGATTACAGGCTTGAGCCACCGCGCCCGGCCCCATCTTTTTTATCATCAGAAACTGTCCAGTAGAAACAGGATGTGAGTCACTAAATTTTCTTCACACTAAGTGTTCTCATAGCCACATTTAAAAAGTAAAAAGAAATAAGTAAAATTAATTTTAGTAATGTATTTCATTTAGCCCAATATATCCAACATGTGAGACTTTAACATGTAATCCATACAACACAGCAGAGATATTTCACATTTTGTTGGTATTACATTTTTCAGAATTGAATGTGTCTTTTACACTTACCTCACATCTCATTTGGGACTAGGCACATTTCAAGGGCCTAATAGCCACATGGGGCTAGTGTCCACCATACTGGACAACACAGGAACAGACAATGCCTTGGACAATAAGGGTACATCATAGTCACCAGTAGAATTTTAGTTAGGCACACAAAGAAGCTGTTAAGTGCTAGGATTTTAGGAAATGCCATAGTTACAGCTTAGTGTGATCCACAAAGATTTGACTATTTCCCTTATAGTATGGCCAGCTTTATACTGCATTAACCAGGCTCAAGAGATCAGAGATGGGGGGTAGGTGGGGGAGGTTAATGGGCACAAAAAAAATGTTAGATAAAATGAATAAGACCTACTATTTGGTGGCACAACAGGGTGACTATAGTTAACAATCACTTAATTGTACATTTTAAAATAACTAAAGGAGTATATTGGATTATTTGTAATACAAAGGGTAAATGTTTGAGAGGATAGATACCCCGTTCTCCATGATGTGATTGTTACAAATTGCATGCCTGTATCAAAACATCTCATGTATCCTATAAATATATACACCTACTATGTACCCACACACACACAAAAAATCAGAGAGTGGGGAGAAATTTTACTTATCTAGATTCATATAATAACTTGACCTCAGAGAACATGGAGTCGAGTTATCTCATATTATAAATGGAGATAACTAAGGCTCAGTTAAGTCTTTAAGTGATTTTTCCAAGGTCACACAGCTAGTCAGTGGCAGAGCCAGTCCTAGGACCCAATTATTTACCCAACATTTATTTAGCAAGTTATCAAGAGCCTTCTGTGTGTAAGATACTGTGCTATGTGCTTGGAATACAAAGCCATTAAATTGCAGTTTCTGTTTATGAGGTGTTGACAGGTAAGAGGGGGAGACAAAGGATAGGAATCATGCTCTAAGGCATTCTGGATATTATGAACCATGTATAGTGGAGACCAAAGGAGGGGAAAGTGGTGAAAGGGGTGAGGTCTGGGAGGACTTATCTGTTGCCCACTTTAGTGCTGCCTCTAAGCTCTGGAATTCAAAACACGGGAGCCACTTGACCCGTTAAATAATGCACCCTTAAACGTGGAATTTCTTTCCTTTTGAATATAGTTAAGGATTTTCCTCTCACACATTTGGAGCATATCTTAGCTTGTGTTTCCCGAAAAGCAGATCCTGAGACAAAGACTTGGGAGCCAATAATTTAATTGGGAGGTGATCCCAGGATACCCAAGTTAGGGAGTGGAAGTGGGTCAAGGAAGAGAGAAAAGCCAATAAAGAGTGAGTGAATGTGTGGATTACAACTGCAGATGACTGGGGCTCAATCTTATTGGGGGTATTGGGAGACAATGTAGAGCATACCTCAAAATTGTCCCAGCCTGTGAAGGTGAACCTGAGGTGTGTATCCCCTGAATCTGGCTCCACCTTGGTTGATTTAATCTGAGGGTGTTAAATCTGAGCTTCTTGGTGCACAAGCTCTCTCGAAGGCAGAGGGATATGGGTGCTTGAGGCAGGGAGCTGTCAGGGAGCCCAGGGAACAATCCACTGTAGCAGCAGGTGGAGTCTGAAGTGTCAGGAGGGGAAACGAGGCAGGGCACCAACAGCGTCTGCTATGGGAAATTACCCTCACTTTTTCAGTGTTAAGTCTGAATATCTTCGGTGCAGGAATGTTTTCCTATACTGTATCTTCAAGTTTACTGTTTGCCCCAGTTGTCCTGCTTCCCCCTCTACAATGCCTGTTTTTAGAAGCTTGTATCTTTGTTCCTGTTGCTGTAATCTTTTTTTTTTTTAAATCATTTTCATCCTTTTGTTCTTTCCCCTCATTATTTTTGGAGTGCTGTGTAAGTTTGCCTTATACATTTTTTATTTGTTTTTTCCTAATGCAAATTCTGCTCTTTTGTTGGCTCCAGTGGATACTTCTGTCTTTCTTTGTAGTTTCGTTGGATTCTTTCCAATTTGCCCCAGCTCCTTCTTCATCTTTCTATTTTCATGCCAGCCTTGTGCGCTTTTATTTCTTCTTTCATTGCCTACTTCACAGAGTTCACATTTTCTTATATATAAGGATGGTGCAAAAGTAGTTGAGGTTTTTGCCATTTTTTTGAGAGCCTAATTTCTTCCTGTTTCCCCAAAGTTGCATGCTTTCTTGATCTTTGCTGCTCAAACTGTGGTCTAAGCACCACCAGCATCAGCATCACCCAGGAGCTTGTTAGAAATGTGCATTTTCAGGCTCCACCCCAGATTCACAGAATCAGAATCTGCATTTTAACATGACATGCTCCCCCATCTCCACTGCCACCCTCGCCACTTCAACCAGGGATTTGTACGTGTCCTGAGAGTTGAGAAGCACAGGTCACTGGTTCCCTGGGAAGGAGCCTGGGGTGTGATTAGGAACACAGACCTTCAATTTTTATTTGAGTCCCAGCCTTGCCACCAATTAGCCGTTTGACTTTGGAGATTTAACTATCCTTCTGGAACTTCAGTGCCTCTCTCACGGGGTGGCTTTGAAAATGAAGGTAGGTAAGTATGTGAAGTGCTAAGCGAGTACCTGGAACATCAACATTTGAAAAATAACTGCTATGTGATCAGATTTTAATGTTGCAAAATATTTTTATTGATCTTTTCATGTTAAATTCTTTTATTCCCCTCCTGTGAGTTCATCCTTGCAAGAAAGAGATCTAGCCTGACCTGAGTTTTGCAAAAGATGAGGTAATACTACTCTCTCCCTGGTTATGTTCATGGACCAACTGGGGTTTGTCATAATTTCTGCCTCAGATTTTAACTTGAGGGAGTGAGTTGATGGGTACAGGTCTTAGCCAAATTCCTGGCATCTACAATCCTAAGCGACTCAGAGAGTTGTTTTCCTGCAGAAAAGGTATGACTCAGACCTATTCTCTCCAAGGTAGGGGTGGATATTGGGGGGTCAGTTACATTCCACTCCTTCCTATTTCCTCTCTGGCTCTGTCCTATTTTGAAGGACTAGGAAGTGAATAAGACAATTTAACGTCAAGCTTATCTCCCCTACGGCCAACAGAATTTCTACTAGTGGGAGGCAAGTCTTGATTGCTTTGCTCAGCTTCCAGGGCTTCTGTGAAAGAAAATGTCCTGTGCATCCGTGGGTGTTCTGCAGAGATAATGGAAACTGAGGAGCACACAGTGCTAGCTAGCTGCCATCACACCTGGGAAGTTCAGAAGTCTTTTACATTTCATCTGTGCTGACCTTTGTAATTTGAGTTTTATGCATCCCACATATTAATACATTATTCATCTGGAAATCCTTAAACTGCCTTTCATTAGCCAAATTGAAATTTAAGTATATCATCTGATGAGTGAGTATTTCCAGCTATCATATATTGGTGCTACCTGTCGTTCAACCATCAGGTTTAAAAGCATCTCCATCTTTGCACAGCAGTGCTTGTGCCATTATTTGAATGTTTTATTACCTTTTATCTTTATTATTTTGTAAAAATGCCAGTGAGAAAAGCCTAGATCTCAAACTCAATATAGATTCTTAAGCATGGTAAAAGCCGATAATCTTCATTTGGATGCTCATCAGACTTCATAGGTACACTATAGTAATTATGATGAAAATCAAGAAAAATAATGAACATCTCCAAAATTCTGAAAACTGAAGTATTGTTGATGTTTTGGATTTTTCTAATTTTTAAAATTTTTTTGGGAATTGAATCCTCTTATGTAATGCTGTCGTTTGACTTTGTCACATTGGAATTCGCACACATTGATGGGATGACATCTTGATTAAAATATGAGGCTGTTATACTATAGTATTTATGATGCAAACATAGTTATGATTTTTTCCTATATTTTTTCTCTAAGTTTAAGAACTGAAAAGATGGAGATTTCGATTAATTGATAAATACTCATGTTCTTTTTTTTCATGAATGTGTGAGGTGGTTTAAATAGTTGCTTGTGGGTTTTTTCCCCGTGGGATATTGCCGACACTAAATAAATGATTGAGGTCTTTGGGTAACTTTCCCTAGTTACTATTAATTTCGTAACAATCACAGAATTACCAGATTAGTTTTATGATAATCCAGAGGCTAATTCATCATTGACTAGCTTTTACAAATGCCATGGCTTATTTTTTCCCCATTCCATTTGGGAAAAGGCATTTTTGGGTCCCAAATTTTTGGTTGGAGAGTGGTTATTTTAGGAAAAAAAATGGTGTTATCATTTTATATGGGTTCAGAATCCAAATTCAAGTTTCTCTATGAGCCCATGAAGGTCCCTAGTTTCTAAAAGTATTCTAATATGCCTAAAGGTGATCAAAAGAGTCCTGTTAATACATTTTGGGACTACATGTGGAGTGAGATAGATGTGTTTTTCGCCATAACCTACTGTGTAATCTTGGGAAATATACTTATTATATGGGTTTCCTCATCTGTAATAATAAGGGTTAATTAGATAGTAACCTAATAGGTTGAAGACTGAACCAGTTTTACCTGGCCTATGGCACCCTTTTAGCAGCTCTTAATAGTTGTTAATAAAGTATCGATGGATTTAATTTATTCATTCACAAACTTCATCACCAACACCATTCGTAACTTTATTCTTCTCAGAAAACCCACTTGATGAGTTCAATGACTCAGTGCTTGAGAGCTCAATGATAGGATGAGCTCTCCTATCATTAGGATGTCCATGACTAAATATACATTGTGGTGGGTATAAGTGGGTTCTGTCAAGAGCCTATCTGTGTTTCAGGAAGGGCACTCCGTGTTTATAAAAACATTTTTTGCAATGTATTATTTTTGAAATAGGCGAATGATTTTTGACATTATAGCCTATAGACATCCTACAATGGCTTTCAAAATAATTAAGTAAATTGAAGCTTAGAAACATGTACAATCCTAATTTCTGTTCCTACAATTATACTCACCTAGAAGTGCTGGA
This sequence comes from Macaca mulatta, assembly GCF_049350105.2. Classification (NCBI taxonomy): domain Eukaryota; kingdom Metazoa; phylum Chordata; class Mammalia; order Primates; family Cercopithecidae; genus Macaca; species Macaca mulatta. The sequence goes on along the minus strand of NC_133426.1, from coordinate 16,076,085 downwards.
ATAATCCTGTGAAAACCTTGCTGGACCATTTGTTTGTTGGGAGGCAATTCTCCAATGGTAATTTGCATTTCTGCACATCTGGGCAAATGCATTAACAGATTTGTGTTCCAGACTAACTTTTCAAGGATGTTTGCATAATGAGGAACCTTAGAAGGTAGAGAGAGTGTCTCCCTCCAGAGCAGAGAGTAGATTTGTTTGCTGTTCAGGATAATGTGTCTCTCCAGGGCAGGTTTACTAGTAGCCCTCTTATCAAAGGTTGGTGTTTCCTAAGCTTGGAGTTCCTTTCCTGTAATGCACCTGTAATGTATGTTCAGGCATCATCTGGCCCTCGTTGCATCCCCTGTGGAAACTGGGATTCAGGGAATCAGTGCACGTGATGTTATTTTAGCTGTGGCTATTGCTGTCCTTTGTCTCTGACCAGGAGTCTGGTCATTTTGTGTGCATAGAAGATAGAGGATGGGACTGGGGCTCTGAGAGATTTTATCAAGTTACTCCCAACCTTTGCATCCCTTTCTTAGCCCTTCACACAGAAGGGACCAAAGACTTATAATCGGACTTCTGAGAGTCTTGTGAAGTTAAAGGAGAGAATTCTTGCAGCACATTAAGTGCAGTGTCTGGCACTTAATGCTGAGTAAATGCTCAATAAATCATAGCTATTTAATTTTTCTTCTATTAAAGAGCTTTGGATACATTTCCCCAAGGTTCATCTGAGTATGATTTTGGTTTTCTCTTAATTGATGGATACTTGTGTCTCTGATGATTGGAGTGGCCATTTGAAAATCAGGTCTAAATGACCTTTCAGGAATCATACCTAAACATTTTATATATAAAGAAGACATAGTAATTATTAGTATGACTTCTTCTATGCTCTAGTTATTAGTAGTTTAGTGTGCTGGGTTTGAACAACTAAGACAGCATATCACTCCCAGAAGCTGATGGACAGTAGTTATTAGTATAGTGCATAGAATTAGTATTAGTATAGTGCATGGAATAAGATAGGCACTCAATCAATATTAAATATGATTTTAATGAAGATGGTGGTGGTGATGATGGCTGTTAGTGTTACTTTCTCCTTCATTCAAATCACTTATTTCACCTTTTATTCTATTGTTCATCCCGGTTCTTCTCCACGTGCTGGTTATACATACAATTTAAAGTTGCCTAAGCAGAGAAAAGGGAGCCCTTATACGTTGTTGGTGGGACTGTAAATTAGTACAACCACTATGGAGAACAGTTTGGAGATTCCTCAAAAAAGTAAAAATAGAGCTACCGTATGACCCAGCAATCCCACTGCTGAGTATATACCCAAGAGAAAAGATGTCAGTATATTGAAGAGATATCTGCACTCCCATGTTTGTTGCAGCACTGTTCACAATAGCCAAGATTTGGAAACAACCTAAGTGTCCATCAACAGATGAATGGATAGAGAAAATGTGTTACATAAACACAATGGAGTACTATTCAGCCATAAAAAGAATGAGATCCTGGCCGGGCGCGGTGGCTCAAGCCTGTAATCCCAGCACTTTGGGAGGCCGAGACGGGCGGATCACAAGGTCAGGAGATCGAGACCATCCTGGCTAACACGGCGAAACCCCGTCTCTACTAAAAACACAAAAAATTAGCCGGGCGAGGTGGCGGCGCCTGTGGTCCCAGCTACTCGGGAGGCTGAGGCAGGAGAATGGCGGGAACCCGGGAGGCGGAGCTTGCAGTGAGCTGAGATCTGGCCACTGCACTCCAGCCTGGGCGACAGAGCGAGACTCCGTCTCAAAAAAAAAAAAAAAAAAAAAAAAAAAAAAAAAGAATGAGATCCTGTCATTTGCAAGAAGATGAATGGAACTGGAGGTCATTATGTTAAGTGAAATAAGTCAGACACAGAAAGACAAACATCACATGTTCTCTCTTGTTTGTGGGACCTAAAAGTCAAAACAATTGAACTCATAGAGATAGAGAGTAGAAGGATGGTTACCAGAAGCTTGGAAGGGCAGTGAAGGCATAGGAGACTTATGGGGATGGTTAATGGCCACAAAAAATCGTTAGAAAGAATGAATCAGACCTACTGTTTGATAGCACAACGGGGTTACTGTAGTCAGTAATAATTGTACATTTAAAAATAACTAAAAGAGGTCGGGCGCGGTGGCTCACGCCTGTAATCCCAGCACTTTGGGAGGCCAAGCTGGGTGGATCACCTGAGGTCAGGAGTTCGAGACCAGCCTGACCAATATGGTGAAACCCTGTCTCTACTAAAAATACAAAAAAATTAGCCAGGTGTGGTGGCAGGCACCTGTAATCCCAGCTACTCGGGAAGCCGAGGCAGGAGAATTGTTTGAACTGGGGAGGTGGAGGTTGCAGTGAGCCAAGATAGCGCCATTGCATTCCAGCCAGGGCAACAAGAGTGAAACTCCATCTCAAACAAACAAACAAACAAACAAACAAAAATAACTAAAAGAGTGTAATTGGATTGTTTGTAACTCAAAGGATAAATGCTTGAGGTGATAGATACCCCATTCACCATTGTGTGATTATTAAGCATTGCATGCCTGTATCCAAACGTCTCACATACCCCATAAACATATACACCTACTGTGAAACTGGATGCCTTCCTTACACCTTATACAAAAATTAACTCAAGATGGATTAAAGAATTAAATGTAAAACCTAAAACTATAAAAACCCTAGAAGAAAACCTAGGCAATATCATTCAGGACATAGGCATGGGCAAAGACTTCATGACTAAAACACCAAAAGCAATGGCAACAAAAGCCAAAATTGACAAATTGGATCTAATTAAACTAAAGAGCTTCTGCTCAGCAAAGAAACTATCTTCAGAGTGAACAGGCAGCCTACAGAATGGGAGAAAATTTTTGCAATCTATCCATCTGACAAAGGTCTAATATCCAGAATCTACAAGGAACTTAAACAAATATACAAGAAAAAAACAACCCCATTAAAAAGTGGGTGAAGGATTTGAACAGACACTTCTCGAAAGAAGACATTTATGTGGCCAACAAACATATGAAAAAAAGCTCAACATCACTGGTCATCAGAGAAATGCAACTCAAAACCACAATGAGATACCATCTCATACCAGTTAGAATAGCAATCATAAGAAAGTCTGGAAACAACAGACGCTGGCAAGGATATGGAGAAATAGGAATGCTTTTACACTGTTGGTGGGAGTATAAATTAGTTTTACCATTGTGGAAGAGAGTGTGGTGATTCCTCAAGGATCTAGAACCAGAAATACCATTTGACCCAGCAATCCCATTACTGGGTATATACCCAAAGGATTATGAATCATTCTACTATAAAGACACATGCACACACATGTTTATTGCAGCACTATTTACAATAGCAAAGACTTGGAACCAACCCAAATGCCCATTAATGATAGACTGGATAAAGAAAATGTGGCATATATACACCATGGACTACTATGCAGCCATAAAAAAGAATGAGCTCATGTCCTTTGCAGGGACATGGATGAAGCTGGAAACCATCATCCTCAGCAAACTAACACAGGAACAGAAAACCAAACATAACATGTTCTCACTCATAAGTGGGAGCTGAACAATGAGAACAGATGGACACAGGGAAGGGAACATCACACACTGGGGCCTGTAGGGGGGTTGGGAGAAAGGGGAAGAAGAGCATTAGGACAAATACCTAATGCATGTGGGGCTTAAAACCTAGATGACAGGTTGATAGGTACAGCAAATCACCATGGCACATGTATACCTATGTAACAAACCTACACACTTAGTACATGTACCCCAGAACTTAAAGTAAAATAATTTTTTTTTAAAGTTGCCTAAGTAGAAAATATTCAAGGAGCTTAAAATTTCAAAATGTGGAAGATCCTATGCATTTGAGGAGTGCAAATGGTTTTTTCTTATCTTCATTGCTTCATCTGCTAATGTCAAATAAGGAAGCAAAATGGTGGAGACAGAAATTGAATTGAATGATCTTGGTTTAAGTTCCAGCTCTACCACTTAATTAGTTGTAAAGCCTTGCAAGTTTTTTTTTTTTTAATCTCTCTGTGCCTCAGTTTCTTCATCTGCAAAATGGAGAAAATAATAGTATTGACTTTGAGGAATTATTGTGAAGATTAGATGAATTAATACTTGTAAAGCACTTAGAACAGTGCTTGGCACATGGTAGGCACTCAAGAAATGTTGAATATTATTACTGTTTTTTATTTTTTCAGAGACAAGTTCTCACTCTGTTGCCCAGGTTGGATTGCAGTGGTGTGATGATCACTCACTGCAGCCTCAAACTCCTGGGCTCAAGTGATCCTCCTGCCTCATCCTCCCAAAGTGCTGGGATTACAGATGTGAGCCACCGTGCCCAGCCAGTATTACTAACACACTATTGCCTGTTGTTTAGGAAGGCATGAAGAAGCATTTTTGGCTGATGTTGGTGTTGATATTAGCAAAAATATATCCCAATAATTCATGGAATTCAGAGATGTATTGGGAGATAAACTCTATTATTTTTTTGAAAGCAAACACTTTCTATGGTATTGTGTCAGTTAGGATTGAATTTGGCAACAAGTAATAGAAAATGCAACTTTTATGCCTTGTAGAGTTCTCTATCTCTGGAGGCAGGAAGGTCCTGGCATTAATTTTGCAGTTCAACTATAGCAAGGCAAGAGTCTCTTAATTCCCGAGGCCTTTATTCATGGCTGAAAGATGGCAGCTGCAGCTCCAGACACTGGGCAGGAAAAAAGGGGAAAGAGTGGTACAAGCCATATTTGCCCATTTTATCCGGAAAGCAAAATATTTCCTGGAAATCCTTAAAAAAATGTGTTTCTCTCTCATAGGCCAGAATTAGGTTACATGGCCACCACTGGTGGCAAGAGAGACTGGGAAAGCCAACGAGTTCTGTTTCCAGTGCCTAAGTTTGAAAGCAACAAGGGACAAGGGAATTATTGTTGGGTCAGCTAATCAGTGGTACTGGTTTCAGGTAGTATTTGAACTTTTTCTGAAAGTGAACATTTGATCTAGCAAACTGTGGGTTCTATTGTGATTTCTGGCGGGAGCATTCACTCTAACACTCTCATTCTAATAATGCCTGATCCACTAGGCAGTAAATAGTTGTTGACTCAATAAGAACCTGAGAAATGGAAACATAAAGTGGTTGTTTCTTCTGGGTTGCTGTAGTAGTAATCTATGTCTACCTATAAGTTACTCTACAATTTAGTGGCTTAAAAAATAAATATTTATTATGTTAGAGTTTCTGTCAGGAATTTGGGAACTGCTTAGATGGTGGTTCTGGCTTAGAGTTTCCCGTGAGGCTGTGATCACAATGTCAGCCAAAACTGCGGTCATCAGAAGGCGGCTTGCCTAGTTCTGGAAGGTCTCCATCCAAGCTCACTGAAGTGACTGTTGGTCATTAACCTCTGTTGCTCACCAGGTGGGCCTCTCCATATGGCCGCTTGAGTGATATGACAACTAGCTTCCCTGGGAATGCGTGATCCAGGAGGGAGCAAGAGATAGATGCCACAATGCCCTTTATGATCTAGCCTCAGAAGTCATGCAGTATCATTTTTGCCATGTTCTATTGGTCACGCAGGCCTACTCTGATATGATGTGAGGGGGACTACATAAGGGCATGAATACTGTAAAGAAGAGATAACTGGATGCCATCTTGGAGGCTGGCTACCATAGTCAGAGAGCCAGTTGGCAGTGAAATGAGAACGAAAAGTCCAGCTTTTCTGATGATCAACCTGTGACCCATATCACATTCTTATCTTCATTTTTATATTCTTGTTTTCTTGCATCGCTATCAAGAAATATTTTTTTAAAGTTAGAACTAATAATTAGTAAAGGGCATTTTTTATTAAGAACAGTTATCACTTAAATTAGACTATAGCTTCTCCTGTGCTTTGTACAGACACACACACACACACACACACATCCCCATTCACAAATACACAAACATACATACACAGATGTTTTACTATAGCTCAATTTTTGCGAGTATACTTTAGAGAGGACAAAAATTACAGAACTTTTATATCATGTAGCTGAACCCCATAACTGAAACTAAAACAAAATGTTTATTTTCAGTTTTTAATTTTTATGTGTACATAGTAGGTTAGTAGGTATATATATTGATGGGGTACATAAAATATTTTGATACAGGCATGCAATGTGAAATAAGCACCTATGGAGAATGCGATATCCATCCGCTCAAGCATTTATCCTTTCAGTTGCAAACAATACAGTTACACTCTTTTTTTTTTTTTTTTTTTAGTAACAGGCTTAATTCACTTTATTTTTCTTGTATAAAAACCCTATGTTGAGATCGAGACCACGGTGAAACCCCGTTTCTACTAAAAATACAAAAAATTAGCCAGGCGCGGTGGCGGGCGCCTGTAGTCCCAGCTACTCAGGAGGCTGAGGCAGGAGAATGGCGTGAACCCGGGAGGCGGAGCTTGCAGTGAGCCGAGATCGCGCCACTGCACTCCAGCCTGGGCGACAGAGCGAGACTCCGTCTCAAAAAAAAAAAAAAAAAAAACCTATGTTGTAGCCACAGCTGGAGCCTGGGTCCGCTGCACAGAGACCCTGGTGTGGGTCTTGACGAGGTGGTCAGTGAATTCCTGATAGGGAGACTTGGTAAACACAGTCTCCTTCCAGAGGTCAGGGGTCAGGTAGCTGTAGGTCTTAGAGATGGCATCGAAGGTGGCCTTGGCGAAGTTGCCCAGGGTGGCAGTGCAGCCCCGGGCTGAGGTGTAGCGGTCATCAATACCAGCCATCATGAGCAGCTTCTTGGGCACAGGCGCTGAGACGATGCCAGTGCCCCTGGGTGCAGGGATGAGGCGCACGAGCACAGAGTCGCAGCGGCCTGTCACCTTGCAAGGGACAGTGTGGGGCTTGCCGATCTTGTTCCCCCAGTAGCCTCTGCGCACCGGGACAATGGAGAGTTTGGCCAGGATGACGACCCCACGGATGGCGGTGGCCACCTCCTTGGAGCACTTAACACCCAGGCCGACGTGGCCATTGTAGTCCCCGATAGCAACAAACGCCTCAAACCTGGTGCGCTGGCCAGCCCGGGTCTGCTTCTGCACCGGCATAATCTTCAAAACCTCGTCTTTGAGAGAAGCCCCCAAGAAAAAGTCAATGATCTCAGATTCCTTAATGGGCAAAGAGAAGAGGTAGATCTCCTCCAGGGACTTGATCTTCATGTCCTTGACCAAGCGGCCCAGCTTGGTGACGGGCATCCACTCCTTATCCTCGGCCTTGCCTCCGCGAGCTCCGCGGCCTCGGCCCCGGCCCCGTCCACGCTGCGACCCCAGCCCCGGATGCCACTGCCGAAACCTCCGCGGAAGCCACCGCGGTTCCCCATCCCAGGGCCACCAGGGCCTCCAGGCCCCCCGCTGCACCGGCGTCATCCGCCATTTGGTGTTCTCTCGGAAAAGAAGCACAGTTACACTCTTTAAGGTCCATAACTGAAAAATTAAGATAGCTATGTCATCAATAGGGTATACATCTGACACAAGAATTATGCGGTTGGTTTTCTCTTTTATCAGTGAAATAGAAAACAATCAAGAAAAGAAAAGAAACCATCTGCAAGACAGAAGGGAATGAAGTAAAAGGTAATTGAAAGATTTTTAAATGAAAAGAGCAGCTTTTATTTTTTATTGTGGAAAAAACCAAGTTCCCAAGCTATTCTTTTTTGCCTGTGTTTGTATAACAACACAGATTGGTAGAAAATTGCTTGCTCCAGTTGAGTCCTGTAGGGAAAGGAGCCCACACTGAATTTCAGTTTATTACAGTGATATTATTTTCCAAGCATATCTTAAATTCCAAACATATAAATTTGTTTTCAGAGTGACCAATCCTCAATAATTTGAAGAAATAGGCAGTTGTCAATTTCATCCACTCTAGTTTTAGAGCTAAAATAATAACAGGCATGTGCTTTATTTTAAGTGTCCTTTTGTTCCTGTTTCTTCAAAGTCCATCAAAATCACTTTCTGAGTGTACATCAACAATTTGACACCTTTTGAGATAATGAAGGGTGAAAAAAGAAATGATTTATATTTTGTCTGGCCTCTTCCTTATGGAAATATGTATTTCAATTATCTTCAGTTCAAATTGAAATGGATTCCTTTGTGGCCCATATATTTACATTTTTAAAACAAGCGTTCAAATCTAATTGAATACAACTACTCATTGATTTAATCTGAGTATATGAAATGGACCACACTCCAAGGCTATTTTTTTATTCACTGAAAATATCAGGTTTTTTTTTGTTTTTGTTTTTTTTTTGAGACAGAGTCTTGCTGCATTGCCTAGGCTGGAGTGCAGTGGCATGATTATAGCTCACCATAACCTTGAACTCCTAGGGTCAAGCGATCCTCCTGCCTTGGCTTCCCAAAGTGCTGAGATTATAGGCATGAGCCAGAAATACCAGTTTTTGAGAAAGGAAAGAAACTAACATTAATAGAGCAGCAAATATGCAGTTAAGGGCTGTGTCAGGCAATGTTTATATTTTTTCAGTTTGAAATATCTTGGTATAGTGAGCCAGTTATTGTCTAATTCATACTGGAAGAACCGAGGCTCAGAAAAGTTCGATTTTTCACTCATTGAGTGACTGTTCCTTAAGCTCTTGCTCTAAGTGATATGTACTATACTGGGTGGTGGAAGTATAGTGGTAAACAGAACAAGACCACACAGCTAGTAAGTGGAAAAGCTATAAGTAGGACCCAGATGGTTCCAAAGTCTAGTATCCCTTCATTTCATTATATTTGTACACAAATAGCTGTGACACAAGGAAGAATGTATAACTGATTATAAAGGGGTAAATACTAACATTTTTTGAGTGCCATTTATCAGTCATTATTCAAGATACTTGCCTTTAGTGTATACAACACTTAAAAACACCCTATAAGTTAAATTCATATTCCATTAACCAATAAAAAATTGAGGCATAGAAGGGTTCAGATTGTTACTTGTGGTTGCTCAGCTATTCAGGGGTGAAAAATTATTTGAGGCAAAGGAAGACAGTTTATTTGTAGCAAGAGTCATCCAATAATTTGCCTCATGTTCAAGTCAACCAGAGTTGGTTTCTGTTGCTTACAGCTAAGGAAACCTAAGTGATTGATACACTCTCCTGGCTGATTCATTATCACTGCGGATCCTGGGTAACTCTGTAAGCTCATCATCTGAAAGTTAAAAGAAGAGGCACTCTTGTTTTCTAGAAGCAGGCTATTCATGTGAGTCCAATTCACATCGTCAGTTTAAATTTTATGCCGTTCAGATAATCACAGAGACAATCCAGAATTCTTGGTGCCAGAAAAAAATTCATCCCTACCCGGATGAACTACTATAGATGGGTTCCCAGAAGAAACCTGTAATTGATACACTGGCTTCTCCAGGTCATTTGACTATGAACCAAAGCCCTTCTGAAACATGTTTAAATTCTGATTTCTTAACTCAGAAGGTACACAGGGCTGGTTTTCAACCTTGAGGTCCCAAGTCATTTCCAAGGTCACAGTGGAGTTTAATGGTAGGGAGCAGGGTTGGCTTCACGGGTGTGCAGCCTGTGCTGTTGCATAAGGCCTTGTGCTTAGAAAGGCCTCAAGTTGGGTTTAGTGCTCTGTTCTCATTGTCTTAAAATTCTTACTGTTTGAACAAGGGCCCCCTCATTTTCATTTGTACTAGGCCCTGCAAATTATGTAGTTGGTCCTGGTGACAAATCAGTGACAAACTTATTCCAACTGGGTTCCAATTTATCTTATGAACTGAGGTTGGAAGAAAATTAATTGGGTAGCAGAATTTAGATTTCTTCTTAATGTGGTTCAACATTACTTAGTTATAGTTGGGTTGTAGGAACTCTAACGGATGCTATTCTGAGCCTTTTCTACTATTTCACAATGTTTGAAAAGAGAACTTATTCTAAAACCATAGGCACATCATAAAAAGACATCTGTTCACTAGTAATTTGAGATTCAAGGGAAAATTTTATTCTGATGTTATTGCTACTGAGGCCAAATACGATTAACATTAAGTATAAAATACAGAAATATGTAAATATAAAATAGAAATATTTAAATATATTGAATAATATCAAATATATAAACATAAAATATTTCAGTAGACTACATATATAAATATAAAAAATAAATGTAAAATAATCATAACAGCTCCAAGGACCTGAAATGAAAGTTTCTCATCAACAACAAAGGAAATGGAAATCTCTGAAGGACTGATTTTAACACCAAGGAATACTATGCAGCTGGCAAGAGTGGAGCGTGTTACACAGAGTACCACCAGAGACCATCTTGACATCTGATGGGAGGAGGAAGGCCTCATGCCAGAGGAAACATCAGCAAAGCATAACTTCCTATAGGCATTTGTAGCTCTGCTGACATATTGATTTTACATTTCTGACAGCAGGAGCCATTGGATCTTTATAGGTCAATTTCCAATGTTAATGCCTCTGAAATCCTTCATCTTGCACTAATGACAATTTCTAGATGGATACTAAAGCAATTTTCTGGATTAATCAGGACCCCGGGTCTTGATGGACATATTTATTTACTTTCACTAATAATATAGCCAACAAGATGTTGTTGTGTTTGATTATCAGCGCCTAGGCAATGCCAGGTTTTGCCAGAGTAACTCTTTCCTCAAAAAGAGAAAAAGAGAATTTGAATTTAAAAGGGGGTTACTCTACAGTGGAGGGTGAGCGGTGGTGGTGGTGGGGAGAAACCAATGGATTCATAGGATTAAAAATAAAATTAGAGCGTTACATGCTTTAATATTTAAAAGAAAGGATATGATTATTGTCAATTACCTGTGCACCCTTGTTCTGAGCCAGGCTCTGTATGCTGAATAATGGAAGGAAACACATCCCCCAAAACCCCTGGTTTAGGGCTGCTGAGTGGGAGTGAGAGATGTGTAAAGGAAGTGTGAGTAGAGGATGATTTTATTTGAAGTGCTAAAGTGGATCCCTAAGAAAAGGACAAAGAGATTCCTGCATGGGGGAAAGGCCCTCCAGACTGGCTAGGGAGTTGATGTGTAGGGGGAGGAGGGTATAGGACACAAAATGGGAGCAGTTTTCTCTCCTTACCAGAAAAGGTAAAACAGCGACCGAAGGGGTTGATGTACAGTGCATGGGTTGTGGGAAAGTTCACTGAACTGGGTCAGCAGAGAGGTTTTTGAGGCTGGTGGGCAGACTTGAGGGGATTCCCCTGAGTTATGGGTTTTCTGGCAATTGTGATCCAAGTAGGAAGAATAAGGGCTCAGACAAAAAAGGATTTTGCTCTAGAAACCAAGTGGCAGAGGCTGGGGAGAGCTGAGCAGAAATCACTTAGCTTTGGATATTCAGGGGAAAGGTAAATCACATGGGGGACCTGTCATCTTGAGTTCTAGGCAACAAGGAACAAATCTCAAAGGTTTAAATCTCTGAGCAATGGGAGATTGTGGTTGGGACTTATCTGCTTGTGTCTAGGTTGCATCATGAATGGTGTTTAAAAATCAATTTATTTGTATATATGTTTTAACTTTTAAATAGTTTGATTCACAAGAAGTTGCAAAAATAATACTGAGAGTTCCCATGTGCCATTCATCCCGTTTCCCCTTGTAACATCTCTTACAAAAAATTCTCCCCATGATAACATCTTACACAACCATAGTGCTTTATTAAAGCTAAGAAACTAACATTGGTACAACTCTATTAATTCAACTACGGAACTTACTTGGTTTCATTAGTTTTTACATTCCCTCACTCTCTTGTATAATTCTGTGAATTTCTATAACATTTATAGATATGTGTAACAGAACTGTTCCATCACCACAAGAACTCCCTCATGTTACCTCATTATAGTCACACCCTCCCTCAACCCTATGCCCTGTCAGTCATTAATGTAGTCTCCATCACTATAAATTTGTTTACTTCAAGAATGTTATAGAAATGGAATCACTGGTAAAAGGAATTTGAGGAGATAAATTAAAAAAAGAGAAATGGAATAACATAATATATAATCTTAAAATTGAGATACAATCCAAATACCATAAACTGTACTTGTTTAGAGTGTACAATGCAGTCTTTTTTTAGTGTGGCCACAACATTGTGCAACCATCACTACTATCTAATTCCAAAAAATCCTCATCACTCCAAAAATAAACCTTGTACTCCTTAGCGATCACTTCCCATTGCTCCCTTCCCCTAGTCCCTGATAACCATTAATATACTTTCTGTCTCTTTGGATTTGACTATTCTGGGAATTTCATAAATGCATTCACATGTGGTCTTTTGTGACTGACTTCCTTCACTTAGTATACTGTTTTTTAACAGTGGTAGGATGAATGAGTACTTCATGCCTTCCTGTAGCCAAATAATATTCCACTGTGAGGATGTACCACATTTTGTTTATCCTTCATTGATTGATGGATACTTGGGTTGTTTCCAGTTTTGTGCTGCTATGAAATTTGTGTACAAGTTTTTGTGTAGGCATCTTTTCAATTCTCCTGGGCACATAACAAGGAGCAGTATTGCTTATTTAACATGTTGAGAAAGTGCCAGACTGTTTTCCAAAGTGGCTGCACCTTTTTATAATCCTAGCAGCAATATATGAAGGTTCCAATTTCTCTGCATCCTCACAACCCTTGTTATTATCTTTCTTTTTTATTATAGCTATCCTTGTCGATATAAAGTAATATCTAATTGTGGTTTTGATTTGCATTTTTCTGATGACTAATGATAGCGAACATTGTTTCATGTGCCTATTGGTGATTTATATATCTTATTTTGAGAAATGTCTGTTCAGATCCTTTGTCCATTTTAAAATTGGGTTATTTTTCTTTTTATTGTTGAGTCACAAGAGTTTTAAGAAATATATTCTGGGCCGGGCGCGGTGGCTCAAGCCTGTAATCCCAGCACTTTGGGAGGCCGAGATGGGCGGATCACAAGGTCAGGAGATCGAGACCATCCTGGCTAACATGGTGAAACCCCGTCTCTACTAAAAATACAAAAAACTAGCCGGGCGAGGTGGCGGGCGCCTGTGGTCCCAGCTACTCGGGAGGCTGAGGCAGGAGAATGGCGTAAACCCGGGAAGCGGAGCTTGCAGTGAGCTGAGATCCAGCCACTGCACTCCAGCCTGGGCGACAGAGCGAGACTCCGTCTCAAAAAAAAAAAAAAAAAAAAAAAAAGAAATATATTCTGGTTGTTAGACCCTTATCAGATATATGATTTGTAAATATTTTCTTCCGTTCTGTGGGTTTTAGTTTTCACTTTCTTGATAGTGTCCTTTGAAGCACAAACGTTTTTTATTTTGATGAAGCACAATTTATGTATTATTTTCTTTTGTAACTTATGCTTTTGGTGTCATATCTCAGAAATTATTGCCCAACCTAAGGTCATGAGGATATAGTCCTATATTTTCTTCCAAGTGTTTTATAGTTTTAGCCCTTACATTTATGTCTATGGTCCTTTTGAGTTAATTTTTTGTGTGTGGTGTAAAGTAGGGGTCCAATTTCATTATTTTGCACGTGGATATCCAGTTGCCCTAGCAGCATTTGTAGAAAAGACTATTCTTTCCCCATTTAATTGTCTTGGCACACTTGTCGAAAATCAATTGATCATAAATATACGAAATGTTTAACTATAGTTTTTCTGCCAAATCCAGTTCACTGTGTTTTTTCCTCCTTTCACTGAGTTCTTTTGCTTTCTGTGGCTTGCAAGATTAATACATTCATTATAATTTCTTCTTGTATCTAATAGTCTGCATTGCTCAATTTACAATAGCATTTTATCGATGTTTAATGCTGCCATTTTTTTACTGTTTTGACGCTTGGTTATTCTTTCTTACTTTTGATTGTAGACTGAGATTATGCCATGTATATATTCTGCAGTAAAAGTATATCAAATGTCTTTAGCTCTTTATAACTTTGAAAACATTTTTATAGACAGCGTCTCATTAAATAGTTGGAAAAACTTTGTAAAAGCAGGCAGGATTGGAGTTACTGTTCTCATCTGTCTTGATTAACAGATGTGGAAGCTGAAGCCAAGCGACTTGACCAAGAGTCATTAGCAGAAGCTCAGCTGGAGCTCAGGCCTTGACTTTTTGTGCTATACCCTGCTTCTTGTCTTTGAATTCAGTAGCAACTGGCAAATAGTCACAGCTTGACAGGAATGATTGAGCTATTTGTTTCTTCACTGTCATTCATGTTTGCCTTTTACTTTTTATTTCCAAGGCTACTATCCTAGAACAGACCTTCATCATTTCCTATCTGAAAATTCCTGCATTAGCAATGACTACTCAACTTCCCCAATGTCCTCGTTTTATCATCCATCGATCCTTATACTGCTGCCAAAATAGCTTTTCTAAAACACTGCTTCTGTTATGCTATTCTTTTGCTTAAACAACCTTAAAAGCCACCTATTATTTCAAGAAATAAGTAAAAAAACTTTCCATTTTGGGGCAGGTGATCTAGGAAAGTATGCATTTGATCTTAAAGAGCAAGTTAGATCAAGCAATCTCTAAAAGAATGCGCTCACCTTGACTGATACTCCGTTGAAACTTTGTGCTACATTCAACTCAGTGTTTTATTTTCTTAATTTGGGTTCCCTCACAAGGTAACCTGGAGACAAGGATTTGAGTGCAAGTAGTTTATGTGAGAGGTGGTTCTAGGAAACACCAGTAGCAGAGTGGGGAAATTAGATAGAAAAGGAAAGGAAGTCATTGCAGGGTGTGTTTTCAAGACATTGACACTACCAGAGGTCAGGAAGGGTAGGTGGGAGGAGGGATAAAAAGAGGTTGATTAATGGGTGCAAATATACAGTTTGATAGAAGAAATAAGACCTAGTGTTTAATAGGTCAGTAGGGTGACAATAGTTTACAGTAATCTTTTGTATATTTCAAGATAGCTAAAAGAGAATAATTTGAATGTTTCTAACATAAAGAATAGTTAAATATTTAAGGTGATGATTATGCCAATTACACTGATTTGATCTTTACAAATTATATAAATGTATTAAATTATCACATGTACTCCCAAATATGTGCATCTGTTATATATCAATAAAAAAGACATAAAAACTAAGGGCAACTCAAGCTTAATCTGACTCTGGGGAATTTTGCTTGACAGTGTAGGTCATGCAACTCAGAGTCCTCCCATCTAAGGGGTGAGTGGAATGGAGTTTTTAGCCACTAACTTATGTCAGTCATTGGTTGAAGACTACTCCTGTACCTCTAACCTGTTCTATACTTTCAGCTTGGGTGTGGGCAGAGCAGGCTTTAGTAGGAGCAGGCTTTAATAGCCAAAGAAAGCCCTCTGGCAAAACATCACAGGTACTCACAGAACTTGAACTGATGTGCTTTGAAAAAGTAAGAGCCAAGAAGCTACGGGTGGGGAACCAACAGCAGTCATTACACTTAAGTTACTTTATCTCACATGCGTTGGGCAGTAGCTATAGGGAAGACCCTGGGAATTGAAAGATGTTTGAGACTATGTCTGTGTCCTTGGGGAGCTGATGCCCTGGATAGGAGGATTGGCATGTAAGCAGGGGATTGCAGTAGAGTATGGCCATGCCTGAAGCTGGTGTATGGACTGTCGGGGAACAAAGGGAAGGAGAACTAACTTTGCTTGGGGACAGTTTTACAAAGGAAGAGACATGGAAACTGTTTCTTTTTTAAAAAATTTAATTTAGGCAGGGCGCAGTGGCTCACACTTGCAATCCCAGCACTTTGGGAGGCTGAGGCGGCTGAATCACCTGAAGTCAGGAGTTTGAGACCAGCCTGGCCAGCATGGCAAAACCCCGTATTTAGTAAAAGTTAAAAAAAAAAAAAAAAATTAGCCGGGGGTGGTGGCAGATGCCTGTGATCCCAAATACTTGGGAGACCGAGGCAGGAGAATCACTTGAACCTGGCGGGCAGAGGTTGCAGTGAGCCAATATTACACCACTTCACTGCAGCCTGCACAACAGAGCAAAACTCTGTCTTAAAAAAAAAAAATTAATTTAATTTAAAGTTTCAAGATACATCGGGCAGGACATGCAGGTTTGTTACATAGGTAAACGTGTGCCATGGTGGTTTGCTGCACCTATCAACCCATCACCTAGGTATTAAGCCCCACATGTAGTAGTTATTGATCCTGATGCTCTCCCTCCCCCGGACCCCCTGACAGGCCCCAGTGTGTGTTGTTCCCCTCCCTGTGTCCATGCGTTCTCATTGTTCAGCTCCCACTTACAAGTGAGAGCATGAGGTGTTTGATTTTCTGTTCCTGTGTTAGTTTGCTGAAGGTAATGGCTTGCAGCTCCATCCATGTCCTTGCAAAGGACATGATCTTGGGAAACTGTTTCTTAACGAGATCAGGTTAAGTAAGATTTTGCTAGGCTGTTAGGTGGGAGGTGGGGGAGGTAAGGGAAGCAGGAAGATCATTCTAGATGGAGGGAATAATATATGACAAAGTTAGATGGAGGCAAATGGCCTGTTCTAGAAATAATGGATATTCTTAAGTAATTAGAGCTTAAGGAACATGGCAGGAATATGGGTATGAGGGAAATTAATGTTGAGACATATGTTGGAAGCAGGTCATAAAAGCCTTCTTTGCCATGCCCTTGGTATTAAACAATGCACCTGGGAAGCACATTGTTTTTTGCAAATAGGTTTCCAAGAAAAAAATTAAGGAATTACAATTTGAGTTAACAGGCAAGAATGATTTCCTTTTATGTAAGAGCAATGATTAAACATTAAATTTAACAAGATTTACTTAGATTATATGCTTAGGCTTATAGGAAAACCCACATGTTTTCTGTCAAAGAACTTTATTGTTTAGAAAAGAATTTTATTTGATAGCTTGCTTTGCCTAAGCAAATACCAGTTCTTTTCTGTCTTAGTTACCATGACAATGTGGCATCCCTGTCTTTAAAATAATATACCTCAAACTCCAGCCAGGATAATTTTCATGTATGAATGTTAGCATTGATTTTTAAATTTCTTTATTTTATTTATTAGTTTACTGTGCCAAGGTTAGCAAATATCTTTCTGAGATCCAGGCAAATTACCTTGGGTGGCTCTGCCAGCATCTATTATCCTTTTCTCCCAATTCAAAGAGCAATCTGATTTTTTTTTTTAAATAGATTTATCCCTGTCTGTCGACAGCCACTTCATTTGCTACTCTTCAGCTTGTGTTCATCTCATTGTTTAGTAAAAGTAAACAGAAGTGCTCTGTGGTTTACAGAAAAACCGCCACAAAGAAGCCTCTTTATTCATGAGGTTTTACCCATTTTAAGGTGTTAGCCAGCACAGATACACAATCAGCAGCTCAGAGACTTCGCTACCTAAGGAAGAACTTCTTTGTTTTTCCAAACACTCACTCATTTTAGAATTAATTCTGGGTTCCATTTAGACTAATCTTCATATAACATGCAGTTGTCTGGATTATTCTGATCTATGTTAGTAATGAGATGATTACATTTTTTAGTCAAAAGATTATATTTTTGAACAATATCTCCTTTCCTGCAGTTGCAGTACATCTTAGTCAATTGTGCTTATTTTGAGGGATATATTATGGCCTTGGGAAAGGGTGGGCAAAGAGCGAGGAGGTAAATTGCATTTCTTGGTTCCATACTTAAGTAAACCAGCTACTTTGTTCTCTCCCTTTCCCTCAAGGGTGTCTTAGTTATAAATAAATGTGCTTCATTTTCAGTAAAAGAGGGACTGTAAGATGGTCTTGGGTTTACCAGTGACAAAGCACATGATAAATGAAGAACACAAAGCCAGAGAAAAATACATGTAGGCCATTTTGGACTTGATTGGTATGAATTGACAAGCCCTTCCTCTAGAAATTGGTTTTGAAACATCACTGAAATATGAAAAGCAAGAGGGAGAAAGTTACTTAGCCAAACCCAGAAGGGACTTTGCTAAATTTGAAATGATTACATGTAATCAAATGTTAACTACAATTTCTGAAATCTCTTTTAAGGGACAGTAACCCTGAAGGTGTTTATTTTTAAGACTTGTGTATTAAGATCTTTCTGCAAATGTATGAGGTCTTCTCTATCTTTATGGATAAAGATATTCCTCTTTATCTAGTCCAGTCAGCAATGCATTTGGGAAAACATGCCATTATGACAGGTCAACACTATTGATGGGGAAATGATTTTAAAATGAGGGCACATGGTGTGCAGGTGTTGAAGTAGGAACTCCAGACATTGTTCTCAAATGTTTAAGTCTGTGCCCATTCACTGCTGTACTCCATGAAAGGACTGTGAAAGGCAACTGGTTGTCCCCTGAATGAATTCTCCCCTTGTCCCAGGGCACTAGAATCTACATTCCTAGCTCCCCGTTGGGATTAGGTGTGTCTTTGTGACCAAGTTCTCTTCAATGCTATTTGATAATGTGCAGTTTCCAACTCCTTTACTCTTCCCTTTTCCTGCTAGCCAGGATACTTCGCTTTGACCATGGAGATAAGAACTATGCCCTTGACTGGATAAAGAATACTATAAAAGAATGAAATCATGTCCTTTGTGGCAACATGGAATGCAGCTGGAGGGCATTATCCTAAGTGAATTAACACATGAGCAGAAAACCAAATACTGCAGGTTCTCATTTATAAGTGGGAGCTAAACATTGGGTACATGTGGACACAAAGATGGCAACAATAGATACTGGGAACTCCAAAAGGGAGGAGAGAAGGAGGGGGCAAGGGCTAAAAAAAAGCTACCTATTATTGAGTACTATGCTCACTGCCTGGGTCATGAGATTAATTGTACCACAAACCTCAGCGTCATGTAATATACCCATGTAACAAACCTGCACACTTACCCCCCTGAATCTAAAACAAAAATTGAAATTTAAAAAAAAGAACTATGCCCTGGAGGTCTTGGAGCCACAAATGGAGGGACATGGGCCCCTTGAATCACCTCGTAAAGTGCCAAATAATTCCAAGGACCAGGTCCTTCTTCCCAGAAGTGTGGCCCATTTGTGTCCTGGGATAATTTAAAAAAAAGGACAAGGACCAATTATTGACCAATACATGAGAGGGTCAGAGCTAGTGGGTTGCGTAAGACCCACATAATAATTTAATCTTATCTCCAGTGTGTGAGTCCTTTTATAGAGATTTACAGAGTCCTCAAGAATCTGCCATAGCAGCCTAGCATTAGCAAACCTCTTCCACAGTGCATAATAGTGGGGCTGGAGGAACATTGTAGGGTTATGTGATAATCAGTCTGTTGCTGCAAACAACGATTCAACTCATCTCCCATTTTCTCTTTGTGAGTTTTTGACATCTCATGATCTTCAGCATATCAAAAATCTGGGCTATTCTAGATAGGTTGAGCCTTGCGGTCATCCACCAAGTCCATAATAAATAAGTAGGCAAATACTCAGGTGTACATAAATACTAAATTTCAACTAGTTGAGAAGGGAAGAAAGTTGATGAAAGTAATCATTGGGTGACTATTTAATAGAAGAGAAAATATGTGCTTGGGACACGATGGCATAGCATGAACATGCTTCCTGATTCTGGAACATAATGTGTTTTCTAGAAGTCCAGGATACTCCCCTAATCCCACTGACATCATCATACCCCAAACCTTTAGTTTTTTTTCATTTTCTTGAAATTACAAAGATGGGTAGAATGAAAGATGAAATCACAACTCACATTTCTGAGAGAAATATTTTTAAATTTAAAAAATGGACTATTTACTGAAATTGAATCTATAAGTCATTTTAGGAATAATTGGCGTATTTATAATGTTTTGTCATGACAGCTGGAAATATGGCAGGATTCTATATACGTAAGTCTTTATGTGTCTTGGTAAAATTTTATAGTTTCTGTCATAGGGGTTCTACATATTTAACAAGTGGGTATTTTATATCTTTGTTGCTTTCGTGAATGTGATCTGTTTTTCAAATATTTATTCTTTTTGGCTACTGTTGGGAAGGAAAACTGTTAATTTCTTGCATTTCTTGGTTCTGTACTTAAGTGTGCAATCACTTTACTGAACTTTCTTATCACTTTAAATAATTTTTAAGTGGATTTTATTTTGTTTTACATCTGTATAATATTACCTGCAAATAATAATTTTATGTTTGTTTCTGATTCATATCTTATTGAATTGACAGAATGAAAATAATGCTAAATATTGATGATTATTGTGAGAATGCTTGTTTTATATCTTATTTTATTTTTTTATTTTTATTTTTTTTGAGACGGAGTCTCGCTCTGTAGCCCAGGCTGGAGTGCAGTGGCCGGATCTCAGCTCACTGCAAGCTCCGCCTCCCGGGTTCACGCCATTCTCCGGCCTCAGCCTCCCGAGTAGCTGGGACTACAGGCACCCGCCACCTCGCCTGGCTAGTTTTTTGTATTTCTTAGTAGAGACGGGGTTTCACCGTGTTAGCCAGGATGGTCTCGATCTCCTGACCTCGTGATCCACCCGTCTCGGCCTCCCAAAGTGCTGGGATTACAGGCTTGAGCCACCGCGCCCGGCCTTATATCTTATTTTAATGGAGTGCTTCTATGGCTCTATTGTTAAATATATCTTGGCTGTTGCTTGATATAGGCTTTTTAAAATTGTGGTAAAAAAATAATATAAATTCACCCTCAACAATTTTTTAGTGTACTGCATAGTATTGTTAACTATATGCGCATTTTTTATACAGCAGATATATAGAACACTTTCATCTTGCATGGCTGAAACTCTATACACCGTGAACAACTTCCCTTTTCCCTAGCTCCTGGCAACCACTATTCTATTTTCTGTTTCTATGAGTTTGATTACTTTAGTTACTGAATAAGTGAAATCATGCAGTATTTATCATTTTGTGATTGGCATATTTCACTTAGCATAATATCCTCCAGGTTCATCCGTGTAGTAGTATATGACAGGATTTCCTTCTTTTTTAAGGCTGAATATGTATATATGTATGTATATACCACATGCTCTTTATCTATTCATATAGCAATGGACATTTAGGTTGCTTCCACTTCTTGGCTATTGTGAATAATGCTGCAATGAACATGGGTGTACAAATAGCTCTTCCAGATCCTGTTTTCAATCCTTTTGGATTTATAGTCAGAAGTGGGATTGCTGAATCATATGGTAGTTTCATTTTTAATTTTTTGTTTTCCATAGCAGCTGCATCATTTTACAATTTCACCAACAGTACACAAGGGTTCCAATTTCTCCACATTCTTACCAACACTTATTATTTGCTGGTTTTTTTTGTTTTGTTTTGTTTTTGAGATGGAGTCTCGCTTTTGTTGCCCAGGCTGGAGTGCAATGGCATGATCTTGGCTCACCACAACCTCCACCTCCCGCGTTCAAGCGATTCTCCTGCCTCAGCCTCCTGAGTAGCTGGGATTGCAGGCGTGTGCCACCATGCCTGGCTAATTTTGTATTTTTAATAGAGACAGGGTTTCTCTATGTTGGTCAGGCTGATCTTGAACTCCCAAGCTTAGATGATCCGCCTGCCTTGGCCTCCCACACTGCTGGGATTATAGGCGTGAGCCACTGCACCTGGCCTATTTTCTGGTTTTTTTTTTTTTGTTTTTTTTTGTTTTGTTTTGTTTTTTTTAAAGAGTGACTATTTTAATGGGTGTGAGGTGATATCTCATGCTGGTTTTGATTTGTATTTTCCTTGATAATTAGTGATGTTGAGCATCTTTTCATATGCTTTTGCCCATTTGTACATCTTCTATAGAGAAATATCTATTCAAGTCCTTTGCCCACTTTTAAATTGGGTTATTTGTTTTTCTGTTATTGAGTTGTAGAAGTAAGTTATATATTCTGAATATTAACCTGTATCCAATATAAGGTTTGCAAACATTTTCTCCCATTTCATAGGTCCCCTTTTCACTCTTGATTGTTTCATTTGAAGGACAGAAGTTTTTATGTTTGACATAGACCAATTTGTCTATTTTTGCTTTTGTTGGCTGTGCTTCGGTGTCATATCCAAGAAATCATTGCCTATTCCAATATCATGAAGCTTTTCCCCTATATTTTCTTCTAGGAGTTTAATAATATTTCAGGTCTTATGTTTAGTTCTTTAACTTACTTTGAATTAATTTTTGTATATGGCATAAGATTAAGGATTCAACTTTTTCTTTTGCATGTGGATATCCAGTTTTCCCAACACTATTTGTTGAAGAGACTATCCGTTTCCCATTGTGTAATCTTGCCATCTTTGTTGAAAACCATTTGATCATATATGTGAAGGTATATTTCTGGGCTCTCTATTCTGTCCCATTGGCCTATTTACCTGTCTTTATGCCAGTATCATACTGTTTTCGTTTTGTTATTGTTTTTTAACTTTCTCATTGAAAGTTTACTTGAAAAATATCAGCCACTAACTGGGTCTACTCTGAACTGACAGGAAGAGAGGCATGTTTGTCCATGGGCAGATGGAAATGTGGGGACAGGAGGCCCTGATAATGGGATGTGGTGATTATAGCTGGGCTATTCAGCAGGATTGATGAGTCACAGAATTAGCAGGGCTGTGGCTTCCATGTTGGTCTTTCCTGCTGGTATGGAGCTTCTTCCAGGCTATGGGGTGGACATGATAGGTGGGGCTTCCTTCCTTCCTCAAACTAGCCCAGCAATTCCCCTGGAAGCCAGGCCCATGCTGTTGCTTCTGTCTGCACTGCACCTCCACAGAGAGGGGCACACAACCTGCACAAGGGATGGGGATAGCAGAGGAATCCCAAGGGTCAAGTGGGCAGATGAGCTTCCCAGCTTTGGGTTCCAACAGGCATAGTTGGAACAGACAGATTGATTACTGTAGCCTTGCAATATATTTTGAAATTAGAAGTTATGAGGTCTCCAACTTTGTTCTTCCTTCTTAAGATTGTTTTAGCTATTAGAGGTTCTTTGATATTTCATTTGGATTTTAGCATTTTAAAAATTTCTACAAAAAATACCATTGGAATTTTGATAGGGATCGTAAGTTGTATTGAGCAGTATGGACATTTTAAATATAGGTGTTCCAATCTATGAACATAGGATATCTTTTCATTTATTTAGGTCTTCTTTAATTTCTTTCAGCAGTGTTTTATAGTTTTCAGTGTACAAGTCTTTTTCCTCCTTGGTTAAGTTTATTCTTAAGTTTTTATTCTTTTTGATGCTATTATAAATGGGATTGTTTTCCTAATTTCCTTTTAAAATTGTTATTAGTGTATAGAAACACAACCAATTTTTTAGTGTTCCTTTTGTATCCTACAGTTTTGCTGAATTTGTCTAACAGGTTTTTTTTTTTTTTTTTCCTGGAATCTTTAGGGTTTTCTACATGCAAAATCATGGCATCTGCAAACAGAGATACTTTTGCCTCTTCATTTTCCATTTGAATTCCTTGTATTTCTTTTACTTGCCTAATTTATCTGGCTAGGATTTTCAATATTACATTGAATCAAAGTGGCAAGACTGAGCATCCTTGCCTTGTTTTTGATCTTAGAGGTTGATACAGACTTTAGAAAATCGTATAAGTGTATGCTTTTCTAATTTTAGTTTTATAATAGTTAAAGAATGGGAGATTTATTTTATAAAATGCCTTTTCAATAACTTTGAGAATATCATACACTTTTTTTCTTTTTTTTGAGAAGGAGTTTTAAGGAGTTTTGCTCTGTCGCCCAGCTGGAGTGCAGTGGCAAGATCGCAGCTTACCGCAGTCTCTGCCTCCTGGGTTCTGCTTCAGCCAACTCAGTAGCTGGGATTACAGGCGTGCACCAGCACACCTGGCTAATTTTTATATTTTTAATAGAGACGGGGTTTCGCCATATTGCCCAAGCTGCTTTTGAACTCCTGAGCTCCAGCGATCCACCCACCTTGGCCTCCCAAAGTGATGGGATTACAGGCATGAGCCACCATGCCCGGCTCCATATGCTTTTTTTAGTTGGTCTTTTAATTGCTTTGATTTACTATATGTTACCAAATATTCTCATATTAAGTCATTCTTCCATTTTTGTAAGAATAATAAAATGGATTTAGTTATGATAAATTATTATTTAAAGGAAATGTTAGTTTCATTAAATTAGCATACATTAGTTAGATTTTCATATCCATATTTTAAAGTGAGATCAGTTTATATTGCATATTTCAAAATAGAAGAGTGGAACTGGAATGTTCTTTTTTTTTTTTTTTTTTTTTTTTTTTTGAGACGGAGTCTGGCTCTGTCGCCCAGGCTGGAGTGCAGTGGCGCGATCTCGGCTCACTGCAAGCTCCGCCTCCCAGGTTCACGCCATTCTCCTGCCTCAGCCTCCCAAGTAGCTGGGACTACAGGCGCCCACAACCGCGCCCGGCTAATTTTTTTGTATTTTTAGTAGAGACGGGGTTTCACCGTGGTCTCGATCTCCTGACCTTGTGATCCGCCCGCCTCGGCCTCCCAAAGTGCTGGGATTACAGGCGTGAGCCACCGCGCCCGGCCGGAATGTTCTTATAGGAAGAAATGATTAGCGCTTGAGGTGATGGATATCCTAGTTACCCTAATTTGATCATCACACATTGTATGCTTGTATCAAAATATCACATAAATATGTAGAACTATTGTGTATCCATAACAATTAAAAATAAAAAATTTTAAAAAGAAAAACATCAATTTTGTTAAAGTTTAGAATTTTGCTGACATGAAACTGCACAGTGTTCTTATATATTTTTTCCCCTTGATTTGATTTTCTACAAGTTTTTCTATGGTATTTGTTTTTCAAGAATTTAGATTTTTGGATTGATCAATTCCTCTGTCTTCCTTAGATCTTTTATAATACATTCATCTTATGTTTATGAAAGTGCCACCTTTAAGGAAATCAGCATTAACTTGCAGAACTCATTTGGGCAACTTACCAAGGAGAATGTTGATGGTGGTGCCCTTTTCTGGCTACTCTGTTACTTTTTACTCTAAGTTACCCCAGATCCTTTAAAATTTAGTAAAAGTAACACTAAAACTATATATAAAGTGTCTAATCTGATCTTGAATCCTGACTTCTCCAGAAAAGTGGATGGTATCGTTCATATTTTACAAATGAGGAAACTGTTTCTGAGAGCATTTAATCACTTTTTTTCAAATCACACAGCTAGTTAAAATGGGGTTTGGGTGGGTAGATTTCCAAACCCAAGTTTGCTTATTCTTGTAATAAGCTTTTTATTTTGGAGTAATTTTAGATTTATAGAGAAATTGCAAAGATAGCACAGGGTCTTCCCATACACCCTTTACCCCATTTCCCCTAAGGTTAACATCTTGCATGACTATGGGACATTTGTCAACACTAACATACTGTTATATGACTATTAATTAGACTCCAGACTTCATTGGGATTTTATTAGCTGAGTTTTTTTTTTTTTTTTTTAAGACATCTTACTGTTTTTCCATCCTACAAGTGGATGGAGAGTTACTGAAATGAATGTATGGAATGTATGGAAGGGAAACAGTGAACTCAGAGTAGAGGAGTGTGAGCAATTGGTGCAAAGCATTTAAATTAATCTGGTTCTATATCATTGCCAGTAACACATATATATATAAATATGTATACACAAATACATATTTATGTATACATATTTATATATATAACATATATTATATGTTAACATATATTATATATATGTTACTGGAAATTATATATATATTATATATATACCAAAAATGATATATATAATATATATATACACCAAAAAATATTTATCAAAAACCTAAAATTTTAGCATACAAAAGGGCTTTGAATTCAGTCAGTCTGAGGCCAGTTGACAATCTGGGGAAAGCTGGTTGTGGAATTAAGACTTATAACTCTAAATCCCTCTTTCCTTGATAACCTGTTGCCTTCTAAGACATGTGCTGCTTAAGATGACTTGGTGCCAGGAATTTCTTGTAGCTGATAGGTCACATCACTTATGTCCACGGAAAAGTGAAAATTCTCTAAAGGCTACAGTAGTAATAGTGTGTGACAATGAATGATGGAGACTCAAAATGGATAGTACACACATGTCTCTAAAAGTCAGTTATTACTTCTGTGTGTTTGAACAAAGAAGATATTCCAGGTAACATCCTACCTTTCTAGAAATTGCTTTGTTAGAAAGGACAATAGCAATATAACTGGAAGAGACTTCTCTTAATTACCTTAATTTTTATTTATGCTCTTTTGATATAATGCAAAATGGCAGGCAAATCTTATTTTGTTTACATGGCAATACTTCCAAGTTTCACGTATTGCATGTGTCAACAGCTAATGCATTGTAATCTGCTGATCAACTGATGACTTATACCTAAGGATACTTAGAGAATCGATAATCAAACTAAAATTACATTGGCTTTAAATTGTAACATTCACTTGAGCACAATTTCAGCACTTAAATATTCTGCCTCCTTTGAAGCATGTCCTCTGGAATATTTCTTACATCTCATGCTTCTATTCTTGTAACCACAATCCTCCTCCAAGCTCTTATTACCTGTTTCTTGGAATTTGCAGAGGGCTTGTTTCCAGAATAACCTCCAGGTTGCAAGAGAATTATATGTGGAGAGGGAACCCCAGGCTTAGGAGTTCAGGGGAGACATCGTTTTGATAGGCTGCAAACAGACACTCAGAGGCTTTGATGCAGCTCTGTACACTCTAGATGACCAAAGAGTCAGCATAGCATTAAGCAGGCATTTGAGCATCTGGATGGAAATAAAGTCATCTTGACCCTCACAATTATTTATTCATGCTACCAGTGTTTTCTCAGTGTCTCGGATTCTAAACTGGATGAATCTCCTTTCTCATTAGCTTACTTTTCCTTCTTCTCCTGTCCTCCATCCTATTCTTCCTTCTTGTCTTTCTACACCTAGTCAGTCACTGTAGCACATGTCGTTGGTGTCCTGCCCATATTCCCTTTGCACTCACCTTCATACAATGAAGGTTGTTCATTGTAAACAACTATGACTCCACTTGGGACTTTTTTTTTTTTTTGCCTCAGGAGCATTCTCCACTCACATACAGGGCAATCAGGAAGTGGCCTGAAAGCAGCTGTCCACTAAGGAGGAACAGGGAGTTGGTGAATAAGCCTCCAATAAGCCTCCTTTTGACAAGGAGGTGAACAGCCTCCTTGCCTCTCATTTGGGATGGCGTTGAGGCACATTCTACATCATTGCTATTTAAACCATGGTACCAGATCAACAGCATTGGTGTCACCTGGAAACTTGTTGGAAATGCAGAATCTCAGGCTCTACCTCAAACCTACTGAATCAGAATCTGTATTTTAATAAGATCCCCAGGGGATTCATATGCACACTGAAGCTTGAAGCTTGAGAAGCTCTGTTCTCCACACTCTCCCAGAGTTCCCCAGTGGGATTGAACTCCAGTGGTCCACCATGAAGACTGGCTCAATTAATACACACTTTACTGACTTCCTCCCCTTCACTCTCTCACTTCCTGTGGTAGGTAGGCTGAATAAGGGCCTCTCAAATATTCTGATCTCTGGAACCTGTGATTATTACATTACAGGTAATATAATAAGCAAAAGGGACTTCACAGATGTGATTAATTTGAGAATATTTACATGGGGAGATTATCCTGGATTTTCTGAGTGGGCTTGATGTAACCACATCGCTGCTTTCTAAGAGGGACTCAGCAGGAGTCAGAGTGAGAAGAGAAGGTAATGTGATGATAGAAGCAGAGACTGAAATGATGTTCTTTGAAAGTGGAGGAAGGGACTACAAGTCAAGGAATGCTGGTGGCCTCTAGAAGCTGGAAGAGGAAAGGAAATGGATTCTCCCCTAGAGGCTTTACAAGGAACCAGTCCTGCTGACACCTTGATTTTAGCCAAATGAAACGGATTTGGACTTTCGACCCTCAGAACTGTAAGAGAATACATTTGTACTGTTTTAAGCCACTAACTTTGTGGTGATTTGTTACAGCAGCAATAGAAAACTATATACTTTCCCGCTCCCCTGTTGGTTTTTGTCTCTTAAAAAAATGACTTGCGTTCAAATTGTCCTCTCAAGGTTTGCTTCTGGGGGTATTCAAATTATGATACTCACCATCTTTGCTCTAGTCTCCATCTCTTTCTTACCACCCCAATCCAAGCCCACATTGTCTTTTCCTGGGCTGCTGCTGGAGTCTCTGCCATTTTACTATTGAGATATTAAACCCACTGCTAACACACAGCCTTATTTACTCATTTAACTGTAAGTTATGCTTTCAATATTTTCTCCACTTGATTTCCTTATTCTTCTATACCTCTAGTATTTTACTTACTATGAGAATGTGAAAGGAGATTTTTGTTCACATAAAATTAAGTTATTCCTGGAAGTTCAAGTTCAAGGTGATTTGGCATTCATTAATTTCATTTGAACAAAACTCTTTTTCTTTATTATTCCAACAATAACTTTGAGGAATTTTAAGGTACTTTAATCATCAAGTACATTTATTACACTTATTTATTAAGGCAGGGAAGTGAACATCTACTGTATTCACTGGGGATCACTTACAGAGACAGAATAAAATATAAGTGGCTTTAAGCATAAAGTATATGGAGTATTAAGTGACAATATCATTAGAAGGCCTGAAGAGACAGGCTGTGAGCTGAACTGCCAGGAGCAATTTTCAAAGCAAACCACAAAATGGGGCCTCCAGTGTCACTGTTGTTTCTGCCGCAGTCTAAAACCTACTTTTTGAGTGGGTCACGACCCCTAAAGTGCTGGCTCAGGAGCTGTATTGACTCTGCTGTGATAGAGAAGCCACCTCTGCTAAGTCAGGAAGCCACAGCCTCAAACGATAGCATTGGAACCTGGCCGCTTTAGGTATAATTTACACCCACAAAATGGATTTCTCACATCTGGCCTCTTTTCCTACATAACTTGGTTTCAAATCCAAGTATTATAAGAGTGCATCTGTTATACAGAATCTAAATCTCTTCCACAGTTCTAGCTGTAAGGGAACTTGGAAAACAGAGCTTGTTGCTTTCAAGTCTCTGTAATCCTAGAAGGCACAGAAGAAGGTTGGAACAGAGTTGAGGAAACCAGTCCACAAAACCCACTACAACCATGTGCTAGCAACAATATTGGAAAATTAAGAAGAAAAGCATCTGCTTAGCCTTTCTTGGAATAGAAAACTGCATTAGCTATAATAGCCCATTCCAGTTACTTAAGACTAAGACTATATTATTACCTTCCTTTTTATGTAGCTCACAGAGAGGGAGCATCGTCATCTTGGACAAGCTCCTCATTCTAAAGTTCACCTTGATAAAAAACCGCCTTGGCCGGGCGTGGTGGCTCAAGCCTGTAACCCCAGCACTTTGGGAGGCCGAGACGGGCGGATCACGAGGTCAGGAGATCGAGACCATCCTGGCTAACACAGTGAAACCCCGTCTCTACTAAAAAATACAAAAAAAAAAAACAACTAGCCGGGCGTGGTGGCGGGTGCCTGTAGTCCCAACTACTCAGGAGGCTGAGGCAGGAGAATGGCGTGAACCCGGGAGGCGGAGCTTGCAGTGAACTGAGATCCGGCCACTGCACTCCAGCCTGGGCGACAGAGCGAGACTCCGTCTTAAAAAAAAAAAAACAAAAAAAAAAACCGCCTAAATCCAAAGGGCATCTGCCTGATGGCTAAGGTCAGCATGACCATAAACTGCAAATAACATCTCCAATCAGAAACATTCCAAACTCCTCCCAGACCAGATACATGGTGACCCCTAGATAAGCCCCCTCCAGCCTGGAAGATGCTAGCCCCAAGATAACCTCCCCTCCTCCCAGAGAGATTCCAACCCTGCCATAAAATTCTCCCCATATATAAACATTCCAAGCTTCTGATAAGCCCCCTTACCCTAAAACCAATATATACTCTTAGTCTATAAGAGAAAGGGCTCCTGGCCAAAATCGATCAGAAGTCCCTCTCAGGTTTTATCTAAAGAAAACCTGCCTTTGACTGCCAAGCTGTGTTTCGTATTTCTTTCGTCTTTCTTTAACTCTTACGGTAGCAACATTGGTTGGCATTTGTTTATGCCAATGTTTTGTAAACTTTCATGAGCTCATTTCTTTTTTCTTTTATGTTGACCTGGGTCACAGACTGCAACTTCCTTCTCTTATCTTTTCTTGCACCAACCACAGTGTTTTGGAGCCCAGGAGTGTAGGATACTGCTTTTTAGCTGATGATCTTAAGACTTCATTCTATAACCAGAGGGGGAAGTTCTTGAATTAATGTAGAAATTATTTTGTTCAGTTAGATCCTAGGGCTATACAATCCTGAATGATGCCTACCTACTATAATTTTTAGTGGGCTGCTACTATGCTGTGATGATTTGAACATCCAGAATCTATGTTCAGGGGAAAGGAGAAGTAAGTGGTATGTTGTGAAAAGACTTTTTGATGGAGATTGTCACTACTTTTCCTTCATTCTCATTTCATAGTGCTTAATTTGATAAGAGTTCTAGTTACATTGGCTACTATGCTAGGGGAAAAGCAGCAACAACTGCTATTCAATTGACATACTTGTTTTGCCTTTGCTGTCCATGGAGAACATTGGAAGACATCTGATAAATTAGCTTTGTGAAGATGGCATTTTAAAGGCAGATAATTGTTGACTTTTATATTTTGAGTCCTGGATATTCAGGCATGGAGTCTCCAAAGATTTTTGGGTTGCAATGAGAAGCAAAAACATAACTTTATGAAGATGATTTATCCATCAAATGGTTTTGAAAATAAATGTGCACTGAAATACGAATTATGAAACTGGATTTTTTGGAACAGTACCAAGAACAAGATGCTTCTTTTCAGAAAGCATTGTCAAAGTTTGTGTTATAGCAGTAATTTAAACAATGATAGGGCATCTTGAAAAACCAGTAGCAACATATGAAGTAAGAACATCTAGAAATGTTGACAGGCGTCAGTTGGAAGGATACCTTGTGGGGTAGCAGGTGTACAGGGTACATGAGCAGTGGATCAGGTGGAATTAGATGGGAGCAGTAATTAGGTGTAGGTAGTAGGATGAGGGGCAGCAAGATAAGAACTCAGAGTTTTCTGTCTTTATTTGTTACCAAAACAGATGAACAGGACACTAGTCATTGATTTATGGTTTGTATTGCATGTTACCTACATCTTTCTAGAAATATTTTGCATTTGTATTAAACAAATGCAACACTTGGTATTCTTAACCCTGCCTAGGACTCTTTATTTTCCCTGGACCTATTTGGCCCCAAATAAATGAATGAATATTTCAATAAAACCAATATTATTTTCTCATCTAAAATGATTATATAAAAGGCCTCTACCATTGATTTAACACTTTATCAGTTATAAATTGTCCACATTAAAATCAGCCTTGATTTCAGTAAAGCTTTTGTTTCTTTCTTTTTTCTTTAGATCAGTGGTTCTTAAAGTGTGGCTCTCAGACCAGCAGCGTCAGCATCACCTGGGAACTTGTTAGAAATGCAGATTCCTGGTTCAGAGCTATTGGATCAGAAACTCTGGTGGTGGGGCCCAGCAACCTGTGTTTAAACAAGTCCCATTGGTGATCCTGATGTACGCCCAAGTGTGAGAACCACTGCTAAGAGGTGTTAGAGGGAGAGTAAGATAGGATCATCTTGACTTGGACTTTAAAAAAATTGTGTTTCTTTTCATTTCCAAGGGTAATCTTTTGTACAGTTAATTCAGAATGGAAGACAATGCTACTGAAACTAAATATTACCAGCCATCCTAGTCAAAGCTGAGAAAATCCCCTTCAGGTGATTAACCATAATGTAGAAATAGAAAGAATTGACCTCTTGCTGGTTGTAGTAAGCCGAGATCACACCACTGCACTCCAACTTAGGTGACAGAGCCAGACTCCATCTCAAAAAACAAAAAACAAAAAAGAAGAAAGAAAGAAAGAAACGACCTCTTGCTTGTTTACACTCAGCTCCATATTATTCAACAACAATTATCTTACTTTTTTGTTTTTAAAAGTTAAAACATTCAGAAAGAATTGCAGATTATATGACAAATGCCTGTGTATACAAGCCATCTAGAATTGATAAATGTTAATGTTTTACACATTTTCTTTTAATGTTATCTTTTCTTTTAACAGATAAAATTGAAATGTCTTATTTTCTCTGCCCCAAGCCTATTCCCCTTTCTCCTTTTCTCTTTCCTTCTCTTCATCCCCAGAAGCCACCTCCACTATGAATCTGGCAATATTCAGTCTGTGTGTTTATAATTTTATCACATATATATGCATTCATGATTGATATTGGTATTGCTTTGGGTCAGTTTTTCCTCCACATTGACACAAATGAAGTTATATGAGGTGCATAATGTTTATAAGCTTGCTTGTTTCAGTCAGTTTTATGTTTTATGTCTTAATAAGATCCACCTGATTGATAAATTAACTCCCATCTTTCCTTCTCCCTTCGTGTGCTTTATAGACTTTGCTTTGCTACCTTGACAATAGGCAAAGAAAAGGCTAAGGGGGCTGGGCTTGAAAACTGATGTTGCTCACTAGCAACTCTAGCCAAACATGATAAAAGATAACCTCTTGAAGCAAAGAAAGGTCTAGTCAGAGTCGAGAAGATGACTAATCAAGAAGAAATAGGTTTGGTACTTGGCATTGATTACCCCATAAGGATATCTGGAGGACATTCAGTGCTGGTTGCTTGTATAGGACACAGAGCAGAGTTGGAACTTTCAGGAGTCCTTTTCATGCATTATTCTTGTCCTGGTAGGAGTCTCAAAACCAAAGGACCACTGCCACTGTCATCAGGGCTCAGTGGACCCTTCGAAAGTCATCTGTGGGAGGCCTGGCTTTGTGCATGCTTCCTCCCAGTTTACAGCTGTTTAAACCTGGACTGGGAAGAATTCAAGAGTGGAAAGTAGTCAATGCTGCAGAAAGCCCAGAGCCAATCCCAATGCTGTCCAATTCCCCTGCCATGCATCACTGAGTGTTAAATAAAAAATGATTTTTTTTCTCTTCAGTCCACGGATGGATAGGTGTTTGTTGGGACTAAATTAGGGTACCTGCCAATGGGAAGGGTTATGCGTTGAATTATGTCCCCTGAAAGATATGTTGAAGTTCTAACTCCCAATACCTTAGAATGTGACCCTATTTGGAAACTGGGTCATTGAAGTTATAATTAATTAAGTTGAGATAAGTTCATACTGGACTAGAATGAGCTCTTAATCCAACATGGCTGGTGTTCTTATGAAAAGAGGAGAAAACACAGAGACAGACACACAGGCGGAGTCCCACAAGACCACAGAGGTGGAGACTGGAATGAGGCATCTATAAGCCAAAGAATGCCAAGGATTGCTGGCAACCACCAGAAGCTAGGAAGACGCAAGGAAGGATTCTCCCCTAGAGCCCTCAGAGGGAGTGTGGCCTTGCTGACAACTTGATTTTGAACTTCTAGTCTCCAGACCTGCAAGAGAATAAGTTTCTGTTGTCTTAAGCTACCCAGTTTATGGCTGAAGTTAATATAGAAGGCCGATGAAGAGTCAGCTTTCCTCAACTCAGCATGTTTAAAAGAGTTCCCAGAGACCCATTCCATGTAAGTAAACTGATTATTCCAGATATCTGGGGGAGTTGGGTAGTCTAGTTAACTAATTTTCTGGTTTGAGTATTAATCAGCTTACTCTGAATATTTAATTTATACTGCTAGTGTTATTGTTACATATTTTAAACTCTTAAGTAATCAACAATTATTATAGTGTAATCAAAAAAATCCACACAATCACCAAATTCCCTGTAGACTCCATAATATTACCATGTTTTAATAAAGACATGAAAATAATTCAAAAAACTTATAGACAAAAGATTTTCATTTCACTGAACCAAATTCCAAGAGTTTATACAACAATGTGATATAATTAACACTAAAACTATATTATCCTTATTTAAATCTTTCTTTGATGATTCACAAAACACTTTTAGATGTTGCAGAGGTTTTAAGCACAACATCAAACTAGTTATGGTTGTTGGATCTTGGGGGCTAATTCAGCGTGTGTGTGTGTGTGTGTGTGTGTGTGTGTGTGTGTGTGTGTCATCAAAGCCAGTTCTGTTACTTGAACTTTCTGGCTGTTCATACTGTAATCTGCTGAGTGGAGGACACATTGTTGTGTGACATGAGAATCCAATGGTAAAGCTTTCTGACAAGATAATCCATGAATATTGGTCTGAGAGGGGACAACAAGGTGACCACAGGCATTGGAGAAAATCCATGTGATGATGCATTCAGCAGCCTTGTGGTTTCTCCCAGGGTCTCTTAACTTTCGGCCACTCCCACATTTGTTTTCGTATCCTCAGAGGAATTCTGAGGCCCCAAGTACAAGCAAAGGAAAGGTATTGTCTCCTTACAACAGCATGCCTAATGTTACACGAATCATGCAAGGTCTAATCTATTCATCATCTGTGAAATTTAATTGACATAGCTAGAAAGATGATCTGAATGGTCTTCTGTGTATGATAAAAACGCTGAACGGCCGGGCACAGTGGCTCACACCTGTAATCCCAGCACTTTGGGAGGCTGAGGTGGGTGGATCACGAGGTCAGGGGTTCGAGACCAGCCTGACCAACATGGTGAAACCCCATCTCTACTAAAAATACAAAAATTAGCTTGGTGTGGTGGCGGGCACCTGTAATCCCAGCTACTCAGGAGGCTGAGGCAGGAGAATTGCTTGAACCCAGGAGGCGGAAGTTGCAGTGAGCCGAGATCGCACCACTGTACTCCAGCCTGGGCAAAAGAGTGAGACTCCATCTTAAAAAAAAAAAAAAAAAAAAAAAAAAATGCTGAACATGGATTCCCTCCTTAAAAAAGGATTCACTAGCAAATGCAAGATTTTGTTAAACAGAATCATTTAGAGTTGGGGTCAGCAAACTTCCTTTTAAAAAAGGACCAGAGAGTAACTAGGGTACTTTGTGCTTTCTGCAGACTTTGTGTTGATGGACTAACCGAGCAAAAAAGGTAAATGACCAAGAGCCCATGTATATTCATTAGGTAAGGGACATAAAAAAGTATATAGATATTCTTAATATAAGGTAAAACATGAAAAAGAGATTCCAAAGATGCAAAGATAAAGGGTTATATTAGTCCAGATGACCTCTTTTAGCCAAGGGTATCTTAAGCCATAATGGTAATAAATTTTGAGCAGATATTCTCTTATTAGTCAAATCATTAATTACTCAATTTACTTAAAAACGACCTCAAGTCAAAAAATCACTGTAGCCAATTTATATTGACCAGATTTTATAGTTTCTGAGTGAAGGGACATTTGTTTTTCTCATAGTGTAGTGAGTAGGCAGAGATGATAGATATTCAGTAAATGTTGACTAATTCCTGTTCTGATTCTAACTTTAGAAGCCAAGAATATTTGATTTTGAGATCATGTTTCTTTCTTGTCTTAATTTTTTAAATCAACAAATGCACAAATTTGGCCATATCTACCAAATTTACAGATGTAGTTATTCTTTCCCCAGCAATCCCACATTTTGTCACTGATCCTACACATACATATGCACAAGAAAGGAAGGCTATGTGTACAAGGTTACTCATTGCAGCATTGCTCACAACCTAGTGTCTGGTAATGGAGGCCTGTTTTATTGGAACACAGTCATGCCCTATCATTTACATATTGTCGATGGCACTACAAGGGCAGACCTAAAATAGTTATACTCTCTGACCCTTAAAAAAAAAAGTCTGCTGAATCTCAACTCTAAGTGATTCAGTTTAACAAAACCTTACATTTGCTTGTATAGTACATGCAAATACAAGTACAGAACAGTTAAGAAGAAAACAGAAACCACAAGCTTCACTCTGGAGAATGTGTAGGAAGGATGGTGTTCTCTTAGTTCACAAATCCTTCTCCCCAAGAAAGCAAAGACAGAAGGTAAAGATGCGTCATCATTCATTTATTTGACAAGTATTCATTGGGTGTGTACCCTGGGGAAGGAGCTCCTGGGACTGCAGGATGCAAAGATGGGTAAGGCATGGTCTTTCCTCCTGGGGGCTCACAGTCTAGCAAGGAAGTCAGACATGTTCAATAATTATGATACGAAATGATCTGTGCTGTAAGAAAGGGAAGAAAAAAGTGCCGTGGGAGCAACAGCAGCAGCAGAAAATGTGTGAGTCTGCCCAAGGCTTTAAAAAAACCATGTGCTATAACAGAGAGAGGGCATTTACAGAAGGGAGTCATGTTGAAATAAAAATTGCCAATGAGACAGGTTTTACTCTTTGCACAAATGAGGATGATGAATGAACATATGTCTAATTCAAAAGCCAAACAAAATGTTTAGGCCCGAAAGTATTACTGTATCTTATCTTTTTTTCCCCCCAGGATTTTAACTTTATGCAGCTAGATTTGCTTTTAGAATTCTGACTTATTCGAACTTTTACAGTGGATCATTTGATGCTTTGTGAAAACGAAATCTTCATCTTAGTGTTGGAGGCATTCTTTACAGAGGCAAGATTTATTTTCCTCTTTTGATTTACCATAGGTTTAGCATATAATAGAGGCAGATCAGTCTGCAAATGGTGTTTAAAAATGGAGAGCTCACTCATCCATGTGAGTGGAGGGAGATGAGAAAACACCAGCTTCACTTCCAGCATACCGGGTTTTCATTTTCATTTTATATCAGCTCACGCTACTTGTTTTGGAGACTGCTATCACTGAGGTTTCATTAGTATTGCTCATATACGGAGTAAAATGAAAAGATGTATGACAGGAGCATTGATACATAAAGTAGAACATTCAGATTCACATTACATTTCCTTGATGGCTTCCATTTGCTCCTGCAGATCCTTTCTACTCTTCACCTTTTCTACTCTGCTTTATGGACTGAAGGGCTGATCTGCATGGATTCCATAAATGTGCTTCCTGACCTCTGGCTTCTGGTTGGGTTCAGCCAATGGGAAACCATGGCAGATTGCAAGAGGGGAAGACAGTGAAGTTCAAAGTATTATTCCCCCAGCTGCATCCTGTAGGGTCATCATAAGGTACATCCCTCGGCATGCAGCCAATTTCACTCAACTTCAATGCTCACTGTCTGCAAGTTCCAGTAACTGCCTTTCCCTTGGCCCTGTTGTTACTAGCCCTGGGATTCTTTGCCACTCCTTGTGATTTCTCTATTGCCTCCCACACATTTGTCAATAGTTTCTTTTTTAAACTTGCCTCATATTAGCCTTGCTGATTGTGCTGTGCCACAGAGCTGAGAGATTCAGTATTCCTGTAAGGTTATTTTGCAACTAAAAAATATTAAATGCAGCCGGGCACAGTGGCTCACACCTGTAATCCCAGTGCTTTGGGTGGCCGAGGCAGGTGGATCACCTGAGGTCAGGAGTTTGAGACCAGCCTGGCCAACATGGTGAAACCCTGTCTCTACTGAAAATAAAAAAAATTAGCCAAGCATGGTGGCAGGCGCCTGTAATCCCAGCTACTCGGGAGGCTGAAGCAGGAGAATCACTTGAACCAGGGAGGCGGAGGTTGCAGTGAGCAGAGATTGCACTACTGCACTCCAGCCTGGGCAACAGAGTGAGATTCGGTCTCAAAAAAAAAAAAAAATTAAATGCATAGAAGAAATCACTATTAAAATCCTTTTATGAAGGGAAGGATTCTTCTGTAAATATAAATGGGCATCTCTTAATTTTAGAAAAATGTAGATGTTTATACATTGGGGTTATATGGAGTATTGCTGTTTTTTGCAGGCAGTTTCAAGTTCAAATTTTTCAGATACCATTCAGAACACGTCTCATTCCTCTTCCTTGTGAAGAGTCCTACAAATATTTGAAGACATCTGCTATTTTGTCCCCCTAGGGTTCCTCCACATTGTGGTGAGTCACTTTCTTCCCACTCAAGACCAACAAATACTCCTGATAGGACATAATTTTTAATGTGTTCATCATCCTGATTTATCTCCTCTGAATAGGCTTTGCTGGAGACATCCAGATTGTCTGACTCAGATGCAGTCCACCTGAGAATTGTAAGCAAAAATAAAAAGTTTCACCGAAGTTGTTAGCACTCATGGACCACTAAGATGTAATCATATTCCCATAATGTACTTGATAAGTCTTGTCAAAGAAATGAGTCTGCACTGTGATCTGAAGGTTGCCAGCCATGGTCTGACAAGGGCAGAAAGACTTCAGTCCAACCCTCACTGCCTTCATTCTAGATGGCACACTGCTAGGACTATATTCACTACCCCCACCCCCAGTTATGGCACACTATTGAGTGATAATCATCCTTTAGTTAACCAAAAAATCTCCAAGTCTTTTCACACATGAGGCAGTTAAGCTAGAGTCCTCCTATTCCGTATTTGTGAAGTCATTAGGTTTTTCTTTTTTTTTTTTTTTTTGAGACGGAGTCTCGCTCTGTCACCCAGGCTGGAGTGCAGTGGCCGGATCTCAGCTCACTGCAAGCTCCGCCTCCCGGGTTCACGCCATTCTCCTGCCTCAGCCTCCCGAGTAGCTGGGACTACAGGCGCCCGCCACCTCGCCCAGCTAGTTTTTTGTATTTTTTAGTAGAGACGGGGTTTCACCGTGTTAACCAGGATGGTCTCGATCTCCTGACCTCGTGATCTGCCCGTCTCGGCCTCCCAAAGTGCTGGGATTACAGGCTTGAGCCAGGTTTTTCTTTAGACATAAGGGTACTCCATGACTTTTACCCCTAATACACTGCTTATTGGCTGGACGACCTCACATTGAATCTCTTAGGATCAAGAGTAAGCAAACATAAAAAGAAACCCTCCAGAATCACATTACCTGACTTCAAATTGTACTACAGAGCTATACTAACCAAAACAGCATGGTACTGACATAAAACAGACACATAGACCAATGGAATAGAATAGAGAACCCAGAAACAAATCCACACACCTACAGTGAACTTATTTTCAACTAAGGTGACAAGAACATACATGGGGAAAAGACAGTCTCTTCAATAAATGTTGCTGGGAAAACTGGATATCCATATGCAGAAGAATGAAACTAGACCCTTATCTCTCACCACACACATACATTTAAAAAAAGGATTAAAGAATCAAATATAAGACCTAAAACTATGAAACTACTACAAGAAAACATTGGGGAAACTCTCCAGGACCTTGGTCTGGGCAAAGATTTCTTGAGTAATACCCCACTAGCACAGGCAACCAAAGCAAAAATGGAAAAATGGAATAATATCAAGTTAAAAAGCTTCTGTGCAGCAAAGGAAACAACAAAGTGAAGAGACAACCCATACAATGGGAGAAGATATTTGTAAACTACCTGTCTGACAAGGGATTAATAACCAGAACATGCATGAAGTTCAAACAACTCTATAGGAAAAAATCTAGAAATCTGATTAAATAATAGCCAAAAGATCTGAATAGACATTTCTCAAAAGAAGACAAATGGCATACAGGCATACAAAAGGTGCTCAATATCATTGATCATCAGAGAAATGCAAGTAAAAACTACACTGTGATATCATCTCACCCTAGTTAAAATGGCTTATATCCAGAAGACAGGTAATAGTAAATGCTAATGAGGATGTGGAGAAAAGGGAAACCTTGTACACTGTTTGTGGGAGTGCAAATTAGTACAACCACTATGGAGAACAGTTTGGACTTTCCTCAAAAAACTAAAATAGAGCTATCATATGACCCAGCAATTCCACTGCTGGGTATATACCCACAAGAAAGGAAATCAATACATCGAAGGGATATCTGCACTCCCATGTTTGTTGCAGCTCTGTTCACAATAGCCAACATTTGGAAGTCCACCAACAGATAAATAGATAAAGAAAATGTGGTACTTATACACAATGGAGTATACGCCATAAAAAAGAATGAGATTCAGTCATTTGCAACGACATGAATGGAACTGGAGGTTATTATGCTAAGTGAAATAAGCCAGACACCGAAAGAGAAACATTGTGTGTTCTCACTTATTTATGGGATCTAAACATCAAAACAATTGAACTCATAGAGATAGAGAATGTAATGATGGTTACCAGAGGCTGGGAAGGGTAGTTGAGGGGCGGGTGAGGGGGAGGTAGGGGTGGTTAATGGGTACAAAAAATAGAAAGAATGATAGCATTTGATAGCACAACAGGGGGACTATAGTCAACAATAAATTCATTGTACATTTAAAAATAACTAAAAGAGTATAATTGAAGTGTTTGTAATGCAAAGGATAAACGCTTGAAAGTATGGATACCCCATCTTCCATGATGTAATAATTATGCATTGCATGCTTGTATTAAAATAGCTCGTCTACCCCATACATGTATGCACCTACCATGTACCCACAAAAATTAAAAGTTAAAAAAGAAGCCCTTTGTAAAGTGGCTTATATTTCATATAACAGTTCTGATGTGAGCAGTCTGGGTCATCAGAGAAGCTTTGCCCCATATGGCCTTCTAGGGACCCAGGCTAGCTCCCACCTTGTAGCTCAGTCATTCTCCTGGGGCACTGTCTTTATCTATATTCTTGAGGCTGGGCTACTGTCAAGTCTGTCCCAGTTTCAGCCAGTGGGAAAGGAAAGGGAGCATATAAGAGGTTCTCAACATCTTGAAAGAGAGTTGGAAGTAGAACTCATCATATGTGCCAACATTTAATGAGTGAGAACTCAGTCACATGACCATGCCTAACTGCAAAGGAGGCTGGGGAATATGGTCTAGTTGAGCAATCGTACTAGACACAAGTCTATTTCTATATAAGAAGGGGAGGACAGATTTTGGTAGTCAACTATGGTTTTTACTACTAACCTCATCCCCTTAGACTCTTCCTATTGTTAATTAATTAATTCATTTGTCCATTCACAAAACATTCTTTGAGAATCTAGTGTAAGGCACTGAGATAAATACCAGAGGAATGCAAAGATAGGGAGCCTGTAATGAAACGATTTAAAATCTAGTCTGTTAAAGCTTCTTTGGATCTGAATTATGCCACCTAGTGTATTAATATGCCCAGCTTCCTATCACAAACATGTTTGGTTAGCATATGACCAACATTATCTTCAAAATCTGTGATCAATATGTTGAATAGTGAGAGGTGAGAATAGAGCCTTTTGGAGATCACTAGGAATTTTCCCCTGTGTTGACTTGACCCAGCAATGAGATCCTATGAGGTAAGGATGTTCAACCATTAAACATCCATCCAACTTTCATTTAGCCTGTTCCCAAGGACATCTTGACAGGCTTTGTCAATGATTTGCTAGTCTTCAGATTCTCTTTGGCTACCACATTCTCTGATCTACCACTCAGATGTCACCATCAGAAATGAGAATCAAATGGCCAGATGTTACTTGTCCTGAGTAAATATTTCCCCATGACGAGTACCACTTGTCTTCACAAATAGTCCTTCCAATAGCCTGCTCTAGAATCTTGTTCTACAGATTGTTCATTAGGCTATAGAAAAAGAATTCTCCTTCACTCTTTTAAGAATTAGGACCACCTTATCTGTTCATGCATTTAGCATCTCTCCCATACTTTATGACTCTTCAAACTTATTGAATATAATCTCTTGTTTAAGTTTTTCAGAGTCCTGGGATATAACCAATTCAAGCTAAGGAATTTAAAATAAAGAAAAAGACTTGTTATCTTCATGCAGTCTTCTCACCCATCTTTGTCTTCACTTCACTCTTAACACTATTTGATTTATATTCTCTAGTCCAAAGATCATTCTTTTTAACAGAGAAGAATAAGAAAATAGCTTTGGGTTGAATAAGGTTGCTTTCTCTATCATCTATTAGCATTATATTATAAGCCCCAAATAACATAATCTTTCTTCCTTCTTAGTCTTTTTCTACTAGACATTTAAAATATGGGAGCACCTGTCTGCTCTGTCCTGCCTTAGCTAAGTCTTCTACATTTGATGCTGCCTCTCTTAACCTTTGGAATCTGCTGGTCTTTTTCAGCTTAGCTATCTCCCAATATCCAAGATATGCAATATCTTACCCTTTGTCCCTCATATCCCCACTCAATAATTTATCTTTTTTTCTCCCACCTTGGAGTGGTTCAGTCTCTTGGGTTCATACTTTTGCCACGGTCTCCTGGCTCTTGCCCTCTTCTCTGGTTATATTTCTGAAAATTAAATATTTATAATTTCAGAAAATTATATATTTCTGAAAATTAGAGTTAAACTAAGCATTGAGTGTGTGTGTGTGTGTGTGTACATGCATACATGCACATCTGTTGTGGAATGCCTGTTCCTCTCTTCTCACCCATCCAATCAGTGTTCAGTATCTCAACTGATAATTATAAAGTAGGTTTAATGTCTGGAAAATGTTTACCTTCAGATATCTATGTAACAAAGACTTTATCAAATTAATTTCTTCCTTTTTGATAGATGCCAAGGAATAAATAAAAAAGATGTAATCCATAGTGCCAGCTTTTATGGAGCATAAAATTTAATTATGTCCCATGTAGGATAAGCAAACCTATGTGGGACATAATTAGAAAATGTTACAATATAGTGTATAATCATGGGTTGAGAACATGGACCTAGTTGGTGGTAGAGAGAATTATATGATGAAAATCTTTTGATACTGATTTCTATTTCTCTGTGCTAAATCATCCTCTATGCAATAACATTTTAATGAATTGTAAATTTCTACTTTAGCACAGCTTTTGATTTTTATCATGGAAGAAAGGAGGTTAAATGGAAGTGAAAAGGGTGGGTTAGAACTTCCATAATGTGTTCCGTATACTTGCTAAGATAGTCCTGGTAAGCATCAGAGAATTGTGGTCTTGGTTTTTCCTATTCTGGATACTAACTGCTTGCAATACTTAGGGAGAGTTCACCCATTCGACTTGCATAAATGTCTGTAACAGATGGTGGTTCTTAAAATCTACACCTATGAAAACTTCAAAAGGATTAGATGGAAATTATTTCTATTCCAAAATTATAGAATAAGAACTTTATACAGTTTACCTATGATCAGTTGTTAAAACAAAAAAACTACATGTGACATAGTGACATATGGTGAGGTTCTGTTCTTTATTTCCTGTTCCCTTTTCATTAAGAAACTGGTCACAATCCTTACTGTATGTGGCTGAGAGATTTTCTCTATTTAGGAGTTCTTTCCTTTTTCTGGAAACATTCTGCTGATTTTCTTCTAAATATCGTGTATCAGACAGAGACCTGGAAGCTTTTCCTGTAAGAGCCCAGATAGTAAATATTTTAGGCCTTGTGAGCCATAAGATGTCTGTTGCAACTACTCCACTCTGCCATTGTAGAGAGAAAGCATCCTTAGGCAATATATAAATGAATGGGCCTGGCTGTTTTCCAATAAAAAATTGTTTATAAAAATAGTCTGGCCCATTACCTATTTTTGAAGTAATAGAAAAATGAAAAAATTTTATTTTTCCCACATACAAGTCCTTGCTGAAATTGTTTTCCAATTTTACATCTCTTATTAACATTTTTTGCAAAATTATCAGTCCCTTCATCCTTAATTTCTGAGGTTTATATTACCAGTTGATTGCTAATGAGGCTGCTTCATCTAGTACCTGTTGAACCCATGTCAGAAAGCCTGCTGTTGGCTTTTCTCTCTAGCGCAGTTTTCAGTAGCTTTCTTAGTTTGAACTGCTTGGACTATGACTAGATGCCTCTAACTTATTTTCCATGTCATCTGCTGAACTGCAGAGGAGTATGTTTTATTGTGCTTATTCTCTGTTGGAAAGAGTATTTTTCATATTGACGCCTGAGCTAAAGGCACATTCCTCCAGTAGGGAGTAGCAAGGATGCCACGACACTTTCTGCCAATCTTTCTTTCCCACAGCTCATATGTTCTGGAAATTCAACAATTTCTTACCCATAGTTAAATTGGCCTTCAAGAGATAAAAGAGTAAATTAATATTTCTAAATGGAGTATTGCACCAAAACCTGGAAATATGAGTGATAATCAGGTAACTTAGTGAGAGCATATTTACTAAATGTCCTACTGATACTGAACTGTGAATAATTAACTTAAATAGCAGCTGTGTGTGACTGCTCTTGGAGCTAACATGTCTCTCCTAGGAGGAGACTGTGTCCATATTTTGCTTCCTCTATCATGATTGGTGTTTTCTAGGTCTTAGTCTGGGCCCTTTCCTCTTCTCTCTTTAGTACAGGCCTTGGCAAATTATGGCCTGTGGGCCAACTC
Source organism: Macaca mulatta (assembly GCF_049350105.2). Taxonomy (NCBI): domain Eukaryota; kingdom Metazoa; phylum Chordata; class Mammalia; order Primates; family Cercopithecidae; genus Macaca; species Macaca mulatta. Next base: position 16,032,093 of record NC_133426.1, on the reverse strand, counting down.
TAGCCTATTGCCTGTTTTTGTAAATAAAGTTTTATTGGAACACAGTCATTACCATTAATCTGCACATTGTCTATGACTGCTTTCTCCCTACAATAACAGTACTGAGTTTTTTTCAACAGAAACTGTGTATGGTCCATAAAGCTGAAGATATTTACTTCCCAGGCCTTTACAGGGAAAGTTTGCTGACTTGTGCTCTAGAAGGCACCCATCATCATGGCTTTCAGCTCTATTTTACCTACTGACAACTCCCACATTTATTTTTACCCCAAATCTCTCCTCTGAATTCTAGTTACATATATTCACCTTCTTATTTGATAAATCCACTTGAATGTCTCAAGCTAAGTTTAAAATGTTCAACAAATACTTGATTTTACTCCTTTCTCTCACCAAGTTTTCCCCATGTCGGTAAAGACCACCACCAGGCAGAGAATTTCTCAAGCCAGAAATCTGACTGAGCCAGAAATCTGGGAGTATCTGGGATTCATTCGAGACTTTTCAATGTTCTGTTCTGAGCACATCCAGTTCATCAGTCATTTCTTGATTCTATCTCAAAACTAAACCCCACATCCCTCCACTTCTCTCCATTCCCGCCACTCCCACCCTAGTCCACTGTCATCCTTGTCTGGACCTCACCTCCACCTACAATATATTGTCCACTCAGTGGACAGATTAATCTTTTTAAAGAAAATATAGAATCCATTTGTCATCAGGCTTAAAACCTTTCTGTGGCTTTCCATTGCATTTTGAAAAATATATAGCCCCTTACTATGTCCTATAAGCATATACTGCCCCTGCCAACCTCATCATCTTTATCTTAGTCTTAGTCATCATCCTCATATCTCTTGTTTTCTTTCAGTTCTTAAAACATGAGAATGAAGTTCATAGTCTTCACATACACTGTTCCTCCTCCTGGAATGCTCCACCTCTTCCTCTCCCTGTGACCGGCTCCTTTTCAGCCTGCCACAGTCCAATAGAATCTCTATCCTTATGACCTTCCTGATGACTCATCTGATATTCTCATTTTAGTTTTATTTGGCTTTACTTATGTAAAGTTCAATTTTCAGGTAATAAGGCTTAAAAAGAATTTATACTTTTTAAAAATTGGTATTAAACATAATTATATATGAAAAATATTTGTAATATATATGTGAGGAGTACAGATTAACAATCAAATGAACAGCTGCATACCTGCAACTCAGCTTAAGAAGAGAATCTTACCAAAACTTTAAAGCTACCTGTATTCCTTCCACACACCATCTCCCTCCACCTACAAGAATCTCTAACCCAAATTTTGTTTTTATTGTTTATTTTAAAGGCGTAATATCTATGTGGATATTGGTGTACCAGCACTGTCCAATAGAAATATAATGTAAGCTACAAATGCAAGCCACATGTAATTTTCAATTTTCCAGTGGCCACATTTAAATTAGTATAAAGAAACAGGTGAAATTCATTAAAGATATATTTTATTTAACCCAATCTATCCAAAATACTGTCATTTTGCTGTGGAGTCAATACAAAAAATTATTAGTGAGGTATTTCACATTCTTTTTAAAATATGAATTCTTTGAAATCTTGTGCATATTTTAAATGTACAGAACATCTGAATTTGGACCATCCCGTTTTCAAATGCTTATTAGCCACATGTGGCCAGTGGCTACTATATTGGGCAGTATAGCTGCATATAGCATTGTCTTTAGTTTTGTATATTTTTGGACTTCATACAAATGGAAACCAGTTCATGTATTTTATTAATATGATTTGCATTTTCCCCTCAATATTATGCTGCAAAAGTTGTCCAAGTTGACATGCCTAGCTCTAGGTCATTAATTTTCATTAGATGAATATCCACAACTATTCACTCATTCTCTTGTCAATTGGCAGTTGGATTGTACCCAATATTTTGTGATTACAAACAACATAGATAAGAACATTTTTGAATCTGTATTCTGATGCACATATTCAAGAGATTTTCTAGTCTTAGAGGATATATTCCTCAGAATGGAACTAATGAGCATCAGAATATATTCAGTTTCAGTTTTGTTGTTTAATGCCAAAATATAAAGTATCAGGCCCCACTTCCATTCCTATCTTTGCTGAGTTATCCCTAGCCTGAGTTTTGGGTAATGATTTTCTTTCTCTTCTTTGTATTTGTAAATATACATGCATACTCAAATAAAATGTACTTATTTTGCTTGTTTTAGAATTTAATAATAGTTTAAACTACACAGAATGTCTTCTTTTGTGACTTTTTTGATTCATCCAATATAGCTCTATTTCATCAATTTTCATTGCTATGGAATATTTCATTTTCTGGTTATAACACAGTTTACTTACTGATTCTATTATGGATGAATGCTTGAATTGTTTCTTCTTTCAGATGATATAAATATTACGTTGTTGAATATTCTTGTGTGTTCTTCTTGGACCACATGGGCATGAACTTCTTTAGAATGTACATATAGAAGTGGAATTACTGGGTTATAGAACATGTTCTATTTTACTAGGAAAGACCAAGCTCTACTCCAAAAATGGTTGTGCCAGTTCATATTCCAAACAGCCATGTATGAGAGTTCTGGTTGCTCCACATTCATACCAATATCTGGAATTGTAACTTTTGATTTTGTTAAAATGTGCATGGAATTGGTATTATTGTGGTATTAATTTGCATTTCCATATTAATACATGTGAACACATTCAAATGTCCTATTTTGTAATATGTCTGTTCTACTGTTTCCCTCACTTTTCAAATAGTTTTGTCTTTGTTGTTAAGGATTCCTATGGCTGGGCATGGTGGCTTACACCTGTAATCCCAACACTGGGAGTCCGAAGCAGGAGGATAACTTGATGCCAGGAGTTCGAGACCAGCCTGGCCAGCATGGTGAAACCCCATCACTACTACAAATGCAAAGATTAGCCAGGAGTGGTGACAAGTGTCTGTAATCCCAGCTATTTGGGAGGCTGAGGCATGAGAATCACTTGAACCTGGGAGGCGGAGGCTGCAGTGAGGCAAGATCACACCCCTGCACTCCAGCCTGGGCAACAGAGCGAAACTCTGTCTCAAAAAAAAAAAAAAAAAAAAAAAAAAGAAAGAAAGAAAGAAAAGGATTCCTAAGGTGCAGTTATAGGGCCTGAGCACTAATTATTTGTTGGTTATATGTGTAGCAAGTACTTTTTCCCATCTTACGTTTTTACTTAACTCTCGTTATGATTTCTTTTGGTAAATGGAATTTCTTTTTATTAAAGTAGTCTAATTTATCAATTATTTCATTTGTGGAAAATATATTTTCTATCATATTAAGAAACCTTTCTCTATTTAGAGTACATAAAGATATTTTACATTACCATATAAGTGCTTTTTAATTTTGCCTTTCAAATTTAGGTCTTAATCCATCTAAAACTGATTTTTGTGTACACATAAGTTAAGGTACTGGCTTTCTTTCTTTTTCCCCCTGCATTTGTGAGCAGCCGTTGAATTGTGTTTATTGAAGAGTCCATCCCTTCCCCACTGACCTTCCTTGGTTGTAAATTGTGTCCGGATACACAAGCATCTATTTTAGGGCTCTCTATTCTGTTCCATCGATCTATTGTGTATTTGCATCAGTATCATGCTGCCTGAAGAAGTATAGTTTTATATTAAGTCTTGATATCTGGTGGAGCAAGTCCCATTCTTGCTCTTTGTTATTAAGAATGTCATGATCATTCAGAGGCCTTTGCACTTCCCTATCATTTTTGGAACAAGTATGTGTTGAGTACTTACTCTAGTCAAACAGGCTTCTGAATTCTGAGGATACAGTAGTGAACAAATCAGACCAACTCCGAGCCCATGTAGACATTGCAAACCATGGTTGAGGGAGAAAGAAAATAAATAAACACACACATCTCAGGTGGTAATGACTGGTATCATGTAAACTAAAGCAGGCTAAGGGGGTCCGGACTGTGAGGTGGAATTGTTTTTTTGTTTGTTTGTTTTGTTTTGTGTTTGTTTGATTTTTATTAGTAAGGGAGGTCCAGGAAAGCCTCTCTGAGAAAGAGACATTTGAACACTGGTCAGGAAGATGTGAGATAGTAAGCCACCCAGATATGTGGTGGAAGAAAGTTCCAGGAAGAGGAGGCTGCAAGGGAAAGCACAGAGAACCTAGGTGAAAGAGGCCACTTAAGTCCTTGTAGGTTATTGACTGAACATCAGCTGCTTCTGTGCATCAGAAGGAAGGTCACTGGAGAATCTGAGCAGGGAACTGATATATGTATCTTTTCAATGAAAGTCAAAGGGCAGTACTGTCGTCTTTTGATGCCTCTGGTGTTTTCTGTAGTGAAACTGCTATGCGTTAGCACAAACGGATGACTTACTTCCATTTCCAAGCTTTATTCTGCAATGAGAAATGGCCTTTTCCATGCTTCCTAACATTCTAAGAATAAGCTGTTTGGACTTTGGCATTTTCAGGCTGCAAGGCATATCATACATTATCCCAGTGAATCATGTGGTTCAGCACCAGTTACCCACTAACAGTTGATCTCTTGTTCTGAAGGGCTGAATAATTGCAGACGGAAACAATTTAAAGACATAAAATTTCATGCAGGCTGCAAGGATTGAGAAATGTAATCTAATGATATACACACGTAAGTGTGGTGGACACAGAGCTTAGATGAGCCTAAGCAAAGATACACTTTTCTATTTCACCATCAGCTTCATTAAGTCATTAGGAATGGTTGGCCAGTCACTCATCAGAGCCTGGGAAGGATGTTTAGCCAGTGGAGCTTTGCTCCAAAGCTCTCCAGGCCCCCAGACCTCCTTCCCTCAGGCAAGGCTTTTGAACTGTGGCTTAAGCAAATCAACGCCTAAACCCTTGGAAAATTGAAAGGGATTCCAAAGTTATCTGGTCCAAATTGCACCCAGTGGAGGACTTTCCTTTGTAGTGTTGCCTCTCTGTCTCTCTTTCTATCCCTCTCTCTCTCTCTCTGTGCACACAGTGTGTGTCTGTATGTGTGTGTGTGTGCTAGAGAGAGAGAGTCTGTGTGATGAACTTCTCTCCCTTACTTGTTTAGTTATCTCTCCTTTGAAACTGAAATATCCATGAAGGCAAGATGCTGTCTTGTTCACCACTGTAACCCCAGTGCTTAGCACAGTGCTTGGTATTCATATGCTCAACAAATTGTTGTTAAATAAATAGCTTCTTCCTTATGCAAAAATCTTGTGAGCAGCAGTCCTTGATGAAAGCAGTCTTAGTTTTCTCAGGCTTCTGTTAAAAAAATACCATAGATTGAATGCTTAAACAAAAGAAATGCCTTTTCTCACAGTTCTGAAGGATGGAAGTTCAAGATCAGGGTGCCAGCATAGTTGAGTTCTGGTGAATGCTATCCTCCTGACTTGCAGATGGCTGCCTTCTCACTGTGTTCTCACATGGCAGTGAGAGAGAGAAAAAAGAGAGAGAGAAAGTGTGTGTGTGTGTGTGTGTGTGTGTGTGTGTGAGAGAGAGAGAGAGAGAGAGAGAGAGAGAGAGAACAAGCTTTCTGGTGTCTCTTCTTATAAGAGCACTAATTTCATAAGACCAAGCCTTACCCTCATGAACTAATTACGTCTTAAAGGTCCCCTCTCCAAATACCATCACACTGGGGATTAGAGCTTTCATATATGAATTTTGAGGGAACATAAACATTCAGTCCATAACACAAGTCCTCAGATGACGCGTGATCAAAGTAGTAGCAAAAGCAGTGTTTCTGTTATTTACTAAAAAGGTAGTGCCGGCCGGGCGTGGTGGCTCATGCCTGTAATCTCAGCACTTTGGGAAGCCGAGACGGGCGAATCACGAGGTCAAGAGCTAGAAACCATCCCGGCCAACATGGTGAAACCCCGTCTCTACTAAAAATACAAAAAAAATTAGACAGGCGTGGTGGCACGCACCTGTAGTCCCAGCTACTTGGGAAGCTGAGGCAGGAGAATCACTTGAACCCGGGAGGCGGAGGTAGCAGTGAACCGAGATAGTGCCGCTGCACTCCAGCCTGGCAACAGAGCGAGACTCTGTCAAAAAAAAAAAGGTAGTGCCATTCCAGTTTCCGGTTCTGCAGTAAGGAGCTGGAACATCACCATTTCATACTAACAAGTAAAAAGCTGAACAAAGTGAAAAATCAACAATCTTCTTAGACCCATCAACAGGGACGACTGCTGTTTCCAAAACTGGAGAAACAGACTGGCAGATACAGTGTCCCATGACATACTGGAGTAGAAACCGCCACAGGGACCAGTGCCAGGGTAGGAAACCCTGAGCTGTAATTAAATTGCTGGAGGCTATGCGAGGACAAGACTGAGATTTAAAAACTCCAGGGGATCCAGTCATGGGGGGATGGTCTTTTATGCTCTTGTAAGTTTTACCTGCAGGAGCTTGATTGGGTTCTCACAGTAAATGTTGGAGGAAAATGCCCTTGTGCTTCTGGCAGAAGATGAAAAGGAACAATTTTGAAAAATGTTAGAGCACTCTCTTCTTAACATAGACTGCCCGCAGGAGAAACTATTTGATCAGAGCCTAACCTCTGGAGTTTTGTCAGAGCCTACCTGACCTGGCAGAAGGGAAATACCCAATTCCAGCCTTTTCTAGCTATCCTGTCCTACCTAAGGGAGAATGTGGAGAAAAAAAATCTAAAAAACCCCTGTGGGAGCTCACACTCCAGAGGTACAGGCTCACTAAAAGACTGAGACCTAATCATGGGACTATAGAACACTTCCCCCTCTTCCACACTTCACCACTACATTACTAAAGGCCTATTTTCAGCAGCTTCTTTTACCCAGTACATCGTGGCCAGCTATCAAGAAAAAATTACAAGACACACTAAAAGGCAAAAAACACCATTCAAAAAGAGCAAATAACCAGAACTAGACTCAGATATGGCAGGGATGTTGGAATTATCAGACTGTGAGTTCAGAACTGCTAGGATTAATTTGTTAAGGGGCCTAATGGAAAAAGTAGACAGCATGCAAGAGCAGATGGACAATGTAAGCAAAGAGACAGAAATCCAAAGGAAGGAAGGAAGGAAGGGAGGGAGGGAGGAAGGAAGGAAGGAAGGAAGGTAGGAAGGAAGAAAGGAACGAACGAACGAACGAACGAAGGAATTCTAGAGATCAAAACCACTGTAGCAGAAATGAAGAATGTCTTCAATGGGATCATTAGTAGAATGAAGATAGCTGAACAAGGAATCTCGGCCTGAGGATGTATCAATAGAAACTGTCAAACCCAAAAAGCAAAGAGAACAAAGACTGAAAAAACAGAACAGAATGTCCAAAAACTGTGGGACAACTACAAATATGTAATGAAAACACCAGAAGAATAGAAAGAAACAGAAGACATATTTGAAACTATAATGACTAAGAACATCAGCCCTCACAGATGAGAAAGAACCAGTGCAAGAGCTCTGGCAACTCTAAAAGTCAGAGTGTCTTACCTCCAAATAATCACATTAGCTTCCCTACAATGGTTTTTAACCAGGCTGAAATGACAGACATCGAATTCAGAATCTGGACGGCAATGAAGCTCGTTGAGACTCAGGAGCAAGTTGAAACCCAATCCAAAGAATCCGGTGAAACAATCCAAGACCTGAAAGACAAAATAGCCATTTTAAGAAAGAACCAAACTGAATTTCTGGAACTGAAAAATTCACTATAAGAATTTTATACTTGGAAAAATAAACAGCAGAATAGACCAAGCTGAGAAAAGAATCTCAGAGCTTGCAGAAGGATTCCTCAAATCAACCCAGTCTGACAAAAATAAAGAAAAAAGAATTTTAAAATGAACAAAACCTCCAAGAAATATGGGACTATGTAAAGAGACAAAACCTATGACTTCTAGCATTTCTGAGAGAGAAGGAGAGAGAGTAAGCAACTTGGAAAATATATTTAAGGACAGAGTCTATGAAAATTTCCCCAATCCTAGAGAGGTTGACATGCAAGTTTGCTAGAGGTTGACATGCAAATTCAAGAACGACAGAGAACCCCTGCTAGATACTCTACAAGACGACCATCCCTTAGGCACATAATCCTCATATTCACTGAGGTCACTGGGAAATAAAAAATTATAAAAGTAGCTGGAGAGAAGGGTCAGGTCACATACAAGGAAACCCCACCAGGCTAGCAGCAGACTTCTCAGGAGAAACCTTACAAACCAGAAAAGATTGGGGACCTATTTTCAGTGTTCTTAAATAAAAGAAATTCGAACCCAGACTTTCATATACAGCCAAACTAAGCTTCATAAGCAAATGAGAAATAAAATACTTCTCAGACAAGCAAATGGTAAGGGAATTAAAAGACAGAGAATGACAAGATGGATAAAATGACAACACCCCATCATCTGCTGTCTTCAAGAGATCCATCTCACATGTAATGACAACCACAGGCCCAAAGTAAAGGGATGGAGAAAGATCAACCATGCAAACGAAAACAGAAAAGAGCAGGATTCATTATTCTTATATCAGATAAAACAGACTTTAGACCTACGACAATCAAGAAGGACAAGAAGGGCATTACATAATAATAAAGAGTACAATTCAACAAGAAGACTTAACTATCCTAAAAATATACACACTCAACAACAAAACATCCAGATTCATAAAAAAGTTCTTCTTGACCTATAAGAAGACTTAGACAGCCGGACAATAATAGTTGGAGACTTCAACACCCCATTGACAACATTAGACAGATCATTGAGGCAGAAAATGAACAAAGAAATTCTAGACTTAAATTCAACACTTGAACAATTGGACCTAATAGACATCTACAGAATATGCCACCCAACGACTACAGCATATATGTTCTTCTCATCTGCACACAGAACATATTCGAAGATTGAACATGTGCTCAGTCATAAAGTAAGTCTCAGGACATTTTTTTAAAAAGTCAAAATTATACGAAGCATACTCTCGGACCACAATGCAATAAAAATAGAAATCAATATGAAGCAGATCTCTCAAAACTACACAAATATATGGAAATTAAACAACTTACTCCTGAATAACTCCTGGATGAACAATGAAACTAAGGGAGAAATAAAAAAATTATTTGAAATTAATGAAAATAGGGACACAACTTACCAAAATCTGTGGGATGCATCTAAAGCAGTGTTAAAAGAAAAGTTTATAGTGCTAAGTGCCTTCATCAAGAAGGTAGAAAAATCTCAAATAAACAATCTAACTTTGTACCTAGAAGAACTAGAAAGAAAGAAAAAAACCATCCCCAAAGCTGGCAGAAGAAAAGAAAAGAAGATTAGAAAAGAACTGAATGAAACTGAAACACGAATATGCAGAAGATTAATGAAACCAAGAGTTTGTTTTTGGAAAAATAAACAAGATTGCTAGACTGGTAGCTAGATTAACAAACAAAAAAGAGAGAACATAGAAATAAGTGCAATCAGAAATGACAAAGATGACATTACAACAGATCCCACAGAAATACAAAAGATTCCCAGAGACTATTATGAACAACTCTATGCATACAAAATAAGAAATCTAGAGGAAATGGATAAATTCCTGGAAATATACAAGGATTGAACCAGGAAGAAAGTGGAAACCTGAACAGATCAATAACAAGTTATGAAATTGAATCAATAATAAAAACCTACCAACCAACAAAATCTCTGGACCAGATGGATTCATAGCTCAGTTCTACCAGATGTACAAAGAAGAACTGGTACCAATCCTACTGAAACTATTCAAAAAAGGTGAGGAGTAGGGACTCTTCCCTAACTCATTCTATGAAGCCAGCTTCAGCCTGAATCCAAAATCTGACAGAGACACATGAAAAAAGAAAACTTCAGGCCAATATCCCTGATGAACATAGATGCAAAAATCTTCAACAAAATACTAACAATCTGAATCCAGCAGCACATAAAAAAGTTGATACACCATGACCAAGTAGGCTTTATTCCTGGGGTGCACAGCTGGTTCAACATATGCAAATCAATGAATGTGGTTCACCACATAAATAGAACTAAAGCCAAAACCATATGATCATCTCAATAGACACAGAAAAATCTTTTGATAAAATCTGAAATCCCTTCGTGATAAAAAACATCAACAGACTAGGAATCAAAGGAACATCCCTCAAAATAATAACAGCCATCTATGACAAATCCACAGTCAACATCATACTGAATATCCCTCAAAATAATAACAGCCATCTATGACAAATCCATAGTCAACATCATACTGGATGGGCAAAGCTGGAATCCTTCTTCTTTTTTTTTTTTAAATTTATTATACTTTAAGTTCTAGGGTACATGTGCACAATGTGCAGGTTTGTTACATAGGTATACGTGTGCCATGGTGGTTTGCTGCACCCATCAACTCATCATTTACATTAGGTATTTCTCCTAACACTATTCCTCCCCCAGCTCCCAACCCTCCAACAGGCCCTGGTGTGTGATGTTCCCCTCCTTGTGTCCATGTGTTCTCATTGTTCAGCTCCCACTTATGAGTGAGAACATGCGGTGTTTGGTTTTCTGTCCTTGTGATATTTTGCTGAGAATGATGGTTTCCAGCTTCATCCATGTCCCTGCAAAGGACATGAACTCATCCTTTTTTTATGGCTGCATAGTATTCCATGGTGTATATGTGCCACATTTTCTTTATCCAGTCTATTATTGATGGACATTTGGGTTGGTTCCAAGTCTTTACTATTGTGAATAGTGCCACAATAAACATATGTGTGCATGGGTCTTTATAGTAGCATGATTTATAATCCTTTGGGTATATACCCAGTAATGGGATGGCTGGGTCAAATGGTATTTCTAGTCCTAGATCCTTGAGGAATCGCCACACTGTCTTCCACAATGGTTGAACTAATTTACACTCCCACTAACGGTGTAAAAGCGTAGCTGGAACCATTCTTCTTGAGAACTGGCACAAGACAAGGATGCCCTCTCTCACCATTCCTATTTAACACAGAACTGAAAGTCCTAGTCAGAGCAATCAGTCAAGAGAAAGAAATTAAAGGCATTGAAATAGGAAAATAAATCCAACTATCTCTCTTCATTGATGATATGACTCTATACCTAGAAAACCCTAAAGACTATGCCAAAAGGCTCCTAGAACTGAAAAATTATTTCAGTAAAGTTTCAGGATATCAAATTAATGTACAAAAATCAGTACCATTTCTGTACACCAGTAATGTTCGTGCTGAGAGCCAAATCAAGAAAGCAATTCCATTTACAATAACCACAAAAAAATGAAATACCTAGGAATGCAAGTGACCAAGGAGAACTACAAAATACTGCTGAAGGAAATCAGTCATGACACAAATAATGGGAAAATATTACATGTTCATAGATTGGAAGAATCAATATCATTAAAATGGCCATACTTCCCAAAGCAATCTACAGATTCAATCACTATTTGTATCAAGGTATCAACATCATTTTTCACAGAAATAGAAAAAACTACTCTAAAATTCATATGGAACAAAAAAGAGCCCAAATAGCCAAAGAATTCCTAGGCAAAAAGAACAAAGCCAGAGGCATCACACTACCTGACTTCAAACTATACTATAAGGCTGTAGTAACCAAAACAGCATGAGACAGGTACAAAAATAGACACAAAGACCAATGAAATAGAGTAGAGAACCCAGAAATAAAGCAGCACATCTACAGCTGTCTGATTTTTTTTTTTTTTTTTTGAGACGGAGTTTCGCTTTTGCTGCCCAGGCTGGAGTGCAATGGCCAATCTTGGCTCATCACAACCTCTGCCTCCCGGGTTCAAGTGATTCTCCTGCCTCAGCCTCCCAAGTAGCTGGGATTATAGGCGCCCACCACCACGCCCAGCTAATTTTTGTATTTTTAGTAGAGACAGCATTCTCCATGTTGGCCAGACTGGTCTCGAACTCACGACCTTGGGTGATCCACCCACCTTGACCTCCCAAAGTGCTGGAATTACAGGCCTGAGCCAACGCGCCTGGCCAACCATCTGATCTTTGGTGAAGCTAACAAAAACAAACCATGGGGAAAGGACTCCCTATGTAATAAATGGTGCTGGGATAACTGGCTATCCATATGCAGAAGAATGAAACTAGACCCCTACCTTTCACCACATACAAAAAAAGATGGATTAAAGATTTGAATGCAAGACCGCAGACAATAAAAATCCTAGGAAAAAACCCAGGAAAGATCCTTCTCGACATGGGCCTTACCTGATGACAAAGTCAAAAATTCTTACAAAAAAAAAAAAAAAGAATTGTAACAAAAATAAAAATTGACAATAGGGACCTAATTAAATGAAAGAGCTTCTGCATAGCAAAAGAGATGATCAAAAAACAGAACACTTACAGAATGGGAGAAAATATTCACAAACTATGCATCTGAGAAAGGTCTAATATCCAGAATCTGTAAAGAACTTAAACAAATCAACAAGCTAAAAACAACTCCATTAAAAATGAGCAAAGAACATGAATAGAGACACTTCTCAAAAGAAGACATGTAAGCAGCCAAAAAAGTATGAAAAAATGTTCATCTTCACTAATCACCAGAGAAATACAAATCAAAACCACCATGAAATGCCATCTCCACCAGCCAGAATAGCTATTAGGTTGGTGCAAAAGTAATTGCAGTTTTTGCCATTAAAAGTAATGGCAATTGCCAGTAAAAGTAATATCATTAAAAAGTCAAAAAATAACATGGTGGTGAGGCTGTGGGAAAAAGGGAAAGCTTACACACTGCTGATAGGAATGTAAATTGGTTTAGCCAGTGTGGAAAGCAGTTTGGAGATTTCTCAAAGAACTTAAAACAGCTGCCATTCAACCCAGCAATCCCATTACTGGGTATATACCCAAAGGAAAAGAAATTTTTCTGCCAAGAAGGTACATGCACTTGTATGTTCATTGCAGCACTATTCACAATAGCAAAGATGTGAGATCAACCTAGGTTCCCATCAATGGTGGGCTGGATAAGAAAATATGGTACATATACACCATGGAATACTATGCAACAATAAAACAGAATGAAATCATGTCCTTTGCAACAACATGGATGCAGCTGGAGGCCATAATCCTAAGCAAATTAACACAGGCACAGAAAACCAAATACTGCACGTTGTCACTTATAAGTGGGAGCTAAACATTGAGTACACATGGACATAAAGATGGGGGCAATAGACACTATGGACTACTAGGAGGAGAGGGAAGGATGGATATGTGGGTTGAAAAATTACCTGTTGGGTACTACGTTCATTACCTGGGTGACAGGATCTATACTCCAAACCTCAGCACCATGCAATATACCCATGTAACAAATCTGCATATATACCCCATGAATCCAAAATAAAAGTTGAAACTATTAAAAAACTCACTTTAAATATAAAGATACATATAAATTTAAAGTAAAGGAATGGAGAAATATGTATATGCTAATACTAAGGAAAAGAAAGCAGAAGTAGCTATATTAATTTCAGATAGAAGAGACTTCAAAGCAAGGGAAGTTATCAGCAATAAAGAGGGACATTACATAATGATAAAGGGGTCAATTATCCAAGAAGATGTAACGATTGTTACCATGTATGCACCTAGCCACATAGCATCAAAATATGTGAGGAAAAACAGATAGAACTGCAAGGAGAAATAGATGAGTCCACTATTACAGTCGGAGACTTCAACACCCCTTTATCAGAAATGGACAGGTTCAACAGGCAGAAAGTCAGTAAGTACATAGTTGAACTCAACACCACCATCAATCAATTGGACATAATTGATATCTATAAACTACTGCATCCAGCAACAGTGGAATATACATTCTTCTCAAGTTCACACAAAGCAATCACCAAGATAGACCACATTCTTGTCCATAAAACACACCTTAACAAATTGAATAGAAATCATTCAATGTCTGTTTTCACGTAAATATGGAATTAAAGTAGAAATTAATAACAGAAGGATAACTGGAAAATCCCAAAACACATGAAGATTAAACAAAAGGTAGTGCCCACAGAACGCACACTCTTTTTCTCTAATAGAAAGAATAGACAAAATAGTAGGCAAAAAAGTAAGACAAAGCATATTGGTCTTCGGCAACTCCCTAGCAGTTCATTTCTCCTTTAGGCAATAACACTCCTTCTCATCTATTGATCTCATGAATTTTGCTTCTTCTAATTAAAACAGATATTGTGGTAAAATATTTATCAAATGCTTAATATTTGTCAGCCCCAGTGCTAAGACTCTCACTTGCATCACTTTATGTAACCATGACAACATCTCCATGAGCTAGATGTCATTATTCCTCTTTTCCAGATGGAAAAGAGAGGTAAAGAGGCTAGTGTCAGTGTCAGTTTCTGGTTTATAGCAAGTGCTCAATAAGTAATAGCTACTATTATTATTATTTTTATTGGTTTCTTATTGTGGACATACCCCTAGGGAGGTAGAGAGAAAGTGCTTTTGTAGTTCAGAGAATATGGTAATGAACTACCATGAGCAGTCATTGCACTGGAGATAGGGGACATGAAAAAATGAGCAAGACAGTCTTCATTCTGTGTGTGTGTGTGTGTGTGTGTGTGTGTGTGTGTGTGTGTGTATGCCTGTTTATAAGAGAAGTAAGGCAAAATGTCCCAAAAATTATCATAGGGGCACAGAGGAGGAAACCAATTCCATGAAGGAGGCAGCATGTGAAGAGAGCTTGCAGAGAGAGTTAAGATTTACTCTGTATGCAAAGGCAGAGTGTAGGGGACATCTGGGGAATGGTGGACCTTCTGGTGGCTGTGCTTTCCTGCTCCTTCCAACATTTGGTGCTAGTTTTAAGCTCTGGTCCCTCCCAGCTTCAGGACTGTTAACATGACACCCTCTAACCCCCCTCTTCACTTATTCCCAGCTTACTTTCATTTTGATCCAGTTGCCATCATCTAAACTCTCAGTTTTGTAATCTTGTCTTAAATTCTGCCGCTGGTCTTTTGGACTTTCTGTTTGTTCTTGGCAATTCTGACAACATAATGTCTGCTGTTTCCCCAGAGTCTTGGCTCATGCCTCTGGCCTTCATTACCAGCTTCTGCCTTGAGTCAGTAGAAACCACTAATCTTTAATTTCAGTTCTTGGTTTCCTAACCCCTTCTCTCTCCCTGTCTCTCTCCTCATTTGCTCTCTCCCACTCCCCACCACACATAAAAACTATTTTGATGGATGCAGGAGAACAAAAGAGGATAACCAATTTTACCTCCATTTCAGATTTTGACATGATTGGAAGCAGCTTTTCCACTCCCCCTTCTTCTCCAAGCCAAAGATCTTCTGTCATTCATTTTCCCACTACATGTTTTGCAGCTACGTTATCATCGACCTTGTTGTCTTCTGGATGACTCTAGTTTCTCTTCAACATCTGCCCCCCAAACCTGAAGCTTACAGATGAGATCAAGAGTTAAAATTCGCATATCTGAGTCACCAAACTAACTCTAAAGAAAACCCTCTTAAAAATGAACAAAATTTTGAGAAAGCAAAAACCAATACTTCAAGTAGGAAAGATAATATATCTAACCCATCCTTGGATTTTTCAGCATGGTGACTTGAAATTTGGGGGATTATATTAAATAAGTTGTATTTTTTAGTTAGGAAACCCTATGGTCATTACAAAGAGATGTGGGAGGCTATGAATACTTAATGACTCAATATATTGCTTTAATGGAAACCTTCGGTTACTTCTTTTGGGTTTTGTTTCTCTCTCTCTCTCTCTCTCTCTCTCTCTCTCTTTCTTTCTCTCTCTCTCTTCCTCTCCCTCTCTCCTCTCTTCCTGTCTCTCTGTCTCTATCTCTTTTTGTTCTCTCTCCTTTTCTCTCTGGCTTTAGTTATTCTAAATTATTTTCCTATGGGAATTAGTTTCTAGACTCCAAATGGTGTTTTAGAAGAGCATGAAATTGTTTTTTGTCCTGTACTTTCCATCACTTTCATTTAGGAGGGAATATTGTTGCTACTCCTTCCGTATACCCTTGACATTCATGCTTCAGTTCATCCTTGGTCGAGTCATGGATGTGCCAGAGACTTAATGTTCTTAGAAGCAGCCCTCAACCAACTACAGACTTCCTCACCCCTTAGTTGGGGCAACTATGAGGCATAGTCTTCAGTGTCTTCCAGCATTCAGTGGATTTAGTTCCAGTTGCCCACAGTGATATTGGCCTGATAACACACTTCACTGACTTCCTTCCTTTCTCTTTCTCGTGTATATGCTCCACTACTGGCATTTTCCTGAGATCATCTCCCAAATAAACTCCTGAATTCTTGATTAAGGATCTGCTTTCAGGGGACAACCCAAACCAAGATAATATTTTCTATGGATTTCCCATGTCTTACAAAGATAAGATGTTATGTGTGGATTTAGCTCTTTTCTTCCTTCACACTTTACATATATATCTAAAATTATGGTGTTCAGGTTATTTACAATCAGTTTCCTTTGATTTATTACTTTTTAAAAATTAGAAATGAAAAATATTATCTAAAAATTGTATCTTTAGTCAATGTAATAAATTCTTTCATACTATGGCCTCAGGGCACACTCAAAATTAAACATGGTGCTTGCCTTTCAAGAGGCTTTCAGGCCAACAAGGTTTGGACTTCTCAAGGCAATAAACGCATTGTCTTTAATCAAGAGTCATTTGTTGGGATAGCACAGCGGTTTTATGATCAATGAGAATATCTGGGGTATGCTGTCCCACATTCATTCATTGCACACCACTTGAGAATTTCCTGTTTGGCAGCACAATGCAAATGTTCCATGATGTGGTTTGGATTTGTGTCCTCTCCAAATCTCATACTGAAATGTGACTTCCAATGTTGGAGGTGGGGCCTGGTGGGAGGTATTGAATCTTGGGGGTGGATCCCTCATGAATGGCTTAGCACCATCCCCTTGGTGATAAGTGAGTTCTCGCTCAATTAATTTATATGAGATCTGGTTGTTTAAAAGTCTGGGACCTCCCCTGCCTCACTCTGTTCCTCCTGTCCTCGCCACATGACCTACTCGCTCCCCATGGCCTTCTGCCATGATTGTAAGATTCTTGAGGCCCTCACCAGAAGCTGAGCAGATGCAAAACTATGAGCCAATTAAACCTCTTTTTTACTATATATAAATTACCCAACCTCAGGTATTCATTTATAGTGATGCAAGTATGGGCTAATTCATTCTACCTCCATTAATAATGATCTCAGTTTCAAAAACCAATCCATTTTTGACTAACCAAAATAAAGATCAGGCTGGGCATGGTGGCTCACATCTGTAATCCCAGCACTTTGGGAGGCTGAGGCCAGTGGATCACTTGAGGTCAGGAGTTCGAGACCAGCCTAGCCAACATAGTGAAACCCTGTCTCTACTAAAAATACAAAAAAAAAACCCTCAAAAACAACAACAACAACAACAAATTAGCCAGGCATGGCGGCACACACCTGTAGTCTCTCAACTACCTGGGAGACTGAGGCAAAAGAATCGCTTGAACCTGGGAGGCAGAGGCTGCAGTGAGCCGAGATTGCACCACTGCACTCCAGCCTGAGCAACAGAGTGAGACTCCATCTCAAAAAACAAACAAACAAAAAAAAACGTGAAATAGAGATCAGTGCAAGGGAAAAGCTAGTCCATTTTATGATGATTTCCCACATTTAAAAGAGAAGATCAGATAAAATAGCCAGAATAGTCAAAATCCTAGAAGATAGTAAAGGAAATTTGGCTTTAGTTCGTTTAAAGGTAACACATGGGGCATTTTGCCTTCAGCAGAAAGCACACGTAAACAAGGCACATAACTGATTAATGAATAAACAACTTTTATTGTAGGTAGGGACCAGGAAGTAGCAGTTTGTTTGGCAGTAAGTTTTCGAGAAATAAACTTGTGGACTGACAGCTACATTATTCAGTATGAAAAGAATTTTCACGGAGAGCAAACACTCATCTATTTTCCCGCATTTGAAAATATTTTCTGTTAGTGAAACAGTTTATTAACATTCCCCTAGAGAAAAGCATGCTATGCAAACTTTAAGAGTCAGACTTGCATTGCAAAATTCTTAAAAACATGCTCAAATGAAGATTAATCACCCTCATTCAATGACACCAAGACAAAAGTGAGGCGAAGAAGAAAGCACGTCTTATATTTTTGATGGTTTTAGGTTTTTCTTCATTTCATTGTTCTGTGGATTCATTCCCGTTGGATTTGTATAAAAGTATTGGTCCACAACAGATGGAAACTTAAAGCAAAACAAACAAACAAAGCTAACCTGGCCCTTCAGCACAGATACTTTGAGACACATTGTAATATGGAATAAATTGTGTCCCCCACTAAATTGATATGTTGAAGCCCTAACCCCCAGTGTGTCTGTATTTGGAGTAAGGAAGTAATTAAGGTTAAATGAGGTCATAAGGGTGAAGCCCTAATTCTATAAGATTAGTCTCCCTATAAGAGGAGACTCCAGAGTGCCTATGTGCTCCCTCTTTCCCTCTCCCTCTCTCATTGTGAACATGAGATGATGCAATGAGAAAGTGGTAGTCTACAAGCCAAGAAGAGAGCCCTCACCTCACCAGAAACCTAATTGGCTAGCACCTTGACCTTGGACTCCCCAGCCTCTAGAACTGTGAGAAAATAAATGTCTGTCCTTTAAGCCACCAAGATGGTGGTATTTTCTTATGGCAGCCCAAAGTAACACACGCTGGCTTATAGGGTCATCGTGATGTCACTGCTGCTGTCCTGTGATTTGCCTTCAACTCAAGAAAGCCATGTTGGAGATTGTGTGTGAGAGAATAAAAGAGAAGCTCTTTTCTGTAAGACTGAAAAAAAGTGTCTCCGAAGTGGAATGTTTTGATGATGTCCTGGGTTTTGACTTCAGCTTTCATGGGGGGAAATACACTAGGATAAATTGAGAATATTCACAATGCTTTAAATAGGGAGAAATACGCTGTTGAATAATAATGCCAATGCTAAATAGATGATAACAAATTGTAGTTTTTAAGAATGCTTGTGACCCTTATTTGAACCAGCGTTCATAGAGGTTGAAACAGTGAGCTTTTATTTAGGCTGAATGGAAAGCAAAATTATTATTGAACAATTGACTGCAATTCTAGTATAAGACATTTGTTATTATCTATCACAATGAAAGAAGAAAAGAACTTCTATTTTGATCAAAAGACTCAGGGAACTAAGAAGAGACTTAATCTAACTCTACGTTTTGTGTATTTGCTACAAAATTGAATGCGAAATTGCTTCTTTTGGAGTGATTTTGTAGTGACACATTCAAACTTTAGAGAAGTGAGACCTGATGGCCTGGGGAAATAAAAATATATAATTCTTTTTCTGTGAGGTACAGAATATGCTGAGTTGCTCCAAGGTTTTGAATTTTGTTGATTAGTTTCTCCTTCTAGCTTGATCCTTCCTGTGACTTGTCACAAGCATTCATAAGACTTAGTCTAGGATCAGGGGTAGAGTCTGCAGACAGGATATCGAGCATTCATGTCTCTGTTGAATAGCATTCAACTGTATGTATGTATATACTATAATTTATGTATGCAGTCTACCACTGATGGATATTTATATTGATTTCCTTATTTATTACTAATGCAAACACAATTCTATTTATATGATCATAAATGTCTCTTAGTGCACATGTACAAGAGTTTTTAAGGATATGTTTCTAGAAATAGAATAAATTGGTAGTGGTACATTATGTGCAAGTTTACTTTTAGTAGATAAGGCTGAAGAGTTTTCTAAAGTGGATGTTCAATAGAATGACCGTTAATTCTTATTATCAATCTGTAAATTATCTTAGATTACCTTGTGAATAATAATAGTTTTTTCTAATCCTTAGATTTAAAATTTTTTTTGCCTTGTCTTCCTGCATTTGCTATGAACTTCCAGTACAGTGTTGAAAAAGTGGTAACTGCGAACCCTCTTGTATTGTTCTTAATAGTAAAGGAAACACTTTCAGTATTTTGCCTTTAAGAGTGATGTCTGATGTAGATTTATTTTTTATAGAAGTCTATTATCAGGATAAAGAAATTTCTTTCTATTTCTAGTTTGCTTAAAGTTTGTTATTTTTTAAAACAATCTTATCATTTATATATATATCAACAATTTCATATCAACAATTTAAATCATACAGAAAAATACAAAGAATAATTTTTAAAACCACTTCATTCCCCATCATAAAGATACCTCTGTTAACATCTTTTGTCACATTTTACTTTTTAGTATGAAAAATCTTAAATGTAAAGCAAAGTAGAAAAAATAGTATTAAAGAACCATCATATACCAATCATTTGATTTGATTGGCATTTTGCCATGTTAGTTTCATATGTTTTTTAATTCCAAAATATTTTAGGGTAAATTTAAGCTATTATGACATTTCACACTTATTTTGTATTTACTTTGTTATACAGCTCTTAAAATAATGATATGGCCATAATACCATGATTACTTTTAGCAAAATTAACAAAATTTAATATAATCTATGCATTCTCAATAGGTGAAAATTTTTTCTCAGGGCTGTGTGTGACAAAAAACTTACTGTTTTCATATGAAAAACACAGCTATCCATATAGTGCACAAGAAGATATACAGTATAACTGTGATATTAAAACTTCTTTTGGGATGCAGTTAGAAAAACAATGTCTAAAATATTGCTTGGGAGGTAATGATGAAAAAATAGTTGAGAAACACTGATATAATCTAATATATAGTTTCTATCCAAATTTTCCCAATTTTCCACAAAAGATCCTTTTAGTTGATGTTCACATGCTGGGTATAGGCCCTTAGTAAGACATGTGTACCACAAATATTTTCTTTCGTATTTCTTGCCTTTGCTTTTTAATTTTTCTAATGGTGTATTTTAGAGACCAACACATTTAAATTTTGATGACATTCAATTTATCAATTTTTTATTATTATAGTTTTTGCTTTTTGTATCCCATAAAAAATCTTTGCTTACCCTGAGCTGGCAAATATTTTCCTCTAGATGTCTTATAGTTTTAGCTTTTACATTTAGGTCTATAATCTATCTAGGTCAGTAATAAATTTTGGTGTATGATGTGAGGTATGGACGAACATTCCTGTTTTTACATGGGATATCCAGTTATTCTAGCACCATTTGTTGATAAGGCTTACTTTTCCTTCTTGAATTGCCTTGGCACCTTTTGTTGATCATCAATTGACATATAGGTATGGACCATTTTCTAGATTCTCTACTTTGTTGAGTGGATCCGTGTGTCTATCCTTATGTAACTATTGCATTGTTTCGTTTATTGTAGCTTTATAGTAAGTCTTAAAATTAGATAATGGGAGTCCTCCAACTTTGTTCTTTTTCAAAATTGTTTGCATATTCTACATCCTCTGCATTTCCTTATAAACTTTAGAATTAGCTTATTAATTTCTACAAAAAGATTGCTGAAGTTTTGATAATTGTTACATTGAATTTATAGATTTATTTAGGGTAAATTAAGATCTTAACAATATTTCATCTTGTACACACTATAAATGGGATATATTCTATTTGTATTTTGATTAACTTACTGGCAAAACAAACACACAAAAATACCAGTATTTTCCTCAATTTGTGGCAAAGATGTGTATCTGATGCGAGTCTATTTGGTTCTGAAAATTCCGGGGTACTTCTTGAGGGCTAACAAAGTATGAGTGCTGGGCTTTCTCTCCCACTGTCCAAACTACGTAGCTACATTGGCAGCTTGGGACTAAAAAAGGACCAGAGTTAAGGATTTGTACTTGCACTGCATGCTGGCTTAGATTTCCTTTCTATAGACTTAGGAGATTCAATTAAAATATGAATGTTATGAAAAAGCCTCTTAGTACTAATCTTACCCAGAACTATTCATTCTGCCCTTTATATACAATAATGCTGTGAAATACCCACTCTCAGTGAAGCAGGTGGCAAAAAATGTGCAGTGTCTATCTGGATGTGGCTTTCCATCTCTTAAAGCGCACAGAACAGGAACTTGGAAATAAGGCTCGTTTGGATCATCTACTACTGGGAACACACTGATCTCCCACTCAGTGGCACAGTGTATCTTCAAATTTTAGACACCAATCAAATTTTTCCCATGAGAAGGACCTAATTGCATAATATTGAAATGTCAGTAGGGACACAGCTCAGCTATCATTCGTTGATGCTATTGTTTGTATCCCCTCCAACAGTGACACAGTAGCTACTTATTTACTTTCTGCCCTTGTTCTTTATCTGAACTCAACAAGCATTAGTCTTTAACTTTACTCCAAGTAGAAATTGTTGAAGCAGCAAAGATTCACCCCATCTTTTATAATGTAGCAGGTTTCAACCTGGAGCTATTTTCTCATAAATAAGAGCAAGGCTTTTGTTTTATAGATAGGAAAGGTGCTATTCAATCCGCACTGAAAGTTGTATCATTCTAGGAAGGGCAAAAAATGAGCAAAGGACCAGATGTATTTGAGAATCCTCATGTGTCTGCAACTGTGCTATGTGCTGGGGATACACCAGTAAACAAGACAGATGTGGCCTTCCTCTCCTCCCAAAACTTATAGGTCACCAGGAAAATAGACAATAAACAAATGTGAGGGAGGCTAAAAGGGAAATTTAGGGTGTTTTACTGACTAGTTCATAGGAAGTCGTAAGTCCTATAGTCTCCTCTAGCTTTGGCCACACTAATTAGCACCGAAACTCATTCCACTAGTAAAGTGACTAGGTTTAAGTCATCGTAACCAACTCACTGGGCTACCTAAGGCAAGTCACTTAAGTTCTACTAGCCTCAGCTCTCTCCTCTGTAACATAAGAGAAAATGCTTTCTGATCTATGAAGCACATATGCTAATGTAAAACCACATGATTTCTAGTCAGAGGTGTAACATTGAGCAGGTCATGGATCATCGAGTTAAAATAAAGGCATGTGGCTTTCTCCCAGTCTGAAGTTGCTACATGAGGGCTATCTGCTGTGAGGTAGGAAGGGATTCTGAGCCTTTGGGTATGTGGATATAATCTGAAGTATCTCATATCTCGGCTTTAAAATAGGATCACCAAGGGAGCCTTTAAAAAATTCTAATGCCCAGTTCTACCTCAGACTAATTAAATCAGAGCCTATGGGACTGGACCCCAGACAATAGTATTTTCCAAAATCTATCTAAATGATTCTAATCTGCAGCCAGAGTTGGAGAATCTGTGCTATGAGTAACAAAGTCCTTTATCTCTGACTGAGGGGTCTTGTGTCTCCTGCCAGCATCAGTGAAACTGTGGCTTGCTGACTTGTCAGTTTGCAAGCAAGGTGAAATCTTAGGCCCTGAACAGCTCTTGACAAGTAGCTAAATGCTTCCTCTTAGTGACTAGAGCCCCATTAGAATTATAGTCAGGTGGCCAGGTGCGGTGGCTCACTCCTGTAATCCCAACACTTTGGGAAGTCAAGGTGAGCGGATTGCTTGAGGCCAGGAGTTTGAGACCAGCTTGGCCAACATGGTGAAACCCCATCTCTACTAAAAATACAAAAATTAGCCAGGAGTGGTGGTGTGAGCTTGTAGTCCCAGCTACTCGGGAGGCTGAGGCGGGAGAATCACTTGAACCTGGGAGGTGGACGTTGCAGTGAACCAAGATTGCACCACTGCACTCCAGCCTGGGCAACAGAGTGAGACTCTGCTAAAAAAAAAAAAAAAAAAATTATACCCAGGTATTTCATTCCCCCTTTGATTGACTATGTTTATTTTAATGGTAAACTGGAGGACTGGGGCCTGCCCATGGCCCAGCTCCCTCCCAGTTTGTCTCTTGGGGGCTTGTTTTGTGCAGGGAGTGGGAATTCTCTTTCCCACAGGGTATTAATTTCCTGATCACGCCTACAGTGAGTGGAAAAATCTCTCTACTTCTCGGGTTCATTTAGCAAACCCTTTAGGCTGCTTCATGCTGATCTCTATCATTAATAAAAGTGATATTTAGGCTTCTAATGGTTTTTTCTTTATTATTCATAGTGTAGCAAACAGCATGGGCTTCATGTTTGTCTTGGTTCCTCTTGCCCCAGAAGTCTTATTGGGGGAACATGAAACAGCCTAGGTAAATCCTGAACATACAGTAGGCTTGTATCACAGCTGAAAAACATCAAGTTGGGAAACTCCTATTTTTTATGATGGACTGCAAGCAAACTTGCTTCACCTTTGCCCCAGAGAGAGACAGTCTCTTCATTATACTACTTAGGAAACCTACTCCTTTCTCCAGAGAGACACTATCTTCATTTTCCAAGGCTGTTGACTATACAATCATCCTTGAAAAGATAGTCCAGGAAAAGGGACTCTCTACTTGCAAAGTATCTCTACTTGTCAGTGTCTCTACTTGCAAAGTGTGTAGAAATATGACAGACCCATGGGGAATTGTCTCCCAACACATCTGCAGATGGTTATGTTTATTTGGATTTAAATTTAACCCTATGAAGCAAAACTCGAGGTAAGACTATGACTATTGTGGTAGCTTTTTTTTTAAAAAAAAATATAATTTGAGGCACATTGGATCTCCTTGATGTCTGGCAGCCTCCAACCCAAGATATTTATCTTATAGCTGTCAAAGGTTTAGTTTTCTGGGAAGCAGATTCTAACATGAAATTTAGGGTGCAGGATATTTTTAAAGGGATGCTCTTGGGATCAACACCTGTGGAAAAAAAGGGACGGAAAGGGAAGGGAAAAGGAGGAAACAGAATTGGGCAAGGAGAAAGTTGACCTGGCATGCAGAACCAACCAGAGCCTTGGCTTACCTAACCAGGAGTTTTATAACTAAAATGACATTTCAGGATTGTTTCCATTTGGGTCAAGGTGGCCAGGTCCTGATACTGATGCATAAATCCATCATTGTCTGTGTAGTCCTGGGAAGTGCATGACGTTGGGCAACGGGATTGTCTGTAGCCAAGGAAATTCCTGAAGGGAATGACAGCTGAAGACTGTCTGCTGGCCTCCAGAAACTGGGATAAGTCCTTCCTTGAAGTAGAGTCTGGGTTATACATCTTCTAGTGTCTACTATGATAGTAAAGGTTGGAAAACAGCACTGGACTCACTGATTAATGGTGGTCATTTCTCTTGCAGTAACATTTCTAAGTTTATGGACAGTTGAGTGGACGTTACATTACATAGTTATGAATGTCTTGTTAGTCTGGAAAAATCTAGAAGGAACTTAATGAACTGACTGTGTGGCAGGTGGCAGCTCAGGACATTGTTACGCTTGGAGGCCCCCTGCTTGGAGGCCCCCGCTGCTTGGAGGCCCCCTATTTAGAAATTGGGTGAGTGGTAGAACTGCGCCAAACCTCAGAGGGGCCCATTTTTCTCATGGATTTTAGATTCTATGACTAATTTAATCTAGAACAAAACCAAACCACTGGCTAAAACCAAAAGCCACCATCGCTTAGGGTAGAGTTGTAGTGCTCAGTTTTTCTTCTGATGTTTTCTGCCTCTTTGAGTGAAAAAATATCTGGGTGAGGGGGTGGTGGTGGCAGTTGATATTTGGCAATCCACATAACTGTCATTTTAAATCCCATTTAGCTTCACCATTCTTACCATGGCTTTCCTGTGCTGTTGTTTGCATGTCTATGGTTGAAGTGCAACAAATATACATTGGATGTATAAATTATAATTAATCTCTTATTTTTATCTTCTTGCAGGAAAACTCTACTCTTGCTCCACTATCAGCATCTGATATGTCTATGTATAGAAAACAATTTAGCAAAGAGAGTCTCTAATGATGCTAAATAATGCTGGGGGATTTTTTCTGGAGTAATATTACTAGAAACTTAACACATAGCTGTGCATAAGCTACTTGCATGTTGTATCTTAACTCCTTACAACAGCTCTGCAAAGTAAATAGTACTATTGCCATATTCTAAAGGAGGTTGTTACCTGTCTTTGGTCACGTGGCTTGGTAGGGATGACATGATGACATATTCTAGTCCAACAACAGAGGTCTATGAAATACAGTTTTATTTTATATTGACAGCTTTATTTCTATTATGAGCTTTAGAGTCTATAGGGCGGTGAAAAATGTAATCTCAGTTACTTTGGAGGTTCTCCCTTTTCCCAAGCATGTGTCTTATTTTAGTGGAAGAGGGTGCTACATGGCAGTAAAGGCACTGTTGAGGAAGGAAGCATGAGCCTCCATGTAATCATCTATTCCTGCTGGATCTGCTGAGATATGCTTTTGTCTCTGTGGTTTTCAGTTGTTAGTCCATGCAAGATGCCACATTTCACTTAGTAGTCTTTCCAGGGGTGCTAGCTCTCAATGCCATATTTCAGCTGCTCTTGGTTACCAAGAAAATATTCTATTGTTCTTGTAGCATCTGCCTGGACATCCCATGCAAACATTTTTTACTCTAGGGTCTTGCCACTTTACCTGCTTTTGCCTGGGAAAGTAGGGCAAGATCCCCTTTGCTCTCAGACTTGCCCAAATTGTCTTCTGGTTTCTGTCCTCCCTCTTTCTCCAATTGTCCCTCAGGGAAGGGCAGGCACAGGACTTAGAGACATTCTGCTTTCCAGAGAACAGCACCTTCCCAATCTGTAAACAGAGAACAGCACCTTCTCAATCTGTAAACTGTATTTGCTTCCTTACTGATTCTTTCCTTATCAATGTCCCAAGGGATTGATAAGGAATCTTTTATTTTTTAAACATTACTTGTTGAGATATAATTTACAGACATTAAAATGCACAGATTTTAAGTATGCAATTCAATAAGCTTTGACCAGTGTTTACAGTCATGTAACTCATACCCATATTACAATATAGAACATTTCCATCACTCTCCAATATTTTTTCATGCTCCTTTCCAGTTGATCCCCATCCCCAACCACTTTTCTTATTTTTATCAGTATATATTAGTTTTGGCTAGATTTGTAACTTCATATCAATGGAATCACATAATATGTACTCTTGTATCTGGCTGTTTTCACTCAGCATCAGGTTTTTGAGATCCCAGAAGTATTTTTAATCTCGTTATTAAGCCACCATGCTTTATCTATTCCGTAAGGCCCCTCAAAGCTGCTTAGGACTCTACAGTCCCAAAGCCTGAACTTTTAAAATTCAAACGCTTTTCTTTGCTCTTTTCCTATGTCATCTCTTCCCTTTGACTAAAATTTATCTATTTAAGCAGGGAAAGGTCAAGAAGTACCAGGAAATGCAGAGGGAACCTTATCAATAGCTCCAAGAATAATCCCAGCACAGAGTTAAGAGCAGAGTCAGGATTTCAATTTATAACTTTCTGACCCTGGAACATCTGCTCTTCACAATTACCCCAAAGTTGTCTTGAAAGATTTAAAAATTGACTGCTAAGAAGAGGGAGAAAAGTGGAGTGTTACATTGAAATACAAGTTGCTGTTCACTGGAGGCAAGTGTTTCAGAAGGCTTAATCTCACCAATGAGAACTTTCACAAATGATCTTTTTTTGTTTAGTGCCCATTGAATTGTACCAATGGTAGCTTATCTAGGGGTTTAGTCCAAAAATTTTTTTTGCCACTTGCCTCCAGTGGACAGTAACTTGTATTTTAATGTAACTCTCCAGGTAGTTAGTGGCTCTGTCACTGTCTGTGTGGCTGTCAGAAAGTTTTATTGCTTTTCCAAGCCTCACGTCCTGCCATGCTAAAATTAGAGGATTACAGTAAATGATCATTAGGCTTCCTTCTAACTCAAAATCACAGTGAATCAATGTTTGTAGTGCCCAGCAAATGAGCAAATGGTGTTCACATAACCTAAGGATCCTGCTAAAGACATAGGATGTGCTTGCTGCATGAATGACATGGAGGATTACAGTTGTGTTTTCTGCTTCTATAAGGAATGGCATATTTATTCTTTGGATCCACCACAATAAGCCTGAAACAGGAGGAGATGAAAATGGCTTCAGTATATTTTTAGGTTTTTATTAAATAGTACTAGCTATGGATTGATAGAAACAAAGCTATGGTCCTCTTGTCTGAAAGTACAATAATGTGAGTTTTGAAATAAATTCAATTTTGGTGACAGCAACAATTAAATAAAAAAAAAAATAGTAGTTTGCAGTGCTATAGAATGGTCTAATTCTTCCAAAGGACGTGGCTGTACCAAAGCTTAATTTTGAGGTTACCTAAATGAAAATATCACGGCTCTCTCATCTGTAATAATAACAAGTCAGTATGTACCCAGAATTTCTATACTATATTTTAGAACATTTCAAAAATACCATTATTATTCCATTACAGTAAATATTTAAGGAAATGTTGGTGTATTATTGTCCCCAGTGAAGATAAGTAACTCACTCAAGGTCAGAAAGCTATTTAGTGGAATGTTTTAACTACTATACACAGGAATTTACTTGGATGTCATTTCGGGATACATTTTTACATACCTTACTCCTCCTGAATTGAGTTATAATTTATGTCTGTTTCTTTTATTTGTTTGGTCATAAGATTTTGTTTGAGAGAAGTATTTGTTCTACTGCTAATTTTGGGGGGGGAGGGAAGCCATCACAGTTTAAAATCTTCCGTAAAAAGAATTATGGAGAGGAAACAGATATGGTTTTACTTTATGGAATCTCAAAAAAAAAAAAAAAAAAAAAGGCCAAATCAGCTTATGCTGAAATCCTACCTTTGGCATCCTGAAGAATGACATGAGTAATAGATGAAAATTGTTAAAATTTAATGATTCCCTGAGATTCCAGGGAATGAATGTTTTTGTCTGTTCAGGCTGCTATAATAAAATACCATAGATTGGGTAATTTATAGATAATAGAAGTTTAGTTCTCACAGTCCTGGAGGCTAAGAAGTTCATGATCAAGCAGATTCATTGACTGGTGAGGGCTCACCCTCTGTTTCAAAGAGAGCGTCTTCTTGCTGTGCCCTTACATGACATAAGGGACAAACCAGCTCCCCAGAGCCTCTTTTATAAGGGCAGTAATCTCATTCATGAGGGCAGGTGACCTAATCACCTTCCAGAGGCCCACCTCTTAATGCCACCCCAGTGAGGATTAGGTCTCAACATATGAATTTTGGGAGGACACAAACATATAGACCATGGCAGATGATGGAAGAAGATGTACTGAGCTCATACTCAAAGTTTGTAAGTTTTCATTCAGGCAATTACGTTGCCACTTGTTCTATGCATTCTCATGATGCCCTCCATTTGTAAAGTGTTTTCTCCAGAGAAGCATCCCCAAGGAACACTGAGGCACATAGCATGCAGGGCTCCCCATAGGAAATAACTCTTTACCCACGTCCTTTGTTCTGACACTCAAAGCAGCTCTGGGCAGACAAAGCCTCATTCCAAGAAGTATCTTCACAGCAACTGTCAATAAGGACAATCACCAGGTTTCAAATAAAGGCCAACCCAGGGGCACCTGACACAATCCTCCTCCTCCCATTGCCACATGCCAGCAGGTGGGCCTTCTCTGGAGTAACATAAAAACCTAAACAGAGTAACTCATCTGAAATGATTTGTAATAATAAAATGGTGCCCAAAGAGCCTTATGGAAACATCTGAAGTTCCAAGGCAGGTGTTATCCTAGGCTTGTGGGGGATAACTTTGGAGAAGACTGGCCTAGTTATTTAAGTCAAGTAGGCCCAGCTGTTTTGCATTTGAGAGTGCAGACTGCCTAAAGAAACAGATCAGCAGAATAACTTGGGGTTTTAGTTCAGTAACTTTAAGATTTTTCAATATCATATCATGATCTGATTTCTCCTTCCAGAGATAGGGACCAAAGCATAACTACTTCTCAGCACCAAACAAATGCATTGACAAGTTAGTAGGAAAGAGAGAATAAATCACTGATTGGTGTGGCAGAGAAGGATTCCTTACAGTTTACTTCAAAACCAATATTTAAAGGATTTTTGTTAGACAAAAAGTTTCCTAGAAAATATTATTATGGGGGCCTTATTTACTATATTCTTGTTGTAATGCAAAATAAGTGATTTTAGCTATAACCTGACTTAGGGAAATGGTGAATGGACAGTGAGTGGGAATGTTGGTATTTATTAGCCATTTGGTATAATGGAAAAAGCATTGAACTTGGAAATTAGAAGAGCTGGATTTGTTATGAGTTAATCATGAAACCTTGGATAAGTCACTTAGCCCAGTGAATCTCAAACTGTAGTGATTCTGAAAAAAAAAAATCACATGGAGAACGTGTTTAAAACACAGATTCCTGGGATAGGGCCTGAAATTCTGCACTTCTAACAAACTCCCAGGTGATGCTGACGCTGCTGATCTGGGGGCCACACTTTGAGGAGTAAGGGAGTCTTAGGCTCTACTCTCCTTATTTTTAAAAGGAATCTACCATGTTAGATGACTGCATAGGTCTCTTCTGGCCCTGTAAAATTCTCTGAGGCCCAATTTTGTTTCACTTGTCCTTCTGAAAGTGTCTGCGATTTTTCTTTCTAATGGAGATGGCTAATGGTAGGACATAAATTAGATTACTGAGGGAGAAGCTGTCTTAGGGAAATTTTGTTGTTATACCTAAGGTAATACCTAAAGGTATTAACCATTAGGAACAGGTGCCTACTTAAATATTTTACATAACGTTTGAGTCTCCTAAGTGAAATGGAAAGAATCCTCTGGAAGGCTTCAGTTTAAGTCCTGACTGCCACTTCCTAGCCCCATCACCTTAACCTTTCTTAGTTTCTTCATCCATAAAATGGGAAAACCAATTCCAAATCCTTCCTGTAGTGTTGGTCCCTAGAATATGCACTGAAAAGCACCTTGTAGGTTGGAAGGAGCCGTGCAAGTGTAAGAAATGGCTGTGTGCCAGGTGTGGTAAGCAGAGATCACAACACAGAGGCACTGAGCTGGTTTCAGGGTGATTCACTAGTGGCCATGTGGTTTTCTAACACCACTCTACAAACAGCATGGATCTTTGTTCCAGCTCTGTATCTTAGTTTGTCCACAAGAATGTCTGTTACCTACTTTGTATAGGCCTGGCACTGAAAGGAGAAATAAACAATCAAAAGCTAGTAACTGTATGAGTCACAGAAGCAGAACCACTATGAGTAGTATGAAAGAAGAAATTTATTATAAGAATTAGACCTTATCAATGGGGGAGGAACTGGGGAAGCAAACATTGGACAACAGGAGGTGGGCGCTCAGGGGTCAGAGGAAGGTCACTCATCAGCCCTGGCATTGGTGAATGAGAGCTTCTGGGCAAACTCTGGAGCTTAGCAGCTCCAGTGGCTGGAGTCAGACCATAGAGAGGAGCTGGTAGGGCTGTCATGGGAAGTTGTTGGCTCTTTGTGGCCACTACCTCTGTAAGTTTGTAGGGCAGCAACTTGTAGTGGGCCTGGGATTGCTGCTGGTCAGCAGGGGCTGAAGAGCTGAATGTGGAGGCAAGGAGAGTGAGGAGCAGCTGGCCCCACAGACAGCTCTGCATCTGTGTCTCGCCACCTCTAGCCAACGATGACCTTCAGAATGCAATGGATGCTGCTTCCCTTCTGTCTCCCAAATCTTGTATAGTCTTGCCTTTGGCCAACTCTCACTATGAACCATGTAGGAAAAGAGATTCTGGAAAACTTCATTCCTGACATACAAAATTGACCATAGAACAATCCAGCACACTATCTGACAGCATTTCTGATGCATATACTGACTGAATAACAGGGTATCATCTTCTCCTAGGGGGACAGGTCATTCATCTCTAAAAGAGATAGAAAACAGCACTGTTTCTGAAGAATAAGATGCATCACTCCCCTGAATAATACATTACAGTCATTTAAGCATCTTGAGAATGCACACACATGTGTAAAAAGTATTTATAAGGCCTTATTTGTGTAGGTGTACACACACACAATCACAAAATACAAGCAATCTCCAGAAGTAACCAATAGAAGCTCACATGGCTCTCATCCCCACAGGATGGCCTAGCAGAACCTGGAATGCAGGGAGCGCCAGTACCTGCTGTTAGAAGTGGGGAACGGCTCTGCATGTGGCACCCGGAGAGTGTTTCCCCAGTGTGTGAATAGCAGATAAGGCAGAAAGAGGCAACAATGTGTGGTGCCTAGACTGTTGGTCCTCATTACTTGCAGATGCCATGTTTATAAATGTACCTACTTGGTAAAGTTTCTTTGTAACTCTCAAATCAATACTGGAGGTGCTTTTGCAATCATTCACAGATATGCTTAAGGTGGTGAAAAATGTTACTCACTCAATGCACACCCCCTCAGCTGAAGTCAAACAATGTCACCTGTTTGTCACTCTGGCTTCTTGTTTCAACTCTCAGACTGTAAACAAGTGTACTTTTCATGGTCTCTTTAGTGCCACATTTTTCACATTTTTTGCTTTTTGTAGGTGATTTTGCTGCTTAAAGTGGCCCCCAAGCATAGTGTTGAGGTACTATCTAGTGTCCCTAAGCATTTTAAGGCTTTGATGTGCCTTTTGGAGAAAATACCTATGCCAGGCATGAGTGATAGTGCTTTTGAAAAGGAGTTCAATGTTAATAAATCAACAATATATATTAAATAAGGTGTCTTTAAATAGAAACAAACATAAGATAAGGTCATGTATTGATCAGTTGATAAAAATGTTGTGATCGGAGACTCACAGGAACCTGTATTTCCCCTAGGAATACTGCTTCAGTATTCAGTCATGCAGTATTCAAGTATTCATGATGACTTCTTAACTACTGCAAATAATGAGATTCACCAGTACATCTCTAAAAGGAAGGATGAATTACTTTCTGCCTCTCAAAAAGGCATACATACAATGAGGAAAGGCAGATCCCAATCAGTCAGCCTTTTGTTGAGGTCTAAAATGATATTCTTAGTTTAGTGCTTTTCCAGCCCATTGCAATGCACATATGCCTGGGGTGATTGCCCTGTAAACCTTATCAGCAAATTATGCTTTAGTATGAATGAATCCCTGGTATTTTCCTGAGATCAGGTTATTATAGGGATTGCAGAGCAGAGAGTTTGAACTTGGCTAGTTGAAGCTGGTTCAGAAAAGATTCCACATGAATGGGGAGGGGTTGAAGCAAAAGGAACTTGAGGTCCACAGACAACATTTTGTTTTATTTTTAAAAATTTCATATCTTAACCGTATTGAAGAATATGTTATTCCCTTCTATTCACCAGCAGATTGTAAACTCCTTAAGAATCAGACATTAAAGGGTATTAAATATTTGGAACTTTCCTATATATATGTTTTAAAGAAAATTATTTTTGAGCCAATATTTGCTTACATTATCTGCATAATATCTGTGTATTTGTCACTCTCTTGCTCTAGGTCAGCCTTCTCTGATGTCTGAATAGAACCTCTTTGGGATTACACAAACAAGAATAGCCATAGGGGAAAAATGTGCTTCATATATTAAATGTATAATGTTTTGCTATTCACAGAAGAATATTGAGGAAAAGGGAAAAGAAATATCAAATTTGAGACATGGTTTCCTTTTTTCCTTTCTTAGTCCTTATCTCCCATTCTACCATTAGTTTTCCTTTTTTTCACTTTTTAAATAAATTTGTTTAGTTTTAATTTTTGTGTGTACATAGTAGTTGTATATATTTATGAGCTACATAAGATGTTTTGATACAGGCATACAATGTGAAATAAGCACATCAGGAGAAATGGGGTATCCATCCCCTCAAGCATTTATCCTTTGTGTTACAAACAATCCAATTACACTCTTTATGTTATCGTAAAATGTACAATTAAATTATTATGAACTATAGTCACCCTGTTGTGCTATCAAATCCTAGGTCTTATTCATTCTTTCCATTTTTTATACCCATTAACCATCCTTACCTTCCCCTCATCCCCCACTACCCTTCCCAGCCTCTGGTAACCATCCCTCTACCCTGTATATCCATGAGTTCAATTGTTTTGATTTTTAGATCTCACAAATGAATGAGAACATGTGATGTTTGTCTTTCTGTGCCTGTCTTATTTCAACTTAACATAATGACCTCCAGTTCCAACCATGTTGTTGCAAACGATTAGATTTCATTTTTTTTTATGACTGAGTAGTACTCCATTATGTGTATGTACTGCATTTTCTTCATTCATCTGTTGATGGACACTTAGGTTGCGTCCCAATCTTAGCTAAACAATGCTGCAACAAACATGCAGATATCTCTTTGATATACTGGTTTCCTTTCTTTTGGTTGTATACTCAGCAGTGGGATTCCTGGATTGTATGGTAGCTCAATTTTTCGTTCTTCTGAGGAACATCCTAACTGTTCTCCATAGTGGTTGTACTAATTTACATTTTCACCAACAGTGTATGAGGGTTCCCTTTTCTCCACATCATCTGCAGCATTTGTTATTGCCTGTCTTTTGGATATAAGCCATTTTAACTGGGGTGAGATGATATCTCATTGTAGTTTTGATCTGCATTTCTCTGATGATCAATGATATTGAACACCTTTTCGTATGCCTGATGGCCATTCATGTCTTTTTTTGAGACATGTCAATTCAAACCTTTTGCCCATTATTTAATTGGATTATTAGATTTTTTTTCCTATGGAGTCCTTTCAGGTCCTTTTATATTCTGGTTGTTAATCCCTTGTCAGATGGGTAGTTTGCAAATATTTTCTCTCATTCTGTGGGTTGTCTCTTTAATTTGTTGATTGCTTCTTTTGCTGTCCAGAAGCTTTTTAACTTGATACGATCCCATTTGTCCATTTTTGCTTTGATTGCCTGTGCTTGTGGGGTATTACTCAAGAAATTTTTGCCCAGACCAATGTCCTAGAGATTTTCCCCAATGTTTTCTTGTAGTAGTTTCCACCATTTATTTTCTTCTGATATAACAATATTTCAAATCTTCCAGTGTGCTGTATGGTCACTTATTTCTGGGTCTTGCAGAGCTGACACCTTGTCATGACATATGCTTTTCTATAGCTTCCTTAACCTCTTAACTGCTCTTTGTTTTTAGATCTCAACCTAGATTTCCCCTCATTAAACTTACGAGGCTCCCTAAGTTTTCATTAGGTGTGGCACTGTGAACTTCTCATATAATATCCTCATGTAGCACTGTATGTTTCTTATAGACTAGCACACTTCTCATGGGATCAAAGTGCTCTGCTTACTCTGAGTTCTCTACTGGACTAAAGTCTCAAAGATTTGGGAAAGGTTTATCTTGGTTAGCACTGTGAGCAGTAGTTGTGTGATAGGCATGGGGTACATTATGGTTGAATAGATAAATAGCTACATGTCTCTTTCAATTTTGAGTCTGAAAAAAAGGAAAGATTTCATATGGGCTTTTCTAGCCCCCTGATAAGAGCCTCTCAGTGTTATTCACTGTTTCCATCCCTTGAGTCTATGCATGTTAATTTAAACATCGTAGCTGTATTTTATAGACAGGTATAGCTTTGTAACAAACAATCACAAAATCTTAGTGGTGTACTGACATTTTTTGTGTTCATGTTAGCTGAAGAAGCTGTACTTTATACTTTTATTCTGAGAGTTGGTTGTGGTGAATTTTTCCTTGTGGTTCATTTTCTGACCCAAGTTAACGGGTTAACAGTTATAGAGGAGACTTCTGCTCATGGTAAACCACGCGAGCAACTCTGAAGCCTTTGCTTATGCCACGTGTACTAACACCCTATTGGTTTAAACAAAGGGCAGGTGAAGAATGGGAACTATTCTACCCCTCTGGGTCAATGTTGACAAGTTTCCCTCTTCTGGAGGAAGGGCACAGATGAGGTTCTCCAGTATAACAATTTTGCTTTACATCTTGGGAAAGTATGAAAATAGATGTTTTGTAATAATATTGTAATAGTATAAGGAATTGGTGGGCCCTGTTCTACATGAAAATTTCCAAGACATCTCCTCTCTGGGTAACTAAAATGTCCCTAAGCAGAGGCCTTCCAGAGAAATAGTTATTAAAACACAAAAGCAATGAAGGACTGCTTTAAACTGAGAGCACCATCTGCAAATAGCTCACCAAACCATTTAATTCGGACGACTGGCATTTTATGAACATGAACTGTGAATCTTCCCATGACCATGGCTATACCAATGGTGAGGTTTGGCAAAATGTATTTGAGTTCGCCAACAGGATTGATAGCATTAATTCCTATCAGGAAGACTTTCTCCTGTGGATTTTATTGTTTTTAAAATTTAAATCTTTTTTTTTTTTTGTCTGGAATTTACTTCTGAATGTGGTGCAAGCCAGGGATTCAATTTTATTTTCTTCAAAATGTATAGACAGATGTGATAATACCATTTATCTCTTTTCCTACTGAATTAAAATACTTTATCCCATCTTATATTTTAATATATTTACTGAAGTACATTTCTGTGATCTCTATTACACTCCACCACTTTATTTGCACATCTCTATGCCAATACTATATTATTTTGACTACCCTGGTTTGATAGTATGTTAATAGCTAAGATAAGCACTCCCATATATTCTATAACCTTCTCTATAATAATTTTCCTGGGTGTTTAGACTTATATGTACTTTAATATATATTATGTACTTAAAATTCCCATTGGGATTATAATTAATATTGCACTAAATTATGTATTGATTTTAAGTGAATGAATTTTTGTGATACCAAGTATTTCCATTAAAGAATATGTATGTCTTATGAAAAAATGCTTATCATTACTGATCATTAGAGAAATGCAAATCAAAACCACAATGGGATACCATCTCATGCCAGTTAGAATGGCGATCATTAAAAAGTCAGGAAATAGCAGATGCTGGAGAGGTTGTGGAAAAATAGGAACCCTTTTACACTGTTGGTGGGAGTGTAAATTAGTTCAACCATTGTGAAAGATAGTGTTGCGATTCCTCAAGGATCTAGAACTAGAAATACCACTTGACCCAGCAATCCCATTACTGGGCATATACCCAAAGGATTATAAATCATTCTATGATAAAGACACATGCACATGTATGTTTATTGTGGCACTATTCACAATAGCAAAGACTTGGAACCAACCCAAATGTCCATCAATGATAGACTGGATTAAGAAAATGTGGCACATATACATCATGGAACACTATGCAGCCATAGGAAAGGATGAGTTCATGTCCTTTGTAGGGACATGGATGAAGCTGGAAACCATCATTCTCAGCAAACTATCACGAGATCAGGAAACCAAACACCACATGTTCTTACTCATAACTGGGAGTTGAACAATGAGAACACATGGGCACAGGGAGGGGAACATCACACACTGGAGCCTGTGGCGGATGGGGGCCTAGGGGAGGGATAACATTAGGAGAAATATCTAATGCAGGTGACGAGTTGATGGGTGCAGCAAACCACCATGGCACGTGTGTACCTATGTAACAAACCTGCATGTTCTGCACATGTAACCCAGAACTTAAAGTATATATATATATATATATAAAAAGAATATGTATGTCTTCCTATTCAGATAGTATTATACCTTTAGTAACAGATGTAAAAGATCAAGGTTTGACTTAGGACAGAGAGAAGGCTAGTGTGGCTGGAACAGAGAACCAGGGTGGAAAGAGGGGAGATGAATGACCATAACCTGGAGGTCATTGTCACTCTTCCACATGACGACTGAAGATTTATTATGTGTTAATGTTAACTTTATTTCTCAGAAGGCATTTTTAAAATCTCCCTTATTTTCAAGTTCTGGAGGAAGCCATACTGCGTGTGTATTTATCCCTTCAAAAGATGTTTTGTTTTTATAACTTGTTAAAGCACTTGTTAAATGTTACCTGAATGGAGACAAAAAATAGAATGGTGGTTTTCAGTGGCTGGGGAGAGAGGGAAATGGAGAGTTAATGTTTAATTGATACAGGGTTTTGGTGTGGGAAGATGAAAAAAGTTCTGGAGATGGTGGTGATGGTTGCACAACAGTGTGAATGTACTTAATGCCACTAAAGTGTATACTTTAAAAATAGTTACAATGGTAAATTTTACGTTATATCCATTTTACCGCAATGAAATAAAGCAAAAGCAGTATGCAATTAGCTGGAGAAGAACCACATCAACCTCTATATGGGGTGTGGAGGCAATATTTGTTTCTTATAGTTAATATATACATATTTTTTCAACAAA
The DNA here is from genome assembly GCF_049350105.2 of Macaca mulatta. Taxonomy (NCBI): domain Eukaryota; kingdom Metazoa; phylum Chordata; class Mammalia; order Primates; family Cercopithecidae; genus Macaca; species Macaca mulatta. The sequence continues at coordinate 15,994,196 of NC_133426.1, read as the reverse complement.
ACCAAGAGGGTCAGTAGAATACAGTTAGTATTTTTAGGGAAATCATGATAGCTGCTACTATATTAATCTTCAAAGAGAAAAGGCAGAGACATTTTAAAAGCTACTATTAGTAGCTTACAAGATTTGTTTATTTCATTTCTTTTGTATAAATAGAAAATGCACAAGTCTTTGAATAATAATTTATACTAAATGAGAATAAAATCTATCTAAGACAATACTTTTAATGTATTACCATTGAAATGAAAATCAGCAATGAGAAGTTTCAAAGATTTCATTGATTTCTGATAGTATATTCATAGATGTCAGTCGAAGAACTCTGACATTGACATGTTTCTTATGCTTGCTTTAAGACACATCTTGGAAAATGGCAAAGTAGTGGACACCATTTGTTTCTGGAACCCTTTTATTTCCCTTCTGTATCCAGTCTCTATATTCTGGTATCCCTTTCCTTATCTTTCAAGTGTTCAGTGTCCTTGGTGCTACTTTGATCACTTTGGTCTGATATGCAGCCTAGCATTCAGGAAAGGATGTGTGCTATGGGTTAGAAAGTCCTTTGTTTGAATCCTAGTTTGAATTTATATACAGTTCTATGACCTTGTGCCAGTGAATTAACCTCTCTGAACCTTGGTTTCCTCATTCATGATATGAGGATGCTCCTCTCAGTTACCTTGCTGTTATTACAGTGTTGCTTTGAAAACACCAAACCAGTGCCTGACTTTTCTACAGTATGTGATGTGATCAATAAATGCTATTCTCATCTCTTTACCTGCGCATCCTCATCCAGCCCTGACTTCAAAGACTTGGGTCATTTATTTATCTCTCCTCCTTCTCCTCATTCTCAATCCAACTCCCATCAAAAATGCAATTTCTTCTGTGTGACTAATATTAACTACTTTTTTGTTGAAAAGCAATCTGGACTAAACTCATATACAACGAGGAGGAAAATGACACCTTGTCTGCTAAACTACTTGCTGTGGTTGTTGCATATTAAAAGAAGGTGCTTATAAGCCTGACTATATCTGTAAGTGCAGTAACTTCAAGCGTAATTCAGAGGAGATATTTTGGGGACATTATGGGAATGGAAAAAAACAATTATTGCTCATTTCGAGAATTTTGTATTTTGTTTAACATTTTTAATTAAAGATTTTGGGGTATAATTTCTCTGATAGGTGGTTAGCTATGTCATAGGTCATGGTGTTAAAACTGTAGGGTGGGTGGTTACTGTAGGGTTAGTGAATAATAACAGGTGAATATAAAAATGTATCTAGAAACATTGGGTAGCTGGATATTCGATGGGAAGAAGAAGCTTGGAGCAACTTCATGGAAACAAGGAAGTAGGTCTTTCATCAAAGAGCATCGGAAGAAGGATGAGAAGAGCAAGAGGGAGAAAGGAGACCCATGGCGGCCTCCATTGATCAGGAAGAGTAAAAATGTTTTTGCAAGGATTAGGAGGTAATAGTGCAGTCGGGATTTGAAAAGGGCTTATAAAATTCATGGCCCTGTTATGGCCATGGCTCTTGGTTATCTTCCTGAGAACCAAAACATGGGTCTCTTCCTCAGTTTGTTCTTGGAGCCCACAGAGTCCAGAGGTCACTTTGCTGCCTTTTAGCTCCATACCTCAAGAAGTGTTTTCTTATGATACTATCAGCTCAAGAGGCAATTGGTCTGCATTTTGGATAGATTTCCCAAATCTCACAGTACTGGAGTGAAGAGTTTCCCTTTTTGTCTGGTTTTCAGTATCCCGTTTAGGTGAAGATAGATCAAATCAAACATGTAGCATGTTCTTTTCAGTTGCCGAACAGAGAGAAGTATAATTCAAAATAGAACAAATATATTATTTACTACATAATGTGTTTCCAAGAAAATGGTGCTAAATGGGTGGTCTTGTTGCTACCAGACTTTATCACTCACATTATGCGAAAATGGAAAATAGCAGTGAGCAAAGGGGCAGATGTGAATTTAGAGGAAAATGTATTTGCTTCAGTAATGAGCTCTTTCCTCCCAGTGGAATTTACTACAAGTAGCTCTCTCTAACTGAAAAAAAAAATGCAAACTTACTATTGCTCTTTGGTTGTCCGTTCAATGATGACTCAAAGTCATCCTTGACAATTTGATCTTGCAAAATAAGTGGTTACCGTGGAGCTCCTATCCATGGACCATTTCATACATACTTTCATTTTCTAAACTTCAATATTAATAAAAAGCATCATCCAGAGTCAGTGATTTTTAAGGTTTCAAGAATAATTGCATCTTTGGCTGTGAACATTATAATCCCAATTGAATTATTTTTTTCTTCAGTGATATGATTTTTTTTTTAGTATTTACTTCTAATAATAATTATAAAACTTATAGATTTTTTTTTTTCACTTCGTTCCACAAAAAAGGTGAAAGCGAAGAGGCTAGGGAACCATATATGTTTATTACTTCTTTTCTTTCTTGGAATTGTGTTAGCTGAAGATGGTTGGCTATACTGAACTCAAATCACTAAATATTAAATTTCTGCCAATTGTGTGCAGGACGAAGTTGTGGAGGTTGGGGGAGTTTCACGGAAATATAGACAATATGTTCTCTGGTCCGAGCTGCTTATGATCAGTGTTAAATCAGAAATCCATAGAACAGGATACTAAAACACCAACTTTTCTTCTTTAAAAATATGCTTTACTCATTTAATCTTCCAGTAATTATGAAGTAGGATTATTCTTATCCCCATTTTATAAATAAAAAGCTGAGGCTCAGGGAGGTTGAGCTAGTTAGTGGCAGAGCTGAGGTTTAAATCCAAGGCATAAACCCAAGGTTAATGCTCCAGTTCTCTAGTCTGAGCTTTTAATCACTCTGCAACGCAGCCTTGCCAAAAGAGGCAAACCCTAATACAACAATAATGATGAGAACAAAAAAACAAAGAATACAAAAACTGAGATATAATCAGTGTTTTATCCTGAGATGAGCTGGAAATTAGTAGACTTTCAATTTCAACTGAAGCTCATCTCTTTAGAATGTTAGTACAGGGAGAAATAAAAAATACCATCTAGTCCAGTTGTCCCATTGCTGGGCACTTAAATAACTGTTTATTGAGGAATGGGCTTTACATACGAGACAACCATGTTCCAGAATATAAATGATGTGTCCAGGGTCATAATTTAATTAAATTGTAGTTTTGTAAGGGATCTGAGAAACATTCTAGAAATTCTCCCAAGCAAAGCTGGAACACAGTCTCTCCATGAAATTCTTTCAGAGACTAGGCTATCCTTTTCATAAAAGTTAATTTCTGAAGAACAATGATACAGTCATGCATTGGGTGCTATGGGAAAAGAGAACATATAGAGTGTTGGTCTTTTAGCCATATTAACTGACTATAGTAATCCTTATGAATCACTATTCCCATTTTACTACTGAGAAAGCTTAGGTTCAAGAAGTCCCCACAGTTACTCAGTTGTGGCGCAGGATGATCTGACAGCAAACCCAATGTTCATTCTACTATACCACTCTTCCTTTCATTAAGAAATATTCCTTTTCTAATGAAGATCAAACAAATAATGATTGTAGCAGAACTGCTGGTGCCCTACCCGGATCCTCCTTACCTAGCCAGAGTGCCCATCACCCAACTGCTATGAGTGTTGCCTGATGTCCATAGCTGCCCCTTTCTCCAGAGAATTGCCAGCCCTAGCAGGAAGCTCAGAGCTTGGGAGATTATGTCTTTGCCCTTCCCAAGGGCAGCCAAGGACAGGCAACGTGGGGTATAAAATGTCAGTCCCCTTTCCTCAAGGTGGGACAAATCTGTGATGCCGTTAATGTTCCAGAGTCTTCCGTGGATCAGGCCAAGCACAGGCTTTATCTGAGAACAGATTCATGCTCATCTCTGTCTCCTTTCCCATTCGGCTTCACTTAGTTTCTTTCAATTTCTCCGCCCCCACCAAGAACATACCCTGAAAAAATCACATTCATCCAAAGGTTCAAAGATTAGCCACATTTGATGGAAATTTGCCAGAATGTTTATGACTTGCCTTCCTTCCTGAACAGCATACCCAAAACAGTCTTCCCATTGCTTGAAGTAAGATTGTGACATCCTCAAAGAAAATACAAGTTCACTGGGGAGTTTGTTTTGTGCTGAGTGACTTTACCTTGCTTAGCTCTCTCCTTCAGAGACAATTTCTCAAGGCTTTGAAGTCCAGCATCCCTGGACTACAAAACCTAATGTCTGGTACTTTTTTTTTAACCCAAACATTTAACATCTTTGAAATTGGGGTATGTTATATATTGTTGTTAGTCTAGATTGAATTCAAATTTTTCAGCTGAGGAACTGTCTTTGTTTCTGCTCATCATCTGGAGCACTACTAACCTGACAACTCTTTAAATTAAATTCTCATGTTTTTACTTTTTAAAATCATGATGAATTCAGTCTGCGAATTTACTTGCTTGAATACCAGTTTGTGGTTCAAATCTCAGGGGAGATTTTTTTCCCTTCCTCTAATTAGAGGAAAGATTGAGGCATGCAGTTTTTGTTTTTTTTTCTGTTCTTTTCGTTTCTACATGGTAGCTTTATTTCTTCTTTATCCTTGCACTGAAGGTGTAGCCATTTTCTACCCTAGGTTTTACACAGTGGTCTCCTAATTAACTCCCCACATTTGAGGTATTTTTCACTTTCTATGTCATACACAAAATAATGGGCATCTTTTAATCAATGGCATAAAAGTTTGATAAAATACACAAATAATCTTAATTATCACCAGATAAATTCGCATTGTGGAGTCATTGGTGATCTTGATAAGTTTCGTTTCTGTGCGGTGGTGTGGATGAAAGCCTGATAAGAATGGACTTCAGAGAGAATGGAAGTCAGTATAGACAACTCATCTGAAGAGTCTGCTAAAAAGGGAGCATAAAAATGAGGCAGTAGGTGGGGAAGTAGGTGGACAAGGAAGAGGGGTCTCTTAGAGAGATAACAGTGTGTTTGTGTGCTGCAGGGGCTGATCCCATAGGGAGGGAGATGAATTGCTGAAACTAGGTCCTGGAGTAAGCAAAAGAGCATGAAATCCAGTGCATATCTTGAGGGGCTGCCTTTACACGGGACAGTGGAGGGTTCATCAATGGTAACAGGCAGGTCATCAGAGTATGCAAATATAGCAGTGAGAGTCTGGGGAAGTTCTTTTCTGATTCCTTCCACATTCCTGATGAAGCTGAAAGCAAGGTTAGCAGAACTGAAGACAGGGAAAATGTTTTGAAGGTTTGCAGAGAGAAGAGGGAGTATGTAATATTCATCAAGGAGAGTGAGAGGGTGAATGGGGCAGGCAAGCAGAGTATGATTGCTGGCAGAACTAAGGCACACTTGAAGTTTTGGTTCTGGATCGACCAGTATGAGAAAAACTAGTCAATATGGTCTGTAATTTTCTTCAGGCATGGAGTAGGCAGAGAGGTGAATTTAACTGGGACTGTGTTTTGCAATGATGAGTGTGCTGAATGTGCTGAGCAACAGGGAACTGAGGAAGTATGCAAAGGAGTGACTACAGGAATGGTTCATGTAACTTTAACCTGGAAAAAGAGAAACGAGGGGTTATAAATGGGTAGAAATGATGGAAAGATCAATGAATTTGAGCTGTTGGTGGCAATGAAGTTCCAATAATACTGCGACTGTACTGGTATTAGAACATTTGAGATAGAGAGATAGGAGGTGGTGATTAGAGAGGGGGATTCAAGAGGTTGAGAATATGACAGGTTGGTAGTAATTGATGATAAAGCCCATGGTGTAACGAGGTGTAACCAGGGGCATGAGGGACTAAAGTAAGCTGGAGAACTATCTTGTAAAAGACAAGTTCAAGAGTCCTGGAGGGCAGCGTGTTGGAAAGTTTATCTCTCTGTCTCTCTACCTATTCTCTCTCTCTCTCTCCTCTCTCCTCTCTCTCTCTCTCTCTCTCTCTCTCTCTCTCTCTAACTAGCTAGCTCTAAGAATTAAGACAGAAGTAGTTCAGATGGTCACAATAAGAAAGGAGGTAAAAATGATAGGGAGTGACCTATGGAGCTTACATTCCTATAGAGATACATAATAATGATCATACTGCAAAAGTAAATTGGATGGACTCTTGGAAGGTGAGGTGCGTTGGATATGATGAGACACTGGGATGAGTTACACCAGTAAATAGGGTAGTCAGTGGAGGCTTCATTGAGATGATAACATCTGAGGAGAGATTTGAATGAGATGATGGAGTTGATCAGGTTACTATCAGGGGGAAGAGCATTCCAAGGGAACAGCCAGTGCAAAGCCCCTGAGGTGGCAGTGTGCCTGGCATATTTGAGGAGGAGCAAGGAGGCCACTGTGAGTAGAATGGAAAGAATGGTTTGAACATTACTATCCATAGTAGTAGTGCTACCTATGTGGTGGAAATGAGAATGCAAGGGTGGATTACATAAAAATTTAGATTTCACTTTGAGTGATAAGATAACCATTGGAGATTTAGAGCAAAGAAGTGACCTAATCTGACTTACGACTGCAGCATTGAGAATAGACTATGTGGCAGGTGGCAACAAGAATGGAAGATTAAAGCATCTAAAAGGACTGGGAGAATGGAATTTGGGAGAGGAATTGTAAAAGCTTCAGGTTCTGAAGAGAGCTGTTAGTGCACTGTACATCTCTGTTACCTACAACCTACCCCCTAGAAAAGGAAGAGAAGGGGGATGTTTTTACCTTCAGCCCAAGTCAAAAGAGGACCTTAAGGAGATCACTCAGATTTTAAGAGGTAGCTCCTGTAATTTGGTGTTGCGTATACAGTAGACTGGTCCTTGGCTCTCACCTGAACTATCTAAGGGCCAGAAACAGTGGCTGGCTGGAGTCTTGTGGAAAAGTGAAGGAGAAATGCTGAGCTGGGAATCAGCCTGCACTTCTAGGGTTTGCTGGTGTTAAGGACACATGGGTGTTTATCATGTACCAAATGGACCGTGCTTGCAAGAGAGCTGGAGTAGACTTGTCTTAGGCCCTACCTCAAGGACTGCCAAGAAGGACAGAAGCTAGGGATTGAGCCATTGGATTGCTAAGGTATATGAAAGGGACTCTAAGTTGTAACTTGAACCAGAAATGTATTCTCCCCATCAAGGAAACTGTAGATAAGAGATTTGCAGTGATTTTGATAAGGGATTCTGTAAGAATTCCACAACATCATGCACATATGTATGCGAGAGGTTTTACAACAGTACCAGTCAATTAAGAGCTGCATGGATCCTCTCAACCACTTCTCTCTATGCCTTAATCAGTGTCTGGAAAGGACAGAGACCATAGTTAGCAAGCTGGAGAGGATGGTCAAACAACAACAACAACAACAACAAAACCTTAAAAGGGGAAAGAGTAAAAAAAGCCAAAAATATGTCTTCTATGACTGCAGACATCCTGCTTGCAACATAAAATTGAGGGAGAAGCCCAACTTGAAAGCAAATTTGGAGTATTGACTTCTACAAGTAATTGGATATTGCTAGTACTACACAGAGACTAGTTATATTATCTGAGAGCAACTTGAAAATTCATGGAGTTGTTTTCATACAAAGGCAGGGGAAGAACTAGTCCTGCTAAGCAAATTTAAAGGTCGATAAAGTGTTTCTCAACTTCAACACTACTGACATTTTGACCAGAGTCTTATTTTTGTTGCGGGAGCTGTCTGTGTATTGTAGGATATGTAGCAGCATCCCTGGTTTCTATGTACTAGGTGCTGGTAGCTCTTGCCTCCAGTTATAACAACCAAACCTGTCTCCACACACTGCCAAGTGTCCTTTGTGGGGCAAAATGGACTCTGTTGAGAATTGTTGAATGAATGGGAGACAAAAATAATATTGCCTCAGGATTATATGTTTGTTGTTACACCAGCTAAAATTGCCTGGAAAAGCCCTTTTCTCAGTTTTCTTGGGCTCCTGCTATGATGCTTGACCCCTCTCTTTTTAGATGCTCTTTTCACCTCTTCTCTGATCTGTTCTCCCCTCTCCCAGCCCCCCACCCCCATCACTTCCTTTGAGGGGTATCCCCAGAAACTCAGATTTTTCTCTTATTTTATTATGCAAAGCAATTCCATTCTCACTTTGTCTCTCAGGAGCCCAGGAGGTTGGGGCAGTGCTTGTGTGCATGTGTGTGTGCATGAGCATGTGTGTGCATGTGTGTGTGTGATGTGGAGATGTGTGATGGGCATATTATTGTCTTTAATTCAAAATACTTCATCAAGTTATTTTCTTAAACAGAGAGCCATATCTATGGGAAAGCACTCCTCCAGCAGAAGCCACTGCAAATAATAGACATTGTAAATAACAGATCCCCCTCTGGCAACCCCATCCCCCAGGCACACACAGAAATTTTGGAAAATGAGAGGGTAAATTCCAGAAAAGGGACCTGATGCTCTGCTTTTAGAGGCATTGTCCAGAAATGTTTTACATAGCCAATTAAAACTTTGACCTCTTATTGATAAAACATGTATATTAACCAGACATGAAGGGATGCAAGCTTTCCAAAGTACAAATCGGTGGATTAAAAGTAGCCAGTCAAACAAAATCCTGTTAGCCATATTACTATCTTATGCTGATGAACAGCACAGATTTTACAGTCCCACCTCATTTTGACTTCTGCCAATAAGAAAACAAAGGAAAATATTTAACAAATATGTGGCATTAAAAATAATAGGCATTTTGGGGGCAGGATTTTGTGGGTTTTTCTAAAACCACTTTTTGAGAACTTACTGAGAGATATTTATTTCAGCTGCCCTCTTTGTTTCATTAGAAATTTGTCTATGGATAACATGAAGAAATATCTTAGGCAAACTCTTATCTAAAGACCAGGAAAACCCCCTGTTTCTTAGGCTTTCATCAAAATAATATTAATAATTTCATTTTACATGCTGATATTATAAGTCATACTTGCCTTAAAATGTACAAACTTTTTATCCTTTTTATATTTTTCAGGGACTTTTTCATCCTCTGATTCTTCCTTTCATCCTCTGAGACAAAAAAAAAAAAGAATAAAAACCTCAAAAAAAGGTCTTTCAAACTCCAGGCTAGTACACTATGCTGAAGTTTATTTTGAATGTCTTCAATTAAAAGTATTTTTATTTTAATCATACAACCCATTCTTTTTCTTATAACAGTAGGTTTTAACCATCATAAAAAATGTTGTCTATTTGATTACTGTCTACTCATTTTTAAGGATTTTTTTTTGTGGCTGAATCGAATGGTCAGCCATGTGGCGAAAACACATTGGGGTGTGTGTGTGTGTGTGTGTGTGTGTGTGTGTGTGTGTATGGGGGAGATGTGGATGTGCACATCCATACATGTGCATGTTGTTGTTTTATAACTTGCTCACTCCTTTTTGACTTCACTAGTCTAAAATGCAAACAATAATACTCTAGAATCTTGTCCCAAAGTATAGCAATGCATAGTTAGATGTAAACTGGGCTCATACCTCCCAGGAAGTCTCATCTACCCCCCTTTCCCTATCCCCAAATTCTTTAGAGATAAAATTTAAAAATTTCTACTTATCAAAATATACTTTAAATAAAATATAAAAGACAAAATTAAAACTAGTTAAGATAATTGCCACACATATCGTGGATAATGGATTAATATCCAGTATATGTGAAGAACTTCTATAAATCAATATGAAAAAGACAAATAACTTAGTGAAAAATTTGGTTAAGAACACAAATAGTCATTTTACAGAAAAGGAAACACATATGGTGAGTAAACATACAAAAAGATGTTCAACCTCATGAACAATCAGATTGATACAAATCAAGGGTAGCTTTCATTATTTTTGAACTTTATATATTTTACAAATGTATGATAAAATTACACATAATTATACACATATTTACAACAAGGGATGGATAAATACAGTATTCTAAATTATGTTTATTCAGAGAGGAGGCAGAGTTATAAAATTTGTGAGGAATGCACAGTTAGATGTAAATTATTTGTGACATTCTAACTTTTAGGTCTGTTAGTGGGCTCATTTGTGCTCATTACACCACTTCAAAAAATAAACGATAGCTAGCTAGCTAGATAGATAGCAAGCTATGTTTGGACCAAAGATTTTGGTGAATTATAAGCCAAGGATAATGATGATCCTAATTCTGTGCAACTGGGGTACTTAAAAGGGACTGTGTGGTTGGGGCAAGTTGTGGAGGAAACCCTTTTTAAAGGCAATTTCAAAAACTTAAAGTGTTAGAGGGCTTGTGAACTAAAGGAGCTTATATTGGTCAGGATGGGAAAGGTTATGCTGCAATAACAAATCAACCTCAAGTCCCAGTGATCTACTACAACAAAGGATTATTCCTTACGTTCACAGTTGCCCATTGTGAATCTTGACTCATAGGGACCCAGGTTAGTGGAGACTCTACTATCTCATAGCTGCACTGTCTAAAGCACTCTGACTCCTTGATTATCACAACAGGGAGAGAAAGCCCTGGAAGGTTTCAAATATGAAATTAAATGCTTCAGTTTAAAAGTGATCCATGTTATTTATGCTCACAGTCCGTGATTACAACTAGTCTTATAACCTTGATATAACTGCAAGTATAATTCTCTAATATGCCCAGAAGGAAAGAAGAGTTAAATTTATGCAAGCACTAGAAGTCTTTACCACAGAGCTGTTTTCGACACAAATACAAACACAACCACAACACAAACACAATGCTTTCATGTCTAGATGACAGGGTATAACAGACTGGGGTGGGGAACATATTCTCTAATTCTGCGTAAGATAGCTTCTGTGCACTGAGGGGCCCCAGGGAACCTAGCTTAGCTGTGCACCCTAGAGAGTTTTAAACTTTGGATATCTAGAAAACATACCTACAGGAATTTCCAGGAATACTTGAGCTAGGAATTGAACTAAAGAGGATGAAGGTTTTGCATTCACCTCTACAAACAAGAATCAGAGATGATTGAGTATTATTACTTAAAAAAAAACTTTTATTTTAAGTTCAGGGGTACATGTGCAGAATGTGCAGATTTGTTATATAGATAAATGTATGCCATAGGGGTTTAGATTATATCATCACCCAGGTATTAAGCCTAGTATCCATTAGTTATTTTTCCTGATCCTCTCCCTCCTCCCAGCCTCCACCCTCTGGTAGGCTGCAGTGTGTGTTGTTCCTCTCTGTGTCCATGTGTTCTCATCATTTAGCTCCCACTTATAAGTGAGAACATGCAGTATTTGGTTTTCTGTTCCTTCATTAGTTTGCAGAGGATAATGGCCTCCAGTTCCATCCATGTCCCTGCAAAGGACATGATCTCATTCATTTTTATGACTGCATAGTATTCCATTGTATTTTTGTACCATATTTTCTTTATCCAGCCTACTGTTGATGGACATTTAGATTGATTCCCTGTCTGTGCTATTGTGAATAATGCTGCAATGAACATATGCATACATGTGTCTTCATAATAGAATGATTTATATTCCTTTAGTTATATACTTGGTAATGGGATTGCTGGGTTGAATGGCATTTCTATCTCTAGGTCTTTGAGGAATTGTCACACTGTCTTCCACAATGGTTGAACTCCCATCAACAGTGTAAAAACATTCCTTTTTCTCCACAACTTTGCCAGCATCTGGTACTTTTAGCAATTGCCTTTTAATAGACTTTTTAATAATAGCCATTCTGACTGGTGTGAGATGGTATCTCATTGTAGTTTTTGATTTGCATTTCTCGAATGATCAGTGATGTTGAGCTTTTTTCATATGTTTGTTGGCCACATGAATGTCTTCTTTTGAGAAGTGTCTGTTCATGTCCTTTGCACACTGTTTAATAGAGTTTTTTTTTTTTTCTTGTAAATTTGTTTAAGTTCCTTATAGGTACTGGATATTAGATCTTTGCAGATGCATAGTTTGCAAAAATTTTCTCCCATTCTGTAGGTTGTCCCTTTACTCTGTTGATAGTTTCTTTTGCTGTGCAGAAGCTCTTTAATGTAATTAGATCCCATTTGTCAATTTTTGCTTTGGTTGCAGTTGCTTTTAACATCTTCATCATGAAATCTTTGCCCATGCCTATGTCCTGAATGGTATTGCCTAGGGTTTTTTTTAGTTTGGGTTTCACATTTAAGTCCTTAATTCATCTTGAGTTGATTTTTGTATATGGTGTAATGAAGGAGTCCACTTTCAATTTTTTGCATATGGCTAACCAGTTAGAGGATTATTATTACTAATGTGAGCACATTTGCATCACAGACAAGTAAAACTCAGGTAAACACCTGTTAAATTCAGATCATTGCAAGTTATCTGGGTGCTAGTGTTTGCTTTGGCTCACATTTGCTTTATCTTGCCCCAGGAACAAATGTTAGAGCTACCTTTAATGTCACCAGGGTGTCTATGCAATCCTTGAAACTTTTAGGGGGCTAAGTTGAAGCGGTACCAGGAATTCATTGTGAAATCAGGACTCCTTTGTCTTGCTCATTTTCTTTTTTTCAGAGCTCCTCTGACATTTCAGTAATTGCCATACTACTTTCTTTAAGCATGCTTAGAGTTGGACATGAGTTATAAAGTATATTCTGGCATGAGTCTCTTGCCATCAAAATATCCTATGTGAGATATTTATCTGGCTTCTCTCTGGGTGTACTGATGTGAAAATCTTATTCATCAGTTCTCTCTCTGCCTCTTTGGCAACTGGCTCCTGGGCAGAGCATAAGCTATGCTCACATGTGAGCCAACTCAGAACATAAATAGTAAGATAGATTCCTCAGTGAGTCTTCTGCAACTTAACCCCTAGATTCACCCAATACAGGCCAATCATTTTTTCTTTCCCCCTTTCTACAGACTCTGGGATTCCTATTTTTTTGTTTGTTTTCTTACAGCCACAGCATATTCTGTACTGAGAGGAGGTCTGCAGAGTGGGATGCTGTCCTCCAGATCTTTTCCAGGAAAACACAAGAATAAAACTCCCACCTAAGGGATATACAGCAAATTACTTCAGGAAAAGAGACCAGAGATAGGAAAAATAGCAAATATTGGGAAGTTACAAAAATGGATGATTTATCAGTCAGTTTTTATTTAGAGAAATAGAACCACTAGTGGATTATACACATATTATATATAAAATTTACATGTAAAATATGTATACATGTATATATACATATAAAATGTACGTATGCATTTATAAATTTCTCTCTCTCTCTCACACACACACACACAAACACACAGAGCCATATATATATTTAAGGGATTTATTGCAGAGATCTGACTTGACACAATCATGAGAGTTGGTTCAGTTATTTTTTTAAGCCTGCTGTTTTTGCCTCTGATGTTGGAGCCTGACGCCTGCAGGTAGTTGGGAAGGAGAGATGGATACGAGTGTGGAGAGCTCACTAGCAGTCCGGAACCAACAGGCATGAGCTAGAACCTCACAAGGACAGAGGGAGACACATGTCAGTTCTTGTTGTCGCTGACCTTGGTGGTGTGGGTGTCCTGAAAATGCTGGAGTCCTTCATCACAGAGCTAAACACACACATTTGGCCCAAGTCAGAGAAGCTGGACAAGGACCCAGGGGAAAGTGGAGAAGTCACAGTGAATGCAATGAATTAGCTGCTCAGAGACAATGTGTGTAAACTATGAAATGGTTACCGCTTCTCTTCTGCTTCCCACCTCTCCTGAGACTCTCATGGCCCACGTTAAACAGAAACATGCAGGGAAGGGAAGTCTAGAAACGTAGTTCAGTCTAGCTAAGTTTACATATTACACCACCACCACAGATGCATTCCTTGATATGAAATCTCTTGTTTTATTGATGGAAAGTGCCAGAAGCAACCATGTCCTCAGGATCTCTTTTATTTCCCCTGGAAAACCTCAGAAAACATCCTTGAGCTTCTAGATCACCTAGGGTTTTTCTTTTGTAGGACTGTACTCTCAAGCCTGAAAGCATGGTTGGAATTGCACAATAGGGTATTCCTGTAGCTTAGAACTGGTGATGCCCTTCTAGTTGGCCCTCGGTCACATATAAGAAAGATCACCTTTAATTCAGATTAGCTCAACTAACAATCTATTGAGCTTGTCTGTGTGCCAGGCACTGTGCTGGATGCTATGGGAGATGATGACAAGCTAGGCCCTTGAAGAACTTACTGTCTAATGGGAGAGATAGACACATAAACAGAAATAGCCATGCAATATGGACAATGGCAAGGTAAAAGAATACAGGGTGTGCTATGGGAATGTGGAGAAGCGGCAATGCAAGGCTTGAGGTGATCTTAAAGGATGAGTAGGAGTTAACTAGGCAAAGAAAAGTGCAAAGTGCCTGGCAGGCCAAGAGATGTCATAAGCAAAGGCCTTGAGGTTTGGATCAATAGGTATATGATGGAAATTCTTAGAAATTAAAGTACTACAAAAGCACAAAGTGGGTAATGAGGAGTGGCAGAAGATAAAGCCAAGTCATGGGAACTGCATCTGCTACACTAAGGAGCTTGGACTTTATTATTAGGAGATGTTAAGGAATAATACCTGTATCAGTAAATGATATGTTCAACAGGAAATCTTACTGCAATAGTTGAAACAGAGAAGTTAATTGGTTTTCTGCAACAAAAATCCTGGGAGTAGGAAATCTAGATTTGCTAAGACAGCAAAACCATGTTATTCATTATGTGGGCTCTTTAATTTCCCTGCTTTGAAATCCTTAGTATCATCCTCATTGCCCCAGGATGGCTGTGGCTGCACTTCTGTGGTTCATATTCACATTCTGGAGGGTCTAAAAAGGGAAAGGAGACAGGGCATGGCCCTTTGGAGAGACTCTACCTTTGTATTAGGGAAGAGAATCCCTCCCCATGGCTTCTGGCTATAGCTCATTGGCCAGAACTTTGTCAGATGGCCTCACCTAGCTACTGGGAAGCTTGCACATGGGAGATTTCTGGAGTCCGAATTCTTGCCTTCACTCTTTCTCTTGCTGCATCATATGCTTTACCTGGAAGTAAAAGCCTTACGTGACTATGCTCTGTTAACTCCGGTGAATCCTTTCAAGTATCTGAAGTTGGGGAATATTTGCAAAATCTGAAGTCCACACACACACAGCCCCCCTCGCCAAAGATAACCCTTATGACCAGGCTGATTGTATTTCTGAACTTTGCCTTTTTCACTGAATAATTTACTTTCAAGATAATTCCATGTCAGGACATATTCTTGTGTCTCTTTTTCAAGGACCTGGCCTGCCATCACCTCTCTGACTTCATCTCCTTCTACTTCATCTCCCTTTCTCATTCTACACCAGTCACCTTGAGACTGTTACTATACTGGAACATACCCAGCATGCTCCAGCCTCGCGTTTTGGCATTTTCTGTCTCCTCTATTTAGAGCTCTCTCTTTTAATTATCTACAGGGCTCCATTCTGCCCTTCTAGAAAGCCAGAGAGACTTTTCCAGACTGCGCCTTCTAAAATGCAAACTTGCCCCTGTTACTTTTATTTCCCTTACCTTTTCTTCTGTCTCCCCAGACTAGAATATAAGCTGTATAAGAGGACATTTCGTACATACCTAGAATAGTGCCTGGCACATAATAGATGCGTAATAAATGATTGTTGAAGGGATAAACAAATAGATAGAGAAGTGCAACTTCAGCTGAGGTAGGAGGAGCAAACAACTATTTTGTTTCCTGGGAAAGACTTCAAGAAAAAAAAACAGAATATTAAGAGAGACTAGAGTTGGGTGAAAAAGAAATGTGGCAAGCCAGGAAGGAGAGGAGATGGTTCAAAGTATGAGGTATTGAATCCCCCCAGGAGAGGGCTTAGAGCAGTAAACAGAGCTTTGTATTGAGTGTAAGCTGACAGGTTGAATCACCTCCTAATTGGGGTGTCCTTGGGTTTACTGAACATCTCAGTATATTTCTAATTAGTCAGAAATGTTGTTAATGATGTGTGTGTATGTTGCATTGGCTTTTCGTAGATTGAATATTAGATTTGATTATGAATTTGATCTTTCCTTTAAAATAACCCCTATGCCTGTAGCCTGAAAATTGATTTTGTAATGGGAGTCTGTGCTGAAAAGGAGGATAGAGAAACTTAGGTCAATACAGACCATTGTGTTACCTTTTATTCACAAAGGGACTCTTTCTCATCTTATGCTAGGAGGGGAGTGAGTGTGTGTGTGTGTGTGTGTGTGTATTGAGGAGAAATGTGTTGAGAATGAAGAAAGTAAAACATACATAAAATGTACAAAAGTATATAACAATAAGCACACAGTCTTACAGGTAAAAGCTGCAATTTTACAGAAAGGCAATCTTGTACTTTAAAATATCAGATACATTTCAACAGGACAGAATCAATACACAATTGTAAAATAGTTTATCTTCAGGTTCTCGGAGTTCTTAAGGTGACCTGATAAGATCAGATGGGAATGAAAGAAGTTATTAAAATAATTTCCACAAAATATCAGACACCCCTTTGGAAGTTTTGTTCTGTTTTGCTTGGGCAGAAATATTTTTGTTTTGCTTCTTTGCTCATTTATTTAAACTTACTTGTCTTTGAATTGGTAGTATATGCACTGAAGCATACCCAGCATGCTCTAGCCTCGTGTTTTGGCATTTTCTGTCTCCTCTATTTAGAGCTCTAAATATGATGGAAAATTCAAAATGTACAAAATAATAGAGCAAAGAGGCAGACTCCTTAGCACAATCCCTCCAACCACACACACACACAGCCCCCCTCACCAAAGCTAACCCTTATGACCAGGGTGAATATATTTCTGAACTTTGCCTTTTTCACTGAATAATTTGCTTTTGAGATAATTCCATATCAGAACATATTATTGTGTCTCTATTTTAAGGATTGCATAGAAGATTATGAATTTTAGAAAGTTTTTCTTTCCTCACCTCTGGAAAAGGTCAATGGAGATGGAACCATCAATAGAAAGAATTAAGATCTCACAAGGAGAGATGTTTAAGTGTATGACCTTCTTGGAAGCCTTCCAAACTCCTTCCAGAAATAGGATTGCCAGATAAAATATAGACACTCTACTAAATTGCAATTGCAGATAAACAATGAATATTTTTTATTATAAGCAGATGTCATGCAATATTTGGGAAATACTTGTACAAAAAATTACTTGTTGTTCATCTGAAATTCGATGAGATATACTTATACTAAACAATGATTTGTTTATCTGAAATTCAAATTTGACTGGGTATCCTGTATTTTAATTTGCTAAATTTGGCAACCCTATCTGGAAATCACTCATCTATTCATTTGTGAATAGAGCTGATCTTAACCTCAAACTCCACGATGAAGAGTTGGTATCTGTTAAAGCAGGAAAATATTGCTCCTTAAATAACATGGGGATGAAAACAACCTCAACCTTTATTTAGGCTTCAATATTTCTCTTAATTGCCTCTCATAATCCACAAGAAAATAATGCCTTCTGTAAGTATTTTAGATAATGCTTTGGAGTAAGACTGTTTAGCATATTGTCCTCAGCAATAAAAATTGTAATGTATTTTAGATGTATCTAAAATGTTATACTCATACATTTGAACTTTGAGATGAATTAAATGTTAGAACCTCCCCTTCAAAATGAAGCATTGCTGTTAAAAAAAATTAAGTCAGCTTGTAATTCAGCCAAGCTAAACGTCTAATTCAAAAGTTAAATATCAACTGCGTAAAATTCGTATTTTGTTTTCTTATGAAGCTCTTGGGGAATTTAAAATCAGTGCAATGTGATACATAATGGACTATCTTTAGCTTGTTTTTCCCAGACTCAAATAGATGCACAGTCTTCTCTAATGTCACCAGCTCTGGTTTCTCACTTTATTCCTGCTCATGGGTGTCCTCCCAAGACATCCTCCTTACTAGCCTAGTGTTCTTTCTCATCTAAATCCAATAACACCCCAGTGACTCCATCTGATTTGGAAGCAGTAACTCTTCTGTGGCCCAGCAGTGCCTTCTGGAATGAGTGTGGAGCTTACAGGTTTGCCCTCGGTTTGTGAGTCTACTGATGGAATCTTATTTCTCTTCATCTTAATAAAATAAGATCCCAGGGATCTTGGCAGGTGTTGTCTGATTTTGGAAGGTACCACATAGTAATGAAAAGTAGCCTTAAAAATGTTTTATGTACTGTTTTAAACAAAAGGCATATGTACCACTCAGTCGATCCTAGATCACAGAGAGAGAAGAGCATGGTTGTTCATTCCACATCAATGTCTCCTTTTAACATTAAATTTTGAGGAGCAAGTTAATGACATGCATACGTAAGTATTGGAGGTTGGGGATGTAGTGTTCACAGTTTCCAGCAAAATGTATAAAAAATAAAAAGATGAATAGTGGATGGACAGACATGTAATAAATGAAATAAAGCACAATATTAATGGGATAATACAGGTAGTGGATATACAGTATACAGGTGTTTGCTGTAATAGTCTTTTTAATTTTTTCATATTTGAATGTTTTCACAATAAAATATTGAGAAAAAAATTTTGTATGTTGATTTTATATCCTGCAACTTTACTGAATTTATTTATCAGTTCTAATAATTTTCTGGTGGAGTCTTTAGGTTTTTCCAAATATAAGAAAAAATTTTTTTTTTTTTTTTAGATTTTTTTAAAAAAATTTATTTATTATTATTATACTTTAAGTTCTAGGGTACATGTGCATAACGTGCAGGTTTGTTACATATGTATACTTGTGCCATGTTGGTGTGCTGCACCCATCAACTCGTCAGCACCCATCAACTCGTCATTTACATCAGGTATAACTCCCAATGCAATCCCTCCCCCCTCCCCCCTCCCCATGATAGGCCCTGGTGTGTGATGTTCCCTTCCTGAGTCCAAGTGATCTCATTGTTCAGTTCCCACCTATGAGTGAGAACATGCGGTGTTTGGTTTTCTGTTCTTGCGATAGTTTGCTGAGAATGATGGTTTCCAGCTGCATCCATGTCCCTACAAAGGACACAAACTCATCCTTTTTTATGGCTGCATAGTATTCCATGGTGTATATGTGCCACATTTTCTTAATCCAATCTGTCACTGATGGACATTTGGGTTGATTCCAAGTCTTTGCTATTGTGAATAGTGCCGCAATAAACATACGTGTGCATGTGTCTTTATAGCAGCATAATTTATAATCCTTTGGGTATATACCCAGTAATGGGATGGCTGGGTCATATGGTACATCTAGTTCTAGATCCTTGAGGAATCGCCATACTGTTTTCCATAATGGTTGAACTAGTTTACAATCCCACCAACAGTGTAAAAGGGTTCCTATTTCTCCACATCCTCTCCAGCACCTGTTGTTTCCTGACTTTTTAATGATCACCATTCTAACTGGTGTGAGATGGTATCTCATTGTGGTTTTGATTTGCATTTCTCTGATGGCCAGTGATGATGAGCATTTTTTCATGTGTCTGTTGGCTGTATGAATGTCTTCTTTTGAGAAATGTCTGTTCATATCCTTTGCCCACTTTTTGATGGGGTTGTTTGTTTTTTTCTTGTAAATTTGTTTGAGTTCTTTGTAGGTTCTGGATATTAGCCCTTTGTCAGATGAGTAGATTGCAAAAATGTTCTCCCATTCTGTAGGTTGCCTGTTCACTCTGATGGTAGTTTCTTTTGCTGTGCAGAAGCTCTTTAGTTTAATTAGATCCCATTTGTCAATTTTGGCTTTTGCTGCCGTTGCTTTTGGTGTTTTAGACATGAAGTCTTTGCCCATGCCTATGTCCTGAATGGTACTACCTAGGTTTTCCTCTAGGATTTTTATGGTATTAGGTCTAACATTTAAGTCTCTAATCCATCTTGAATTAATTTTTGTATAAGGAGTAAAGAAAGGATCCAGTTTCAGCTTTCTACTTATGGCTAGCCAATTTTCCCAGCACCATTTATTAAATAGGGAATCCTTTCCCCATTTCTTGTTTCTCTCAGGTTTGTCAAAGATCAGATGGCTGTAGATGTGTGGTATTATTTCTGAGGACTCTATTCTGTTCCATTGGTCTATATCTTTGTTTTGGTACCAGTACCATGCTGTTTTGGTTACTGTAGCCTTGTAGTATAGTTTGAAGTCAGGTAGCGTGATGCCTCCAGCTTTGTTTTTTTGACTTAGGATTGTCTTGGAGATACGGGCTCTTTTTTGGTTCCATATGAACTTTAAAGCAGTTTTTTCCAATTCTGTGAAGAAACTCATTGGTAGCTTGATGGGGATGGCATTGAATCTATAAATAACCTTGGGCAGTTTGGCCATTTTCACGATATTGATTCTTCCTATCCATGAGCATGGTATGTTCTTCCATTTGTTTGTGTCCTCTTTTATTTCACTGAGCAGTGGTTTGTAGTTCTCCTTGAAGAGGTCCTTTACATCCCTTGTAAGTTGGATTCCTAGGTATTTTATTCTCTTTGAAGCAATTGTGAATGGAAGTTCATTCATGATTTGGCTCTCTGTTTGTCTGTTACTGGTGTATAAGAATGCTTGTGATTTTTGCACATTAATTTTGTGTCCTGAGACTTTGCTGAAGTTTCTTATCAGCTTAAGGAGATTTTGGGCTGAGATGATGGGGTTTTCTAAATAAGAAAAAATTTTTTGAGATGTGCACCAAAGCACTAGAGACACTGGTACACTTGAGAGACATTTCTACAGAGCCATTTTGGGAAGTCGCTTCACTTTTCTATGCCTTGGTTTCTTCATCTGTAAAATTCTACTGCGTAGGATATGTATTCCATTAGCTAATCTCTACAAAGTACTTTTCACAGTGCCTAGTTCATGATGCTCAGTATATGTTAGCTATTAGCAGTAGTAGTATGGACAGGTCGTTGTCTTAATCTGTTCAGGCTGCTATAACAAAATACCTTAGACTGGGTAATTTATAAACAGCAACAATCTATTGTTCATAACTTTGGAAGCCAGTAAGTCCAAGATCAAGTGTCTGTTAAGGGCTTGCTCTACTTCATAGATGGTACCTTGTTGCTGTGTTCTCACATGATGGAAGAGGCAAGCAAACTCCTTTGCACCTCCTTCTTTTATAAGGGCATTAATCTCATTCACGGGCTCTGCCCTCATGAACTAATCACCTCCTCAAGGCCCCACATCTTAATACCACTTGCATTGGAGATTGAGTTTCAACAAATGAATTTTGGGGAGACACAAACATTTAGACCATGGAAGTTGATCTATGAGCTGCATCATGGCTCAAAGGAAGATGAAAATACATCAGGGAAGGCTTCCAAATAAAATGACTTGAACTTGGCATCGAACGAAGTGATGGAAATAAATTAATGGAAAGAGGTTCAGCATAAGTAGTAAATGACATAAAAAGAAAATAAATGGAAATAAGAGGATGAGAGAACAGAACATAGAAGCAAGATATGCATGGGAGTCATGGAGGAGGTTGGCCTGGCTGGCGTTTTGGAGATAGGACTAGACTCTACAAATTCATTTGTATCTAAAATAGTTACATCATATTCCTTAAAATATTAGACTCAAAGGTTCAAACTGAGTAAGAAGCTCTAAGTGTAATTGGAAACTACCCTCGTTTTGGAAGACAGGGTACAAGATTTGAATGTCTGTCATCCTCTGTCTCTCATCCAAGGTGAATAAAAAAAAAAATGAAAGAGTATACATTTGATAAACATATCCTGAATTGAAATCAGTTTCATGATTTTTCCAAAAATTGTAAAAAGTTCCCTTTAAAAAATTGTCTTTTTTTCTCTGCACCCAGAACACCATTGTCCTTCTCTGTCTCTGTCTCTCTCTTTTTTCTAGTTTGACTTCTTACAGTTACTAGGTACAAAAACAAGGCTTCCCTTCTTCTCTGGGGCAGAGTACCCTTTCTCCCCACGGAGAGAAGCTAATTTTTAAAAATGTCTATCATGCCTTGAAATCACTGGAGATGGAAAGGGCTGACAGAGACACACTTCAGTGCCTGATGTATAGGCAGAGAAGTCTGGTGAGGCCTTGAAGCCTTGTCCTCCTTCCTCCCCAGAATAGCTTCATGTTTGCAGTGGTGGCAGGAGATGACAATGATGAGAGTGTTGCACCAACCCTTGGTTGCCCAAGTCAGACTCCATTCACTAAGCCAGAGTGAATCTGGAAATCTAGTTTCCATTTGGAGCAAATCCTCTAGAATACAAATATTTTAATAGATCCTGAAGATAAGATGACTTTGCTACTAAAAATATACCTGTCTGCTTTATTGAAACCTTTTGCAGCTCAGCATACCTAGTCATATTTCTGTGCTCAAATAAAATGACTTGAACCTGGCATCAAGGGATGTTTACGGCCAAGCGCGGTGGCTCACGCCTGTAATGCCAGCACTTTGGGAGGCCGAGGTGGGTGGATCATGAGAGGTCAGGAGTTCGAGACCAGCCTGGCCAACATGGTGAAACCCCATCTGTATTAAAAATACAAAAATTAGCTGGGCATGGAGGCACACACCTGTAGTCCCAGCTACTTGGGAGGCTGAGGCAGGAGAATTGCTTGAACCCAGGAGGCACAGGTTACAGTGAGCCGAGATCATGCCACTGCACTCCAGCCTGGGCGACAGAGCAAGACTTTGTCTAAAAAAAAAAAAGAAAAATGTTTGCTGGCCCGTTATTACAATGAGAGATTCATCAACATTTCTTCTGTGGCACTCTAAGCAATGTGTTTGTTTACCTTGTGAATATAAAGAACATGATGCTCCTGGGACTATGAATACTGTTTTATAATGAAGTGCAAAGCTATATCCTTTTGTATTCCTTTGAAGGTTGGCAAATATAACCTTGAGCGTCTTACACGATAGGCCTAAGCAAATTTTTTTAAAGTATAAATAAAACATAAATAAAGAAATGCTTTCTTCTACCTTACTGAGAGGGCCATTCTGTATATACATGCATATTATTTTTGGCCTGAATTGACAGTGAGCTCTAGATGCATCCAGAAAAGAAACAAAGACTACCATTGTTCCAAAGAACTAAAAAAAGAGCTTGACACTATAGCCAAATTCATTCCTAGTAATTGTATCTTCCAGAAAGTCTATATTACATTATTAAATACAAAATAAATGGTGGAAATTTACTGTGCTTTCCCATGCATCATTCCTTAACTCAGCTAGACTGAATGATCCATTGGAATTTGACTCACTAAGGGCAGTCTTAGATTCATATATGGGAGAAATCTCATTCCTCTACTTCCGGCAATTTCTGTTGGAACAAATGAAACATAAATTGTCCAAGTGGAGCAGACAGAGCCTAAAGACAGTTATCACAAGTTCCAGTACCCAAAATGAAACTCTGGAGGAGCTTCCACCTTACATAAGGTCTGAGATAGGCTTGAAATCCCCAGTTGTGCAGGGAATCTATGTGGATCACCACAAATTGCAGCAGGAGAGAGCAAGTAAGTCTTGCTCTTTTGTCTTGGTCCATTCCATTCCAAGATAATGCTGGTTAAGTGGTGCAGAAGTAGAGATCTTTTGAGCCAGGTGGCAGAGGATCTTTTGCAGGGGAACTTTTGAACCTCTTTCCCCTGATTCAAGCTTTCCCCCAAACATTACATATTTTGTTTTGGTGTGACAGTTTAGGGGACACTATTTCTAATCCTCCTTCTGTGGATAGTGAGTAAATTTGTTGCATTCTGCCTGAAGAATTGACTCAGGCTCTTTCTGCATAATCATGAGTCAGGTCTAGTCCTGCTTAGTCTTTAGTCAATGTCGGGAAGTCCATGACCAAATTGTCAGGTCAAAGGAACAACTACCTGGATCTGGAGTCATGTTTCACGACTGGATTGGAAACAATGAGATTAAGATTTAGTGTAAAGATGAGGAATTGAGGTTAAAAGCATAGAAGATACAGGAGTAGATGGGAAGGTATCAAGGATCGTGGCTCATGGATTTATGTGAAGACAGTTACAAGGAAACCCACTTGGTAGGAGGAAAGCATTAGAGTCAGGCATTGCCATAATAATCAGAACTGGGTTGAATCATGTGTCCCCTTTGGAGAATGGACTCTAATAACACCTCTATAGTAATCACGACGATGACAACGATGATACCAAAGTCCATGGCAGCTTCTTATGCTTAATTGGAAAATAGTAAGCACTCCGTAAATCGAATCAGTAAACCAATTAATGGAATCCATTATATGAATAATTTAAAAAGTATTTTATTTATCAATCAAAAGAATACAGAGCAACTGTGATTTTTTTATCTTGATGAGACTGTCCTAAGACAATAATAACTAGTAAGACATTTGTAGTGTGCCCACGAAGCATAAAAGACCCCATTTAGTTCCAGGTCTACTGAGAACTTTGCAATGTTTAGCTGTAGTTATTGGGCTTGTAACACTGCAAAAGTAGGTGTTTGATATATAGGTTGATGATCAAACATCTCCTATGTGCCTTTTCAGATATTTTCTGTCTCAGCTAGCTCCAGGGCCTCTGGCCAGTTGTTCCTGCCCACCATTTACTTCATGCCCATAGTGCCTCTCTAGTGACTCCTATCTGGGGCTTTCTGATTGATACAGACGTGGGAGATACCACAAGACATGGAGCCAGCATAATACAGTATTCACATATATGCAGCATATTACATGAAAGTCTGGGAAAATTAATGCTTCATAGGTCAAATTTGACCAGTGGGAATCAGAAGCAGGTGAATGAATTCTTCTCCTTTCCTCTTCCCAAATGACCTCTCTGAAGATCACTCTGAGGGATGGAGCATTCTTTAGCCCTTGATACAGAGGAATAGCCTGCATGACAAAGCACTCATATATTGGTTCTCCCTCATTCCTGGTGTTTCTCTCCCATTACCTTACTCCTGCTGTTCCTGAATTAAACTCTCTAATAAATAATAGTACATAAGCTTTTTCAATAGGCTTGCTTTATGTTTATGTGGAATCCAGGTCAAAACACTTGGCAGGGACCCCCTGATGAGTGAAACATCAGAATTCCTCCTTTGGGCAGGTCTTTTTAAAATATTACATTCTTATCATATTCTTTTTTGTTATTAATTTTAATTTTAAGTTTCAGGGTACATGTGCAGGATGTGCAGGTTTGTTACATAGGTAAACATGTATCATGGTGGTTTGCTGCACCCATCAACCCATCACCCAGGTATTAAGCCCAGTATGCATTAGCTATTTTTCCCAATGCTCTCCCTCCCCCACCCCACCCTCCGACAGGCCCCAGTGTGTCTTGTTCCCCTCCCTGTGTCCATGTGTTCTCACTGTTCATCTCCCCCTTATAAGTGAGAACATGTGGTGTTTGGTTTTCTGTTCCTGTGTTAGTTTGCTGAGGATAATGGCTTCCAGCTCCATCCATATCCCTGCAAAGAACATGATCTTGTTCCTTTTTATGGCTGCATAGTATTCCATGGTGTATATGTACCACATTTTCTTTACCCAGTCTATCGTTGATGGGCATTTGGGTTGATTCCATGCCTTTGCTATTGTGAACAGTGCTGCAATGAACATATATGTGCATGTATCTTTGTAATAGAATAATTTATATTCCTTTGGGTATATACCTGGTAATGGGATTGCTGGGTCAAATGGTATTTCTGGTTCTAGGTTTTTGAGGAATCGCCACACCGTCTTCCACAATGGTTGAACTAATTTACATTCCCACCAACAGTATAAAAGCATTCCTATTTCTCTGCAACCTCACCAGCATCTGTTGTTTCTTGACATTTTAATAATTGCCATTCTAACTGGCATGAAATGGTATCTCATTGTGGTTTTGATTTGCATTTCTCTAGTGATTAGTGATGCGGAGCTTTTTTTCACATGTTCGTTGGCCGCATGAATGTCTTCTTTTGAGAAATGTCTGTTCATGTCCTTTGCCCACTGTTTAATGGGGTTGTTTGTTTTTTTCTTGTAAATTTGTTTAAGTTCCTTGTAGATTCTGGATATTAGACCTTTGTCAGATGGATAGATTGCAAGAATTTTCTCCCATTCTGTAGGTTACCTGTTCTCTCTGATGATAGTTTCTTTTGTGGTGCAGAAGCTCTTTAGTTTAATTTTATCCCATTTGTCAACTTTTGCTTTTGGGTTTTACATTTAAGTCTTTGATCCTTCTTGAGTTAATTTTTGTATAACGTGTAAGGAAGGGGTCCAGTTTCAATTTTCTGCATATGGCTAGCTAGTTTTCGCAGCACCATTTATTAAATAGGGAATCCTTTTCCCATTGCTTGTTTTTGTAAGGTTTGTTGAAGATCAGATGGTTGTAGATGTGCAGTCTTTCTTTGGAGTTCTCTGTTCTATTCCATTGATCTATGTATCTGTTTTTGTACCAGTACCATGTTGTTTTGGTTATTGTAGCCTTGTAGCATAGTTTGAAGTCTGGTAGTATGATGCCTCCAGCTTTGTTCTTTTTGCTTAGGATTGTCCTGGCTATATGACCTCTTTTTTGGTTCCAAATGAATTTTAAAATAGTTTCTTCTAAATCTGTGAAGAATTTCAATAATCTATAAACTACTTTGGGCAGTATGGCCATTTTCACAATATTGATTCTTTCTATCCATGAGTGTGGATTTTTTTTTTCATTTATGTCCTCTCTGATTTCCTTGAGCAGTGGTTTGTAGTTCTCCTTGAAGAGGTCCTTCACTTCCCTTGTTATCTGTATTCCTAGGTATTTTATACTCTTCTTAGCAATTGCGAATGGGAATTCATTCATGATTTGGCTCTCTGCTTGCCTATTGTTGGTGTATAGGAGTGCTTGTGACTTTTGCACATTGATATTGTATCCTGAGACTTTGCTGAAGTTGCTTATCAGCTTAAGAAGATTTTGGGCTGAGTTGATGGGGTTTTCTAGAAATAGGATCATGTCATCTGCAAACCCAAAGATAATTTGACTTCCTTTCTTCCTATTTGAATACCATTTATTTCTTTCTGTTGCCTGATTGCCCTGGCCAGAACTTCCAATACTATGTTGAATAAGAATGGTGAGAGTGAGCATCCTTGTCTTATGCCAGTTTTCAAGGGGAATGCTTCCAGCTTTTGCCCATTCAGTATGATATTGGCTCGGGGTTTGTCAAAAATGACTCTTATTATTTTTAGGTATGTCCCTTCAATACCTAATTTATTGACAGTTTTTAACATGAAGGCCTCTATTAGTTCTATTAGCAAATCTCTGTTATCAAAGGGATTTATAAAACTGTAAAACAATGCAATGCTCCTCACTAATTTTTTAAAAATATAATTTGTTTTCATTAAATGTGTTATTTAGGTTAGCATGCAATCAGGTCATTATTTCTATTTTTCAAAAGAATCAAATACTTTAAAGATTTCTTAATTTTCATTTCTAATATCACAAATGCTGATAAATATAACCTGCTTAAACAAAAGCTCTTTAGTTGTCCTTAAAAGTTTTTAAAATGTAAAGGGATCCTGAGACCAAAGGGTTTGAGAATACATCCATTAGGGTAAAAGTACTCCCTTTTGCTTTGAGAAACAAAGCACATAAATAATTATATTCCTTTGTCACCAATGTTCATAGTATAGTCTCAACCAGCCATATTAATTATAATTTTTTTTTTTTTAAAACAAGGCCTCACTCTGTCACCTGAGCTGGAGTGCACTAGTGCAACCATAGCTCATTGCAGCCTTGAACTGCTAGGACTACAGGCATGCACCACCACACTCAGCTAATTTTTTTATTTTTTGTAAAGGTGGGGTCTTATTGTGTTGCCCAAGCTGTAGTTATAACTTTTAACCAAAGTAGTTAACCTCTATTTCATACAGAAAATTGGATGAAGGTAGATAATTGAAAACTGTTTTTTTGTTTTGTTTTGTTTTTTGGTTTTTGGTTTTTTTTTTGAGACGGAGTCTCGCTCTGTCACCCAGGCTTTTAATTTAAGGAGTATTTTAGTAGACTAGCAAAGTTCACGAATGCACATAACACAACTTTCTACAACCATACACATCCCTTTTACATTACAGAGTGGCTAACATGAACACATTCATTAAATGACCCAAAGATTTAGATTTTTTACAGCATATAAAAGCATAAGCAAAAGCATAGAAACAATACAATATTTAGTAATAAAATCTCAGAATTGCATCTTAGAAATTATGGCCAGGTGCAGTGGCTCACTCCTGTAATCCCAGCACTTTGGGAGGCCAAGGTGGGCGGATCACCTGAGGTAAGGAGTTTGAGACCAGCCTGGACAGCATGGTGAAACCCTGTCTCTATTAAAAATATAAAAATTAGCCAGGCGTGGTGGCAGGCGTCTGTAATCCCAGCTACTCGGGAGGCTGAGATGGGAGAATCACTTGAACCTGGGAGGCAGAGGTTGCAGTGACCCGAGATTGCACCATTGCACTCCAGCCTGGGGAACAAGAGCGAGACTTTGTCTCAAAAAAAAAAAAAAAAAATCATTTAGGTATTCAATAATTACAAATTAGCTCAACTTGATATTAAATCAAGATTGTAAGTTACCCAAAAATCTAAAAAATTATTTAAACTGGCAGACTTCAAAAACTTAATTATTCTTTAAATAAAAAGTTTTCAAAATAATTATTTGATTTTATTGCACACAAATTTATATTTTGTATAATCTTTTTAAAAATTTCAATAGGTTTTTGGGGAACAGGTCGTGTTTGGTTACATGAATAAGTCCTTTAGTGGTGATTTCTGAGATTTTGGTGCACCCATCACCTGAGCAGTGTACACTGTACCCTGTGTGTAGTCTTTTTTCCCTTACCCCCATCCCACCCTTTCCCTCAAGTCCCCAAATTTCATTTTATCATTCTTATACCTTTACATCCTAATAGCTTAGCTCCCACTTACGAGTGAGAACATGTGATGTTTGGTTTTCCATTACTGAGTTACTTCACTTAGAATGATGGTCTTCAATTCCATCCGCGTTGCTGAAAATGCCATTATTTTGTTCCTTTTTATGGCTGAGTAGTATTCCATGGTAGCTATATACCACATTTTCTTTATTCACTTGTTGATTGATGGGCATTTGGGCTGGTTCCACATTTTTGCGATTGTGAATTGTGCTCCTATAAACATGTGTGTGCAAGTATCTTTTTCGTATAATGACTTCTTTTCCTCTGGGTAGAAACCCAGGAATGGGATTGTGGGATCAAATGGTAGATCTACTTTTAGTTCTTTAAGGGATCTCCACACTGTTTTTCATAGGGGTCGTACTAGTTTACATTCCCACCAACAGTGTAAAAGTGTTCCCTTTTCACCACATCCACACCAGCATCTCTTATTTTTTTTATTTTTTAATTGTGGCCATTCTTGCAGGAGTAACGTGGTATATCATTATGTGGTTTTGATTTGCGTTTCCCTGATCTTTAGTGATGTTGAGCATTTTTTCAAATGTTTTTTGGCCATTTGTATATCTTTTTTTGAGAATTGTCTATTCATGTCCTTAGCCCACTTTTTGATGGGATTGTTTGAATTCCTTATGGATTCTGAAAGTTAGTCCTTTGTCAGATGTATGGATTGTGAAGATTTTCTCCCACTCTGTGGGTTGTTTAGTCTGCTGATTATTTCTTTTGCTGTCCAGAAGCTTTTTAGTTTAATTAAGTCCCATCTATTTTTCTTTGTTTTTGTTGCATTTGATTTTGGGTTCTTGGACATGAATTCTTTGCCTAAACCAATGTCTATAATATAAGGGGTTTCCCAATGTTGTCTTCTAGAATTTTTACAGTGTCAGGTCTTAGATTTAAGTCTTTGATCCATGTTGAGTTGATTTTTGTATAAGGTGAGAGATGAGGACCCAGTTTCATTCTTCTACATGTGGCTTGTCAATTATCCCAGCACCATTTGTTGAATAGGGTGTCCTTTCCCCACTTTATATTTTTGTTTGCTTTGTTGAAGATCGGTTGACTAAGTATTTGGCTTTATTTCTGGGTTCTCTATTCTGTTTCATTGGTCTATATGCCTATTTTCATACTAGTACCATGCTGTTTTGGTGACTATGGCCTTACAGTATAGTTTGAAATCGGGTAATGTGATGCCTCCAGATTTGTTCTTTTTACTTAGTCTTTCTTTGGCTATGTGGGCTCTTTTTGGTTCCATATGAATTTCAGGATTTTTTTTTTTTGTAGTTCTGTGAAGAATGATGATGGTATGGTGGTATTTTTATGGGAATTGTGTTGAATTTGTAGATTGCTTTTGGCATTATGGTCGTTTTCACAATATTGATTTTACCCATCCATGAGTATGGGATGGGTTTCCATTTGTTTGTGCCGTCTATGATTTCTTTCAGCAATGTTTTGTAGTTTTCCTTGTAGAGGTTTTTCACCTCCTTATATTCTGTTGTTTTTTTTTTTTTTTTGCAACTATTGTGAAAGAGGTTGAGTTCTTGATTTGATTCTTGGCTTGATTGCTGTTGGTGTATAGCAGGGCCACTGTGACATTAATTTTGCATCCTGAAACTTTGCTGAATTCATTTACCAGTTATAGGAGCTTTTTGAATGAGTCTTTAGGATTTTCTATGTATGCAATCATGTTATCAGCAAACAGCAACACTTTGACTTCCTCTTTACCAATTTGGATGCCCTTTATTTCTTTCTCTTTTCTGATGGCTCTGACTAGGGCTTCCAGTACTATGTTGAATAGAAGTGGTGAAAGCATCCTTGTCTTGTTCCAGTTCTCAGTGGAAATGCTTTCAACTTTCCCCATTCAGTATAATGTGGGCTGTGGGTTTGTTGTAGATGGCTTTTATTACCTTAAAATATGTCCCTTCTATGCCGATTTTACTGAATATGCTGGATTTTGTCAAATGCTTTTTCTGCATCTATTGAAATGATCATGTAATTTTTATTTTTAATTCTGTTTATATGGCATATCACATTTATTGACTTGCAGATGTTAAACCATCCCTGCATCCCTGGCATGAAACCCACTTGGTCACGGTGGATTATCTTTTTGGTATGCTGTTGGATTTGGTTAGCTAGTATTTTGTTAAGAATTTTTGCATCTGTGTTCATCAGGGATATTGGTCTGTAGTTTTCTTTTTTTGTTATGTCTTTTCCTGGTCTTGGTATTAGGATGATACTGGCTTTATAGAATGATTTAAGGAGAATTCCCTCTTTCTCTATCTTTTGGAATAATGTCAATAGGATTGGTACCAACTCTTCTTTGAATGTCGGTTAGAATTCAGCTGTGAATCTGTCTGGTCCTGGACTCTTTTTTGTTGGTAACTTTTTAATTACCATTTCAATCTCGCTGCCTGTTATACGTCTATTCAGAGTTTCTATTTCTTCCTGGTTTAATCTAGGAGGGTTGTATATATCCAGGAATTTACACATCTCCTCTAGGTTTTCTATTTTATGCGTGTAAAGCTGTTCATAGTAGCCTTGAGTGATCTTTTGTATTTCTGTGGTATTGATTTGAATATCTCCGGTTTCATTTCTAATGAGCTAGTTAGGATCTTCTCTCTTTTTTTCTTGGTTAATCTCACTAATGGTCCATCAATTTTATTTATCTTTTCAAAGAATTATCTTTTTGTTTAATTTATCTTTTGGGTTTTTTTTTGTTTGTTTGTTTGTTTTGCTTCAATTTTATTTAGTTCTGCTCTGATCTTCGTTATTTCTTTCTTTCTGCTGGGTTTGGGTTTGATTTGTTCTTGTTTCTCTAGCTCCTTGAGGTGTGACCTTAGATTGTCTGTTTGTGCTCTTTCAGACTTTTTGATATAGGCATTTAATGCTATAAACTTTCTTCTTAGCACTGCCTTTGCTGTATCCCTGAGGTTTTGATAGGTTGTGTCACTACTATTGTTCAGTTCAAAGAATTTTTAAATTTTCATTTTTATTTCATTGTTGACCCAATGATCATTCAAAAGCAGGTTATTTAATTTCCATGTATTTGTATGGTTTTGAAAGTTCATTTTGAAGTTGATTTTTAATTTTATTCCACTGTGGTTTGAGAGAGTACTTGTTATAATTTTGGTTTTCTTAAATTTGTGGAGACTTGTTTTTTGGCCTATCATATGGTCTATCTTGGAGAATGTTCCAGGTGCTGATGAATAGAATGTATATTCTGCAGTTGTTGGGTAGAATATTCTGTAAATATTTGTTAAGTCCATTTGTTCTAGGGTATAGTTTAAGTCCATTGTTTCTTTGTTGACTTTTTGTTTTGATGACCTGTCTAGTACTGTCAGTGGAGTACTGAAGTCCTCCACTATTATTGTGTTGCTGTCTATCTCATTTCATAGGTCTAGCAGTCATTGTTTTACAAATTTGGGAGCTCCAGTGTTAGGTGCATATATATTTAGGATTGTGATTTTTCCTGTTGGACTAGTCTTTTTATCATTATATAGTGTCTTTCTTTGTCTTTTTATCATTATATAGTGTCTTTGTCTTTGTTTTTGTTTTTGTATTTTTGGTCTTTTTTTTTTTTTTTTTTTTTTTTGAGACAGGGTCTCACTCTGATTGCCCTGGTTTGGAGTGCAGTGACACAATCTTAGCTCATGGTAGCCTTGACTTCCCAGGCTCAAGTTATTTTTCCACTTTAGCCTCCTGAGTAGCTGGGACTACAGGTGCATGCCACCACACCCAGCTATTTTTTTTTTTTTGTATTTTTAGTAGAGATGGGGTTTTGCTCTGTTGCCCAAGCTGGTCTCGAACTCCTGGACTCAAGCAATCTGCCCACCTTGACCTCCCAGAGTGCTGGGATTATAGGCATGAGCCACTGCACCTAGCCCTCTTTGTGTTTCTTTGACTGCTGTTGCTATAATGTTTGTTTTGTCTGATATAAGAATAGCTAGTCGGCCGGGCGTGGTGGCTCAAGCCTGTAATCCCAGCACTTTGGAAGGCCGAGACGGGTGGATCACGAGGTCAGGAGATTGAGACCATCCTGGCTAACACGGTGAAACCCCGTCTCTACTGAAAAATACAAAAAAACTAGCCGGGCCAGGTGGCGGGCACCTGTAGTCCCAGCTACTCCGGAGGCTGAGGCAGGAGAATGGTGTGGACCCGGGAGGCGGAGCTTGCAGTGAGCTGAGATCCGGCCACTGCACTCCAGCCTGGGCTACAGAGCGAGACTCCGTCTCAAAAAAATAAAATAATAATAAAAAAAGAATAGCTAGTCCTGCTCGCTTTTGGTGTTCATTTGCATGGAATATCTTTTTCCATCCCTTTACCCTAAGTTTATGCAAGTCCTTATGTGTCAGGCAAGCCTCTTGAAGACAGCAGATACTTGGTTGGTGAATTCTTATCCATTGTGCCATTTTGTATCTTTTAAGTGGAGCATTTAGGCCATTTACATTCAATGTAAGTATTGAGATGTGAAGTCCTATTCTATTCATCATGCTATGTGTTGCCCGAATACCTTGTTTTTTTGTTTGTTTGTTTGTTTTCATTGTGTTGTTATTTTATAAGTCCTGTGAGATTAATGCTTTAAGGAGATTCTTTTTTGGTGTATTTTGGAGATCTGTTTTAGGATTTAGAGCTCTTTTTAGCAGTTCTTGTAGTGCTGGCTTGGTAATGGTGAATTATCAGCATTTGTTTGTCTGAAAAAGACTGTATCTTTCCTTCATTTATGAAGCTTAGTTTCACTGGACCCAAAATTCTTGGCTGATAATTGTTTTGTTTAAGGAGGCTAAAGATGGGACCCCAACCCCTTCTAGCTTGTAGGGTTTCTGCTGAGAAATCTGCTGTTAATCTAATAGATTTTCCTTTATAGGTTTACCTGATGCTTTTGCCTCACAGCTCTTAAGACTTTTTCCTTCATCTTGACTTTAGATTACCTGATGACTATGTGCTTAGGCGATGATCTTTTTGTGATGAATTTCCCAGGTGTCCTTTGAGCTTCTTGTATTTGGATGTTTAGATTTCTAGCAAGGCCGGGAAAGTTTTCCTCAGTTATTCCTTCAAATGTATTTCCAAATTTTAGATTTCTCTTCTTCCTTAGGAACACCAATTATTCTTAGGTTTGGTTGTTTAATGTAATCCCAAACTTCTTGGAGGCTTTGTTCATTTTTTAAATTATTATTCTTTTGTCTTTGTCTTTGTCAGATTGGGTTAATTCAAAAGCCTTGTCTTCAAGCTCTGAGGTTCCTTCTTCTACTTGTTGGATTCTATTGCTGACTTTCCAGTGCATTTTGCAATTTTCTAAATGTGTCCTTCATTTCCAGAAGTTGATTGTTTTTTATTTCTGCTATCTATTTCACTGGGGACTTTTCCATTCATATCCTGTGCCATTTTTTTTTTCTTTAAGTTGTACTTCACCTTTCTCCAGTGCCTCCTTGATTGGCTTAATATTTGACCTTCTGAATTCCTTTTCTGGCAATTCAGATATTTCATCTTGTTTTGGATCCACTGTTGGTGAGCTAGAGTGATCTTTTGGGGGTATTAAAGAACCTTGCTTTGTCATATTACCAGAATTGCTTTTCTGGTTCCTTCTCGTTTGGGTAGACTATGTCAGAGGGAAGATCTGGAACTCAAGGGCTGCTATTCAGATGTTTGTGTCTCACAGGGGTGTTCCTTTGATGTGGTGCTCTCCCCTTTCCCCTAAGGATGGAGCTCCCTGAGATCTAAACTGCAGTGATTGTTACTTCTCTTCTGGATCTAGCCACCCAGCGGAGCTCTGGTCTCTGGGCTGGTACTGGGAAGTGTCTGCAGAGAGTCCTGTGATGTGATCTGTCTTCAGGTCTCTCAGCTGTGGATATAAGTACCTGCTCTGATGAAGGTAGCAGGGGAGTAAAGGGGACTCTGTGAGGGTCCTTGGTTGTATTTTCATTAAGTGTGTTGGTTTGGTGTGGATTGGCCTCTAGCCAGGAGGTGGCACTTTCAAGAACGCATCAGCTGCAGTTGTATAGGGAGGATACAAACTTGCCCTAGGGTGGCCTTTGGATAAGTATTCAGGTATCTCAGGTGATGGGCAGGGCCATAGAACTCCCAGTGGATTATGTCCTTTGTCTTCAGAGTTCCTTGGCTGTCCCACAGAGCCTGCAATGGCAATCCACCTCCTTAAAAGCATCTGTGGTATTCTCTTGGCTTTCCTGGTATGTTCCTGCAGTAGTTCTTGGAGCAAAAGCTCATGATGTGAGTCTCCACACACTGCTCTGCCCATCCAAGAGGAAGCTGTAAATTAGTCTTGCCTCCTAGCCACCATTTTCCACCTACCCAGCCCGTATCTTTTAATCTCATTGTAGTTTTGATTTGCATTTCTCGGATGATCAATGATGTTGAACAATTGTTTGTATTCCTGTTTGCCATTTGCATGTCTTCCTTTGAGCAATGTCTATTCAAATCTTTTGCCCATTTCTTTTTATTGGATTATTAGACTTTTTCCTATAGAGTTGTTTGAGCTCCTTATATATTCTGGTTATCAGTCCCTTCTCAGATGGGTAGTTTACAGTGATCTACTTTTGAATGTTATATCTTTTTACATAGATTGGTAAATAAGAATAACACTTTTTGTTTTTTTAATAGCAAGAGAAAAAATCATGAATACCTACTAACTGAAGATCCTTTCATGAGCCACTAGTCCCCAATACTCATGGTTGTTAAAAAGTTTTTCCTGATTTGAAATCCTGTAGTGGTCCTGCCATCGCATTCAGGATAAAATGTGAATATTTTGTATGGCATATAATGTCCTGGACTATCAAGTCCCTGCCTGTCCTTCACCATTTCCTCCTTACACTTCTTACACTCCAATACTTGTTCCTGTTGTCTGGAATCTTTTGTGCTGCTGCTTCTCTTCATGAACTCTTTCGTCTTTCAAGACTAATCTCACCTGTAGATTTTGATGATCTTGGTTTTGAATTGTCTACTGAATTGTTTGTTTTTCTTTTCATTCATCTTTTAAATAAATTATTTTTCAATTTTCAAGAGACAAGATGCTTTTGATTTGTTTGAACTTACACTACTGCTTTCTAGTTGCTAAACTTATATTCTAATAAAGATGACATTGCTGTGATCAATCTCATTGTTTTTAATTTTGATACTTCCTACATAATGAGAATCATTTAAAAAGCATTATTAAAAATTATGCATTTATCAAAATTGTAATTTAGAGTAATAATTTCAGGCCAAAAAACCCAAAAGTCATTCTTGACTGTTTTTTTTCCTCTTACACTTTGCATACTGGATACTCAGAATTCTCTGTTCTCATTTTCAAAATACATCCAGAATCTAACCACTTATGTTACCTCCACATGAGTTTGATCCTACATCAGGCCAGACCCTTGTGGTAGCATCCCAACAGGGCTCTCTGCTTTTGGTTTTGATAGTCAGGCTCTTCTTCATGAAACATCCATGAATTAGTTGGATGGCAAGTCATCCCTGTACTCCAAATCTTCAGTAGTCTCTCATCTCATTCTCCATTAAAACTCAAGCCCCTAAAACGCCACCAATGCCACAATCACCCACTGTTCTGCCCCCAACTCCCTATAGAGGCATCAACCCCCACAGGAGGTGAGCTCCTGCCTGATTCTCCCAGTCTGTAATGATTTCTCTGATATTCCTAAGGAGCTCTCCTTCACTTCCTTCTGGTCTTTACTCAATGCCTACCTTCTCACTGAAGACTTTTCTGAGCATTCTTTTTAAAATTGAAAACTCAGCCCCCAAACACATATGGAACTGCTCTCGGCCCCTTTCCTGGCTTATTTTTCCTCATTTTGCTTATTGCTGTCTTTCATGCTTAACATTGTACTCAATCATTTTCTTATCGCTGGGTGCCCCACTTTGGAACATATACCTTGCAAAGGCAAGGTTTGTTTGTTTGTTTGTTTTTCCTTTCTTCCTTTCTCTTCTGTTCACCACTGTATCTCCTGAGATGAAATAGTGCCTGGTAATGTTGTAGGCACTCAAAATATTTGTTCAATAAAGGAGTAAAAAATAAATGAAAGAAATGAATTCAGCGATATGAAGACATTCTCATAATACAATGATAAGTCAAAAATGTGGATTTAAAATTTTATTTTTTATTTTTATTTTTTGGTTATTGAAGTACTTTTGATTTTTATTAAAGTGTATATAGTTTTTTGCAAATAAATTAAGGAACCTTTAGTTAAAAAAGATTACTTCATGCACTAAGAAGACGCATCACTGTATTAAACATTTTATTAGGGTGGCTGTCTTTGGATAACCTACATTAAAGGTTTGATGATAAAATTTTATTTCTAGTACAAGCCTAATTCTGCTTATTAGTAAAAGACATAAATCTAGGAAGAGGTTGGAAGGAATAAAGTTAATAATTATTATCTTGAAATGGTACATTCTTTTGTATTTTGTGTATTTTCAGAATTTTCTATAATGAGCATTGTAACTCCGCAATCAAGAAAAAATCAATTCTTTTAAAGAAAATGATGATAGTATAAAAATAATTCCAAACAAATTCTTCTTATCTTCATGATACCAGATGGTGGACTGGGCTCTCTTAATGTCTCTTTCTTTCTCCCATCCCTCACTCCTTCCTTCTATCCCTTTTTCTTCCCTCGTCTACTCTAACACTATGAGTAATTTGGCCAAAAAACACAAATCATTGGTTCTGTTGATGCTACAGTGTCCATGCACTAAGGGAGTCATTTTTTTAGGTTTTCAGGGAATTGGGAATTCCCTTGTAAAAGTCATTTGAATGCTTTTTTGGGAAGATCAGTTTTATCCCCACTGTATATTATGAATTAATTTTAGTTATTTATGTGCTAAAATAGTATTAGACGGCTGCTTGCTCATTCTTTAAAAACTTAGTTTAAATTTCAATATTAGTTCTTGGAATTATCTGATTTCAACAAGTATTTTATTCATATTTATGTTCCAATACCATGTAAGATGTGACTATGTTAGGTACTAAACATACGTTATAATCTTTTCCTCTCTCTGCTGGTTCTGTTCCTAGAGTCACAGAAACAAACAAACAAACAAAAAAACCAGTAACCTAGCATTTGGCCTTTTTATATTAAAGAAACTCACAAATAATTTTGATTGAAAGGGTTTTAAAAATGTGTGTGTGCTGTTATTGTTGGTGTAGCATTAGCTGTCAGTTATAGAGACAGGTTTAATTTTAGATCATTGATTCACAACTGCAGGTTATTTTGCCCCCAAGGGACACTTGGCGATGTCCAGAGAAATTTTTGGTTCTCACAACTAGGAAACAAGATTGCTACTGGCATCCAGTGGGTAAAGGCCAGGGAGGCTGCTAAACAGCCTGCAGTGCACAGAATATCCCACAACAAAGAATTATTGGGCCCAAAATGTCAGTGGTGCTGAGGTGGGGAAACCTTGTAATCCACATGGAGAGTGGGTAAATGCAAGCATGGAAAAGGCTGGCCACCCAAAAAATGCCAACCAGAGAGGTCCTAGTCTTAGACCATTTTCTGAGCCAATGATCTCTTCCTTGCTTTAGTTTGTTTGCTTTTTTGTTTAAGGGTAGGAGAAAGTTTTTAGTCACATCCCAGTTGGGTGTTATAGCTGAATAAATACTTTGTCATCTGAGGGTTCAGTTTGGCTAGCTGAGTTATTCATCACATTACAATATCACCTCACACGTGGATTGCTCTAAAGTGCCTGAGCAATGCTGGAGGTTAGGAAAAGCTGCTGGTGACCTGAGCAAATACCTACAGAAAGAAAACTCAATCAAGCCAGCTGTTCAGGCCTGAGGAGGGTTTTGCTCTGCACAGTTTCTTTCTGAGACAAATGAAGATAGGTGTTGAAGGCATTTTAAGGAGGGAAAGTAGGGAGGAGTAACCTGGGCATGCAGTACAGCCCCAAAAGGCAGAGGCTGGACCTCTCTCTGCCTCATTGTTCCCATCCTTCCAGGCTTTCTCCATTTCTTTTTCTGTTTCCACTCCTCTTATCCCCACCAGCCCCATCATGGTGTTTAAACATTTGTGATTATAAGGATACAATAAGTTTTAAAGATCAGTTACAATAGTTATTAACTGACAGACATTCTTTGTTTTTGCCTTTTCATTCATTTTTCAAACACTGTGTTTATTTTCATGGTTTATTGGAAAACAACAAGATTTTACAAGTTTGTAAGCTTACTTTCCAAATCAAAGTTATCTTTTAGAAGTCTAAATATCCCAGGCTGCCCCAGCCTGTGGAGAAGCATGTGGTCACATTTACAGTAATATCCAAATCTTTTCTGCTCTTCCTAGATCTGAGACCTTCTTCAAAAGCTCTCCTAGTTATATGCCCTAGTTCCTGGGGCAGTGTTTTACATGTGTCAAGGGACAAAGCTGACCCTGATTGGCTCTGGCTTCATCATGGCTATCTGTTCCCGTCATGGCCACTCTGGACTTCATGTGTTCTGTGGCTTCTCAGCTGGGCTGCTGCTGCTGGGTTCCAGTGTCGAAGTAAAATGAATGCCTTTTCCACCTCTCTCCGTCGAACTTGGCTCAGAGTCAGCCCAGTCTTTCATCAACACAACTCTTTTGTCTTTTGTGCCCAATGCCCCTCTCTAGTGAGGCTCGAAAGCAGCCCATTTGGCAGGTGTGTGTTTGGATAGGAGAGTACAGAAAGAAAGGAACAGAAGAAAAACATCTCTTTATCTTTCCACTGACATTTTTCACCTCTTCATACAGGGGTTACTCTATCATACATAGATTACCACCTTAGGAAAAAAAAATGAAGAAGAAGAAAAATCAAGCACTGCTCCCAAAGCATATGAACCCATGAAAAGAGATACTTTGCAGATGGACATCGGTCATCTAAATATTCTTACTAATAGGATACAACACTACAAAACTCCTGGGGGCTACAATTTACATTGTAGTTTATGCAGATGGCATCCCTGGAATTTTGGAGTGCACAGCTCCAGTACTCGTATGCTGTGGACTTGTTTACTAAATCATCTAAATTCCAGTATTGATCCAGTTGATAAATCAGTAAAATATCATTCCTAGATACAGACCTCAAATGGTTAAGAATTTGTTATACCAAAATTCAAGACAAAATCATACACAAATACTGGCCAGAGCTTTATTGAAAGTTCTTACTTTAATATCTGTTGAATATTATCCTAAGATTGACTTCTAGGAATATATATCCTGATTGGATTTTGTGACACCTTGACTATAACTTAACTATAATCCTAACAGATTTGTTGATAGCTTTAGTATATCTCTAGTTTTTATGCTTCATCTTCTGAAGAATTATTCTTCTCAGAGTTAATACTTTGAAGCACAGAATATGTGGTTCTGATGTCATCTTTCTGGACAACTGCATGATCTGTTGACAAGCATTAGCTTGGTTCCCCCTTCTTAAGCCCCAAGATTAAACTGAGTCTGGGGCTTGGCACTGTAACATTTGCTTTGCCTACATTTCAGTTGAAGTTGACAAATTGAAATTGAAATAACATGCGAGGAGACTGTTGATAGGTGTCATATTTCTGGCTCAGTCTTCAATTTAAGACCTATACCATGATAGAAGTGCGAATTTAAGAGTGGGAAAAGAAGAAATTTAGACTCACCACAAGAATGTCAGTCAGCTAGATATCTTGACAGATTGACATGTTATCTTGAATGGAAGCGTAGTTGATGGATATTCTAACATTGGATT
Organism: Macaca mulatta; assembly: GCF_049350105.2. Lineage (NCBI taxonomy): Eukaryota > Metazoa > Chordata > Mammalia > Primates > Cercopithecidae > Macaca > Macaca mulatta. Next base: position 15,953,860 of record NC_133426.1, on the reverse strand, counting down.
GAGTTCCCTAACCACAGTCTAATCTCATTTTAGGCCCTAAATGTCTTCCTGAAATTTGTTGTGTCAAAAAACATTTGTAGTCTGGATTATATTTTATTACTGACTTAAGCATATATACACAAAACAATTTATCCCCAAAATGTAAGAAGAAAAATCCACAGAGACAGCTCAGTATTCCAATGAAGAATATTTTTCCTTTAGCTGGTAGAGGGGTATGTCCATCTCTCAAACTGATAATCCGGTGTGTAGCAGCTCACATAGTATGTGTGCTGGCCTTTAAAAGTATTCATGTATTGCAAGTTTGCCACGGTTTTCATTTCTTTATTACTGGTTGTAATTACTCACTTTAAAAAATATTTAGATTCAGTAGGTACATGTGCATATCCATCGCCCAAGTATTGAACATTGTACCCATAGGCAGTTTTCAATCCTCACTCTCCCAGCCCTCTCCCATTTTGTAGTCTCCATTGTTTATTACTTCCATTTATATAAACTTGTGTATCCATTGATTAGCTCCCACTTATAAGTGAGAACATGTGATATTTGACTTTCTCTTTCTAAGTTATTTCACTTAGGATTATGGCCTTCAGCTCCATCCATGTTGCTGCAAAGGACATGATTTCATTCTTTTTTATGGATGCATAGTATTCCATGGTGTGGAATATATATATCACATTTTCTTTATCACTCACTTTAAAGTCTGTGGAACATGTAAAATATCACACTGAAAAAGTGACTATGCCACTTTTTCTAATAAGGGTGACCACAAACTAATAAAAGCCTTCTAGAGATTTTATTTTTTATTTCACTTAGTAGTAATAGGCTAAACCTTTACTTTCAGGTCCTTAATCCCACCCTTGCTCTGTCTTATGAGGATCTTCATATATTTTCTTCTCTCTGCTTGGAACATTCCTTACCTCATCCCCACTCCATTACCCCATTAGTTGCTGGCCTAACTTTCCCTGAGAAGTCTTTTTTGATTCTTCATCACTGGATTAGAAAACCCCTTTTACGATTCCAAAACATCCTGGATTAATCCTTTTTGTAGTGCCTTTGATGCTAATTTGTAATAGTTTATTTCCTTTCTGTCTCCCCAATAGATTTCAAGTTTCTTGAGGGTGAGGGCATTAAATCTCTCTCATTCACTGCTGTCTGCCCAACCCTAGTCTCATGTTGGGTGCATACAAGTCCCTCAATAAATATTTATTGAATGAAGACTTAAATAATGCATTGGCCAGCTATCCATACCTATTTCTTATACCTATTGCTAAATTGCGAATTGAAAATACACCTCTTACTTCCATTTTTCTCATCAAGTGACTATTTGAGACATTTATCAGTGACACAGGAAGATGTCTTTCAGTTTGCCTTGTGTTAGTATGGCAATGGTCCTCCAAAGCATGCTTCATTCAAAACAACATATACTCATATTGGATGACTCTCTTGATCTTGAACCTACAAGTGGAAACTGTACTCAAGTTATGTACAGACCAATATAAGCATCTACTTGAATTTTGTGAAAACCCTAGATCCGATAGTAGAGACACTTGAAGCCTTTTATAAATAGAAAACATGTTAATAAGTGTATACTTACTAAAATTTTCTCTTTCCATTTTATCGAATATATGGTTGAAGTATGACTAATTTAATCTCTGGTGGTAAGCAAATAAATGATTTTGACCATGACAGAGCACTAATAGTCTTACCATCTTGCCTAATTTTTGGTATTCTGAATTCTTTTTTTTTTTATTTTTATTTTTATTTATTTATTTTTTTTGAGACGGAGTCTCGCTCTGTCGCCCAGGCTGGAGTGCAGCGGCCGGATCTCAGCTCACTGCAAGCTCCGCCTCCCGGGTTCACGCCATTCTACTGCCTCAGCCTCCCGAGTAGCTGGGACTACAGACGCCCGCCACCTCGCTCGGCTAGTTTTTTGTATTTTTTAGCAGAGACGGGGTTTCACCGTGTTAGCCAGGATGCTGAATTCTTAATTGTATAATAAAATCATTACACTGTGACTCAACCATTTAAATTGAAAAAAATTAAACCAACATTCTTAGAGTAATTCTATTAAAGAATGAAAAATGGCTTGCTATTAGTTAGAAAAGATCTGACTTTAAGGAATGAATAGAGAAAAAGAAATCCTTTTAGAATCCTATTCAATATTTTCAGAAACAAGATAGATTTCCTTTCAACATGTTGGAATAAAAATGGAGTTCTTTCTAAAATCATGACAAGTTTTACCTATGGGTATGAAATTTTAAATAGGAAGAGTAATAGCAAGGGATGGGCCTTTATCCAGTAACACAGAAATAAATGATTTTGCTAAGGGTATGGAGATGTAGAAAATGAATCATTATTGAAAATGCTTAGGTTTGCAACTCAGGAAGACTGAGGACAGTAGTTCTCATACTTCTTGTCATAGAGGGCATATTTTTATAGTAAAAATTCCATGGACTCTTCCCTAATGATGGATAATAATATTTCTAATGTTTGTTAATTAATCACAATAAAAAGGTGAATATGATGTCAAACACTACTTGAAAATGATATATGTTTAATTAATAACAAAGTGTCTTTAACACATTTGAAAAATAATGGTTCAAAAATGTTTGAGATCTTATTTAGACATTCAACATAAAATATTTCATGTGCAGGTGGATTTATGAACCCTTTGCAATAATTCCTAACTTTTGGAGTCTGTGATTGTAGGCTGGAAACCACAATTGGGACTTATAAAAAGTTATCTCATTTTTATGAAAATTACTTCTAATATACATGATAGGACACGTTAGTCATTCCTTAAATCTTTTTCCCTAATGTTTCAAAAGTTTAGTTGTTTACCTTTATTAGACATTAAACGAGTTTTTTTCTTAATGGGACAATTCACTGAAGACATATCTTGTCTAGACTGCAGACTCTCAGGCATAGTTGGATATGCCATAAACAGGGATAACTTGCCTCTGTTTTTGCATTCATCATATTCATTGTAATCATTTCCTAATTCATTGAATTTAAGATGCCTTTGGTTGTAGGAGATTATTTTGTGTAGCACTTACAAAGAAAAATGTTTCCAATTAAACTCTGACACAATGCTTTTGATGTTATTTGATTTTTAAATTTTATGCTTATTAAAAGAGATGTTTTACATTTATTTAGACATAGATTTTCACTATATATCACCATTGTGCATTCATAAAATGAAAAATATACATTAACTCAATTGGTTTAGGTATTGCTAAAACCTTTTTCCATTCATGGTCCAGCTTTTCTACATTAGTTGCTTTTCAAAAGCATCTATGTCCATCTTCCCTGACGTGGTATTGTCCCATTACTAGTGTTGGTGCTGAAGCATTGCTTTAAAGTGTGCTATACTAGTGTCTGGATTTTCTCCCAAGCCCCTGGCATCCATTCTGCCACCTGAAGGTACTGAAGAAACATTTTCAGACAACTGTGATTCATCTTCCTTCCTCAAATTATTCTTAAATAATTTGTTGTCTGAAATGACAAAAAGTTGCTGTGGCCCAGTCATGGCCCTAGGAATAAACTGTGTTCCATAATTTATAGGCAACCATTTTTAGACAGCTTTTAAAATGGCTCCCAAGGATCTTCACCTCCTGGTATTCAAACCCTTGTATAATCCTCTCCCCTTGAGTATGGATGGAACCTGTGACTTGCTTCTAATGAATAGAATTTGGCAAAAGTGATGTGTGACACTAATGAGATTAAGTTACAAAATACTGTGACTTCTTTTTGGCTATCTGACTCTCTCTGTCTCTCTTTCTCTCTCTCTCCCCTCCTTCTCCCTCCCTCTTTCCCTCTCTCCCTCTCTTGTTTCCTCACTCTAATAAACCCAGTGGTCATGTCATAAGCTACCCTACAGAGAGATCACTAGGCAAGGAACTAAGGGAGATCTCTGGCAACCAAGGCCTCACTCCAGTAGGCCGTGAGAAATTGAATTCAGTCAATAACCACTTGATCCACTTGACTGAGCTTGGAAGCAGATCCATCTCCAGTTGAACCTTAAGATAATCACAACCTCGGAAAGCACCTTGACTGCAGCCTGTGAGAGTTCTTGAGTCAGAGGACCCAGCTAATCCATGCTTGAATTTCTGAGCTACAAAAACTTTTATAAGATAAATGTCTTCAGCCACCAAGTCGTGGGGTAATTTGTTATGCAGCTATAGATAATGAATGCAGGCAATAGCAACTACATCATGAATGTCATCTGGCTGATAGCAGTTGTAAATTGTCGTTGATTGCAGGATGCATCTCAATTTTAGCAATGATAAATGTGGATAAATAATCTATCTTTTAGAATAGATGGAGAAGTCGAGTAGTTTACTTGTCTGTTGTCCCCATTAGCATAACTCCTTAAATGAAAGAACTGTGTTTTATTCAGCTCTGAGTGTCCATGGTGCTCAATGCATAAGAAATGCTTTATAGGTGTTTGCTATTTACCACTGGACAAAAAGACCTAGCTAGAGGCAAATCTTGAGAATAAGAATTTGCTCGTTGTCAGGGTTTAGCTGGTATGACTCATACCTTAAATGCTCCTTTTAAAAGTTCCAGTCTATGTTCTTTTTAATATAACAATGCCACTCATTTCATTTGTTCTTCTGGTACTGAGTGTATTAGTCCATTTTCATGCTGCTAATAAAGACATGCCCAAGACTGGGCAATTTGCAAAAGAAAGAGGTTTAATGGACTTACAGTTCCACGTGGCTGGGATGGCCTCACAATCATGGCAGAAGGTGAATGGCACCTCTCACATGGCAGCAGACAAGAGAAGAGAGCCTGTGCAGGGAAACTCTTTATAAAACCATCAGATATTGTGAGACTTATTCACTATCATGAGAATAGCATGGGAAAGACCTGCCCCCATGATTCAATTACCTTCCACCAGGTTCCTCCCACAACACCTGGGAATTGTTGGAAGTACAATTCAAGATGAGATTTGAGTGGGGACATAGCCAAACCATATCACTGAGGTTTAGAAATACCCTCGTGGATGTCGAGGACATCAACTGAAGTTGGACTTTATGAATACTATTTCTAATTTAAGAATTACATGATATCTTTTCATAATTTTGATTAAAATCCTATGAGAACATGTAGAAGATTGCCAGCAAAGGAGTATTCTATACCTTAGTTTTTTTGGAAGGTGGAAGAATAATAATATTTTAATTTATAAGTGGAGAAAATTAATTCCATACTTAGAAATTCAGGTTGTTCAGACTAATCTAAGACAACAAACTGATTTCTGTGTGCAGAGAAAGCCAACATTTTAGTGTGTGGCAAAAAGTCACCTAGTAACTTAAAAAGTAGGTTTTAAACTTGGAGCTTATGTTGATTCATCTATGGACAAATATAGGTAGCATGCTTTTTGCTCTGTTATTTAATAATTGCATGGATGTTTATTTCCCTCATTAAATTCTAGGCTCTTGAAGACAAGGACTGTGTGATACCACTTATTACAACGGCAACGAGAAACTTTTTGAGCATTTATGATGTGTTAGGCACTGTGTTAATCTCTTTACACGTCTGATCTTATTTATTCTTTAAAACCACCCCATGAGGCAAATAATACTTTTAGTTTCATAGATTAAATAAGAGAAGCTTAGAGAGGTTAGATAACTTGTCAATATCACTCAGCTATCAAGTGGTAAAATCAGGATTTGAACCTAGTGCCATATTTGCAAAGTCCATCCTCTCAGCCACTGAGTTTTATTTGTTCCCTCTTAGTTACCATTGTATTCCCAAGCACTTGGCATGTTGCCTTGCACATAGGGTGTGCTTAATAGATATTTGCTGAGCTGAAGTCATTAATATATATCCATTAGATTCCCACCATCTACATATTAGGTGTTGAGTTAGCTAATTACTTAACTGAAGGAACTTTTTAAAATTTTAAGACAGGAGTATTAATACTGAACTTATATCCTTTATATAGCAAGTTATACAGGGAAATAAGCAATCCCATTCTAAAGAAATGTGATAAATTCATGTGAAAAATAAAATATATATTTTTTGCTATTATAGTACCTTGAAATTACCAGATTAATTATACATTTCTTTCTTAAATATGTTTCCCCTTTTCTCTTTGTTTTTCAAATTAACTTATAGAGGCTATATCAACATGTCTGGTTTTAGTTTTGAGATACAGATATGCTTTTGAGGAATGATAACAATGAAATTCATCTGAGAATGCTGTCAACAAACTGATAACTTATTTCTCTGGTGGATATTATAATGATGCAATAGTTTCAGATCTTGAATATGGGACTTTGTAACAAATGATCCTTTAGGGGCCTTGTTATCCTACTTAATTAGAGATGAACTAGATAATTTATCTATTTCTATTTAAAATTTTTCATCAAAGTAGATGATAAGTGTTGTGAGTGATATTTTTCTTTGTAAAATAAATGGCTTTGTCGAATTACTTAGAAACATTGTTGCAAAATAATAAGCAACTGAAACTACGTTGTACTATTTCTATGTTCTCAAAAAATATATACTTACTAGAGAAGACCCTCAGCTTTCCAGCAGGGCAAGTTCTAGAGGTTCTACTGATAGATTCTAGGAGGCCCTTTTAAGATGCAGAGGAAGGAGACAAGGGCAGGTGATTCTGTGAACAGAGTAAAAGGCTGACTGTTCCTCCAAGGAGGATGATAATACTAATTCCTCCACCTTGCTCTTTTCCCTCGTTGTTCCCTTCCTCCTCCCAAGGTTGGAGGGATGGGGGAAGGGTCAAAGGAAGGGACACTGGGCTGAAATGTAGGAGGCTAGACTTTCTTGGGCTAAACGTCTGAGGACTGAAGACTGTTTTCTTCCTTCCAGTCTTTCCATCCTTTCATTTTTCCATCCTTTCAGTAATTTATTTATTGAAAAAATATTCACTGAATGCCCAACTTATGCTAGAAACTGTGATAGGTATACTGGCTACAGTGAGCAATATAAAACACTTTCCACTATGAACAAATTATTTATTGAAATACTTCAATGGGGGAAATTCAGTTTGCAAAGTGTTACTTTATGCAGTATGTACCTCACATTTTGTGAAGAACCCAGAAAACAAAAAGTAAAACAAATAAAGGTGGTTCCAAATTTTGCATGTTGTATGCAGAAAACAGAGTAATGCATCAAGAATAACCATGAGGTGTGGCAAGAGCTGCTATTACAGGGTGAAAAAGATCAGGGAAACGTCTTTACGGTGATGTTTGAACTAAGACTGAAGAATGAGAATGAGTTAACCATGCAAAGAGCTAGGAAAAAAACATTCTAGGAAGAGAGAGCAGGCAATCAAAGGCCTTAAAAGGGGGAATAGATTGATGTGTATGAGGTCAGTGTAGTTGGAATCTGTTAACAGAGTAATTGTGGAACAAAATGGGATTGGAGATTGAGGCAAGAGTAAGACGAAGGAGGCCATGTCAGGAAAGAAGTTCACACTTCTAAGTGCATTAGCGAGTCACTGGGGAGTCACTGAAGAAAGTGAGCTAAGGAGGTGATTTGACCTGATGTACATTTTTTAGAACCCTCTCACTATTGTGTGAATAAAGGGTTGGAAAGGGAAAAGGAAGGAAGACATCAATCCACTCAGGAGACTATTGCAGTAATCTAGGGGGCAGACAATGGTATAGACTAAGGCATAGTGAAGGAGATGGCCTTGAGACATATTTGGAGACAGAGCCAATAGGGAATACCAGTGAATTGGATGTTTGTGTCTTGCGTACCTGAGTGGATGGTGGGGCCATTAACTGAGATGAGGAAGACTAGGAGAGATGTAGAATTGAGGAAGGTAGAAAATCAATGGTTCCGTTTTGGACATGTTAAGTTTGAGGTACTGTTCAGATATGCATGTGAGGATATCAGGTGGGCATTTGGAACAGGAGTTAGGATTTATGATGGGAATCTGGGACTAAACACAAACTTTTGAGGGGCATTGGCATATAGATGGCATTTAAAACCAGGATCTTTCACGAACATGACTAAGGAAAGAGTAGAAGGAGAAGGAAAGAAGCCCCAGGAGTGAACCATGGGATATCCCAATATTTAGTCTAGAGAAGGAGCTGGCAAAGGAGACTGAGCAGGGGAAGCTACTAACATAGGAGGAAAACCAGGGCAGTGAGCATGATGGAAGCCAAGATAAAATTATGCATCAATAACTTAAAAATGACATACTAAAAATGTGTAAAGATACTGCAGAGAGAGTTTTCCATCACCTGTTGACTACTGCTAGGGCTCTGGGCAAAATGATTGATCTGTTCCTTAGTCTCCATTTCCTCTCATCTTTCTCTGGCATTCTGGCCTCAAAATCAAAGTAGCTTCTCTGGGTTGTGAAGCAGGTTGCAAAATTTCTTCTATTTCCTTCTACCCCAACCCAAGTTCCAGTTCGTTGGAGACTATTTTAGTTGGATGTGGGTCCAGTGAAAACATCATGGTGTGTGTGGCCAGTAGGTCCAAACTTCTTAAACTGTGTTTGCCATCCTGCTGAATGGGGCCTGAGTAAGCAAAGAGCATTGCTGAGGGAGGCAATGTAAGCTACCACTGCAGTGTCTTCAAGACAAAAATACTGAATATTTTTGCATGTGTATTTATTTTACCAAAATAAAAATTTTATTAATTGTATTCTTCAAATATTTATTTTGCAAGAAGTAAATATGGAATCTTCGTTTTATTTATATGTTCAAAAAATAGGTTCTGTTTAATTAAATATTAATTAAATATTCTCATTAACTGACGGTTATTTAATTATCTTTTGTATTTTTATAAGAAAAAGTAGACGTATTTTCCTCCTACAATTATGATGATCAAATGAGTAAAATTTTCTTTGTGTTTTAAAAATAATAATATTTAAACTCTAATATTAGAACTTGTTTTCACTGTGATGAAACTATGAGGCCAGGGTGTCAATGGTTATATAGATATGTTAAAGATCTCTCCTTTCTTGATAGTTCTACCTGATCTGGTTTAAGACCTTCAAGGAAAAAGGAAGTCCTTGTTTTGATGTTTTATTTCTAAACATTATCTGTGGAACATAGTATAAAGAAGTAAACTTGCCAAGGAAAGACATAACATGATATTGAAAAACAAGAGAAGGCTGATGGCTGATGGAGTGAAAGTGATACTGTTTCATTCATTGCTATATACACTACTCGCAAAACTCCTTGTCTGTTTTCTCCCCATCAGCATAAAATAAATATTATAGACCAAGAAATATAAAAAATGTAAATCTCCAAGGTAGAGTACTTCGTTGACTAGATGTCTGTTAACTTGTGCTATCTAAGCAAAATTGACCCATTCAGTTTTCAAACTTCAATAAAATCTTACTTAACTAGAACAAATAAGCCAGAATTCCCAGTCTGTCTAGTTTTAGTCTACATGTAGGAGAAAGAGTCAAAGGAGAAAAGAGTCCACAAATTCACATGGAAGGATTCAAGTTCTACTTTAGAAGTATCAGTTTCTGTATCTTTTGTTTAAAAAAAGAATAACAAAGCTAGTAAAAATTTAAAGGCCTTTACTTATTGTTCACAGAGCATTAATTTTACTGTGCTTTTCGGGATCTACCATCAGGATCTGGAATTGGCTGAAGCAAACAATACTTTGTAGTACACCATAGAAATCCTATTCTCACCTCTCTTTTTGATCTTGAATTTTCTCATATCCACAATAACTTAAGGCAATAGCTTTGTTCCAGAAGACGAAGCAGACCTTGAATATTTGTAGATTTTTGGGGAGTCATGAGAGATAATGAAAGCTAGAATTCCAAAGGGGTGGCTTAAGGATTACTGCTTACTTTGATACAGCAACAATCACATCATGGAAAATGGGGTATCCATCTCCTCAAACATTTATTTTTTGTGTTACAAACAATCCAATTACACTCTTTTAGTTATTTTTAAATATACAATTAAATTATTATTGACTATTATCACCCTGTTGTGCTATCAAATACTATTGATCTTTATCTTGCCCCAGTAAAATGCATGGCATATTTCAAAATTTATTAAAATAGAATGGCTTATATAATATTCAGTTATACTCACTTAAAACTATTTTATTGATTATTTGTTACTATGGGTTGAATATGATTTGTCCTCTCCATGTCAATTCATGTTGAAATTTGATTGCTACTGTAGCACTGTTGGGAGATGAGGCCTAATGGGAGGTATTTGGGTCATAGGGGCACTGCTCTCATAAATAGATTAATGCCATCGTGTGAGAGTGAATTCTTCCTCTCATTGGACTGGATTAGTTACCACAAGAGCAGATTGTTATAAAGAGAGGTTGCCTCTCATGGTTTGTCTTTTTTGCATATGCACACTTCCTTTTCCACCACTTCTCCGCCATGTTATGATGCACCACGAGGCTCTCATCAGAAGCAGGCTAGATGCAGCTGCCTGACCTTCCAAGTCTCCAGAATTGTGAGACAAAATAAACCCCTTTTCTTTATAAATTACCCAGTCTCAGGTATTCTGTTATAGCAACAGAAAACTGGCTAAGACATTTGTCATATGCAAGAAAAACTGTGTGAGGCACCATGGGGGATGACAAAGATGCATGATAAACATTTATTTCCCTTACAAAGAGTTTAACCTAATCAATAGAAATGAGACTCCAGTCCATTTCTGCCAACTATCATGCAGATATGTCACCTTGCACCTGGCTGTTAAACCTTTATCCCATCCTGAAATGTTTACAGGATACTAGTCAAGTTCCTCACAGTGCACCGTCCACCGGGGAAATGTGAGCATGTCCTTAGGGCCCCAGAAGCATATTTTATTGCCTAGTGCCTAGCATATAGTATGCATTCAATGAATATTTGTTGAATAAGTGAATACATGAATGAATGCTGCAGAAACTAAATGGCTTAAAGTGGCTTCTAACTAATCCCAGGCAGTAATATATACTGGGAGAAATAGGCTCTTTATATACCTGTCTTCAATGGTAGAAAATGCTTTCCATATGAGTCCTAGAGACATCTTGTCACACCTAATTGACTAGGTAGTTTTCATTATTTCAGGATTGTCTTTGGAAAGTGCTATGGTTTGAATGTGTCCCCTTCAAAATTCATGTGTTGGAAATTTAATCCCCAATGTAACACTGTTGGGAGGTGGGGCTTTTCAGGAACTATTGAGGTCATGAGGGCTCTGCCCTCATGAATAGATTAATGCTGCTGTAGAAAGGGCTTGCAGGAGTGGGTTTGTTCTCTCTTGTCCTTCTGCCTTCTACTGTGTGAGGACATCAAGAAAGCTGTCACAAGATTCCAGCACCTTGATATTCCCAGCCTCCAGAACTGTGAGGAAATGAATTTCTATTTTTTACAAATTACTCAGTTTCAGGTATTCTGTTATAGCAGCACAAAATGGACTAAGACAGACAATGATGCTTTTCTGATATTTTAAAGTTGGTATCCATAAGAATTATTCATGCAGATTCTCAGATCTCCATTCCCCCAGATTCACTTTCAGGGGTTTGAATTGTGCAGAAGCATTCCAGGTGATTCTGATGCAAGTTCCTGCAGACCACATTTTTAGAAACACTATTATTGAGTACAGATAGGCACATTGATCTTTAGGATCTCACCAGACTTTATAACTAAAACCGTCTAAAAATTCATACTATTGGCTTGAGAATAATTTTAAAAATAGAAATTAAGATTTCAAAAGCACAAGTCATATATACAAAGTGGCTTTGCAGTTATCAGAAAATATGATTAGCAGGGCTACTGTAATATGTGAGGTCGCCCAAGATTACCATTGATTAAGAAAGATTTATGCAAGGCTTGAATCAATAGGTCAGTTGTAATAGCTAGTCCGGCGTTGTTACTGAGTTACCATATGATTTATGGTTCCTAGATCAATAAAGATGAAGTGAGTCTTTAAATTTTTAGGCAAGTGTGTATGTGAAAAGAAGCTAAAACAGGGCCAGCTTTGAAAAAACTCAAGAGAAGTGTTTATTCAAGAACAGTTTTTTTCTAGAGTGACTTTATTGGGTCAGTGTGATACCAGTGATCTCGACAGCAACAATTTATAACTCAAAAGTGAACATGAAGCTTTTCAAGTTGTTCATGCAGGCATACCTGAGAAATATTGGAGATTCAGTTCCAGACTACCACAATAAAGTGAATATCACAATAAAGCCAATCACAGGAATTTTTTTTTGGTTTTTCAGTGCATATAAAAGTCATTTTTATACAATACTGTAGTCTATTAAGTGTGCAATAGCATTGTGTCTTAAAAAACAGCATAATACCTTAATTAAAAATATTTTATTGCTAAAAAATGCTAGCAATCATCTTAGCCTTCAGTGAGTCATAATCTTTTTGACCAGCAAAAAATGAGAGTCTTCCATTGATGTTGATGGCTACTGACTGATCAGGGTGGTGGTTGCTGAAAGTTAGGGTGACTGTGTCAATTTCTTAAAAAATAAGACAACAATGACTTTTGCGACATGAATTGAGTTTTCCTTTCACAAAAGATTTATATGTTTCATTCAATGCTGTTTCACAACATTTTACCCACAGTAGAACATCTTTCAAAATTGGAATCAATCCTTTCAAACCCTGCTGCTGCTTTATCAACTAAGTTTATGTAATATTCTAAACCCTTTGTTGTCATTTCCACAGTCTTCACAGCATCTTCACCAGGAATAGATTCCATCTAAAAAAAAATCACTTTCTTTGCTCATCCATAAGAAGCAACTCCTCATCTGTCCAAGTTTTAACATGAAATTGATAAAACAATCAATTATAATCCAGTAACATCTTCAGGCTTCATTTCTAATTCTAGTTATTTTGCTATTTCTACCACATCTGCAGTGACTTCTCCCATTGAAGTCTTAAACCCCTCAAAGTCATCCATGAGAAGTGAAATCAACTTCTTCCAAACTTCTGTTAATGTTGATATTTTGACCTCCTCCCATGAATCATGAATGTTCTTAATGGCATCAAGAATGGTGAATCCTCTCCAGTAGGTTTTCAATTTATTTTGCCCAGATCCATCAGAGGAATCACTATTTATGGCAAGTATAGCCTTATAAAATGTATTTTTAAAATAATAAGACTTGAAAGTCAAAATTATTCCTTGATCCATGGGATACAGAATGGATGTTGTGTTAGCAGGCATGAAAACAGCATTAATTTCCCTGTACATCTACCTCAGGTCTCTTGGGGGGACCAGGTGCATTATCAATGAGCAGTAACATTTTGAAAGGAATCTTCTTTTCTGAGCAGTAGGTCTCAAGAGTGGGCTTAAGATATTCAGTAAACCATGCTCTAAACAGATGTGCTGTCATCCAGACTTTGTTGTTCCATTTCTAGAGGATGGGCAGAGTTAATTTAGCATAGTTCTTAAGGGCCTTAACAGTTTTGGGATGGTAAACGAGCATTGACTTCAACTTAAAGTCACCAGCTGCATTAGCCCCTAACAAGAGAGTCAGCCTGTCCTTCGAAGTTTTGAGGCCAGGCATCAACTTCTCTTGATATATGAAAGTCCTTGATGGCATCTTCTTCCTGTAGAAGGGTGTTCCATCTCCACTGAAAATCTGTTTAGTGTAGCCATCTTCATCAATGATCTTAGCTAGATATTCTGGATAGCTTGCTGCAGCTTCTACGTCAGCACTTGCTGCTTCACCTTGCACTTTTATGTTATGGAGACGGCTTCTTTCCTTAAACTTCTGAACCAATCTCTGCAAACTTCCAACTTTTCTTCTGTAGCTTCCTTACTTCTCTCAGCCTTCACAGAATGGAAGAGAGTTAGAGTCTTGCTCTGGATTAGGTTTGGTTTAAGGGAATGTTGTGGCTGGTTTGATCTTCTATCCAGACCACTCAAACTTTCTCCATATCAGCAATAATGCTGTTTCGCTTTATTATCATTTGTGTGTTCACTGGAGTAGTACTTTTAATTTCCTTCGAGAACTTTTACTTGTTTTAAAGCTCTCCTTCTTATTCTCCTGTGGCTCTCATCTGGTGGAGCAGCCAGAACACACACAGCATTGATTCGTTAAGTTTACCGATCTTATATAGGTACAGTTCTGTGCACTTCAAAACAACTACAATAGTAACATCAAATATCACTGGTCATACATCACTACAACAGACAATAATAATGAAAAAGCTTGAAATATTGTGAGAATTGCCAAAATGTGAAACAGAGACATGAACTGAGCACGTACTGCGGGGAAAATGGTGCCAAGAGACTTGCTTCATACATGATTGCCACAAACCTTCAATTTGTAAACAATACAGTATCTGTGAATCTCACTAAAGCAAAGCGCAATAAAATGAAGTATGCCCATATATTGCGTATCTATACTTGTAAACGCATTTTACAAGTAGGACTAACATGCAGTGAATAATAAATCTGTTAAAAACTCAGAAAACACCCCCAAACCTAAAATAAAAGCTTAAAAAAATACATAAAATAAAATGAAGTAGCATTTACATATTTTAAAAACTCAGAAAACAATATCAACTGGTGATTTGCCTCTGTGCTCACTGTCTTAGATCTTTGCATTGAAAAGGATCTGTTTTATTTGACACAGCACAGATTCAGTGAAAGCAACAGGTTAGAACACCTTGAAAGAATGGGTAATGTTGGCATGAGAAGCTACTTGTAATCTCTGTTCTAGAATCTTTTATAGTTTAAAATAGTTTTTGTATTGAGTGTTTTAGAAGGTAAGTGGTAAGAAATAAAATGACTACTTTGAGGCAAATTATGTAAAAGAATAATTTAAGGAGGTCGTTCAGGAATAGTTGTTTTAAAAACATGACAGTAGCAAGGTAAATTGCAAGCTTAGAACCTCAAGAAGCAGGGCCGGGCGCGGTGACTCACGCCTGTAATCCCAGCACTGTGGGAGGCCGAGGCAGGCAGATCATCTGAGGTCAGGAGTTCAAGACCAGCCTGGCCATGGTGAAACCCCGTCTCTACTAAAAATACAAAAATTTAGCTGGGCATGGTGGTGCGTGCCTGTAATCCCAGCCACTCAGGAAGCTGAGGCAGGAGAATCGCTTGAACCCGGGAGGCAGAGGTTGCAGTGAGCAGAGATCGTGCCATTGCACTGCAGCCTGGGCAACAAGAGTGAAACTCCATCTCAAAAAAAAAAAAAAAACCTCAAGAAGCAAAAGGGCAAATGCCTTTTGTTCATCTTACCTCCAGGACACTGTAGATGATTAACTATTTATAGCAAATAGGAAGAGAGGATTTTTGAAGATATCTCACATTTTGGTGCTTGCGTTATGTATAAATCCTCTTATTTGAAGTGATCTGAAAAGACCAGTAAACTGGAAAAGCCAGTTAGGGATCCTAAAACCATGTATCGTAAATGTGACACTCACCAATGCTTTGCTGTAGTGGACAAGCCTTCTTCTTTTAGTGTAGAATTATTGGAGTTCCAAGTTGTCTTACTTACGAAAATGGATGATGTTAGGTATTGAGTGGGATTTTCTCTGTTTTTGCTTGTTTGTTTTGTTTTTCAGGCCTTGAAAATTAAGTCTCATAGCTGAAAACAAAAAAGACTTAGTAAACTGCCTCTTAAAATTTACAAAAGTGGCTATGACTGGGGCCAACCCTCTGCCTCTGGGACTGTAGAGAAGAGGTGGGCAAAACCAGCTTTTGTCCACTTATCCCTCTGCCCTACCCTGTGCAAGTGGAAGGCTGGAAAGAAGAGAGAGCCAAACATTTTGGGAAAAGTAGTGTTCCATAAGAGAAATGATCCCCTCTCTCCCAGGGAGGGGAGGCTACATCCTGAATAACTGGGGAGCATCGGCAGGAAATAAGGTTGACATTGCATTCCTGAGCTGAATGTTCAGGTTACTGATCTGCCCTGCTGATACCCAGGTGGGGGAAAGAGCACCAGGGAGCCACCCTCTTGAGTTCCCCATGCATGATGGAAGACGAATTGTGCCTGTTCCCATAGGAGCTGTTTTGGATTGAGATCCTATTCAGCAATGTCTGTTGAGACCCAATGTCCACATCTATCCATGCTCAGGCTTTAAATATTCAGTTACATCATTAATTATAACAATCAATTACTTGCAAAGAGACAATGCCCGTTTTTCCTCTCCCTTCTCCCCATCCTCACACCAGAGGGATAACTAGGGAGAAAGGCAGGAGGATATGAGAGCCATGGGAGAATAAGGAGAGCTTTAAAACAAGAAAAAGCCGTAAGAAGACTGCCTGAAAAACTGGAATGAGATGGTTCTAATGACTAAAAGAATCACACGGTTCTTCGATAAAAATAAGATTTCTGAGGGGGTTGCTAGAGCACAGTTAGTAGCAGTTACTCCAAAATGAAAGCTATCTGATATGTATACTGGAAGAGTTGAAATTTTCACATAAAAACCATACTTTAATAATCCACTCCCATCAAATCGTCTATGGTAGCCTGTGTGTGTGTGTGTGTGTGTGTGTGTGTGTGTGTGTGTGTGTGTTTCTTAAACGAGGACTTATACTCCAGGGAAGCAATCTCAGTAGAGCGCTCTTTAAGATTGTTTTGCTCTACCCACTCCATCTTTTATGTTTCTTCAACCCATGTCTAATTTGGCAGCAATTTTTAAAACAATTTGCATTTATCTAGTCTTTCCAAAGAGATTCAGCGTTTTCGTAACAACAATGTTCTTCTTTTTGCACAAACTCCATTGGCTTATGCAATATTTAGTTAAATCACAAAATTAGAAACACAAGTAAAAGTGGCATCAGTAAGTTTGGAAGCTAACACAAGTAACTCTTGGGAGGTATTCAACCTGAATGGTGCATGCAGAAGTGGGGAACATAGTAGAAACGCTCCTTACCTGACCGCTCTCTGGTGTGTTTGCTTGCTTCACCCTCCATATCAGACTGACTGGCCCACAGCACACAGAAGGCTCACAGCTAATGGGCATCTCATACATTTTTTAAAGCTATGTGAGAAAACATGTCTAACCTCATTGGGTCATCTAGCATCACCGTGTGTGAATGTAAACTATTTTCTTTAAATCATAAGTATCAGTATAATTGATACTTGAGAAGATGCTTATTAGATACTTATTTGGTGTAAAATTACTCACTTCTGATGATCATCAAGGGAAAATGAACAAAATCTCCTTGAATGCAAGCAGTAGGAAGTAACACCATTCATCTCCAAGCAGTAGGAAAAAATTATCCCTCTCTAAAGATCCTTAAACATCATCTACCTCTGTTTTTAACTGCATTTTCTACAGATTTCTAACCCCAATTTAATCAACCATGTGCAGTATGCAATAGTACGTTAATGTCTAAATTTTGTCTGCATGGATCCCTCTAGTAAAGAAAGCTGATATTTAAGAGGCTACATTCAGATGCATGTGTATTATTTCTAGTCCCCATCCAAGAGTCTCCTCATTGAGCTGTTATCTTAATTTCACTTACAATATTATAGCTGTCTCTAGGAATCTGTTTTTGTTTTCCAGCTCCTATTCTGTGAAAGTAACAGAAATCTAATCTCAGTCAATTCAAGTGTTTCCTCCGAGCACATTTTTTTCTAAAACCAAAGATTCTTACATATTACCAAGGAATTGGAAATGGGAAAAATCTGATCCTGAAGATTCTATGTCCTGGCTTTTTCTCACCTGGCAGATCTGTTATTTGTGGCTCAGTGTTGAGGACATGGGAATTAGTTTGCTCTATTCTCATCCCACTAGGGCATGGAGATGGCACCTCCCTTCAAGGCTGCTGGGACACCACCTACCTGGACTCACCATGCATCCACCTCCTGTCAGCACCACGAGCAGACTGGTTGGCAGGGCTGATCTGCTACAGCCTACGCTCTCATCAACTTCTCTTCTGCCTCCTTTCCCGTAATACAGAGAATCTTTTAAAGCCTCTGCTGGAAGCTCCTCTCAAATCCCCAGTTTTCACTCATGCTATTCTCAAACACTTTTATTCCTAGGTCTTCAGAGTATATGCTTTTGAAATACAAAATCTAAGAAAAAATTTGCTGGCTTTTGGATTTCTCCCTTGCCACACCTCTTTCCTGAGAATGAACAGAGATAAACTGTGAATGAAGATGGGGGTGGAAGGGCAGGCAGAAAAGAATGAAATAGCTGGGGGAAAGTAACATCGGATAGTATCTCAATAGCAGCATCACAATCACTTTCCCACTCTTCTTATCTGCAAACTTAATGCAATTATTCTGTCCCCTTCCCAATGGGGTCCCAGGCCAGCCTGCAATTTCTGGTCTCGTATTGGCAAGTACTTTCAAGGATTTAGTTCCACTAACTCCCTGATACACTGCTCAACTGGAGCAATGAAACTTTAACATCAAGGTTATTCAAGGATGACTTATCTGTCCCCAAGTTGTTTCCTAAACCACCGCTCAGTTATTTTCTCCATGTTGTTTCTGTTTTGACGATGGTACTTACCCAAATGTCCAAACTCCAGGCTTCTCACTGTGTGTTCCATTTTAATCAAACTGGACTTCTGCCTTTGTCTTAATTCCAAATTTCATTCCACAAATTTGTCTTTGCCTCTGTGATAGGTAGAATAATCCCCCCTGCCCAAGATGTATATATTCTAATCCTCAGAAACCATGAATATATTATGTTAATGGAATGAAGTTTCCCTCAAAATAGGGAGAGTATCCTGAATTATCTAGATGAGCCCAATGTTACCATAAGGGTTCTTAAAAGTATAAGGGGAGGGAGGAGTAGAAGAGCAGGTCAGAGTGAAGTGATATGAGAAGGACCCTACCCACTGTTGCAGGCTTTGAGGCTTTGAAGATGGAAGATGGGGCCATGAGCCAAGGAATGTGGGCAGTCTTTTGAAGGTGGCAAGGCAAGGGAACAGGATTTTCCCTAGAGTTTCCAGAAAGGAATGTAGCCCTGTGGACACCTTTCTTTTAGCCCTGTGAGACGCACATCAGACTTCTGACTTCCGAAACTGTAAGATGATAAATCGTGTTGTTTTAATCCGCTAAATTAATGGTAATCTATTACAGCAACCATAAAAAATTAATATAATGTCCATCGTGAGACCCACACTTGGTCTTGAAAATCCTTGAAGTAAGAGTTTGGATCCTGCCAGGGCTCTAACCTAAAGATGATTTTTCTCAGGCATCTCCCTTCTGACTTCCTTTGTGATGTGTCCTCATGCTCTATACCTGATGGAGTACCTTACTGCCCTAGACTCTCTTTTGCTGCCCTCTTGCCTGCTAGAAATTTCCAGAGGTTACAGACAGCTTTCCCTGAAAGTTTATCCTCAACAACAATTCTGAGATGTGGCATAGTCCATTTGTTGTCTTGGCATCCTACGTATCTGGTCTGTATCTACTTGACATTGTAAATTGTCTATGTAATATCAGTCAATCCAGATTACAGCCTTGACTATCCTTTTAGAATGTGATTTCCTATCACCTCTGTCTCCCTTAACCCCATGAGTTGCTAATATCTTGATTTCATTTGTGATAATTCCCTGGAGTTCTGCATCAAACATCATGGTAGGGAAGCACATGGAAACCAAACATTCCCTTCCTCTGGACATGTAAACTCCTCATCCAAGAATTACACTTTTATTTTTTACTTTTCACAAACAACCCTTTCTTTTATTAATTATATTCTACCTTAATTACATTTCTGTTATTAACTTTGCCCCAAGTAGATGTAATTGTTGACTTTCATTTTTTACACAACTTGGACAGAATCTCAGATGTATTGTTAGTTTGCACTTTCACATAGTTCTAGTGTCATTTCCAATTTTCTATAATTTTTCTTACAACTCTAGAATTTTGTGTTATCCAGGTCTATATGATATTTAATGAATTCTATAAAGTTAGTAGCAGAAAATGAGGCTGCCTGTGCTTCTTCAACAATTATTAACAATTTTCTATTCTAGCATTCTAAAAAAGGCTTCCATTGCTTAAAAACTTTTGCAGCAATTTTTGGGGTTTCAGTGATATTAAAAACACTTGGACTTTTAAATAGCATTATTTGCATCATTTAATTATTATTTATTGTCACAAACAAGTAGATAACTGGTAGTTTTGATACTTAAATCACTCAAAGAATCCACCATTATATTGATGGCATTATTTTAGTCCATTTAATACATAGTGCATGGCTTCTATTGCTATTTACATTTCTAACTTAGTGGAAGAACTATTAGATGTGATGCATTCTTGAAAAATGGATTCAGAAGCCTGTTTCTTTGAGATGTCACTACCTCCTTTCTCACTTTCAGCTGATTGTCTTGCCTTGTAACCATGGAATATCAAAGGAGCTGAGTGTTCTAGCAAGATAAAAGGTAGAATGTGTCCTTTGTATTTGGCAATTAGGAGATCCCTGGTCACTTTATATAATGCGGTTTGATAGAGACAGAAGCCAAATTGCTGTGGGTTGAGACACGAATGGAAACTGAGACAGTGGGAAAGATGAGAAGCAGAGATGAGAGAGACTGAATGGTAAGGAAAAGGGACAGATGTGCAAAGAGGTGTTTTAGGAAGGGAGAGACTTTATGATATTTATTGGCTAAGAGAAGGAGTCAGCAGAAAGGCAAAGCCTTTCAAGAGAGGTTATGACTGGGGGAGCAGGATCCTGAGGAGAAGGAGGAGATGGAGGGCAACCAGAGGGCTAAAGTGGAAGGCCTGGTCAGTTGCCAGCAAGACGGGAGAACTAGCACTTTTGGAGCCTGGAGGTCGGAAGTTAAGGATGGGCATGAATAAAGATATATTCATAGGGAGGCGGGACTGAAAGTTAAATCATCCTCCACAAAGAAAGAGGCTTTGTCATCTGCTAAGAGGGTGGAGGTCATGGAGTAAATGATGCCTTGAGGAGAATAGTGAAGATTTACAACATTCGTGGAGAAGAACGTGAGAGAAATCTGAGACAGGACAAGTGAAATAATCAAGGAGTGGTACTGTGCGTCCAACTGAGATTGACTTTGTGAGTAGGTAGTAGTGCCTAGCTGTGTGGTTGTGTGATTTCTGCCAGCAGTGTTCAGTCTCTAGATGTAAAAGCAGAGAATGTAAGTGATGGCAATAATCCAGAGATTGTTTTTTTGGGGGGGAAGGTGGGGGATGGAAATAATTATAGGATGGGGCTATGAGGGCATTCAAAGTAGAGGTCCAGATTGTATAGGGGAGTAAGGGAGGCCAGGAGAGAGATGACAGACTGGAAGAAAATAGGACAAACAGCACCCTCATCTGATGCTCACAACAACCCTCCAGACGAATAGTTTAATCAGCCAAACTTTGAAGATGAGGAAATTGTGGCTTTGAGATATTAGGTGACTTCTATGGTGAGATACCTAGAGAAGTAACCAAAATGAGCTACACCTTTTCTACTCTATTGTGTCTAACCTTTCAGGGCCCCACCGACCTAGCTCCATTCCTTTCTCTGCACCCAAGAGTATATAAGGGAATATTTTTGCATATTTTGCAAATTTAACTCAAGTAACCTTAAGCTTCACCAATCCGTACCCACACAAATGAAGTCACAGCAACCCAAATTTTGTTTGCCTATTGCTTCTCCCTTTGTAATATAGCACTTCACTTCCAGACAAAACTTTCTGTCTCAAGCATTGTTTGGACTCTCTGAGGGTGTGTTACATTTACTCATGAACATGCCCACTCCCATTAGGCACTTTCTGCATTGCTGGGTGACAGTCCAGGCCAGTGCTCTGTTAGAACCTCCATGGTACCATGCAGTCACCTATGACTTACAGAGAAAATTCCTTATAAATAAAGACAACAAGGCACAGAAACGTTAATCACTTATCCATAATAACAAATCTAGTAAGTAGCAGAGCTGAAATTAAAACTCAAGTAGTCTGTTTATATTGCAATCTTTTTTAGGCTTTCAGTACCAATGTTATACTTTCTTCATAAAATACTTTGGGGAATGTTCTTCTTTTCCTAAGCTTTGGAAAAATATAAACATCAGTGGAATTGTCTGTGCTTCTAAGGTTTTGTAGAATTCCCCTGTGAAGCTCACTGGACTTTGAAACTCATCACCAATTTTAGTTCCCCTATGAAAGTCAGACTATTTAAGTTTTCTATCTCTTCTGGAGTTTGTTCTTGATTGTCTTGTTCTTAGTCTTTTTTGGTTTTTAAATTTATTTTCAGGGTGTTTTGCAAGGTAATCTCTTAACTTATTTATTTTCCCTAATCTGTGGTTTCTGTGGCTATTTCTAATTGTCATCTGTTATTTTATGCATTCATAATTTCCTACTTAAAAAAATTACATTAGCTTATTGCTTACTCATTTTGTTCTTTTTTAACAAAACATTTTTGGTTATTTATTTATTAAAAATTTTTTTTGGTTCTGATTTTATTTTTAGATTTTTCTTTATTAAGTCCTCTTTTCTCCTTTAGTTGGATGCTTTATTACATTTCATTATTTTTTATATATTTTCAGCAATAAATTTTACTCTGATCACTGATTTAGCTCTAGCCTATATGTGCTGGTATATAGTATTTTCTTTATCTCTTTTTTGGCTAGAAATTCTTTGAAATTTACTCAAGAATATTTAAGGGAAAGGTATTTTTTTTTAATTTCCAGGTGAAAAGAACTTTTTAAAATAAATTGTTATTAACTTCAAGTTATAGCACTGTGATCAGAAAAGGTTTTCTGTACCAATTCTGTCTTTTGAAAGTCATTACATTTTTTGGCAAAATAAACTTTCTAAATTGAAAAAAAAAAAGAAAAGAAAGTTATTACATTTTTTCTAGTGGCCTAATATGTAGCCAATTTCCCCGACAATTCTGTGGATACTCAAAGGAAGGTGTAATCTCTATTTTCATTGCATACTGTTCAATATATTTCCATATTGTATAGTTTGGGTCTTCTATAGCTTTAATTTTGATTTTGGTCATCTTGCTCTATCTTGGATTATCTTGAACAGAACACAGAGTTGTCACCAAATCTCAGGAGTTTTTTTTTCTTTAAAGAGTAAGTTAAGCCTATTTACATGTTTTTATATGACAGCTACATCTGTTCTTGATTTCCTCATTTCAGTGTTACTTTCTTGTTTTGTACTGATAGAATTACTATTCTTATATCCTTTTCTTTGCTTTATATCATAATTCTTTCTGTTGACATCACTGGCCATTTAGATTCCTTCAAGAAGGAAGTTTCAAGTAACCTCACCAGATAAGGAAACTCCATCAGCTGAAATGCTGGCTGAGGACACAAGGAACATGGAATAGGTAGTAAAAAAAAAAAGGAATTTATAAAGATCAACTATAAATTTGTGACCAATTATAGAAATAGGGACTTAGAAGTCAAGCATATTCTTTCTTGTTTCTTATGCACATATACATGTAGTATTGTAGAAGGCAGAGTTCTAAGATGGCCTCTTAAGATTTCTGACTCCCAGTGTATTTACACCTTCTCCCAGTTATTCAATCAAACAGGAATCTAAATACTGCTATGAAGAGATTATTCTTTTCAGATTTAATCAAGGCCCCAAGTCAGTCGCTAAGATTATCTGGGTGGGCCTGACCTAATTACGTGAGAGCTTTAAAAGCAGAGATTTTTCTCCAGCTAGTCACAGAGGGGAAGTCAACAATTCAAAGCATATGAAGGATGCAGCATGCCCTTCCCGGCTTGAGGATGGAGGGGTTATGTGGCAAGAAACTCAGGTAGCCTCTAGGAGTTGAGAACAGCTCCTAGTTGGCATCCAGCAAAGAAAATGGAATCTCAGTCCTATTACAACAAGGAACTGAATTCTACCAACAAGAATGAGCTTGGAGGCATGATTTTCCTCAGAGCCTCTAGAATAGAACTCAGTCTAGCTGAACTCTTGATTTCAGCCTTGTGATGTCTTGAGCAGAGAATCCAGCCATGCTGTATTAGACTTTCGACCTACAGAATTGTGAGCTAATAAATGGATGACCTTTTAAGCCACTAAGTTGGTGCTAACTTATTGTGCAATAACAAGAACTAACACAAGTGTTCACTTATTCCTTTTTTTAATCCTTTCCCTTCCCTCTCATTGTTTTGTATAAGGACCGTTCTTTAACTTTACAATTTAAACTTTAGGTGTAATCGTGACCGAAAGGGAGATGTAATTAACATCATCTAGAAATAGAAACCATGATTGTTTTCCAGAGATGGATATAGTGACTGATAAGATATCTTCATTTTGTGGGGAGAGGATAAGAGCAGAAAAGTGTTATTAGTGTTGTATAAAAGGTGAAATATATAAAGAAGAGTGTGTGTGGATGCTACATAGCCATAAGGGTGGAGTGAACTATTGTCTCTCACCTCCAAGCCTATACTTCTATACTCTTTGCAATGATGCTGAGACTCTGCAAAATTCTCCTTTGTCATTTGGCTTCCTCTTAGGTTCTGCTGATAGGAAGCACTAGAGAAAGATTAGATGGCAGTGTTACCAGAAAGGGGTCCTGATCCAGACCCCAAGAGAGAGTTCTTGGACTTCGTGCAAGAAAGAATTCTAGGCGAGTCGGTAAAGTGAAAGCAAGTTTATTAAGAAAGCGAAGGAATAAAAGAATGACTACTCCATAGGCAAAGCAGCAGCATGGGCTGCTCAACTGAGAATACTTATAGTTATTTCTTGATTATATGCTAAACAAGGGGTGGATTATTCATGAGTTTTCTGGGAAAGAGGTGAGTAATTCCCAGAACTGAGGATTCCTCCCTACTTTAGACTGTATATGGTAACTTCCCCATGTTGCCATGGCATTTGTAAACTGCCATGGTGCTGGTGGGAGTGTCTTTTAGCATGCATTCTAATTAGTGTACAATACGCAGTGAGGATGACCAGAAGTCACTTTCATCGCAGTCTTGGTTTTAGTGGGTTTTGGCTGGCTTCTTTACTGCATCCTGTTTTATCAGCATGGTCTTTGTGACCTGTATCTCGTGCTGACCTCCTATGTCATCTTGTGACAAAGAATGCCTTAACCTCCTGAAAATGCAGCCTGTTAGGTCTTAGCCTCATTTTACCCAGCCCCTATTCAAGATGAAGTCTCTCTGGTTTAAATGCCTCTGACAGCAGGAAAGGAAGAGACTTCTTTTCTTGTTATTTTGTTTATTATTCCTCCTAGCAACGACCCTTCATTGTTATAGCAGCAGTTGGTTCCAATCTTCAGCTTCTCTTGGAACTTTTGGAACGGACCTCATCACACCCCTTCAGAGGGTCATATCTACACCTCAGAGCCCTAAGCTGTAGCTCCTCAGAGACTGTGTTTTGAGCTGTGAGTCCCAGTAGCCCAAGATACTTTTTTGTTTCCCTATTATTGCTGTGTCATCTCAGTCTCTCCTTTTTGCTTTTCAGCACTCTAATACCTGTAATCTATGTCCTAAATGAAATGATCTCTGTTGAAACAACTAGTGTCGTTTCTGTTTTCCTGACTTGACCTTGAATGATGTAATCTTAAATAATTCTATCACATGGACTCACCTCAGAGCCTAATGAAGGGCCTCACACATTGTGTATATTTTATAGGTGTTGGTTGAATTAAATAATGAATTTTTGGATGACTAAAGTGTATTTTTTTTTTTTTTTTTTTTCTGAGACGGAGTCTCGCTCTGTCGCCCAGGCTGGAGTGCAGTGGCCAGATCTCAGCTCACTGCAAGCTCCGCCTCCCGGGTTCACGCCATTCTCCGGCCTCAGCCTCCCGAGTAGCTGGGACTACAGGCGCCCGCCACCTCGCCTGGCTAGTTTTTTGTATTTCTTAATAGAGACGGGGTTTCACCGTGTTAGCCAGGATGGTCTCGATCTCCTGACCTCGTGATCCGCCCATCTTGGCCTCCCAAAGTGCTGGGATTACAGGCTTGAGCCACCGCGCCCGGCCTAAAGTGTATTTTTTTCAGGAAGGATCGTAGTATACAAGATCACAAGTAGTTTGAGTGCAGACAACAGTGTGCTAAGAAGGACAAAATGTGATTTCTACCTTAAAAGCAGGATGTGGAAAGTTCTATTATAGAGGCACAAAGTGCTAAGGAATAGAGAAAGGTGATAATTCTACTGCAGGAGGTGGAAGAACATAGATAAACCATAAAAGACTTTATGAAGGAAGTAAACACTAAACAATGGGTGAATTCTTGACAGATGGATGGGTTAAGGGAATTTCAAGTGAAGGGAATTGATTGAACAAGTTTCAGAGGCTGGAAATAGAAATATTTGTTCAAGTAATGGCAAATAGTATAACAGATTTTAAGAAGGCCAATGTAGTAGAGTGCAAAGGGAACCATAGTGAGTCATTAGGTTGGAAATTAGAGTCATGCTAGAATCAGCTGTGGCTCTCCAGAGCCTATGGTAACTATGAAAGACATCATATCTAGAAACTCCATGAGGATCATGTATATGTTGCTTATTGTTGAGCCCTAGCTTAGCATAGGTGTATCTCTATTGCATAGAATAGGTATAATTAGCATAGCACCTGCCACATAATAGGAATACAATAACATATAATTGAATAAATATTCACTGGAATTAGCAACAAGGATGCCAATGGTAGCCTTGAGGAAATGACTTCAGTGAAATATTGAGAGGGTGTGACAGACCAGTTCTCCATTAGCAACCAGAGCAGTCAGCCTTCACCAATATCTTAGTGTAACTCTAATGAATGTACAAGTTAAACATTAAAGAACCGGTGCCTTAGTACAAAGACTAGAATGTACAAACAGGTCCCTTAAGACCCTGCCTGGGCTTTCTTAGACCTTAAAGTTTAATAAAAATAATGGAGACATTCTTGCACACCTTGTACCAGGACCTACTTTAGATTAAATAACTTTTGCAAGTCCCTGAAGTAGTTGTCTAGACCTTGGACCCTAGTTAAGATTAGGTAGAGTGAAACACTTTGGCTTTCAGCTTGTAGGTGCACTGAATGTATATAAGCACTAGAAAAAACTTGTAACTTTGAGTTGGTATGATGAGTTGGTCTGATGAGTTACTCCGACCTTCTTCCTGTAACTGGTTGCAGAAATAAACTCCTTTATGAATGTATATAAGTACTAGAAAAAACTTGTAACTTTGAGTTGGTATGATGAGTTAGTCTGATGAGTTACTCCGACCTTCTCCCTGTAACTGGTTGTAGAAATAAACTCCCTTGTTTCCCAGTCTGTCTGCATCTTGTTATTGGACCACGAGAACAAGCAGCCTGACCTTGTTCTGTCTGGGAACAGGGGGAGGATTCATAATCCTAAAAGTAGATGAATTGATATTTTGGATGAGTTTGCAGTTGTTCTATTTCTAGTAATTAAACAGTTTTAAAAGTTGCAGTTCAGGATTTTAATATTTAACCTTACCTAGCTACAAAAGTGTGTGTACCAGCAAAACAGAGGAGCAAACTAAGATGAGGCAGCTATGTATTCCAGTCCGCAAAGACTCCAACTCAGGACACAGGCAAAGGGAATTCCTAGGGTGAGAGGGAAGAACATTCCAGAAAGGCAAGTAGCTCATGAAGGAAATTAAAATATTTTACCCCAAGATATATTACTTTGGCATATTTTGAGATGGCTATCAGAGAGTCAGCAAACAAAAGTGGCCTTGTAAAGCCGTCTTTTGTGGCAGAAATTCACATCTGTAGACCATCTACATTGATACAGTCAGATCTTCCCTTGTTGGGATCTAGGAAGGATTAACTGAGAGTCTGACACCTAAAGATCTAAAAAAAAAAACAAAAAACTCACTTCCCATTTATTCTGTCTGAGGGCTGCTATCTGTAAGATTTCACCTGCATTACAAGATCACATTCATATGCCAAGCCTCCTCTTATCTCCCTTCCATAATCTGTCCTGACACTATAACCTGATTTACCACTATAACTTGTGTTTGTTTGGTCATGCTCTGAGACCACATTCTTTCTATAATATCAAGATGGTATCTAAGCTTTGTACTTTGTTGTGGGGTTGGATCTTCATTCTGAAGGCTCTCGGGTATACATATTAAATAAAATGTGCATGCCTTTTCTCCTGTTAACCAATGTGCCTCATGTCGGTGATTTTTCAGGGAACCGTTCCCTTGGCCACCATAGGGAAAAGCTAGCAATAAGTGATACTTACAGAGAAATCAAAGCAAAGGCAATTATTAGCATTAGGTAAAACAAAAGTAGGAAAGGAATAATAATATTAGTATGCCACATTTACCAGCTATGAATTGTGTTTGCATAGGCAAATTCATGTAAATGCTGAATATCGATTTAGCCAAAAATTGTAATATAACAATGTTTGGAGATAGGAGTGGGGAGCAAAAAGAATGGTATAAAAGAACTAACTCCTGATCCATCATTATAGGAAGTAAATAATGTCTAAAACTGATAAAATATAATATCATACACGTGTTATTTTGGAGAAGTGAATTATATATAAGTGCCGGAAGAGGCTGGGTGCAGGGGCTCACACCTCTAATCCCAACACTTTGGGAGGCCAGGGTGGGTAGATTACTTGAACCTAGGAGTTCAAGACCAGCCTGCTAACATGGTGAAACCCCATCTCTACAGAAAATACAAAAATTAGCTGGGCATTATGGTATAACCGCCCAAGAGGTTCTTCCTGCCCACTGCATAAAGAAAGACTACCACATTGTAGTAGAGAAAGACTTTAGCATACATGAGGCTGGCCATGACCTCCATGGGAAAAGGAGTTTGTGCTCAAATCACCTCATCCAAAGCTCGTAGGTTAGGGGTTTTTCTTTTCTTTTCTTTCTTTCTTTTTTTTTTTTTTTTTTTTTCATGTTCACAATGATTTTTTTAAATAAATCAATAGAATAATGAGGCATCACATGACCCAGTGAAACATCTCAGCTTCATACATGTAGTTTAAAAACAATGTGGCTTAGCAGCTGGACATGAAGAAAAGATATGAACATTTCAGTAGACAGAAGACTTGATATCACCAATAGTAAATGTCCTCTTACCTCCAAAATGTCTCTCCCACCCAATAATTAATGTGTCCTAGACTATATTAGCAGAATTATCATATCTACACTCTAAAAGATAATTATTCAATTCTATTCTACACCAGTCAAGACATTCCATGAAAACTACAAGAGGAGAATATCAAATACAATCATATTTGCATCTATACCCATATCTATATCTATCTATGTGCTACCACAAACTACAGACACTCCTGGCATTGTATTTTTAAGTTGATGATTATACAGAATGTTTAAAAACCACTGGGCTACACCATGAAGCAGATTTGATCAGTAGAAGCCATTTGAGCTGGTTTCGTGTCCTTTTGCCATTTTCCCATAATTTTCTTATTTGTTTGGCTGCTTTTTTTTTCAGTACAAACATACATACACACACCAATTACATTTACATCCATACATTTATCTGTATCTGTCTACCTACATATTAAAAACCATAAATTTACTGATACTTTCAATCCCAATCTAGTACCACAGATCACAGGGATCATTCCAGTTTCTTCTCTTTCTGCACTTGTAATTTCCTTCTCAGATAGTGAAAAACCTGGCTTTCAGTAACCTTAAATATATTTACCTATTTGATCAATCCCAGTATATGTAGCTTATCTCCCATCTTCCCTGCCACTCCCTCCCTGCTCTGACTCTGATTCCCATTCCAAGCCATTCTCCTATAAGATGCCTGCCTTAACCAGCTCGGGCTCTGACACTCCACATCAGAACACACTCCTTCCTCACATGAATGCTGTCTCTACCCAGTGCGGGTTCTGACACCCATACTGGGCTATGTTAGCTCTGTAGCACCTCCCATACCGAAGATGATTTAGGATTGAATTGTTCAGGAAGGGATGGGAAAGGAGAGAAAGTGAGAGAAGAAAAAATAAAAGAAATCAAAAGAAGAAAAACTGGACTTTTGGTAGAGAAGAAAAATAGATGAGGGTAGATTAGAGACACAATTTAGGAATCTAGGAATCTTGCATTCCAAGTAAAGGATAACGATAGTTTTATAGGATTGTGGCAGTGAGATAGAAGTGAATCAAGTTGAGAAATGTTTAGGAAGTAAAATGGACGGAACTTGATGATAGATTCAATATAATGCATGAGAGAAAGGGAGAGACCGTGTTGAGGATGACTCAAAGGTTTCCAGCTTCATAGCTTTATGGATAATGATACCATTGCAGAGTAAAGGAACACTGGAAAAGAACCATATTCTACATATCCACATATTTCATTATTTCGTACATAGCATTAACATATCTCCCTTGAATTATAGTTATTTATAGGCATATAGGTTTCTGATATAAAGGCTTTTCAGAGGTTTGCAAACTAAGGCCCGCAGGTCAAATTAAGACCTGTTTAAATCTCCTTAAGCTGATAAGCAACTTCAGCAAACTCTCAGGATGCAAAATCAATGTGCAAAAGTCACAAGCATTCTTATACACCAATAACAGACAGAGAGCCAAATCATGAATGAGCTCCCATTCACAATTGCTTCAAAGAGAATAAAATACCTAGGAATCCAACTTACAAGGGATGTGAAGGTTAGAGGGTTTTCAAAGGCAGTTTAAGGGAAGAGGTGGGGGGGTGGCCAGGTAACAGTTGCTTGCTGCTGATTGGTTGGGGTGCAAATGAAATGATAGTGGGTCAAAGCTGTCCTTCTGTGGGCTGAATCGCTTCTAGGTGGGGCCACAGGAGCCCCGCCAGGTGGGGGTCCGGGTGGAGCCATGAGTGGTCAGACATGCAGAAGTCTGAAAGGATCTCTCAAAAGGCCAATCTTAGGTTCTACAACAGTGATGTTATTTGCAAGAGTAATTAGGAAAGTTGCATATCTTATAACCTCTGGAATAATGGTTGGCAATTGTTCATGTCTGCACCGTAGCAGGAATCAGGCTCCTCTCCTCCCCACAGCCTGCTGGCCTGCTATTAGCGTTACAAAAGCGATTGAGTTTTGGGGCAAGACCTATTTCATTTAAACTATAGCCTGGCTCTACTGTCCAGGAATAATTAAGGGAAAGGCAAAAGCGAGGCGGTTGTTGGGGGAGGGGGGTTGCACAGTTAGCTCTGGTAACTGCTATATAATTTTTCTCACGAATAATAATAATACTGTTACAATTTTTCTCCCTAATAATAATTTTTGCAAAGGTGATTTCAGTGGCACGCGTCTGTAGTCCCAGCTACTCGGGGAGCCTAGGGCAGGAGGATGGATGGAGTCCATGAGGGAAGTCAGGGCTGCAGTGAGCTGTGATCGCACCACTGCACTCCAGCCTGGGTGACAGAGTGAGACCCGGTCTCAGAAAAAAAAAAAGTGCCAGAAGAAACAACTAAAAGAGTCTAACTAAAGTGGTTGCTTCTGGGGAGGTGAATAAAGGAGAATGCAGATTGGTAGAGCAGACAGGGGGCCATTGTTAATACTATGTGGCTTTTAAAAAAAAAAAACTGTGTGCATGTATTACATTGATAATTAATTTTAAGTGAAAATTTCTGGAAGCATACTCAAACTATTAACAATAGATACCTCTGAGAAGTGGGCTTGCCAGGGAAGTGGCCTTTTATTTCTCAGTTTAAATCTCTGTGCTATTTGAATTTTTCACAATGGACATGCATTACTTTTATAATTAAAATAATAGTAACAACAATATTAATAAAAATATGACTATCAGTTGACATCGGAAATAGGCACTTCAGTAAAAGTTAGCAATAACTTCTTCTCCAAGATCAAGGTAAATTTGGAGGGCAGAGATGAGACAGCAGGGGACCCTCTTAAAGGCTTGTAGGTCCCCCCAAGCATGTAAATAAAGGAAAATCTTTGTAACCACCCAATGGGTTCACCTTGCCCGCTGCCTAGACAGAGCCAATTTATCAAGACAGGGGAAATGCGATGGAGAAAGAGTAATTCACTCAGGGCCGGCTGTGTGGGAGACTGGAGTTTTATTATTACTCAAATCAGTCTCCCCACGCATTTCGGAATAGGAATTTTTAAAGATAATTTGGTGGGTAGTGGGGGTTGGGAAGTGGAGAGTGCTGATTGGTCAGGTTGGAGACGGAATCATGGGGGGGTCGAAGTGAGATTTTCTTGCTGTCTTCCGTTCCCCAGTGGGATTACAGAACTGGTTGAGCCAGATTACTGGTCTGGGTGGTGTCAGCTGATCCATCCAGTGCAGAGTCTGCAAAATCTCTCAAGCACTGATCTTAGGCTTGACAATAGTGATGTTATCCCCAGGAGCAATTTGGGGAGATCCAAACTCTTGGAGCCAGAAGCTGCATGACCCCTAAACCGTAATTTCTAATCTTGTAGCTAATTTGTTAGTCCTGCAAAGGCAGACTGGTTCCCAGGCAAGAAGGGGGTCTTTTTGGGAAAGGCCTATTATCAGTTTTGTTTCAGAGTGAAACCATGAACTGGATTCCTTCCCAAAGTTCGTTCGGTCTACACTCAGGAATTAACGAGGACAGGTTAAAGGTTAGAAGCAACATGGAGTCAGTTAGGTCTGATCTCTTTCACTGTCATCATTTCCTCAGTTATAATTTTTGCAAAGGCTGTTTCATCTTGAGTTCTGGCAAGGGAAATTCCATGTAGCTAGCTCTGAGAAGTAAATGAGCAACTAGATAAGGGAAAAGGGAATAGTAGCTTAAAACAATAGGCAAGGATGTTACAGTCATGGGACGTCTGGTTCTCTACAGAAACGAAAGATAACATCTTAACATATGTCCCTAAGTTGTTTTTCAGAAACCCTGGACCCCCACCAAATAGATCTGCTGGCACATAGACCTCAGATAAGGGAGAATGGATGACTGAACTCTGGCTACCATTCTTTGTTCTAAAGTTATTTTGGGGGGTCCTGGAGGAAGCTAGATCCACAAGCCAGAGTTAACATTCTTTTCTGCTGACCCAAAATTTTTAAACAAAGATTATCTTTCTTAACCAATTGCAAATCAGAAAAATCTTTGAATCTGCCTATGATCTGTAAGTCCCTGCTTCGAATTAGCCCACCTCTTAAGGTCAAACCAATACAGAATCTCCATTTATTAATTTACAAATTTGCCTGTAACTTCTGCACTCCTGAAAATTTTCCCTGCCTTTAAAAGCCCTTGCTTATAAGCCATCAGGGAGGTCGGGTCTTAAGCAGGAGCTGCCTGGTTTGATGCCCTGCAAATAAACATCCTTCTTTTACTTCTGTAAACCTTGGTGTGGATATTTGCCCTTACTGTGCCAGGTGAGCAGACCCTAGTCTGGTTCCGTAACAGAAATGGTTGAAATTCACAGTTAGCATGGAGATATCTTATATAGTGCCTCCAACCCTTTCGCCACAGTGCCACAGTGTCAAAGTACCAGGTGGAAATTTTTTCTTACCTTAAGACCGTAACTGTTTTAGGAAAGTGTTTCTGAACAATGAAATAGCTATCTGGTAGGAGAAGGGACAGAAAAAAAACCCTGAAATCTTAGGTAACTCCTAATCCAGGCAGGCAGTGAGATATTTTCAGTCTCATTCCCTCTGTTGGTTGTCATTTTAACCTAGTATTTGTTAAGGCCCTCAGTGGGTTGGATGATGTTTGACATCAAATGCAATGGCCTGAATCAATTTTAAAATCTCATCAGTATGTCAATCCCATTTATTCAGTAGACATAGAATATGAAGGCCTCTTACGGGCATTATAAATAGATGATAAGGAAGTTTATCAACTACTCGAGGCAAAGAGGACATGATCTCTCTCTTCTGCCTCTTTCCCTCTCTCTCTATCTGTTTCTCTAACAAACAAGCACATGCACACACACACACACACACACACACACACACACACACACCCCCACCCCTGGAAAACATGAGCTTCCTTGTCTAAATCTCCATGGAATGACTCCTACCTTGAAGCAGCACCAACCTGACAATAATGTAATCAGTGATGTTATTTGAGGGGGTCTGAGAAAGACTTCCTCTCCCCCATTCAAAAACAACTCCTTCCCTAGACACAAAATCTCCATAAACTTCGTAGGCATAAATGCAGCAATTGTGAGGAAATGTCTTTTAAATGAGCACAAAATGCTCTTGTAAGTGACAGGGTATTATGTTTTAACTATGCAGTTTCCCCTAAGTGCCTGGTGCAATAAAGTAAAGTGTTATGAGTCACCCGAGTTTTAAGTTTGGTCCTGGGTCTCCTTTTTTCTATCCACACTTATCTCCCTAGGGACTCAGGGGAGAAAGAAGGCCTTGAGTAATACATTTGGCCCTTATTGCCATTTAGTGGTATTCAAAGCCATGGTACTGAGTGGGCTTAATGCAGTGTCCCCCAGGAGACATGGAGCAAAGTCCAGATACATTTTTGATTGTCATAATTGGGAAATTTGCTATTGGAATCTAGTAGGTAGAGACCAGGGATACTGCTCAACATCCTACAATGCACAGACAACCTCCTCTCAACAAAGAAATTATCTGGCCCAAAAGGTCAATAGTACTGATTTTGAGAAACCCTGACCTAAGTATGTCTGTTGTATCAGGTAATAATTATTTTTCTGCTGGCATATAACAGAAACTTCTGAAAGGGTGACTTAGACTTAGAAGGCAATGATGGGATTTTTTTTTTCTAGTAACAAAAAGAAGAAGTCCAGAGGTAACTAGTTCAGTACTGGTATTGCTTTAAAGGCAGTCATGAAATATCAAGACATCTTCTAGCTTCCTGCTCTCCATCTGTAATATTTAGCTATTGTGTCTCTGTGGGCCAAGGCCCTTGGCCCCCTAAAGGGTGGCTAAAAAATCACTGACATGAGACAGATTGATTCATAAGAAAAAAGGCATACAAATATATTTAATGTATACATGGGCACCTTCAGAATGAAGACCCAAACTCCCAATGATATACAAAAGCTAATATACCATCTTGAGGTTACAGAAAGAATGGAGGCATGGATCCTGGTAAAACAGATTATGAGAGGGGGAGAAGAGGAATTCCATTGAGGGGATCACTACAGAAAATGAATGGATCCAGGAACAGAGATTAATTTGTAAATATTTCTCCTTGGAATTTAAATTATCCTTGGAGATAGTCATTATACTTGTAAACTGGTCTGCTCAGGTGTGGTCACATCTTGGTCTTCTTTTCTGCAGTAGACTATGAGATAACAGAGAAGGGAAGAAAAAGACTTCAGCTTCTTGGGAGAGATGGTTATGGAGGCAGGGAGGTCAGAGAGACCTTGAGGCCTCTTCACTTAAGCATGTCAAAATGCCATACTTTGGGGTATTGGTTTCTAAGTCCAAACATCCTCATGGACACAAGGAAGCTGCTGAACCTTCAACCATCATATACAAGAATAATCAGGGAGAGCAAAGGGCAAATGATGCAAACCAGCAATGTCTGCCCCTTTTTGTGAGAAAAACAATAGCTTTTCCAGAATCCCTATTTGATAGCATTCCTCTTTTCTCTCTCTTTCTTATTAGACAGAATGGAGTTTCATAACCACCCTTAAGAGAAAGGGAGTCTGTGAAAGTTGGACTGTGAGCTAGGTATATTGTCCCTTTAAACAATATCAAGGTGCTATTTATATGGATAAATGTGAGCATGCATATATTGGGTAGAGAACTAGCAATATCTGCCTCACCTATATACTTTTAAATGAATTTTGGAAGGCTAAAAAGTGTTGAAACCACCTTTGCAAAGATGATGACAGTGAGAGAAATCTAACATGGCTGACTCCATCTTGCTTCTAGCCTCACAGGCTGGCAGTCTTCACTCATCCCGGGCATAGGCCAATCTAACCATGGGAGGAATTTGCTTTATAGTTTAACTTTAAAGCAAATATGATAATAATTCCTCCCTAAAACAGATCCCCTCCTTGTTGGGAGCTAAAACTGCCTTTGTAAGATTAATGAAAGGCCACAAGATTAGGACTATGAGAGGGGCCTGAAATGTGTTAAGATATAGGCATAGTTAAATGATAACCAGCCATTGTTCTGGAGGTCACAAGATTTGTAACTTCCCATTTACCCCTGTAGATAACATCACTATTGTAGAACCTAAGATTAGCATTTAGAAATGTCTTTTCAAGGTTGGGCATGGTGGCTCACGCCTGTAATCCTAGCACTTTGGGAGGCTGAGGCGGGCAGATCGCAGGTCAAGAGATCAAGAGCATCCTGGCCAACATGGTGAAACACCATCTCTACTAAAAGTACAAAAATTAGCTGGGCTTGGTGGCACACACCTGTAGTCCCAGCTACTTGGGAGGCTGAGGCAGGAGAATCACTTAAGCCTTGGAGGCAGAGGTTGCAGTGAGCCAAGATCACGCCACTGCACTCTAGCCTAGTGACAGAGAGAGACTCCGTCTCAAAAAAAAAAAAAAAAAAGAAAAAAAGAAATGTCTTTTAAGACTTGCATTTCTAATGACTGGCTGATTCCACCTGTTCCCATAACTTGTGACTCAACCAGTTCTGTGGGCCCCACCCAGAGGCTGACTCAGTGCATGAGGACTGCATTCAACACTCCCATGATTTTGTGCCCAACCAATCAACATTCCCCATTCCCTAGCCCCCTGTCCACCAAACTATTCTTGAAAAACCTTAACATCTGAACCTTCAGGGAGACTGAATTGAGTAATAACTCCATCTGTCGAGTGGCTGGCCTTGTGTTAATAAAACACTTTCTCTGCCACAATAGCACAGTCTCAGTGAATTGGTTGTGCCTGTACAGTGGGCAGGAAGAACTCATCAGGTGGTTACAGTGCTCGGTTCTTTGATTAGAGGAATATATAAAAGTATCTTTACATAAAATTTAAGAGCATGTGCTATTTTAAGAAATGCTTATATGAACTGAATTAACTATAATACTGTACTACAGATGTGCTGAAAAGCTGAATTTCAAGTATGTTAGTATGGTAGTCAGGTTATGTTATGTCATGTTGTGGTAGTAAGTGAACCCTCAAATTGCAGTGGCCTACATCAACAAAGATTAGCTCTCATGTCACCTAACTGTTATATGTTATTGCTGGCTCTGTCTTCATTCTGGAACCCAGACTGATAGAAAAGCCATCAGTGGTGAAGGAAATAAAAATACTTCATACCGAAATATATTTCTTTGAGATGGCTGTTTAGAGGGCCTGCAAACAGAAGCAGCCCTGAGAAGCTGTCTTTTGTGAAGATTTGCATCTATAGAGAAAATCTGCATTGATGCAGGCAGGCTTTCTCTGAGGCTTTCCTTTGTATGGATTTAGAAAATATGAACGGAGAGTCTGACAT
Organism: Macaca mulatta; assembly: GCF_049350105.2. NCBI lineage: Eukaryota > Metazoa > Chordata > Mammalia > Primates > Cercopithecidae > Macaca > Macaca mulatta. The sequence continues at coordinate 15,916,800 of NC_133426.1, read as the reverse complement.
CTGTAGGTCTGAAAGAATCATTTACTATCTATTCTCTCTGAGAGTTGCTACCTGTGAGGTTTCATCTACATAACAAGACCACCTTTGCTAGCCAGGCCTCCTCTTCTCTCCCTCATAACTGGTCTTACTACCATAACCTGATTTGCCACCATAACCTGTTTTGGGCCATGCTCTGAGCCCCCATTCTTCCTGTAACCTCAAGAAGATATAGAAGCTTCTATATCCCATTGAGGGGAGGGTTGAGTAATCACTGTGGTTCTCCCCATACATGTTAATAAATTTGTATGCCTTTTCTCCTATTAATCTGCCTTTTTTCAATTGATTTCTCCATGAACCTTCAGAGGGCAAAAGGAAAGTTTTCCCTTGCCCCTTACAGTAGCAAAATGACCATTGGCCATTAGATATGGCCATTAAAACATTGCCATTAGACATGGCAAAAAGAAAAGCCATGGTGCTTCATATGATTACCTTTAAAGCTTCTGTTTGGATGTGACTCATGTAATCTCCATCTGTATTTTGTTGGCAAATAGAAACCTTATGACCTCTCTGAAGTTTACTAAAGTGGGGATGTATAAATCCTCCCACTGGGCTCTCCCAATGGAAGGGAAGAAAACCAGATAGATACATTTGGCCATAGTTAGATGTTGTTCTCCTTGGTGTATGACACTATAATAGGGCTAACATGGCCCAATTCTGTTTCATAGATTATCCTCCCCATAATAAAAATAGAGTGTAGCAATTATTTAAAAGCCACATTTAGAAAAACCACAATGCACCATTTTCATCATTCATTCAATGGATATTTATTCATTTTGTAGTTCACATTTGTGCAGAACCTGATGGGTTCTTCTTGCCCACCACACAGGTAAAGCCAATTCATTGAGACCAAAGTATAGCAGTAGAGAAAGAGTTTAATAATTGCAGGGCCAGCCAAGTGGAAGGATGGGAGACATTTCTCGAATCTGCCTCCCTGAAAGCTTGGAGGCTAGGGTTTTTCAAGAATAGTTTAGTGGTCAGGGGACTAGGGAATGGAGAATGTTAATTGGTTGGGTCAAGGATGAAATCATAGGGTCTGGAAAGTACCTCAAACACCAATCTTAGGTTTTACAATAGTGATGTTATCTATAGGAGCAATTAAGGAGTTTTTAAATGTTGTAATCTCCGGCTATATGACTCCTAAACCACAATTCTAACCTTACGGTTAATTTGTTAGTTTTACAAAGGCAGTTTCAGTCACTGAGCAAGGATGGGATTAGTTTTGGGAAGGAACTGTTATCATGTTTGTTTTAAAGTTAAACAATATACTAAATTCCTCCCATAGTTAGCTTGACCTATGCCCGGGAATGAATAAGAGCAACTTGGAAGTTAGAAGCAAGATGGAGCCAGTTAGGTCAGGTTTCTCTCACTGTTACACTTTTTGAAAAGGTAGTTTCAAGTTTCTTCTATGGGCTAGGCACTTTGTTAGTCACAAGAAGTTCCTTAGCTACAGGAAGAATCAAATAAACTATCACTTAGAATACAGGGTGAATAAGTAGTGTGCTAGTGGGATGCATAGGCAGAGAAAGGGAATATAACTCAGACTGAATGACTCAAGGAAATATTCCCAAATGAGGTGACATTTAAAAATGTTTTTGAAGGTTGATTAGAGATTATCTAGGGAAAAAAGAAGGACAACAGCAAGCCATACTTAATGGTGAAACATTAAAGCTTCTTCATTGTGATTGGACAAAAAACCCAGTGTGCCAACTGTCACGATTTCTACTCAACATTGTGCAGTGCAGTGAGGCAAAATAAAGAAATAAAAGGTGTGAGGATTCTAAAGGGAGAAGTGAAACTATTTTGTAATGATGTAGTCATTTTTAAATGTTATAGTTGTTTGCATAGATAATCCAAAAGAATCTATAATAAATTATTAGAATTTATAAGTGAATTTAGCAATATTTCTGTATACAAAATCAGCATATAAAATACATTGAATTTCTACATACTAGTAACAAACTCTTAGAAAATAAATGTTTTCAAAGCGATGCCATTTATGACAGGATAAAAACATCAAGTACCTGGGAATAAATCACAAGTGAGAGACGCTCAAGAACTCCATAGAAACAAATATATAAAAACTTTATAGCAAAAACTATATTTTTGCTTTATAAAAATAAAAAACTTTATTTTAAATAGTTAAAAATATTTAAAGAAATGGATAGATGTGTCTTCTTTAAATGGCAGAAAATTCAATATTATAACAATGTGATTTCTTCTTAAATTGATATAGAGATTCAATGCAATCTCAAAACAATCTCAACTTTTTTTTTTCTGGGAACTTGTCAAACTGACTGTAAATTTACATGGAACATAAAAGATCAAAAACAGCCAAACACCCTTGAAGGATATCATGATTGAATAAAACGTCCTATCTAGTCAATGGTCATTAGTGTCAAACACCACTATAAAGACAAGTGACGTGGGGATGGACACATGCCTGTGGGATATGGCATTATTGAGGCCATCAGTAGTAACAATGGGATCACTCCATTGAACCGGATGCAGATGGACATAAAACAGAAATCGATTGAGAAGGTAAAGGAGTGATTTGAAAGTGGAGACAAGGAGCACACTATAGTATTCTTTGAAGAAGTATAGCTCTTTAAGAAAGGAAAGACATTGGGGAGGATGGGTTGAAGAAGTTTTTGCTTTGTATAGTCTGGAGTCATTTTAACACATATGCTTGATTTTTAAAAAACATTGTGTGGAGGAATAAGTTGACAGAAACAGAGAAAGGGGTAAATATTGGGTAACAGTCTTTGATGAGATGGAAATGTTGTGGGATCCAATACATGGAATTGTCTTTCTATAGGAAAAGGTAACTCATTTCTTCTGACACAGTAAGAAAGAGAATGGGAGTAGTGCTGGGGTAGGCAGTTTGTGTAAACTAAAAGCTGATAGAATTTCTACTTGATGCTCTTCATTTTGTCAATGAAGTAGGAGGAGGAACTGACAGCTAATAAGAGGGAGGATGGAAAAAGTAAGTTATTGGGCCTGTAGAGAAACCTTGGAACACCCATTCAGGGAACTGAGATGGGAAGAAACATGGAGACTAATAAGGCATTTTCTGAGTTATCACAGAGAGCCCCGCTGCATTTGAAGTCATTGATTTATAAGCTAGGGCTTTATATTTGAAGTTTAGTGTCTAATAAGAAGAATTAACATAAGAACAGGGCTAACAACATGCCAGTTGCTCTTATTATCATAGCAAAACTCACAACAACTCAATAGGAAGGTACCATTATTATCCTTATTTTATGGAACAAATAAATGTGACTTCCTCAAGGTCACATGGCTAATAAGTGGTAAAGCTGGGATTGCATCCTAGGCAACCTGAATTTGGAGCCCACATCCTTAAACACTATGCTATACTGCAATTGTTTGAAATTTTGTTTTGTGATCTCATCCTTTGGTGATCTCTGTAAACAGATTAATGGATGGTACAGATCTGTTCTATGTTGAAAAGTGATATCAGAGAATCTGGGCTGTTAGGTTTTTGTTTGTTTGTCCATTTGCTTTTTTTTTTGAAATCAAATCAATGAAGAATTTTATGCCCAGAAAGAGAAGAGCTCTTTGATATCTGGACCAGTGAGCTTTTGTGTTTCTCTGTGTACCCTTGACCCATGGCTACAGTTTTTAGAATTGAAGCTATAAGCTCACTGTGTGTCTATGTGTCTGGAATTCAGAAAGATCTTTACCCCCTTTTGTTTGAGTGTGCAGTTTTTCTGTCTCTGGAGTATGTTAACCAATTAGATTATAAAGCATCTCAAATTAAAGAAAGTCTATTCTGAGCTCCTTGAGCTGTCAATCTACATTGGTTTATAGATATAAATGAATGCATATAGAAACTGAATATTCCCCATATTTCAGAAAATAAGGACACTTCTAATATTTCATATGTACTAAAAAGTTTTCAGAAAAACTAACTAAAAAATATTTTAAAAATCCAAGTACATGTGATTTTGGCAAATAAGACTAATTGAATAATTTTGGTTTAATGAAAACAACTATGTCTTCTCTGACTTACCAGTGTCAAATACATTTTTATTCTCTTTACATATGTTTTTCCTAAATGTATACAGATCAAATAAGGTAACATTACTCCTACTTAATGTTTAGGATTATGGAAAATGTAAATTTATGTTAATTAAATTGTGTCATTATTCTACATTTGATCTTAGCCAAAAAGGCCAAGAAATTATATTGTAAAAAACTTTGAATGTCAGCAGCAATGATGTTTTGTAGTATGTCAGCTTAAAGATAATATCCACAATTTTAAAGTAGCTTAAAATTTGGGGATAATAGGGGCAGGCACAGTGGTGTGTGGAGACTGAGGCAGGAGGATTGCTTGAACCCAGGAGTTTGAGGTCAACCTGGGTAATATAGCAAGACCGTCTCAAAAAAAAAAAAAAAAAAAAGAAAGAAAGAAAAAGAAAGAGAAAAAAATGTAAAAAAAAATTGGGGATGGGGATGATAGTAAATTGAGTTAATTAATGAATCACCATTTGATACTTAGGTCATATAATTACCAAGTATAATTTGTCTTTATAAAGTTTTGCTCTTAATTTGTGTATACCAAAGAGAGGTTATATCTTTGGGCCATGTCAGTGAATGTCATTTTTGCCACTTTGACAGAGCATAAAAAGGGGTTTTGTGACTGTAGAAAGTTGTCTGAAGAGCTTTGCCTCTTTGCTGAAACACTTCTGGAGGGCCAAAAGTTCTCAATTATTATCCCCTCCCTGTTTGCTTCATGTAATAGAAGTTAGTTATTTTTGTTAAAGGTTATAATTAATGAGTGGCTGAGATACCCTAGAAGAAATAGGGGCAGAAAAACACAACTGTGCGTGTGCCTTTTTCTCTCGAGGAAGAAGAGTATGTATGCCTTAATGCAGTAGTATTCAGCTTCTTTTTCCTTTTTGGTGTCTGAACCTCTTTATACTCTTGGAGCTTACTGAGGAGCCCAAAAACCTTTTGTATATGTAGGTTCACTATCAATACATACTATATTAGAAATGAAAACTGAGACAATTTAAAAATACTTACTTATTGGTTCGTTTAAAAATAGCAACGATGAATACATTGCGTGTTAGTAACATCTTACTATTACAGTGAAATTAGTGCTCACCTTTTGGGTGCCCTAAGATGTGTCTTAAAGTGTCAGATTGTTCCAGAATATGAAGGAGCTAATGAAGGACAAACCTTGGAAAGTAAATATTATTGATCCTGGCTTATAATACCTGAGTTTGAAAAGAAGTTATGAAATATATTAAAATCTTAGCAAAGTGTGTTCAATTTTGATGGCTTTATTTCCTTGGCTTAGTGCTTATTGGCTTTGCCTACATTAGAGACAGTTGTTTTATACTTTCTAGATAGAAATTCTTTGTCTAACCAGAATAATTTCCTGGGCTTTATGTTGATTTTATTTTATCTTTGACTATGTGGGGGACAAAAAAGAACACAGGTTTGTCATTCCTCACTTGTAAAAGAACAAAGATTCTTTACAATCATGTTGCCTTCTTTTTTTAATTTTAAAATGTTTTATTGACACTTTGATGAAATATAGAGACAAATGTTACTTCTCAGGCACCCACAATTGTATTTTAACCAAGTGTCCAAGACTCCTCTGACAACTTCTTTGATTTTTGCTTGGTATACTTTGATTTTTGCTTGGTATATTTCTTGGTATATTAATTATGTTTCAGATTATTATATATATCAAGATTTTTCCCTTTTAAAAATTATGTTCATCCATTTTTGTCTTCTTCCATTTTTATACATCAAATGTAACATTTACTAACTTTGTTGAAAATAGGCATAATCATTGTTCTCAAGACATTTTGTGGACATTTTTAGAATGACTTTATTATCTTTGCTTTTCATGTGCTGGAAAAATCTCATTTCCTTGTCAGTTGCATTATTCTTATAAACTTTTATCAAACATTTCACATATGAGAATTTTCAGTGAAAGTCTCCTTGCTCTACAGATAGCTTTTATTTGACTCTAATTATCATTAGAAGCTATAAATCATGTTTTTGTCTTCAATAGAAGAAGAACCATCTCAGAGTGCTGTGAAAGACTGTGACAGGTAATTATTGACACTATGAAAAAAAAATCTTGAGTACAGGCTTCTGATGGTGTCATTTAGACATATTTGAGATCATATCAGTGGACTGAGTTGGGATTTTCAGAACTCTTTTTAGCCAACAAGTAAATAGTTTCATAACACTACTGGCACTCCATCAGAATAATAACTTTACATAGGGCTGAATAAACTGATAAGAGAAAATTTGTTGTGATTACTTGTTTGGAATAAAGTTGAATTTGTTTGGAATAGAGCTGTTTTAGTGGTTTTTTTTTTTTTTCTGTATTATATGAGAAAAACTTTTCTTTTTCTACTTAAGCTATCTGTAACCTGGAACATTTTTAAACAGCTTTACTGAGATATAATTTATATACCATAGATTTCACCCATTCAAAAGATAAAATTCAATGCTTTTTAGTATATTCACAGAGTGAATTATTGCCATCACCACACCATCAACACAATTAGAACATTTTCATCATCCTAAAAAGAAATTCTGTAGTCATTAGCAGTCATTCCTCCCATCACCTCCAGCCCCTGACAACAACTAATCTACTTTCTGTTCCTATAGATTTGCCTATCCTGGGCATTTTGTATAAATGGAATCATGCAGCAGTGTGATCTTTTGTGGCTGGCTTCTTTCACTTAGCATTGTGTTTTCAAGGTACATGCATATTGTAGGTATATCAGTACTTCATTCCTTTTGATTGCTGAATAAAAAGGAATATTTCATTGTATGGATTTGGCACATTTTACTTTTTCATCAGATGACAAACATTTTTGTAATCCACAACATTTAAAATTATATCTGATTCTCTCTGACACCTTTTCTCCCTCTACCACTGCCCCTTGAATTCCAAAACTTTGTTTCCTTCTTTTTCCTAGAAATATAGTTATTTGCATAGTTTAATTAAGAACCTGCCATCCTTTTTACTAGAATATAATTAGAAGAAACAGTTATATGAGCAAGATCGTGCCTGAAGTGTCATATTTGAGAATTATGCTAATTGAATTAGATATAGCCAGACATTTTTATGGACTAAAATTGGCTTCACTTTTGGAGCGAATGCCCACAAAATCCTTCCAGGAAAACTCACATGATACCTGGAGAGTCCAGCCTTACATGAGCTCAGAAACATTGCCTCCTGGCAGGCCAGGAACCTTAGTACACTTGCGGGACCTTGAGGAGAAGGTATAAATAGTGCAAACAAAATTTTGTGCAGAGCATTTCTTGGGCTTGGTTTCCTAGCCTCAGGATTGCAAATAGTAGAGGTCGTTAAATCTGAGTTTTTTATGTAAACTTCCAGCAAAGCTAATTCAGGAAGGCCTATGTGGTAAACTAAAACTTCCTATACCTATGTAAATAATCAGGCCGAATCTAATGAGACTAGTTTTATTTTGTGATCATAAATAATCATTTGTAGAGATTACTTTGATCTCTAAGAGATAGGGAGAGAGTCTAAGGAAAAATATAAAACCTTAAAATGGGCTATTAGGGTACGGAAGATAATTCCTCAAAATATGGCATGCTATAGTTTGATTTGTAGGACCCTCTAAACCTCATGTTAAAATTTGATCACCAGTGTTGGAGGTGGGGCCTAGTGGGAGGTGCTTGGTCATGGAAGTGGATCACTCAGGAATGGCATGGTGCTGTCCTTGCAGAAACGAGTGAGTTCTTGCTCTATTAGCTCCTGTGAGAACTGGTTGTTAAAAAGAGCATGATACCTCTTCCCTCTGTATTTTCGCTTCCTCTGTCACTGTGTGATCTCTGTATATGCCATCTCCCCTTCACTTTCTCTCATGAGTAGAAACAGCCTGAGGCTTTCAGCCGCTGCTCAGTCTTTCAGCCAGCAGAATCATGGGCCAAATAAACATCTTTTCTTTATAAATTAGTCAGCCTCAGGTATTCCTTTATAGCAACACTAAATGGACTAAGACAGAACATTGGTACTGAGGAGTGGGGTTTGCCATAAAGAAACTTGAAAATGTGGAAGCAGCTTTGGAACTGGGTAATGGGCAGAAGCTAGAAGAGTTTGAAGGGCTCAGAAGAATTCAAAAAGACAAGAGAAAAGTTGGAACTTCTTAGAGATTGGTAAAATAATTGTGATCAAAATGCTGATAGAAATATAGATAGTAAAGGCCATGAGCTATGTTATCAGATGAAAATGAGAAACTTTGGGACTGGAGCATAGATCACCTTTGTTACACTGCAGCAAATAATTTGACTGCATTATGTCCATGCCCTAGGGCTTTATGGAAGGCTGGACTTAAGAGCAAGGATCTAGGATAACTGGGGGAAGAAATTTCTTGGTAGCAAAGCATTCAAAAAGTAATGTGGCTACTTTTAATTGCTCACCATCAGATATGGCAGCAAACAATGACCTAAAGGTAGAATTTATAATTGAAAAGGAAGCGGTACATACAAATTTGGGAAATTCACAGCCTGGCCATGTGGTAGAGAAGAAAAAGAGCATTTTCAGGAGAGGAATCCAAGGATGCTATGGAGCAATCATTGGCTAGAGAGATTAGCACTGATAAAAGGGAGCCAGGTGCTAATAGTCGAGATGATGGGAAAAAGACCCCAAAGCATTTCAGCCATCTTAAAGATTATCCCCTCCCATCACAGGACCAGAGGCCTAGGAGCATAGAATGGTTTTAGGGAACAGACCCAGGGTACTGCTAGACTGCACCACCTTGGGATGCTGCTCCCTGCATACCAGCTGCTCTGGCTCCAGCCACAGCTCAAGGGGCCCCAAGTACTGCTCAGGTCACCACTCCAGGGAGTGCAAGCCATAAGCTTTGCCATCTTCCATGTGGTTTCAATTCTGCAAGCTCCCGGAATGCAAGAGTGGTGGAGGCTTAACAGTTTCCACTTAGATTTCAGAGGGTATATTGGAAAGTCTTGGTGCCCAGACAGAAGCCTGCTACAGGGGCAAAGCTCCCACAGAAAGGCTTTACCAGGCCAATGCTGAGAAGAAATGTGGAATTGTTGCCCCTGCAGAGTTCCCACTGGGGTATTGCCTAGTAGAGCGGTGAGAGTAGGACCACCACCCTTGAGACTCCAGCATTAATAGAGCCATCAGCAGCATGCAATTCCAGTCTGGAAAAACTAAGCATTCAACTCCAACCCATGAAAGTATCTACAAAGGCTGTGCCCAGCAAAGCCATGAGGGCGGAGCTGCCCAAGGCCTTGTGTGTCCAGAATGTAGGTCATGAAGTCAAAGGAGATTATTTTGAAGTTTTAAGATTTAATTTCTGCCCTGCAAGGTTTTGGACTTGCTTTTGGAATGGGAATGTTTACTCAATACCTGTACAACCATTTTATCTTGGAAGCAAATACATTGTTTTTTATTTTTCAGATTCACAATTGTAAGGAACTTGCCCTGGTCTCAGATGAGACTTTGAACTTTTAAGTTGGTGGTGGAACTAGTTAAGACTTTGGGAGACTATTGGAAAGGGATGGTTGTATTTTGCATGTGGGAAGGACATGAGATTCGGGGGGGTAGGGGTACAATGCTATAGTTTGGTCTGTTTGACATGTCAACCTTAAATAATGTGATTCAGAAAATATGATTCGGTGTAGAGTTTGAGCACCAAACTTGAGGAATGCCACCTGGAAACAGACTCCAAATGAATGGGGTCAGCATTCCAAAAAGTGGAGAAGTGAAAGTTTCATTTATAAAGGTAGAGACAGAGATATTTTAGCAGGATTACAACATTTTCCATAGAGACCGGTGCATACCTCACAGCAATTTGATTCGTTATATTTACATTCCAAGGAAGATGACTTTATTACTCCATTAGGAGGGATAGTGATCTGAGTGGGTCTTATCTCTGGCTCCATTTGGTTTTATTATTTACAGGGCAAAAAAAGGCAGAAGTTGCAGCTGCATGTTGCATGACTCAGGCTGCATAGCCACATTCCTCTTAAGGCTAAGAATAATGTAAAATTCTGTCAGGCCTCTGAGCCCAAGCGAAGCCATCATATCCCCTGTGACCCGCAGGTATGCATCCAGATGGCCTGAAGCAATGGAAGATCCACAAAATCACTGAAAATAGCCTTAACTGATGACATTCCACCGTTGTGATTTGTTCCTGCCCCACCCTAACTGATACACATTTTCTCCCCTGCCCTTAAGAAGGTACTTTGTAATATTCTGCCCGCCCTTGAGAATGTACTTTGTACACCTATCCCAAACCTATAAGAACTAATGATAATCCTGCCACCCTTTGCTGACTCCTTTTTCGGACTCAGCCCGCCTGCACCCAGGTGAAATAAACAGCCTTGTTGCTCACACAAAGCCTGTTTGGTGGTCTCTTCACATGGACATGCGTGACACTAACAGCTTTAAGTTTGAATTATTTCATTTCACAGACCCTACAAAAATCTCATGTTAAAATTTGATTCCCAATGTTGGAGGTTGAACCTAATGAGAGATTACTGGGTCATGGGGTCATATCTGTCATGAATGTCTTGGTGCCATCCTCACAGTAATGAATGAGTTTTCACTCTATTAGTTCCTGCAAGAACTTGTTGTTAAAACGAGTGAGGCACCCCTCCCTCCCCATGTCTTTTTGCTTCCTCACTCACTGTGTGATCTCTGCACACACTGACTCCCCTTTGCCTTCTGCCATGGTGAAAGCAGCCTGAGGCTTTCACCAGGTGCCCAGTCTTTCAGCCAGGAGAACCATGAGCCAAATAAACTTCTTGTCTTTATAAATTACTCAGCCTCAGGTTTTCCTTTATAGCAACACAAATGGACTAAGACACGGCACTTGGGCATGCTAAATGCTTTTGAAAATTGAAAGGCCTCAGAAATAAGCCTCAGAATCAAGGTCCCTCTAACCTTGTTCTTCTCCCACCCAGTGTAGGGAAGAACTCTCTCCAAAAGTTCCTTATCTGACCAAGAAAATTTATTATCAAAAGAAACACAGCTGTCTTCTATCCCCTCCCAGTTACCTTATTATCTATTGCAGAAAAGAAGACGGAAGAATGTAACCACACCTGGATGAACTTTTCCATGAGATAATGCCTGCCTCTTGGGGTCATTAAAATTCCAAAGAGATTCATATATAAGTTAATTTATCTCTGGTTCATTCATTCTTCCTAATAATCTCTTACTGCCCCTCAAAATAATTGCCTACATTTCCTATCTCCTCCCTCCTCTACAGAAAAAGGGTATATAAGGTTCTATATCCCATTGGGGGGTGGAGTAATCACTCTGTGATTCTCTCCCATACAGGTTAATAAATTTGCATGTCTTTTCTGCTATTAATCTGCCTTTTGTCAGTTGCTATTCAGTTGAACCTTTAGAGGGCAAAGGGGATGTTTCCTTTCTTGGTTCCTATAGGACAAAAGAAACTACTGAGTATTTTTTAGTGAAATGCTGGAGCCTCTGGGGATTATCTCATGCCACAGGGGTATGTGCTTTTGCCTTTGACTAGGCTATTATATGACTCTGAAGAGACAGATGTTAACTGGCGGAAAACTGATGGCAATGTAAATACCTATTATGTTACATAGAAATGCAAATTAGCTGTATCCAGTGAAATGCAATTCATTGTTGCCCAATGGTTAGACCATTTTTTTGCAAACTTACTTCAACAACTGTACTTGTTTTTTTTTTTTTTTTGAGACGGAGTCTCGCTCTGTCGCCCAGGCTGGAGTGCAGTGGCCCGATCTCGGCTCACTGCAAGCTCCGCCTCCCGGGTTTACGCCGTTCTCCTGCCTCAGCCTCCCGAGTAGCTGGGACTACAGGCGCCAGCCACCTCGCCTGGCTAGTTTTTTGTATTTTTTAGTAGAGACGGGGTTTCACCGTGTTAGCCAGGATGGTCTCGATCTCCTGACCTCGTGATCCGCCCGTCTCGGCCTCCCAAAGTGCTGGGATTACAGGCTTGAGCCACCGCGCCCGGCCTGTACTTGTATTTATGGTTCTTTGCCTTCTTCTGTGAACTGGTTGTAACATCTTTTCCAGGTCCCTATTAATTGATCGGTTAAATAAAAATATGTGATGTAATCATTTTATACTTGCATAAGAGTGATGATTTTACCTTTTTTGAACATTATCCTTTAATCTGTCTTATCAAATCAAAATTATCCTTATGCCATCTCTGTGAGAGCAGCCTAAACTGCAGGGTGGGGCTGGCTGTACTAAAAGATAAAAAAGGCAGCTGGAGCATGGGATGAGCTAAGGTGATTCTCAATGTTGGTGACTCTTGGTTCTCTTTTAAGTATATCCAAGAATGGGATAGGGGCAGGGAATACATGAAAGGGAGAAAGAATTCTTTGGTGAAATGATTTATGGTAGGATAAGAGAACTAGAAGGTGAATCAATGGAAAAAGTGCTGGGAGAGTGGTATTTACTCTCCTTCTTCCTCTTAGATCTGGGTTCTAGACCCAATTCTGCCAACTACTAGCTGTATGACCTTGTGTAACTTTTTTAACCTCTTTAGTTTCTTCAAATAATAATACTATCTCCTAAGGTTGTTATAAGAATTAAAATTAGGCCGGGTGTGGTGGCTCACACCTGTAATCCCAGCACTTTGGGAGGCCGAGGTGGGCAGATCACAAGGTCAGGAGATGGAGACCATCCTGGCTAACATGGTGAAAACCTGTCTCTACTAAAAATATAAAAAATTAGCCAGGCGTAGTGGCGGGCGCCTGTAGTCCCAGCTACTCGGGAGGCTGAGGCAGGAGAATGGTGTGAACCCAGGAGGTGGAGCTTGCAGTGAGCTGATATCATGCCACTGCACTCCAGCCTGGGCGACAGAAGGAGACTCCACCTCAAAAAAAAAAAAAACTTTAAATTAAATCAAACTCTCATGTAAAATAATCAGACTAACAGCTTGTAGGGATGAAAAGGTAATACCTTTCCTTATCCATCACAAAGGTCATTGACACTCCTATAACAAAAGACAAGTTAGCAAGAGAACACCATAACAAATTTATTTAACAAAGTTTTACATAACATGAACCTTCAAAAGTGAGCACCCAAAGACCTAGGGAAAACTGTTTTTATACTCAGTCTGATGAGAGAAGAGGATAGTGGTGGAGAAACATGATTGGACAAAAAGAGTATGATTTAATGGCAATAAACTAGAGGGGTACCCAGCAAGTCCTATCCAGATTCTTCTTGGTCTCTGTGTAGCATTCCTTCCTTCTGGGTTTAGAGCAGGACTCTTCTGGAATGAGGGTCTTATGTCTTACTTTTAGGGGAAGTATGTCAGAGAGTGACTTTCGTAGGTTTTAAGGCTTGCTTTCAGGGAGAGGAGTTCTAGTTTCTATGACCTGCTTTGGGAGGGAGAAAATTCTGGTTTCTATAACATGCCTTGGATGAGAATAGGAAACCAAAGAAAAGAGGGCAGGAGAAGTTCAAAGAGACCTTGCTTCTGAGGGCCTCTCAATCTCCTTCAGTTCGCAGCACTCAATATGCCAAGGTTCCATACTTTGGGGTATTGTTTTCTTAGCCCTGACAGTATGTACTAAATAAATGTCAATTTTTGCTGGTGGTATTTACTTTCCTCCTTCCTCCTCCTATTGCTCTCCTTCTTTCCTTCTTCTCCTCCTCCTCCTCCTCTTCTTCTTCTCTTTCTTCTCCTTCTCCTCTTCTTCTTCTTCTCTTTCTTCTCCTTCTCCTCTTCTTCTTCTTCTCTTTCTTCTCCTTCTCCTCTTCTTCTTCTTCTCTTTCTTCTCCTTCTCCTCCTCCTTCATCTCTTTCTCCTCCTCCTCCTCCTCCTCTTCCTCATCCTCCTTCTTCTTTCTTCCTCTCTGGACCTCAGTTGCCTCACTTGTCAGAAGAAGGAAACTAGTTAGATCAATGTTACTCAAACTTTAATGTGCTTGACCTTGGGAAGCTTGCTTAATATGCATTCCTAAGCCTCTATCCCAAATATTCTCATTATGGAGGGCTAGATGGGATACAGATATCTGCCTTAACAGGTACTTCAGATAGTCCTTGCACATTGTGCTTTAAGGAGGAGTGTGTTAGATGATTTAAAAATTGTCTTCAAGTATGAGCATCTCTGTATTTTCCTTCTACCTTAAATTCCCAGCAGGAATAGCAAAAGCGTCCAGCTTCCTCAAATGATAACAGAATTCTCATTATTGAAATCCTGAGAGAAAGAGTAGGAAACCTTAGTAAAAAAAATGGGTGGGCCACATTATAAAGTTTTATCAAGGGAAAGAATTGAATATGGTAGTGGTTTAAATACACATAATTTTAGATGATGGCTTTGGATTGAATAATATTTATTGGTCATATCTTTTGAAATAGGAAAGAAACCTTAAAGTAGATACCCTGTTACCAAGGTACTCAAGCTGTCAACAGCTTGTAGATGTTCAACACCTATAAGCTGGCTACTCAAAGTGTGGTGCAATGATCACCAAAATCAGCGTCACCTGGAAGCCTGTTAGAAATGCAAAATCTGGCCAGGTGTGGTGGCTCATGCCTGTAATCCCAGCACTTTAGGAGGCCGAAGTAGGTGAATCATTTGAGGTCAGGAGTTTGAGACCAGCCTGGCCAACATGGTGAAACTCCTTTTCTACTAAAAATACAAAAATTAGCCAGGCATGGTGGTGCACGCCTGTAATCCCAGCTATTTGGGAGGCTGAGACTGGAGAAAGGCTTGAGCCTGGAAAGTGGGGGTTGCAGTGAGCCAAGATCGCACCACTGCACTCCAGTCTAGGCGAAAGAGTGAGACCCTGTCTCAAAAAAAAAAAAAAAAAAAAGAAAAAGAAATGCAAAATCTAAGGTCCCATCCCAGATCTGCTGACCCAGAATATGCGTTTTAACAAGATGTTTCCCTGATTCATATGGACTTTAAAGGTTGAGAAGCACTGATATAGAACATAGAGTAACATCTGTAAATCAGACACTTAAGTACAGTATTAATCATGTGATGTTTATTAATTGATGGTTCCTAGCTGATGGATGCTGGCCCACATTAAAAATCATGTGGGAAACTAACATACAGACCCAGCCCCAGAGATTGTGAAATTCAAGTGGAGCCCAGAAAAAAATTTTGTATGGTTCACAGCCAGCTATGGGAGCAGGGTATAAGAAGTGGGAGTTCTGGAAAAGGATGAAATGAAGCAGAGGAATGGGCCTTGAACTGACCCTTGAAATATGGGTTCCATTTTTGGAGAACGAGGAGAATATATGCATGTGTGTATGTGGAAACAAGACTGTAAGACAATGTTATTGTAGCTTCCTCCAGAGAGGGAGAAATAAAAGCACAAAACGAAGGAAGTATTGCTCCCTGGGGAATTTTGGCAGAATTTTAAAACAATAACATTTCTCTGGTTAGAAACAAGGATGATACCATGCTGCTTATAATATCTCAGGGGCCAATGTCACATTTGATTTATGTTTAGAAACAATTTGAATGGACAGAACATTTTTCTTCTCAACTCCCACTTGGGGCTAATATATAGTCTTTTTCTCACATAAAAACAGTTTTCAACTCTTGCTCTACATTGAGCAGAAATAATCTAAACTTGGATTCATTTCAAGAGAATGGGAAACATTTCTGTGCATTGGCACTATAGTTTAACTTCAATAAGTTCATTAAAAATCAAATGGGATAGTGGGTGTGATTATAATTTGAAATGTCAGAAATGCTATGCAAATGTCAGGTCATGGTATGACTCTGGCCTTTTCATGGTTTGTATTCCTTCTGCCTTTTTCTTTCCTTCCCCCTTCAGTCTAACCCTGCACACAACCTTGCTATTCACCGTGGGTCTTCTTGACTCCTGATCAGATCAGATGTTCCTCCAAAACTTTCTTGATACTTTTTTGTTGTTGTTAACTCTATACTTACATGTCCAGTGTTTCACTTTATAATTTTGGGTCTATATATTATGCATTTATATGCAGGGTTTCTCTATGAGATTTGAAGCTCTTTGAGGCATATGATAATTTCTTATTCATTTTTGAAAATCTACTGCTGGAGGTTCACTTCCCATATGTTGGCAGAGGGGAGAAAAATATAATTTTCTCCTCTGTCCTTCTGAGTTCTTAATTGAGATGGATGTCTTCAACAAAAGACAGATTAACAAAAGAAAATCAAACAGAAGTTGAATAGCATGTATACCTCATGTATACATGAGAGGTACCCAGGGGAAATGAGTAACTCTTTAAGAGATGGCTTTGATTTCAGACTTAAATATCATCTTTAACTGAAATCAAGAAAGAAGGGTGTTGGGAGGCCAGTAACAAGGAGGTGGCCAGGAAAAGCATGGTAAACAGGGTAAGGTTTGTGGTGCAGAAGTTTAATATAAAGACATAAAAGTAACTCTAAGGGATAACTTCTCTCTAAGAGAGACAAAGGGGAGTGGGGAGGAAGAGAGGAATCAAGGAGGAAAAACTTGGAAGAGGGCCTTTTCCCCAAGGGTAAGTTTAGACCTCATTGCAGAGGATGTAGCCACAGCCTACTGGATAATGAAGTTTATTGGGTTGCCCTGACCAGACCTGGGCCACAGTCACACAGCCACAGAGGCTGATAGGCAGGAGCATAGAGGGAGTCAGGGTATCTGCAGCCCACTCTCTGGCAGAGTGGTACACAGCCCTTGATACACAGTGCCTTTGTGGGAGGGCTGTAGAAACTAATCACTGGGGCACCAGTGAGCCAAGGCTCTTGGGTGGGTGTGCAGAGAGAGCTGGGGTATCACTGCCAGCATGAGGCCTGGAGTTCACCAGTGTCCACCTTAGGAGGGCTGTGTCATGGAGGTCACTGGATCTGGGCCAGGCTGTGGGATTACTGAGTTTTGGTACACTCTCAACACATAGCTGGGACAGAGCACCACTAGATGTCCCTATACACATGCACCATGCAGCAGAAGCAAGAAAAAGCAAAAATCAGCACAATGGAACCAGGAAAAGAAGGCCCCTTCCTCCTGTAATGTCCCTCCACTGACAAAGTTGACTGTAAAGGACATGTTTACTGTAAAGGACAAATTATTAAAGAGTCTAGGGTATTGCTGCAGAGCAGGTACTGAAGGGTGAATTTGGAGTTGAGAGCAATAAATTCACGACTGACATGTATTGCAAGTTTCCACCAGCTCTTTTGAGCTGCTACCATCTATGAAACAGCATGGCCCAAAGAGCCACTGCATCTTCAGATTGAGTTCTACAATGTGGAGCAGACATGAACCATAGGTAGTATTAGGCCTAGGCTGGCTGAGATCGTTGAAATGACAGCCTATTTATGACTCATGAGTATCAAACAAATATTCATTGTAGCACATTCTTGAGATATTTGAAGCTATTTGTCATACAGAAAAAAATGACTAATACATCAGTTTTCCTCCATATCCCTTGTGCCAGTGTCTAGATTATAAGATGAGATTAATATATAGTTTTAATTGAATTGTTATACAAACTCCGGGTCCATTTTCTGATTTGTCTGAAGGTTTAGCCCACATGTTGTCTAATGGGCTACAAATTGAGTCACCATTTCAGGTACACAGCAGAACAGGAATAACATCATGAACAATCTTATTAGATTTCAAATTGGCTCTTTTAAAGAAAAAAAAAAAAAGAACAACTCTTTTAATGGAAAACTCAGACCCAGGAATTGCTTTTTAAGCTTTTGGAATCCACACAGCTCATTCAGTGTAGAGCCTTTATATGATGCAGCTAGGCCATTAGGTCTGGCTTCATCATCTAAAGTGATACCTTTTTTATGTGGCTTTGGGAGAACAAGGTGAAAGCTAATCAGAAGATTGCCTTGTATGTGAGCTGGCTATTTATTGCTCAAAGGGTGAAGTTATGGGTGAAGAGAGAAAACAGATAATCCAAACATGGCCTCTACTTGTAGGGTTGCAACTATCATACATTAATTTTATGTTCCAATCTTTTTCTCCTGTTTGAGATCACAGCACATCACACCCTCACGTATAATTGACTAACAGTGAAGAGTTCTGTCCTTTCTTACATTAATTATTATGCTGATATTACTTGCATTACACCACAAAGAACCATCAGCAGGAATTAACACATTCTTCAGTCAGTTAAAATTATTTTATTTAGAAAGACATTCCCTTTCAAAGATGCATGGCAGAAATTCTGGCATCGTATCCTAAATATGACTGTTGGTTTGGTCACAAATGTTGGCCACTGCTAACAATATACTCAAGAGCTTTTCACTGGTTTTCATGATGCATATAGTAGAGCTTCCCCCTAATTTATTGACCAGAGCTGTGTTTATAGAGCTTATCATTTCTATGTTCTGCCCCAACACTCCACACTCCAAATGAGCTACTCTTTATCTGTTGTCACTTCGGACTTCATGGTGCTGCTGCTACTAACAGTAGCCACTCCTTGCAAGTCATGAACACTCTGTCACGCAGGGGTTTTGATTTAACTTTTTGTAGCAGGCTTTTCTGATTAAACACACTATGAACTCTACCTTTCTTAGTGGCATAGTTATTTTCCTTCCAAGGATGTTCATTAAAAAAGCTTTCAAAATAAAATAGTACATTATGTTGGTATTCTTTTAGGCCCACAACCTTTCTATATTTTATACTTTTAAAGTTTCCCCTTTCTTTACTGTAATACTCATCTAAAGAATCCAAAATTGGTTTCCATTTGATTTTGTTTACTCTCTTTCTAAGTTCTCTTTTTCTGAGCTAAAATAACTTTTGATATGTATCTCTGAATGAGGGTTTCCAAAGAGTAGAAATGATATGATCCCTTACAAGTGGAAGCTATGAACAGAATGTAGACCTTGGTAGAATTTTAGACAAAGTTTTCTTCAACTTTCTCCTTTTGCCATTGAGGTTTAGAGAGGCTAAGTGACCTGTACTAGGTTATATAAGTAAGTGATGGCATATTTGGGACCAGGAATCAGTCATCCTCTCTTCTCTCCCAGTTTTCTTTTCACTGGATCATGACACAGAATGATAAAATAGGAGAGCAGGAAGGGATGTTAGAGATCACTCTATCTAAACATATTATTTGAAAGATAAGAAAGTAATGCTAGGGAAATTTGGATATCTGGCATGATCATGATATTCTTGGCCTTCCAAAAAACATCTTTCATTCTTTTTAATCTCAAAATAAGAAGCTTTTCAGCAAATCTCCAGTCCCAGGGACTGGCCCTGGTGAGACAACTCACTGAGGAAATCTGTGGCTTACACCCACGTGTCTGTTAGGAAGCTGAGCCATCTTCATGAGTAGGCAGAAAAAGGAGGTGCACTAGGAAATCTCTCTCAACCAAAATATCACCCCACACATATCCTCTTTGGAAAACTAACTCTCCTGGGTTCTGAAGGCTTCTTTCGATCTTTCAGAGTTCCCTATTAAATTGCACATAACCCTAGAAAGAGAATCATTTTGAGTCGTTTCAGATGTTATTAGTGAATATTCAGATTTTCTCTGAGAGAAAGGCTTCCTTGATGTGCTTTTGTAGTAGAGGAAGGAAAAAAAGAGTCCTGAAATGAGATGTCTGTCTTCAAATCAAGCTCCCTAAACCATGCCTGGGACTGAGCTAGACTTAAAACCTTGCTGCTTTACATAGGCTGAGTTCTTAACATCAGCAGAAAGAAACACAATCACACTGAATATTTTTATTTAAATTATGCAAAAGTGTGGGTAGAATCCCTGGATTTCCTTCTCAAGCTCACTTTGCAACTACTAATGATCCCACATAGAGAAAAGGGGAAACATTGGAACTGATGCTTAAGTGAACAAATCTAAACACATTCTTGACTTTATTTAAAATCTACATATTTCTTCAATTCCAAGATATATTCCCACTTCCCTATATTAACATTCTGAAATCAAGATGTTTCTAATGGCTGGTGGTGTCTTACAATCATTGGCCGCCAGGTGGGCACTGTCACGTAGTTATCGCATGGATGGGCACCAGCTTGATCATTCACAGTGTTCATATTACCATTTCAATAGACGTATATGTACTGTTATTTGTTCACAGAGCAATGTAGTAATAAATACAACTGGTATTTAAGTTTAAATTTAACTAGCATTTGAAGTATCTTTAATGGATTATTCCATGATTTGGTATTAAAACATTAAGATAATGTGAATGCAGAGAAGCAGAGAAACAGAGCAGCAGGGTGTAAATTTGTTATGAGTGAAACAAGTATCTGTCATTGAAGGAATGATGACAATTTTACATTTTCTTTCAATGCAACAACCAAGTGCTTTATGGTATCTAGGAAAGGAAGATATCCACAGGTAGATGAAACTCTGCTGAATTTTGCCATTCATGTTCATCCAAAAGCTTTACCTACACTTCATCAGGCAAGAATGTGCCAATATCAGCACTTGCAGAATGAGTGTCAGCAGCTTGCAAGGAAATTGCAGGAACAATAGTGGAGCACCATCTTAAGAAATGCTGTATTCCCAGAGCTCTCGAAAACATAGAGGACAAGATCATATGTACTCTATGGTATGACACAGATGTAAAACTAAAACATGGGCATGGAAATTCTGTAATGAATAATGATTCAAAAGAGTTAGACAATAAATTTGAAAAATCCTTAGGAATTAAATCAGTTTATTCCATTCATATTTCCCTTTTAGATATATGCATAATAGTGAAATATGATTAAAATATGTGCTTAAATAAGTCTAAAAATTTCTTTTAAAAACTATACAATAAAATTTATAAGTAATTAGGAAGTATTATAATTTAAGTACTTTTTCTTTTTTAGTGTTACATAAATAATGGTACATCTTATAATTGATGACATCTTAGATTCAGTGTTAATTAGTGGCAAAGCCTGGAAAAATCCAGATCTTCTAACTGTCAAATTCTTCCCACAATGTCTATTACATAGAATGTACTCAGTGAATAAAAGAATTGCTGAAGAAAAAAGAAGAAAAGAAACGATAATGATTACAAAATCTACCCAGGGCGAATTCTCAGTAGCAGAGAATAGCAATATCTATCAGAGAAGAAAGCCAGCCCTTAAGTAGATTGTCAAGTTACTTTGACACTTACAACTCAAAATTGACCACTTTTACCTGGTATCTGAATGTCTGCTGAAAGATGATCAGAGGCATAAACATGAATTATCTTGATTTTCTATTTAGAGGATGGATAATTACCTATGATGATTTTTTTAAATACCTGTGATGACTCAGGAGGCCAAGTACAGTTATGGAGTTAACCTTTTAGTTTGGTTGTTGTCAAGCAGCAGTAAATCAGATAAAGTTTGGAGGGCAAAGTCTTAGAGGATAAGAAGCCAGACAGAGGCTATAAGGCCATCAGAGGCTATAAGGCGCAGTTTGCTGGCACTTTCCAGTTTTGCCTCCACTTTGGACCATGCACAAATGCACTGTGAAGCATCATGGTACTGCGATGTTCAAATACAATTGATCCTTGAACAACACAGGTTTGAACTTCATGAATCCACTTATAAGAAGATTTTTTTCAATAAAAATTACCAGTGTGCACTGCCTCTCCTGCCTCCCCTTTCACCTTCTCCACCTCTTCCACCTCTTCCACCTCTGCAGACAGCAAGACCAACCACTCCTTTTTCTCCTCCTCCTCAGCCTACTTAACACGAAGACATATTAACATGAGGACAAAGACCTTTATGATGCTCCACTTCTACTTAATGAATAGTAAATAACGCATATTTTCTCTTTCTTACAATTTTCTTAACATTTTCTTTTCTTTAGCTTACTTTATTGTAAGAATACAGTGTATAATATGTATAACATATAAAATACATGTTAATACTGTTTATATTATCAGTAAGGCTTCCAGGCAGTAGTAGGCCATTAGCAGTTAAGGTTTTTTTTTTTTTAACTTTTTAAATTTTTTCCATAAGTTGTTGGCATACAGGTAGTATTTGGTTACATGAGTAAGTTATTTAGTGGTGATTTGTGAGATTTTAGTGCACCCACCACCAGAGCAGTATACACTGTACCATATTTTTAGTCTTTTATCTCTTGCCCCCTTCCCACTCTTCCCCTCAAGTCTCCAAAGTTCATTGTATCAGTCTTATGCCTTTGCATTCCCATAGCTTAGCTCCCACATATCAGTAAGAACATACGATGTTTGGTTTTCCATTCCTGAGTTACTTCACTTAGAATAATAGTCTCCAATCTCATCTGGGTTGCTGCAAATACCATTATTTCATTCCTTTTTATGGCTGAGTAGCATTCCATCATATAAATATACCACAGTTTCTTTATCCACTCATTGATTGATGGGCATTTGGGTTGATTCCAGGATTTTGCAATTGCACATTGTTCGTTAGCAGTTAAGTTTTGGGAGTCAAAAGTTGTTCGTGGATCTTCAGCTGCATCAGGGTTGAGATCCCTAACTCCCATGTTGTTCAAGGGCCAATTGTATCAGAGTGTTTTGAGATAACAAGTGCCAAAATGGAGAGGCAGAAGCCAGGAGCTCATTCCTGAAGAAGGTATGTTGGAAACAAAAAATTATACTATTTCCTTAGAATCAAGGTGCTCCAGAGAACAATTGGGGATTTATCTGAAGTTCAGCGAGTTTCTCATTCTCTTCAAATGGAAAAAAAGAAAGACATTGATTGTGCAACTATTATAGACCAGGTGTTTTATCTACATTATCTCACTTGAACTCTTTTAACAATCTTGCAAACAATGTATTTTTGTTATATTTTTAGATGACAGGAATTCAGGCTAAAACAGTGGAAGTAAGTTGACCTTGGTGTTACAGCATGAATGACAGAGTTTGAGAACTCTGCTGGACCCCAAAACTTATGCTCGCCACTCAACATGCTTTAGTCTCACACAGGGAGAAAGAGACATATAGGGTGTCATGTCAGGAAATACAGAAATGAAGAGTTTAAAAGTGGCGTGCTGCTGGAGGGTTCAATGTCATTCAAAGATTGGGGGAGAGTCATTACTTTCATATTAAAATAATCATAGACTACTATATGCACATCACATTGGCTAAAAATTTTAAAAGACAGAACATAACAAATGTTGCCAAGGATTTAGTGCAACTGGAACTCTCATACGCTGCTGGTGGGAATGCAAATTGACAAAACCACTTTGGAAAATGGTTTGGCAGTATTTAAAAACCTGATTATTTGCCTGTCTTATGAAATTTCAATCCTTGATATATTTCCAACAGAAATTGGCTCAGCAAAAGGCACAGAAGAATGTTCATAGTTGCAATATTAGTAAGAAGCACAAACTGAATGAAATTCAAATGTTCATTAACAGAGGAAAGAATAAATTGGTACATGTTTATCCAACAGGATACTATTATTACTGTTACATACTATAACACTGATGAAACTCACAGACATGATGTAGAATGACAGAAGCCAGATACAAGAGTTTGTTGAGTATGATTCCATTTGGTTCAAAAATAGGCAAAACAAATCCATGCTCTTAGAAGTCAAGATAATGATTACCCTTGGGGTGGAGATGGAGTAGTAGACACTGACTGGAAGAGGACACAACGGGGCTTTTGGGCCTGCTGGTAATGTTCTGGGAGCTGATCGTGTGGTTTCTTCCAGTTTGTGACTGTTTATTGTGTTGTAGACTTAAGATTTGGGCAGTTTCTGGTATGGGTGTTATTGAGCAGCATGCAAAATTTTGATGAAATTTTGGGATAGAACAAAGTAGATCAAAGAATTTTGTATTTGTGATGGATTGTTTTGTTTTCAGAAACCATTTCATACCAGCTCTCACCTGATGCTGGGACCAGGGTTTGGCCTCAGAAATCAGAGAGGATTTGGTCCCTTCTCTACCTTCTTTGTGCATTGATATCAGTCCCATCAATGACCCTTATCAAGCTGAGAACAATGAGACCCCAGATGTCCTTAATGACCTAGAATTTGGCTCTCCAGAAGGTACCTGAACTTAGTCTACCCAGAGAAACTGAGGGTCCACAATAAAATAGCAGTGTCCTGTGGAGTGTTGAATATTAACATTCAATAGCAAGTTTACACATTGTGGAAACCAATTATGTTAAAGGAAAGACACAGAGAAACCCAAGAGCAATTCTATGACACAAATACATAATTCTGTTGCTGATGAGAAGTTTAAACCTTCCAGGAGCTGACTTGAATGGCCTTGCTCACTAGTACTTGTGTTTTTCACTGCATCTATTTAAATGCTACTTTTTATGACGTTTCTCTGGAACTAAAAGGAACTTTATAATTACTTATGTGTGGACCAGTACTTCAGTATAAGGTGGAAACCTACATCTTATAATTGCTCTCACATGGACTTTTCTGCTTTGTTCCTCCTCACTGGAGCAGATGCTAAGAGCATGGCAGATGTAGAAAAGTGTTGATCTTGATCTGAATAGGCCTTGGTTGAACTTGTGCCAGAACTCATGACTTCAAAAGATCTTTTGGAATAAGCAGAGTCAGATGAAACAAATTTGTTCTTTACTAAAGCAGAGCCAACATGTGAGTAGATGGCACAGTCACTTGGGGCCCAAGAAAGGTCTCTTTGATCTAGTGTCTGAGGGTAGGGAGCCTAGAGATCAGCCCTCTGTTAAGAATATCCAGAAATGGAGCAAGAAGACTGATTAAGATTCAAGTGGGTGGCACCACATACCCTTCAGTCTAGTTTTTTTTTTTTTTTTTTTTCCTTTTTGTGGAGAACGGGGTCTCGCTATATTACCCAGGCAGGTCTCGAACTCCTGGGCTCAAGCTATCCTCCCGCCTCTGCCTCCCTGAGAGCTGGGATTACAGGCGTGAGCCACCGCGCCCGGCCAGTTTTTTTTTTTTTAAATTTTTAAATTTTGTGGGTATGTAGTAAGTGTATATATTTATGGGGCACATGAGATGTTTTGATACAAGCATACAATGTGACATAATCACATCATGAAGAATGGGGTATCCATCTTTCTCAAGCATTTATCCTTTGTATTACAAACAACCCAGTTACACCCTTTTAGTTATTTTTAATGTACAATTAAGTTACTATTGACTATAGTTACCCTGTTTTGCTATCAAATATTAGGTCTTATTCATTCTTTCTATTTTTTTTACTCATTAACTGACCCCACCTCCCGCCACCAGTCCCGCATTACCCTGCCCAGCTTCTGGTAGCCAGCCTTCTACTCTCTATCTCCATGGGTTCAATTGTTTTGATTTTTAGATCTCACAAACAAGTAATAATATGTGATGTTTGTCTTTCTGTGCCTGACTTATTTCACTTAACATGATGATGTCCTGTTCCATCCATGTTGTTGCAATTAACAGGATCTCATTCTTTTTTTATGGCTGAATAGTACTCCATTGTGTATATGTACCACATTTTCTTTATGTGTTCATCTGCTGATGGACGCAAGGTTGCTTCCAAATCTTAGCTATTGTGAACAGTGCTGCCACAAACATGGGCCCCTCAGGTTAGTTTTGATAGAATGGCTACATGGTTACAAAAATGACTTATGTGGTATGATCCAGAATTTCATCTAGAAAGATAAAAACTAACGGTCTGTAAAATTTCAGTAAGATTGTTTAAATTTAGGAAAGTTATAGAAATCTAAAGACTCAATGGTTACTTTGGTCATGTGTTACAGGTTTGTAGCAGAAAGAGTCTGTTTCTTGTCTACTTTCCCCTCTAGACCACAAGATCCCTGATGTCAGGGAATTTATCTTATTCATTGTTTGGTCTCCTGGACTTTGAACATTACCTGATACATAGTAGATTCATCGTAAGTATTTGCTGAATAAGTAAGTGAATAAATTAATGAGTAAATGGATGAATAAAAATGATAAAATTATTCTCCATGAGAAATTTTCATTATCTTAATTTATACTCTGTGACTAGCTATCAAAGTCTTTAAAAACTGAATGCAAATCTTAGATTTCCATAACTCTTTATAGTGAACGAATGAGAAAGATATGCACTTTCCTCATATACATATGCACGCATGTTTGCCCACACTGACAAAGAACATGGGTAACTCATTCTATTGGAGGGAAAAAAATCAATCAAGAGTGTTTGTTTTCACTGTGAACATCACCAGGAACAAGATTGTTGCTGTGCATTTACTGATGAAATGTTTAAGGGGCAGCTGTAGATAATTCGTGTCTGTGCTTCCAGATCACAGAAACTGGCGTTCACTTTAGAGATAGCAACTGTTTGTTTCTATTTGTTTTAATCTCACACCCAAGCTTTACTTGCTCCAATGTCATTTTAATATTGTTTCCTTGCCAAGGTCAGCAGTGAAAACACCTGGTATTGGGATCAAAGGTTAATCACAGGCACAGTTTCCATCTAAATAGAGGTGAACATGGATACTACTGAATCTGCAGGAATCCGCTGTTGAGCAAAAAGCACTGGTCTAGGCATTGGGTGTGTATTATTTGTCTTTTGCTGCCTAGCAAATTATCCCAAAATCTTAGCAGCTTTATACAGAAATATTAATTATCTCACAGTCTATGGATCAGGAACACGGGCAAGGCTTAGTTGAGTCTTCTGACTAAGGGTTTCTCAGTGGGTCACAAACAAGGTACTGACGGGGACTATAGTCATCTCAAGGCTTGATGGCTTATAATTTCACTCACATGGTTGTTGACAGGATTCAGTTCTTCATGGGCTGTTGGACTGAGGGCTTCAGTTTCTCTCTGGCTGTTGACCAGAGGCAGCCCTCAGTTTCTTGCCACATGAGCTTTTCCATAGGGCAGCTCACAACATGGCAACTGGCTTCATCAAAGTGAGCAAGCAAGAAGAACCAAAGAGAGAGTGCAAGCAAGATGGAAGTCACAGTCTTTGGCAACCTAGTCACTGAAGTGACATTGTATCACTTTTGCCATGTTCTACTCATTAGGAGCAAGTCACTAGGTCCAGCCCACACTTAAGGAGGGGGGATTACATGAAGGCGTGAATAGTAGGAAGAAGAGATCACTAGGAGCAATTTTAGAAACAGCCACCAAAGAAGACTTATATTTCAGTCAAGTGACAGTGATTACCAGCATGATACTGGTTATATTATTTTACTGTTTTGCCCTCAGTTCTCCCATTTGCAAAATGGGGAGTTGGACTGAATTGCCATTGGTGTTCACAAGATGTTAATAAGTTTGTCCTATCTCTGGGATTGAATTGTTGGACATAAATGCCATAGGGTATTAAACATTTTTCATTATGTTAGCTAAGCATTTTGGCCTCAAAGAATAAGGTCTTTCTCAAGTTACCACAAGGAAAGTGCTCATCTATAGTTAGGATCCAGGTGGTTTGAACTGAAATGGCAGGTAAAAGGTGATTCTAGGAATTCACTTCTTTCATTATATCTGAGGAGGCCTTTCTCATGGCATTTTTGCATTGCTCTGGAAATCTACTCCATTCTCCTCTGCCTTCTGTCTGACTTCTCCTTAACACATGTCTTTTACTTACTCAGTTTCTACTTTCTTGCTATTTTAATTTGCCATGGTCCATCATGACCTGAATCCTATAATCTGACATTTCCGATATGCATCCTTTCAATAACTAATGTATTCCATATCTCCCAGGGTAAATTACTTAGAAAGACAATCTTAATGTTCTATGTCATCTTTTCATGTCAGGCTTTTTGGGAGATATGGAAGGTCAATACAGGCTCACTGTAAGTTATTGTACACCCATCCTCTAGTGTTTTGAATATCTTACACATGAAGGAACAAATCCCAGGACCACTTCTGATGAGCTCAAAATTCTTCCAATTCCATTTATAGCCTTTTTCTTCTTTATTATTGATTTAAAAAAATAGTGTACAACAAGATAAAAATCTAGGGTTGAGTATAAGTCTATGATCTGTGTTCTAGACTCTATAATAAAGACAGGAATCTAAACAACAAGAAAAATTAATTCAAATGTCTTGAGTGATTTGTTCTATTGATGAATTTGGAAACTATGACTTTTTGACCTCTCCTCACCTTTACCGTACTCTGAAGTATGGTGGGCAGAGAATTATCTGAATTACATCCAGGGAGAAGGTTTCAATTGATTTCAAATGTTCTGAATGATTTCAGCTAAATTAAAACTTTTGCTAAGTCCCTGTTGACTTCCCAGTTTAGAGGAGAGGTCACAGTAGAAAATCCAGGTCATTGAGGACATACTTACTTTGTTCCGAAGTGAGAATGGAGAATGCCTTTAGATACACACACACACACACACACACACACAGGTCTTCTCTCCAATTAGGAATCAATCTGGCTTTATATTTCCCTACTTTTGTTGAAAACAGAATTTCTAGCTTACAATGTAATTTCATTGATGTGCTACCCTTGTAATTAAATGAAGATTCAATGATTCTTTTGTTATCCTTGCTTATTGATATTTATTTTCTTTTTAACATCTCCTGAGGATTCATTTCTTCCAGAAAATCTTTTGCAACTTGATTCCTTAGTTGGGCTGTAATCAATTACATGCTTTGGGAGCCCAAAGAGGGTTGAGTATTTTTAAATCCAGTCTCTTTATTTTACAGTTGAGAAAACTGAGGCCAAGTAAAACTAAGTGGCTTGCCCAACATCATGTAGCTAGTTAGTGGCAGAGCCATGACTGGAGTCCATGTTTTAATATAAGATTTAAAGACCTTTATACCTTAATTAGTCAACTAACAAAGTATTATTGAGTATCCCCTCTCTTCTCTATTGTAAGTTAGAACCTGTTATGGAGCTAAGATATATCAAGAGAAATTAGAAATAATCATTTCTCGCCAAAAGTTCTACTTGTAGTCCTCAAATATGTGGGATTTACATTTCACAGCAAGATCTCCCACTGTGGTAGTCATGGGTATCTATTGATCAAATGTCCAAAGTTCTACTACCATTCTTCAACCACATTCAAATATATCCTCTTACTACTGTTGGGGCACAAAGAATAATACCCCAAAAGTATGGTGGTTTGGCATTACTAGGAGAACCCTCTCCTGATGGTT
This sequence comes from Macaca mulatta, assembly GCF_049350105.2. NCBI lineage: Eukaryota > Metazoa > Chordata > Mammalia > Primates > Cercopithecidae > Macaca > Macaca mulatta. The sequence goes on along the minus strand of NC_133426.1, from coordinate 15,887,833 downwards.
AAGTGGGTTCTTTTCTATTTCCCAGGTGTCTTGGCTGGTTTGAGAAATAAAGGGAAAGAGGACAAGAGAGAGAAATTTAAAGCTGGGTGTCCAGGGAGACATCACATGTCGGCAGGATCCATGATGTTCCCCGAGCCATAAAACCAGCAAGTTTTTATTAGCGATTTTCAAAAGGGGAGGGAGTGCATGAATAGCATGTGGGTCACAGAGATCACATACTTCACAGGGTAGTAAAATATCACAAAGCAAGTGGAGGCTGGGTGAGATCACAGGACCACCAGATGGGGTGAAATTAAAATTGCTAATGAAGTTTCAGGCACGCATTGTCATTGATAACATCTTATGAGGAAACAGGGTTTGAGAATAGACAACCTATCTGACCAAAATTTATTAGGTGGGTATTTTCCTTGTCCTAATAAGCCTGGGAGCGCTACAGGAGACCAGGGCTTATTTCATCCTTTCGGCTTCAACCATAAAAGACCGCACACTTCTAAGGGGGCCATTTATAGGCCTACCCTCAGGGCACATTCTCTTTCTCAGGGATGTTCCTTGCTGAGAAAAAGAATTCAGCGATATTTCTCCTATTTGCTTTTGAAAGAGGAGAAATATGGCTCTGTTCTGTCCGGCTCACCGGCGGCCAGAAGTCTTATCTCTGGTGTTCCCTGAACATTGCTGTTATCCTGTTCTTTTTTCAAAATGCCCAGATTTCATATTGTTCAAACACACATGTTCTACAAACAATCTGTGCAGTTGACACAATCATCACAGGGTCCTGAGGCGACATTCATCCTCCTCAGCTTACGAAGAAGATGACAGAATTAAGAGATGAAAGTAAAGACAGGCATAGGAAATCACAAGGGTATTGATTGGGAAAGTGATAAGCATCCATGAAATCTTCACAATTTATGTTCAGAGATTGCAGTAAATACAGGCATAAGAAATTATAAAAGTATTAATTTGGGGAACTAATAAATGTCCATGAAATCTTCATAATTTGTGTTCTTCTGCTGTGGCTTCAGCCGGTCCCTCCGTTCGAGGTCCCTGACTTCCCGCAACAGACATGCTGAGCACTTAGAATTAAAAGAAATTGGAAGGCTCTCCTCCGTCTCCCAAGTGCAGGGAGAAACTCTGGTATTTCCTTATCTGACTAAGGATATTTATTTTTTAAAAGAAATGCAAATGTCTTAGGAACCCTTCCTTGGGAATCTTGTCAAATAACCAGGAATGATTAATCATTGGAGAAGAGAAGAGACTAAAAGTCATCACCACACCTGGATAGACTTTTCATCTGTGCTTCTGAGGGCAGTTTTGAGAGATTACCTGGGAGACTTTATCTACATAAGAAGACAGTCTTTGTTCACAGTACAGTTCCACCCATCACCTTCCCATAGCTTCCCATTTAGTTTCCTAAGGAAATAATTTAAAAGATAATGTCTGTATCCCAGGCCCATTTATTTTCCCTAAAAGTCATGAACTACCTTTCTAAAATTGCCTACAGCACCCCACTTCACTCTCCCCTATGAAGAGAATAATTAAGCCTCAACCATCTGGCCCTTTTTGCCTCATATTTGCTGGACTCCTGTGTCCACGTGTATGTTAATAAATTTGTATTGTTAACAGAGAAAACAAACTCTGCAAAATATTTTAAACAGGTTTATTCTGAGCCAATATGAGTGATCATGGCCCAGGGAACACAGTCTCAAGAGGTCCTGAGAAAGTGCACCTACAGCAGTCATGTTACAGTTTAGTTTTGTACATTTTAGGGAGGCAGAAGTTACAGGCAAATATATAAATCAATACATGGAAGGTATATATCAATTTGGCCCCAAAAGGCAGGACATCTCTAAGTGCGGGCTTATAAGTCATAGGTAGGTTTTATGTATTCTTTAGTTGACAGCTGGTTGAGAGTTAAGCTATTATCTAAAGACTTGAAGTCAGTAGAAAGGAATGCTTGAGTTAAGATGAGGGAGTTTGGGGGGCAAGACCCTTTTTAAGTAAATGAAGCCTCATAGGTAGCAGCCCTTAGAGAAAATAGATGGTAAATGTTTCTTTCCAGTCCTTAAAGGCATCAGACTCTCAGTTCATCTCTCCTAGATCCAGGAAAGACCTGGTTGTATTAATGGAGATTCTCTACAGAAGCAAATTTCTCCCATAAAAGACAGATTTGCAAGGTCATTTCAAAATATGTCAAAAATATATTTTGGCTATTTCTCATCTTGCAAGATGGAGGTGAAAAAGTTGAGAAGCCAGATACTAAAGACAAGAAACCCGAAGCCAAGAAGGCTGATGCTGGTGGCAAGGTGAAAAGGGTAGTTACCTCAAGGCTAAAATGCCAAGAAGGGGAAGTGCCATTGCAGCTGCAATCCTGTCCTTGACAGAAGAATTGGCAGATATTCCCGATCTGCTATGTATTCCAGAAAGGCCATGTACAAGCGGAAGTACTCAGCTGCTAAATCCAAGGTTGAAAAGAAAAAGGAGAAGGTTCTTGCAAGTGTTACAAAATCAGTTGGTAGTGACAAGAATGGTGGTACCCGGGTGCTTAAACTTCTCAAAATGACTAGATATTATCCTACTGAAGATGTGCCTCAAAAGCTGTTGAGCCATGGCTTCAGTCAGCATGGGAGAAAACTATGAGCCAGCATTCCCCGCTGGACTGTTCTAATCATCTTCACTGGATGCCATAGAGGCAAGACAGTGGTTTTCCTGAAGCAGCTGGGTAGTGGTTTGTTACTTGTGACTAGACCTCTGGTCCTCAATCGAATTCCTCTATGAAGAACACACCAGAAATTTGTCATTGCCACCTCAACCAAAATTCATATCAGCAATGTAAAAATTCCTAAACATCTTGCTGACATTTACAGCTGTGGAGGCCCAGACAGCAGGAAAATGAGATCTTTGACACAGAAAAAGAGAAATGTTAGATAACAGAGCAGCGCAAGATCAATCAGAAAGCTGGGGACTCACAAAGTTTACCAAAAATCAAAGCTATTCCTCAGCTCTAGGGCTACCTGTGATCTGTATTTGCCCTGATTGTTGTGGGAAGTCAGGGACCCTGAACGGAGGGACCAGCTGAAGCCATGGCAGAAGAACATAAATTGTGACAATTTCATGGACATTTATTAGTTCCCCAAATTAATACTTTTATAATTTCTTACGCCTGTCTTTACTGCAATCTCTGAACATAAATTGTGAAGATTTCATGGACACTTATCACTTACCCAATCAATACCCTTGTGATTTCCTATGCCTGTCTTTAATCTCTTAATCCCGTCATCTTCGTAAGCTGAGGAGGATATATGTCACCTCAGGACCCTGTGATGATTGCATTAACTGCACAGATTGTCTGTAGAGCATGTGTGCTTGAACAATATGAAATCCGGGCATCTTGAAAAAAGAACAGGATGACAGCAATGTTCAGGGAGCAAGGGAGATAACTTTAAACTCTGACTGCCTGTGAGCCGGGTGGAACAGAGCCATATTTCTCTTCTTTCAAAAGCAAATGGTGAAATATCGCTGAATTCTTTTTCTCAGCAAGGAATATCCCTGAGAAAGAGAAGGCGTCCCTGAGGGGAGGCCTCTAAAATGGCTGCTTTGGGGATGGCTGTCTTTTACTGTCAAAGACAAAGGGATGAAATAAGCCCTGGTCTCCCGTAGCGCTCCCAGGCTTATTAGGAAGAGGAAATTTCCGCCTAATAAATTTTGGTCAGATGAGTTGTCTGCTCTCAAACCCTGTTTCCTGATAAGATGTTATCAGTGACAATGCGTGCCCGAAACTTCATTAGCAATTTTAATTTCGCCCCATCCTGTGGTCCTGTGATCTCGCCCTGCCTCCATTTGCTTTGTGATATTTTATTACCTTGTGAAGCATGTGATCTCTGTGGCCCCCACCCTATTCGTACACTCCCTCCCCTTTTGAAAATCACTAATAAAAACTTGCTGGTTTTATGGCTCAGGGAGTATCACGGAACCTGCTGACTTGTGATGTCTCCCCCGGACACCCAGCTTTAAAATTTATCTCTTTTGTACTCTTTCCCTTTATTTCTCAGACCAGCCAACACTTAGGGAAATAGAAAAGAACCCACATTGAATATCGGGGGTGGGGTTCACCTGACATCAGGAAAAGTGAGATCTTTGACACAGAAAAAGAGAAATACAAGATAACAGAGCAGTGCAAGATCAATCAGAAAGCTGTGGACTCACAAAGTTTACCAAAAATCAAAGCTATTCCTCAGCTCCAGGGCTACCTGCAATCTGTATTTGCCCTGATGAATGGAATTTATCCTCACAAGTTGGTGTTCTAAATTTCTTAAGGAGAACTTAAATAATCGATAACTATATATATATATATATAGTTACATATATATATGGGTAAAATATTTTTATTTCCCTCAGGTCTGCTATCTGTCATGTAATGCTATACCAGAGTCAGTTTGGAAATTAAGCCACATACACCTGATTGGCTCAGTGGTTCATTTTACAGTTGAAAGTAGCAAACTATGTCCTTGTCCCAGTGGAGATGTTGTTAGAGATAGGCGATGACTCAGCAGAAGCCTTCATGGGCCATGACTGAAAATCAGATGGTCATTCTAAGCCCTCCTCACCCCTGCCTCTAGTCAACATTTTGATACAACATTGACGAGAAGGTGGGGCACCACAGGAAGTACAGAGGCTTAGTAATCCGTTAGCCTGTTGAAATGGGTATTTGGAGTCAGAAATTAAGTTAAAGTACAAAAAATATAAAAGTGATAGTCTGTGTACCCATGAAACTGTGGATGGAAGTGTATTTCTGCTTTGTACTTTAGTGTAACATTCCCATCTGCCTTAGTTCATTTTGTATTACTATCAAGGAATACCTGAGGCTAGGAAATTTAGGAAGAAAAAAGGTTTACTAGCTCACAATTCTGCTGGTTGGAAAGTTCATGATTGAGCATTTCCATCTGTTGAGGGCTTCAGGAAGCTTCCTTTCATGGCAAAAGGCAAAGAGGAGCCAGCATGTGCAGAGACCACATGGTGAGAGAGGAAGCAAGAGAGAGAGAGAGGGGAAAGGTGCCAGGCTCTTTTAACAACCAGGTCTCTCAGGAGCTGATGGAGTGAGAAATCACTCAGTCCCAAGGGAGGGCATTAATCTATGCATGAGGAAAATACCCTCGTGATCCAAACGCCTCCCACTAGGCACTACCTCCCAATACCATCAAACTGGAGGCTAAATTTCAACATGAGATTTAGTGGGGACAAACAAACCATATCCAGATCATAGCTTCATCTAACAAAATGTTCCCTTTGGGCATCTCAGATAATTAATACAAATTTCTCCATTTGTAAGCTGAACAATGTATAGTATAAAAAATATTATTAAAAACTTTAAAAAACCACTTGGTTTTGGACAATATGTAACATGTCACTATACTCCAATGTCCCACAATGTCCTCAACGAATGTTCTTTCAAGTATGTCTTGAGAATCTGTCACCAAAGCAATCAAGGCAAAGAATTAAAGCAATTTAAAAATTTGCTAAAAGCAAAACATGTTCTAAAATCAAACTTAATCATTTCACAATAAATGGTGAAGGCCTGCCTAGGGAGGAACCTTCCCTCGATTAGTTGTCACATTCTTTTTGTAGCTTTGAGGGATGTTCTGTGATACACGGATTTTTTTTCTTTTGAGGTACTGTGATACAAGGTTTTTTGTTCCCTGTAAATACCCCACTTTTGGACATTTTTGCAAATAAATATTTAACCCACCTGTTTAAAATCAGTGATTGACCAAGTCAATTTTTCTCTCCTGCTGAGTTGCGGCAGCCTCACTTTTATGCATTACACCAGATATGTGAGGGTTCACTCAGCATGTCCATAGCAGAGTAACCAAAATTGGGACCTATTGTGCACAGCTGGCTAGCCCATCTGGAAAGCCTGGGACATGGATGTGATTCCTGTGGAATAAAATTTGCCATTTTAAATTTGCACCCCAGCCAGTCATATCAGCACTGTCTTCCTCAGTCAGGAATCCCCAGGAAAAAAGTGCTATAGGTTCACTCTCAGAAGTCAAAGAAGAACATATTTATCAAATGGAGGAAGAATTGTTCCTACCAAATAAATATTTCATCACTAGACCTTACATTACCCAATACAGTAAGAACTTATCAAGTATGTTCAGAAACTGCTTTGCTTACTGTCACATGTACTCCAAAGGAAGGATTTACATGGTAAACTTGAGTGAACACTCTAATATGAGCAGAATTGGCCGTCATAGTGACAAAAAAGGAAAATTTACATTCTTATAAAGGTATTTTGAAATTTCATTATTCATGTAGTTTATTTTGCCCTTAGTCTTTCCTCTATGGAAAAATGAAACTTATACAGTTTCGTGTTGATACTATGGTTGAGTTGCTAAATATGAGTAGTATTATAATTTATAAATCATAATCTCTTTGTTGTCATTTTAGTCCCTCGAAAGGGCTTCTTGCTATTCCAATAAGATTTTTGTTCTTGCTTCTTCCCCCTACTGCTTCACCCTCCAATCAGTGTGTTTCTTTTGTATTGGCATTAATGTAACATAAGGGAAAGTGTGGGAAATGATATCTAAAAAAATTGAGTAAAGTTTTAAATATTGTTTTTGCTCCTATTTAGATCTAAGACAACAGGAACAAAAATATTTTTTAAATTGCAAAACATTGGTTATAAAAGGAAAGTAAGCCAGACTACAGAAACACACACACACACACACACACACACACACACACACGAACGTAAACCTGGATGAACATCATACCATGGTGCTGCAAACCATATTTTCTGTCCAGGATGCTTGAATATGTTACCATTTTCTTGCAGGCTTGGCATCTCAATATTAGGGTTATAGCTCATAAGCATGGTTTATAATGTAATTTTCTCCAAATTTATATTGGTGAAACCAAGTGACCAGAAAAAATATGAGTTAATTTGAAGGCTATAATCCAATATTAAAATGTTAATGGCATTGAAGAGCTTCTAATCCTTCCAAATGAGGTCATGACATATCAGAGATAATAAGCCATCTTGAAAAGATCCTAAGAACCAGGTCTCTGGGCAATGGTTTACAAACTAGACAGCATCCATTCAGAATATTTTCCATCCCAATTTAGAAAGCAAATAATTACTATTTTGAGGGGAGAATTATAGCACTTAAGCATTCTGAGGGTTACGTATTTTAAGGGACTAATTCCTTATTGCCTGATTTTAAATTCTCAATATATCTACTTTAATCTTTGCTAGTTTAAAAAAGTATTTAAGTATTCAATAAAGTGCACTAATTATACATATATAACTTGATAAATTTTTATGACTCAGATCAAAATATAGAACATTTCCAGTACTCTGGAAGGCTGCTTCATGTCCCTTTCCAGTCAATACCCCCTTTATTTATTTATTTATTTATTTATTTATTTGAGATGGAGTCTCACTTTGTTGCCCAGGTTGGAATATGGTGGTGTGATCTCGGCTCACTGCAACCTCCGCCTCCCAGGTTCAAGCAATTCTCCTGCCTCAGCCTCCTGAGTAGCTGGGATTACCGGTGTCCACCACCATGCCCGGCTACTTTCTTTTTGTATTTTTAGTAGAGGTGGGGTTTCACTATGTTGGCCAGGCTGGTCTCAAACTCCTGACCTCAGGTGATCCACCCACCTTGGCCTCCCAAAGTGCTGGAATTACAGGTGTGATCCACCGTGCCCGGCCCAATACCCTCTTTTTAGAGATAAAAAGTATTCTGACAGCTAAGCAATATTAATTAACTTTGCTTGTGCATGAATTTTGTACAAAGGAAATTATATAGTCTATGTCATTTTGGGTCTGGCTTCTTTCACTCATCAAGTCTGTGAGAGCTATCCATGTCACTGTATGTTTTTTGTGGTTCACTTTTATTGTTGTGTATTTTTCTATTATATGAATATATGACAATTGATATCTCTTTCTCCTATCGACAGGCATTAATGTTGTTTTCAGTTTAAGTTATTATGAATAAGGCTACTATGGGCAAGTTCGTATATGTCTTTGGAACACATATGCATTCATTTTTCTTGGTTATTTCCTAGGAGTTAATAGCTAGGTCATGTTTATCTTAAGTAGATGCTTATTTAGCTTAAGTAGTTACCATCAGTGTTTTAAAGTGGCTTTGCCAATTTACATTCCTACTAATAATGCATATGAAAGGTTCAATTGCTTCACATCCTTGCCATCACTTGGTATTATCAATCTTATTAATTTTGGACCTTCTATTCAATGTACAGTAATATCTTATTGTGATTTAAGTTTGACTTTTCCTGAGATTTAAATAAGTTGTACACCTTTTTATGAACTAATGGACCATATGGATATTCTATTTGTAAAGTGCCTGTTCAAATCTATTGCCTGCTTCTAAATTTGGCTATTTGTCTTTTTTATATTTGTTTGTAGGGGTTCTTTATATATTCTGGATATGAGCCATTTTTTGGTAGATCTAAAAATGTTTCTCCATTTGTGGCTTGCCTTTTTACTACCGGAAAAGTATCTTTTGATGAACAGGAGTTCTTAATTTTAGTGAAGTTCAATTTATCAATCTTTTTTATGGTTAGTGTTTTTAGTGCAATTTTAAAGAAAAATTTGTACCTTTTCTAGTTTTGCTTACCGGCCAACAAAAAAAAATATAAGAATTGAATCTAGCATTCTTACTGATGTGGACAATCAGAAAACTTTAAAATGCTATAAAACGCCACTGGAATAGCTAGAATTTTAAAGACTTTCGGGAAAAAAAAAGTTGGTGAGGATGTGGAGCAACCGGAAGTCCCATTGCTGATGTGAGTGTAAAATAATATATTCACTTTGGAAATCCATTTGTCAGTTTCCTATAAAGTTAAACGTACACCCACTCTGTGACCCAAAATTTCTACTTCCACGTATTTGCTTAAGATAAACGAAAACATATGTCCACAAAAAGCCATGTATAAGAATGTTTACAACAATTTCATCTTTAATAACCCCAAATTGGAAATAAATGAAATATCTATCTACAGATCAGATAAGCAAACTGTGGTATATTCATACAATAGAATAATACTTAGTGATAAAAAGGAATTACTGATACAAACAGTAATATGAATAAGTCTCACAGACATGCTCAGGGAAAGATACCAGACACAGAGACTACATTTTGCATAATTTCGTTTATATGAAGTTGTAGAACTTGCAAATTAATATGTGGTAATAGAAATCAGAACAAGCTGACAACTTTCAGTTCTAGAAAATATTTTTCTTGCAGAGAAAACACACTCAAGAGTTGATGAACAATGCAGGGAGAAAAACTGTATTGTCTGAAAGACAAACACAAATCCTACTGGCAGATAGTTTCAGTTTCTCTTTGAGGACATCAAGATGGCAACTTTTATCATTAGCAGCCCGGGAAACAGAAACAATGTGTGTCTGTGTCAAATGCTTTATTCTCCAGCACTGAAGGACATTTGGAAGCTTTGGTTCATAGGAAACCAGCCAGTGTGGCTATTAGGGAGGTGACAGTCAAGAGGATGAAAGGACTGGAGGGGAAGCAGAGCCCAAGACAAAAGGAAAGAGGAAGGTCCCCTCTGCTACCCAGAGAGAGGTCAGTTATTAAATAGCTTCCAAAGACAGAATGCCAATTCTGAGACTTGTCCTAAGCAGATTTTTTTCATTCTCACCACTTGGTTACAATCATTACTGTGACACAGATTATACAAGCACTTGGTTGCTTATTGTTAGTATGTGCCATTGTGTGACCTTTGGACTGTTGAATTTCAGGTTTCAGCTTGCATTGATGCTTACTTCTCTTTTCTTAGTCTACTTTAATTAGGCCACAAGCAACAGGGCACTGTAATTTTTTCTATTCTAGGTACAGCTACAGATGGAATTATTTCCATGTTATGAGGAAATGAAAACTAAGGCAGAGAAAAAGTTGTGTCTGTGTTTTCCACTCCAATGTGGAGATCTTTTAGAAGGCCTAAGGTTCACTGTTAGCATCTTTGAGATACTTTGTCTTTTTCTATGAGTTCTACATGTAGGAGAGGTGGGCATGATGAAACTTATTCATTCAAGAGGTGAGGCTCAGAAACATCCGCTGAAGGATAAGAAAACTGAGTAAGTGCATACACTGTTGATAGGAATGTAAATTAGTATAGCCACTCTGGAAAACAGTATGTAGATTCCTCAAAAAACTAAAGATAGAACTACCATATGATCCAGCAACCCCATTGCTAGGTAGATACCCAAAAGAAAGAAAATCAGCATATTAAAGAAATGTCTGCACTTCCATGTTTATTGTAGTCCTATTCACAATAGTCTAGATATTGAATCAACGTAAGTGCCTATCAACAGATGAAAGGATAAAGAAAATATGGTATGCATACACAATAGAATACTATTCAGCCACAAAAAGAATGAAATCCAGTCATTTGCGGCAACATGGATGGAACTGGAAAACATTATGTTAAGTGAAATAAGCCAGGCACAGAAAGATAAATATTCCATGGTCTCACTCATATGTGGGAACTTAAAAAATTAATTGGAGTTGGTGAATAGAATGGTGGTGACAAGGCTGAGAAGAGTGGGGGAAGGAGAGCATGAAGAAAGGTTGGTCAATCAGTCCAAAAATACAGTTCAATTATTTTATTTTATTTTAAATTTATTTTTTAAAAATTTATTTTATTTTATTTTTAAAGACATCACTCTGTTGCCCAGTCTGGAGTGCAGTGGCATGATCATAGCTCACTGCAGCCTCAGACTCCTGAACTCAAGTGATACTCCCACCTCAGCCTCCTGTGTAGCTAGGACTATAGATATGTAGCTAGGACTATCACGCCTGGCTAATTTTTTAGTTTTTTTTAGGGATGGGGTCTTGCTATGTTGCCCAGACTGATCTCAAACTCCTGGCCTCAAGTGATCCTCCTGTGTCAGCCCCAAAGCACTGGGATTACAGGAGTGAGCCAGTGTGCCTGGTCCAAGAATATAGTCAGATAGAAGGAATAAGTTCAATAGCACAGTAAGGTGACTATAGTTAATAATTTGTTTTATATTTGAAAATGATTAGAAGAGAAGATATAAAATGTTCCCAACACAAAGAAATAAAAAATGTTTGAGATGATAGATATCCCAATTACCCTGATTTGGTCATTACACATTGCATGCATATATTATAATATCACATGTACCCCATAAATATGTACATCTATTATGGATCAATTTTTTAAAAAAACTACAATAACTAGAAAATATTAAAGAAAACAGCAAATTTAAAGCATCTCTAATACTCAAGAGTTGGCCTGGTCCTATTAGCTAATCCTTGGTGTTGCTAAGAGCTAGCTTGGCACTTACAGCTAAACCATGGTGTTTTCTTGTTAAGCATAAACAATCTCACAGAGCACCAGATTCAGATAAGCCCACTCTGTGACCACGATGGATGAAGAGAAAATAAGACCACCTTGTATCATGTCTGAACACAAACAAAAGCATGAACATTGTTCAAACCACAAAAATGATCAAACGGCTTTCTATCTTGGCTAATATACGTAACGGATGCTGCCTTATCAATGACAATGTTAGCCTCATACTAGTCTTCCTTCCTTTAGATAAGATTTATTATGATACTCAATAATAGAATTATCATTTCTTAACAGCATGTAATCTGGAATAAAGTCCTTCTTCCTGAACTTTCCTCCAAATCACGCACTACAAGTCCAAATACTGTGATAAGTCCTAACACCTCTACTGAGATGCCCTATGGCTCCCCATGGTGTTCATTCACTCTCACTGTAATAAGTCAAAAAAGTCAACTTTCACTGGCTCTAAGTGTGCTCCTGAAGGTCTTTAGCTGAAGGACATTAACAGAAGCATAAAGAAATTGCGTGGAATTTCTAAGACAATGTGAATACCAAGAAAAATCACACCTTGAGGACCATCTGCATAGAGCTCAGTACCAAAACTCAATTATGTGCCATTTGAGAGACCTCTTGTACCTCAGTCATTTTTAGCCTGGCCTCTTGGCTACTAGAAGCAGAAAGAAACAAAACTTATATGTCTCATATGGACACCTTGTAGTGAATATGTGCCTCACTTAGATAAAGACGCCCAGGGAAGAGGTGTATGGTGTCAATATTTAGTGGGTCAGAGATGATAGACATCTTTGTCAGAAAATGGGGCTCATGGAATCTGGAGAAAGACAGGTGGAATCATCACTGGGGTGACTGACGTAACGGAAAAGCATTAAGAGAAAGAGTGAGAGACTGAGTCCTCGAGTCCTTTCCATAACATTTACACCAGGAGAAAATGCTCTCTGTGCCTGAACCCTGGCCCCAGCCCAGACATACAAATGCCAGTTTCCTACAATGACTCTTGGTGAACAAATTCATTCCCAAGGCTCTAGGTTATTTTGTGAAGACATTGTCCTTTTGACAGGACATTTACAGTTAAAGTGACTATGTGGTAGTTAAAAATCAGGTTCTGGAGTCAAAAATACCTGGGTTTAAATCCTAGCTGCATCACTTATAAGTTATTGTTCTTGGGAAAGTTCCTAACCTCTTAGTGCTTCAATTTCTTTACCCAAATAACAGAGACAATAATAACTGTAACAACTGTGCCTACTTTGTAGGATTTTGTGTAGTGCTTGCATAATGTTTGGCACATGGTAAGCTTTCAATGAACTATAGCGATTGTTCATATAATTGGTCTATATTTGGAAGTTTGATGATGTTACTTTTTCCTAGTATTTGAATATTTGTTTCAAGAGAGTTTTACATAGATGTCAAACATCCTTATGTAGTTACATGTGTACATATACACTCAAATACATATGTATACATATCCATACCCAGATGAACACTTGCATTCATGGGTTTTTCATGAATACTGGGCTGGTCCTTAGGTGGGTAAATGTTGTGAAATTATGGGGCTCAGGTTAGCTCGGGAATGAATACAAGCCTGCAAAAGGCTAAAGGTGACTTTATAAATTTCCAAATCTTAGTGCTGATAAATTTTACTTGGCTTTTCCTGAGCTGTTTTCCTAAACTTAGAAGTTTGCTTCCTTAAATAATTTGACAGCCCCTCTTGTCATTTTACATTTTCCCACTAGTTCTTATCCCAGAAGTTATCGTGACTGTTAATATCAGCCCTCTCCAACAGTGTTTTGGTCACAAAGGCGGCAACGAGCCATGGCGAATAATTACTTAACTATTGTTAATTCTTGTCCCTCAAAAGGGAGCCTGGCTGAAAGAAGTCCCAATGGACCATAGCTCCAAAGTCCACACAGTGATAATGTTTTCTATTAAAAAGAATTTGGAATGACTGCTCGTAGAATCGGGGAAACCATCTCACACAGGGGAAGTGTGATGGAGGATAAGTCAGAGTGGAAAAAGACAGGGGCCTTACTCAATTATGCTTTAAAATAGCTTGTATTTGTGAATTTGACAAAAATATATGACCATATGAATCACTGCTAGGGCCCCTTCCAGGGCCTTGGAAGGATTCAGTACAAGCATGGGGCCCTGAGGTTAAGCTGTTTTAGTAATGCTGCCTATGCCTCCAACTCTCCCAGGCACCGATAGAGTTTCAGTTGCAGTTGTCACTTGTTCGTCCAAAGGAATAGCTATTTTGTGCAGACTGGTGGGAGAACAGGTTTAGGATTGCCATTCTGGGTGTTGGGCATGGACTGTGTCTGTCTTATTAGCACTGAAGCCCCGGGGGCCAGCCTAATGCCTTCCACAGAACAGGTGCTCAGTAAACATGTGCCGTATGAAGGAAGAAAGCAAGAATTCCAACCCCAGGATGACAGGGATAGTGAATTCCAATGATTTATTGAGTGAGGGATAAATGATACAGAGAATGTGCACAGCATTAAAGTTTACAAAAGTCTTTCATGTACATAAGAGGTTGGCAAAACACAGCTCATGGATTGGTAGGTCAAATTTAGCCTGCTGACTTATCTTGTAAATCAAGTTTTATTGGAATACAGCCATGCTCATTTGTTTACCTATTGTCTAGACTGTTTTCCTGCTGAAATAGCAGAGGTGAGTAGCCACTGAGATTACATGGCTTGCAAAGGCTAAGATGTTTACTATCTGGACCTTTAGAAAAGTTTGTTGACACCTCATGCATATTATCATATTTTGATTTTGAGCCTCATTTCATGCCTGTGAGGGAGGTCAGAACTTAATATCTCTTCCTGACAGATGAAAAAAAATTGAGATTCAGGTTAAATGTCTTTGACTGGAGAGTTGATGTTGAACCTAAGTACTGGGACTAATTCAGGTGTGCCACAAATGTAGGTTGCTAAACTACTTGTAAATGAGCTCATACTGTGAACCTTTAAAAATGGAAAGCGGTTTTCAGAGGAGCTCAGTAAATGAAGCAATTCAGTGTTTCCCATGTTGGTGTGCTGCACCCATCAACTCAGCACCCATCAACTCGTCATTTACATCAGGTATAACTCCCAATGCAATCCCTCCCTCCTCCCCCCTCCCCATGATAGGCCCCAGTGTGTGATGTTCCCCTTCCCGGGTCCAAGTGATCTCATTGTTCAATTCCCACCTATGAGTGAGAACATGCGATGTTTGGTTTTCTGTTCTTGCAATAGTTTGCTGAGAATGATGGTTTCCAGCTGCATCCATGTCCCTACAAAGGACACAAACTCATCCTTTTTAATGGCTGCATAGTATTCCATGGTGTATATGTGCCACATTTTCTTAATCCAGTCTGTCACTGATGGACATTTAGGTTGATTCCAAGTCTTTGCTATTGTGAATAGTGCCACAATAAACATATGTGTGCATGTGTCTTTATAGCAGCATGATTTATAATCCTTTGGGTATATCCCCAGTAATGGGATGGCTGGGTCATATGGTACTTCTAGTTCTAGATCCTTGAGGAATCGCCATACTGTTTTCCATAATGGTTGAACTAGTTTACAATCCCACCAACAGTGTAAAAGTGTTCCTGTTTCTCCACATCCTCTCCAGCACCTGTTGTTTCCTGACTTTTTAATGATCGCCATTCTAACTGGTGTGAGATGGTATCTCATTGTGGTTTTGATTTGCATTTCTCTGATGGCCAGTGATGATGAGCATTTTTTCATGTGTCTGTTGGCTGTATGAATGTCTTCTTTTGAGAAATGTCTGTTCATATCCTTTGCCCACTTTTTGATGGGGTTGTTTGTTTTTTTCTTGTAAATTTGTTTGAGTTCATTGTAGGTTCTGGATATTAGCCCTTTGTCAGATGAGTAGACTGCAAAAATTTTCTCCCATTCTGTAGGTTGCCTGTTCACTCTGATGGTAGTTTCTTTTGCTTTGCAGAAGCTCTTTAGTTTAATGAGATCCCATTTGTCAATTTTGGCTTTTGTTGCCGTTGCTTTTGGTGTTTTAGACATGAAGTCCTTGCCCATATACATATGTAACAAACCTGCACGTTATGCACATGTACCCTAGAACTTAAAGTATAATAATAATAATAATAAATAAGTATGTGATTAAAAAAAAAAAGATTCAGTGTTTCACTAAGGCATTTGGGCAAGTTTTCACAAGTGCCACATATTCCTCGGGCCTTAACACTTAAGTCTACCCCAGCCAACTTTCAACTGCAAATGTCTACTTTTAATGTTTAAGTGGAAGGCCACTCTCCTTATATGTAAGGCAGGCTGGAACTTCCATGAAACAATTCCTCCCAAGAGAGGTTAATTCCTGCCAGAAGTTGGTATATAAATACCCCAGCTCCCTTTCTCCTTGGGTTAAAAACCCTCAAGGCATAGGTTTCACACCGCTTCTCAGAGTTGCCCTGTAGGATTGAGCTCCAGTTTCCCACAGTGGAAGCTGGTTTGATAATGCATCCTTTATTGGCTGCCTTCTCTGTTTTGTCACATTTCCGCACTCTCCTACCAGTGTTATCTGCACCTCCCAAATAAACTACCTGCACTTGTATCCTTCTCTCAGATTCTGCATTTGGGGAAACCCAAGCAAAGACAGCTTTGGATAAATGGAGGCACTCTTACAGAGGAGCAAATATTTGGCCTCATTAAGATAGTTCACTGTGATGTTTCAAAGGGAAGGATCAGTTATTAGGATGGGGTTAATCTTTTGTACTTCATTCTATTAACCCAACTACTAGTTTGCCGATGAGGGCTCACTTTTCCTGCAGTCGCTGATCCTGGAATACGCTCACCTGCTTGGGGAGGAAAGTCTGCATCAGCCAAGACACACATGGCTGCTGCTGCTGAGGTGGAAAATACTGCAGTGTCATCAATCAATGCCTTCCACATGCTCTCGGCAGAAGGGCAATTAGTGTTACTCAGGATGAAAACGAATATAAGGCTGTGGATGAATGGGTTATTGAAGAGACTATCGAATCAGCCTGGTTGTTAGAAGTGGCCAGGGGCAGTGGGAAGGCCCCTTGTCTGTGCTGGGCAACAGCTAGTGCAGAGCAGCCTTCTGTCTCAGGCTTGGAAGGGGTCATTCAGCTGACAGAGAGATTAGTCATTTTTACCAGATCAGTCATTTTTACCACTTCCTCCCTTCTGGGTTATCCTCTCAACAGACTCAGCAAGTAGGGCACATCTACTCACAGGGCTGTGGCCATATTTTCTTTGATAAAAGCCAGAAAATTGAATCCCTTCAGTGTAGTGACATTATTTTTTGGAAGCTTTTCCTTTTTATCCTTGCCTTTGGCTGTCTCTCACTGTCTATATTTCTCCCTTTGGCTCTTTCTGCCCCTAACCTGTCTCTCTATTTCTGCTTCTGTCTCTCTTCCCTTCCTTTCTCTGTACCTAGTTTTCCTGTCCACTTCTCTTTCCTTTTCTGAGTTTCTCTCTTTCCCTCCCCACCTTCCTCTGCTCTGGTCCTTCTTTTGGTCTTTGGAATATTTTCTCATGTTCTGACATTCTTTAAGGTAGATTCATTTATTGAATCCTCGATATATCTCCAAAAGAAAGACAGTTATAATTAAAATCTTTCTGTTACTTGTGGGCAAATAACCCCATATAAAATCGGATTCACTTTCAAGTAAAATTCCCTCTTGGGCTTTAAAATCCTGACTCCTAAAGTTCCCCAGCTGGATAGACTGTCTGCTTCTCTGTCTTTAAACATTACCCAGGCACGCTGGGCACAGTGGCTCACGCCTGTAATCCCAGCACTTTGGGAGGCTGAGGTGGGCGGATCATGAGTTCAGGAGTTCAAGACCAGCCTGACCAATATGGTGAAACCCCATCTCTACTAAAAATACAAAAATTAGCCAGGCGTGGTGGTGCATGCCTGTAATCTCAGCTACTCGGGAGGCTGAGGCAGGAGAATTGCTTGAAGCTGGGAGGCAGAGGTTGCAGTGAGCCAAGATCACGCCACTGCACTCCAGCTTGGGTGACAGAGCAAGAGTCCGTCTCAAAAACAAACAAACAAACAAACATTACCCAGGCAGCAGGGTGCACAAAGTTTAGCCACCTTTTAGAAATAGGTGCCAAGTATTGTGTCCTGCTCTGTTTGCCTAGAGAGGCAGGAGAAAAAGTGGTAAAAGGTGAAAGGCAACTATAAAGATCTGCTGCTCACTGCCACCAGGGGCTGTGGTTTATTGGCCGTAGTTCACAGGTGGGCCTCTAACAGAGGAGAAGACATAAGCAGCTTTCACACCAGAATGGAGCCAAGATGTCCGCAGGCTTAGTGACTGGATCTGAGACATCCCTGATATCATCACAGGGTTGATACCTGGAACTTTCGAAAAACTCTTGGCTCTGTATTATCAGTCCAGAGGCAGAAGTACTAAAAACCTGCTGGAAAGCAGCAACAGGAGGAGAGAGAGGGAGAGAGCTCTGTCTCAAAGACTCAAAATGGTCTTATAAACCACAATTCCAAAGAAAGTAAAGAAATTGTGTGTTAAGAAAGACGGCTGACAAAATCACCACTCAAACACGAATTCACTCAGGATGAAATAAACATAATTTTAAACAGTTTAGAAAAGACTTGATCATAAGTATGCCTAAGATATGTTGAAAAACTACATTTTCATAAACATAACAAAAATTATAAAACAAAGCAGACTTGAAAGAACAAGGGTGGATAGATATGAAAGGAAGCAAAACAAAACAGAATGAAACATATAGTTAATTGTGCTAAAGACTCAATAGATAAAATGAACTGAAATCCGGATACATTTGAATAGAGAACTTGTGAATCAGAAAACAGTGTTGAAGAATTTAAGCTGAATGTTACACAGATACTGATATCAAATATCGAAGAACAGTCACAATAAGGTTGAGGAATAAACAGGCATAATGTGAATTATGTGAGAAAAAAGAGAGTGGGAAGTTGAAGAGGCAATATTTAAGAAAATACTGAACATTTTCCATAATTGACAAAAGACATGAGTCTTCAAACCAAAGCACACTTTGAGACTGAGCAAGAGAAATAAAATTATACTCACCTTTAGACATACTGCAGTGGAAATGAAGAGCAGCAAGAATAAAGAGAAAATATCTTAAAAGCTACCAAATAAAAAAGACAGATATAACAAAACAATTAGAGAGCAGACTTCTGATTAACAATAGTTGCAAGGAGACAATGGAGTAACGTATTCAAGCGAGAAATTTATGTGCATATAAATTACTATTCAAGAGTGAAGGAAAACTTAAAATATTTTCACATTTACAAAGGCTATATTTATGATTCAGACTCTTGTTGAAAGAAATATTACACTGTACATTATCAAGAAGAGAAGTGAACACAGAGGGAATGCTTAAGATGTGTGAAATCGCAATGAACAAATAAATTGGTAAAATATGCCAGTAAGTTTAATTAATGACTGAAAAACGTAATTGTTTTGTATAAACAAAAGTATAACTAAATTTCAAAGCAACAATAAAATGATTGAGTTGTTCAGTGGATAGTTAGAACATGCTAAAATCTTTGCCTTTGGAAGGAAGATAAATAAAACTGATTAACATTGTATTGCTTAGAAAATGTATATGTAAATATGTTTTTAAAAGTTGATGAGTTCTAAAAAAAACAATAAAATAAATATAAATTAGTTAAATTCACCCAGTGAAAGACATAGACTATCAGATTAGAGTAAAAATGAAAACCAAATCTGCCACCTTAATTTATAAGAGAAACTCCTAAAACAAAACTATACATAAAGGGTTAAAATAAAGACCTGAAAAAAGTACATCAGATCAATATTAACCAAATTAAAACTTGGATAGCAATGGCAATATATAAAATGAAATTTAATTAAAAGTATTGCTAGAAATAAAGAGAAACATCATATTAATAAAAGGAAAAATCCACCAGAAATAATAGAAAGAAAAAGGAACTTCTTAATGTGATAAAAGCTCTGTTAAAAACTTACAATAAGATGGGCACAGTGGCTCACAACTGTAATCCCAGCACTTTGGGAGACCAAGATGGGAAGATCACTTGAGACCAGGAGTTCAAGACCAGCCTGGGCAATATAGCAAGACCCTATCTCTAAAAAAAAAAAATTTAAAAATTACCTGGGTATGGTGGTGCATGCATGTAGTCCCAGCTACTCAGGAGGATCACTTGAGCCCAGGAGTTCAAGGCTGTAGTGATCTATGATTGTGGAAAATTGTGTATAAACATACATATAAATTAAACAATGTAAAATATGTACAAATTAAAGAACATATTTTTAAAAGAGAATTTAACATCATTCTTAAACAGAATTCTGCTTTTTGTCAAAGTCATACAATCTGCATATATGATTATTTGACTCATTGCACTTTACAGAAGTGTTTGCATCCGGATAAGGTGTTTGATTTTCAAAAAACCTAAAAAGTAGCTCAAAATTAGTTTAAGGAAACATAGGCTGAGATTTTTCACCTTGAACATCTCAACATCACACTCTTTCCATATGATTTTCTACCAGTAAATGAATTTTTCCAATTATTTAAAAAATTAATTATTGTCTAATTGACAGGTAAGTATTGCTTGTTTACATCAACACTAAGGCATTTTGGAATGAAAGATATCACATACAAAATTAATAAGTGAGTGACTTAATAGGAAATTTGTGTAACATCAAAAACTAAAGTCAAAGGATTAATACTACAATATACAAGGAAATCAAGCAAATCAACAAGAAAAAGAAAGGAGAAATAGGAAAATGGGCAATTTGTATGAAAAAGAAAGACACAGAAAGAGAATTTTAAATGGGCAAACAAGAATAAGAAGACATGCTCAACCTCAGATAATGCAAAGTAAAACAGCAATACACCTTTATTCTCATTTTGTTGTCAAAAAAATAAGTCTGAAAATTCCAAGTATTTGTGAAAAGGTGAGGAAATCGAAACGCATGCACTACTGGCATGCAGTAGACTGGTGCAGTTATTGTGGACGAAAGCATTGGTATCCTAAGAGAAATTATGCAAATTCCCAATGAGCTGGCAATCCCACTCCTCTATATATGTGATAACACCCTCACACACACTTGTAATTGCATATGAATAAACTTGTTCATTGGAGCATTGTTGCCATCCATCACTAGGGAAATGGATAAATGAAATGCATACTATTCAGGAATTAGGAGCAATTGCATTGTGGAAAGATCTTAAAAATGCACTCTCAAGTTAAAAAAAAAAGAAATATGATATCTACAAGACAATACCATTATATGAATTTAAATACATACATTTTATAGTTTGCAAAAATGTATATATGTCAAAGGAGATATAACAAATATGTTCAAGTGGGTTTCTGGTTTGAGTGGAAATGGAGCCACAGGGCTGCTAACTGGTGATGAAAGAAAATAAAAGAAAGCAAAACAAGAGAGTGACTATGTACCACCCTGTGGTGACAGTATTCCCCCCAGTCTAGGGAAAGAAAGGACTCAAATTCTGTATCTGGAATTAAATAAAAAGTGACTAATTTTTGTCTGTTTTTGTTATCAGCCTTCATTCTTATTGAACTCTTTTATTCGTACCTGTAATTATTCATTATAATGTCTTAACTTTTAAGATAATATGCATGTTAATTGGGGTTAACTTTGTTTCCGTTCCCTCTTTTCATATATAACTTACTTTCCCTGTCTCATTAAATAGCCTTGCACTTTCATAATGTTTTAAAATATTTACATTGTGAGGGAACAAAAATTCTGTGCTAAAGAATTTTCTTTTGTGCTGCCATTAATCTTTTCAGTATAAATTCTACTATCACAGGCTACATAGGAGATGACAGAGTTTTAACTTAAAACCCATTGTAAACACATTGTATTGATGACATAGACTTCACACTGTGTGTCTATTAAATGAGTCCATAAACTTCACTAACAGAATTGCAGGATGTTTAAGTTTGAAGATACTGCTTGATCCATCGTTTCACAGAGAAAGAAGCTGAGGTTCAGAGGAGGTAATTGGCCTGCCTGACGACATACAGCTCTAGTTTTAGAGCCCAAACTAGAGCCATCTAGTGCCCTTTACATCTAACTTCCTTAGAGATGCATTTACCATGAAGCCACTAAAGCTTAAGCTTCAGGCCCCTCAATTGCAGAGGCCTCTTCCATGCCCCTGGCAGAACATGAGCAATGTGTTGTCATGGCCATATAGGTTTTGTAAAATCTGAAAAAGAAAGATATTTCAAACAGGATCAGTTAAGAACACTCTCTTTCCATTCTGACTTCTCCATCACACTTCCCCTCATGTAAAGGAGCATTGGAGTGGCCAAGGATATTGAACGTGTATAACTTCATATTACTTTTCCAAAAGAAGTCCCTACAAAACCTGGATCCACCTCACCTGCATTTATAATGTTAATAATACATGTTATTTATTATTCCATGACCATCCATGAACCTGCTATTTAATGCAGAAATTTGAACATACCAAAAACTTACTTTAACTCTGTACTCTGCCCCTCTCCCATCCTGCCTCTCCCTCAGAGATAGCCACTATATTAATATTGTGTTTATTGTCCCATTGTCTTTTTGTTTTGTTTGGACACGTGTCATAAGCTTTAATATAAATACATGTTTTGACTTGCACTGAACTTTGTGAAAGAATATTGTACTTGGTCTTCACTCAACATATTGTTGCAAGTAGTTGTGGTTCCATCATTTTCACTGCTGTTTAATATTCCATTGTGTGAATGTATCACAATTAGTTTACCCATTCTCCTGTCATGGGCATTTGGGTTGTTTCAAAAAGTTTTGCTATTTTGAAAGGTGCTGATATAAACATTTTTGTATATATTTTTGAATAACCATGGGCAAGAGTTTCCTTTGGGTATATACCTGGCAGTAGAATTGCTGTTTCACAGAGTTTAAAACTGTTCAACTTTATGATATAATGTTATGTTGTTTTCCAAATCATTTGGAACAATATACAATGTATGAGCGATACATTACATAAGAGACCTATTGCTTCATCTCCTTTTCAATACTTGATATTGTCAGGCTTCCTATTTTCCCAATTGTATGGGTGTAGAATGGTATCTCTTTGCAGTCTGGCTTTCTGTTTCTTTAATTACTAGTTAAGTTGTGCATCTCCTCATGTCATTTGCAATTCTTACGACACTCTTGTAAGTTAGGGATTATCATCACAATGTGATAGATACAGAAAATATGACCCAGAGAGGTTAAGTAACATATCCAAAGTTACCCAGCTAGTAAGTGGTAGACCAAGGATTCATACCTAGTGTAAGCAAAGTTCTCACAACAATTCTGTTACATTAACCACCTTATTTCTTTGCTACATATAGTATGGAATAAAGAATCTTGGAGACGTTGCTGGTCCAGGTCTTGCAAGATTGAAAACCTAATCATTAGTAAGGCTTTCTTTCCACAAGATTGAATTAGTAGCCATTAATCCACCAAGGCTAATGTCTATGCCCTTTGGGTATTTGAATTTATCAAAACAAGTCTCTGCAGAAGTGAAATGACCTAATCTGTGTAGTTCTCTGGGTTTGTGAAGTGGGAACATCATTCTGTTTGCTTCATGATGAATTCTTGAACTAATACTTAAATCATTCCACAAATATAGAGTGAGGCTGAGGAACCAGGAGACACAGAGCTAAGAAAAAGTTGGCTTTTAATATCATTCTCTGAACCATTAATCTGTCAGGAAAGATGAAAAGATGTCATATTTTATTACAAAGGTGCCTAGAATATTCGATTAATCTAATTACTACAGTTATTATTATTTTTTAAAAAATCAGTGCTTCCTATGCCCTGGGCTCCATAATCCCTCCAGCCCATGAAGTGACTTAACTGGGGAGAGTGGTATTGGATCACCAGCCCTATCTGTTTCTACCCTGAGATGTTCCCAAGAAGCCACAGTCCAATCAAGGTGTCTGTGAGACACCTTGAAAGAAAGGGAGCTGTGTGGGACTACCAATTTTTATTTGTCTATCTCTCCGCTCTGCCTCAGGGATATAGGAACAGAGTAAACAAATGCTATAAATTCCTGCCCTAGGCACTGATTTTTGAAGGAATTGAAAAGACAAACAACAACTGCAACCCTGTAATTTTGGATGCAAAACAGTCATAGCTTCAAGGTGTCCTGCGTATCCTCAGTCCAGATGCTTTCAATAAGCAGCCAAGAGATAAAGAATGGGTTCCTTTGTGGGAAGTTTGAAAATAAATATGTCTGCATCTTCACTTTGTAATCTCTGGAAAGGGATGCTCACAGGTATTTAAACAAGCTGGCTCTGGGCAGCTGAAAAGGCAGGGAGAAAAGCCCACTTCATTTTTTAAAAAAAATAGCTTTAATGATAATTCATGTACTATAAAATTTACCTTTTGGAAATATACCTGTGATTTTTAGTATATTCACAGAATTGTGCAACCAGCATCACTATCTAATTTTAAAACACCCTAATCACCTCAAAAAGAAACCTTGTGCTGGTTAGCAGTCACTTGTATATTTTACATGGAAGTCCCTTATCAGATAAATGATTTGCAAATATTTTCCCCATTCTGTGGGTTGTCTTTTCACTTTCAGGATATTATTTTGAAGCACAAAAGTTTTAAATTTTGATAAGGTTCAATTTGTCTCTTTTTTCTATTGTCACTTATGCTTTTGGTGTCATATCTAATAAACCGTCATCTAATCATAAGTCAGGATTTACTTCTACGTTTTCTTTTAAGAGTTTCATAGTTTTATCTCTTATTTTTAGGTCTATAATCCATTTGGAGTTATTTTTGTATATGAGGTGAGTTAGGACTCCAAATTTAGTCTTTTGCGTGTAGATATCTAGTTGACCCAGCACCATTTGTTGAAAAGACTATTATTTCCCCATTTAATTTTCTTGGTATTCTTGTTGAAATGAATTGACCACAAATATAATGGTTAATTTCTAGACTCTCAATTCTGCTCCATTGATCTATATGTCTATTCATATGTGAGTATTACACTATTTTGATTACTGTAGCTTTGTAGTAAGTTTTGAAATCAAGAAATATTACTTTTCCATCTTTGTTCTTTTTCAGATTTTTTTTTTTTCTATTCTGAGTCCCTCGTACTTAAGGAAAATTGGCAATTGCCTTCAAACAGGCAATTTGGATTTTGATAGGGATTGCATTGAATCTGTAAGATCAATTTGGGGAGTATCGCCATCTTAACAATATTAAGCCTTTCGATCCATAAACATGGTCTTTTATTTACATTCTTTCAATGATGTTCTGTAGTTTTCGGCATACAAGTCTTGTGTTTCCTTTGTTAAATTTATTCCCAAGTATTTTATTCTTTTCGATGCTATTATAAATGGAGTGGTATTCTTAATTTCCTTTTTGGATTGTTTATAGCTAGTGTATAGAAATAAAATTAATTGCTGCATATTGATCTTGTATCCTGATCAAGTATCCTAATTACTGAACTCATGTATTAGTTCTAATAATTTTTTGTGGATCCCTTAGGATTTTCTATATACAAGATTATATCATCTGCTAATAGAGATAGCTTTACATCTTCCTTTTCAAACCGATGCCTTTATTTCTTTTCTTTGCCTAACTTCTCTGGCTAGAACTTCCACTACAAGGTTGACTAGAAGTAGCAAGAGCAGATATTCTTGTATTGTTTCTCATCTTAAGCAGAAACTTTCACCATCAAATATGATTTAACTGTCAGTTTTTTATAAGCGCCCTTCATTTGCTTGAGGAAGTTCTCTTCTATTCCTGGTTTGTTAAGTGTGTTTATTTAATTTTTAAAAAGTGTTAGATTTTGTCATGCTTTTTCTTTTGCTTGTTTGTTTGTTTTGTTTTGAGACAAGTTTTCACTCTGTCGCCCAGGCTGGAGTGCAGTGGTGCAATCTTGGCTCACTTCAACCTCTGCTTCCCAGGTTCAAGTGATTCTCCTGTCTCAGCCTCCCGAGTAACTGGAATTACAGACACGCGCCACCACATCCGGCTAATTTTTGTGTTTCTAGTAGAGATGGAGTTTTGCCATTTTGGCAGGGCTTGTCTCAAACTCATGAATCAAGTGATCTACCTGCCTCGGCCTCCCAAAGTGCTGGGATTACAGGCATGAGCCGCCACGCCCAGCTTTTTTTAAAAAAATTATTTTTTATTTTTTTACTTTAAGTTCTGGGATACATGTGCAGAACATGCAGGTTTTGTTACACAGGTATACGTGTGCCATGGTGGTTTGCTGCATCTATCAACCAGTCATCTAGGTTTTAAGGCCTGCGTGCATTAGCTATTGATGCTGATGCTCTCCCTCCCCTCACCCCGCTCCCGCTGACAGGCCCCGGTGTGTGATGTTCCCCTCCCTGTGTCCATGTGTTCTCATTGTTCAACTCCCACTTATGAGTGAGAACAAGTAGGAATGCTTTTACACTGTTGGTGGAATGTAAATTAGTTCAAACATTATGGAAGGCAGTGTGGCGATTCCTCAAGGATCTAGAACCAGAAATACCATTTGACCCAGTAATTCAATTACTGGGTGTATACCCAAAAGAATATAAATCATTCTACTATTAAGACACATGCACACGTATTTTTATTGCAGAACTATTTACAATAGCAAAGACATGGGACCAACCCAAATGCCCATCAATGATAGACTGGATAAAGAAAATGTGGTACATATACACCATGAAATATTATGCAGCCATAAAAAGGAATGAGATCATGTCTTTTGCAGGGGCATGGATGAAACTGGAAGCCATCATCCTCAGCAAACTAACACAGGAACAGAAAGTCAAATGCTTTCTATGCATCTATGAAGATGATCATGTGGATTTTGTCCTTCAGTCTATGAATATAATGTCTTAAATTAATTTACACATGTTAAGCCAAGTTTGCATTCCTGGAATAGGTTAGATTTGGTCGTGGTGTATAGTCCTTTTTGTATGTTGCTGGATTTAGTTTGCTAGTATTTTGTTGGGATTTTTTTTGTGTCTATATTCATTTGGGATATGGGTCTATAGTTTTATTAGTTTTATTTTTCTTTTCTTGTGATATCTTCTTTGGGTTTTAGTGTCAGGACCTCATAGAATGAGTTGTGAAGTGTTCCTTCTTCTGCTTTTTTTTTTTTTTGGAAGGGTTTATGAATAATTGGCATTACTTTTTCTTCAAATGTTTGGTAGTATTTACCAGTGAAGACATTTGAGCTTGAGCTTTTTCTTTGTAGACAGTTTTTATTATTATTATTTCAATCTCTTTACTCCTACTTAATAGGTCTATTAAGTTTTCAGTCATTTCTGGAGTTAGTTATGACAGTTTTTGTCTTTTTAGTATTGGTCCATTTTATCTAGGCTATGCTAATATGTTGGCACATAATTGTTCATAGAATATACTTATAATTTTTTTTATTTCTGTAAGGTTAGTGATGATGTCCCTTTTTTTCATTCCTGGTTTTAGAGTATTCTCCTTATTTCTCTTGGTCTGTATAGCTAAAGGTTTGTCAGTTTCATTGATCTTCTTAAATAACCCACTTTTGGTTTCATTGATTTTCTTTATTGTTTTTCTATTCTCTCTCTCATCTATTTCTGTTCTAATCTTTATTATTTCCTTCCTTCTGCTTGCTTTGGGATTAGCTTGCTCTTCTTTTGATAATTTTTGAGGTGGAAGATTAGGTTATTAACTTGAGATTGTCCTTTCTTAATATAAGCATTTACAACTGTAAATTTCTGAGTACTGCTTTAGCGGTATCTCGTAAGTTTTGGTATGTTGTATTTCCGTTCTCATTCACCTCAAAATATTTTCTAATTTCTATTGTGATTGTTTTCTTTGACCTACTGGTTATTTAGGAGTATGTTATTTAGTTCTTACAAGTGTATGAATTTCCTAAATTTCCTTCTGTTATTGATTTCTAATTTCCTTTCACTGTGTTTGGAGAATGTACTTTGTATAATTTCTAGTTATAAAAAATTTATTGAGATGTGTTTTTGTGGCCCAACATATGGTCTGTTTTTGACAATGCTCCATGTGCACTTGACATGAACATGTATTCTGATTTCGTTGGATGAGGTATGTTAGGTCTAGTTTGTTTACAGTGTTGCTTGAACTTTTTATGTAGAAGTGAATTTTCAGATGTTCTTTTTTTTTTTTTTTTTTTTTTTTTTTTTTTTTTTGAGATGGAGTCTCGCTCTGTCACCCAGGCTGGAGTGCAGTGGCCGGATCTCAGCTCACTGCAAGCTCCGCCTGCCGGGTTCACGCCATTCTCCTGCCTCAGCCTCCCGAGTAGCTGGGACTACAGGCGCCCGCCACCTCGCCCGGCTAGTTTTTTGTATTTTTTAGTAGAGACGGGGTTTCACCGTGTTAACCAGGATGGTCTCGATCTCCTGACCTCGTGATCCGCCCGTCTCGGCCTCCCAAAGTGCTGGGATTACAGGCTTGAGCCACCGCGCCTGGCTTCAGATGTTCTTATACCACCATTCTGGAAGTGGTTTTTCACTACAGTTAACAGAAAATAGCTTTAGTGTGATGTCCTTAAATAAAGAACAAGGATTTTCCTTAGGTTGACAATGTAGGCAATAATAAAATAACTTACTTAGCTTGCACTTATCAGTTGTTCAGGAGGTGCCTGGTTAAGATGTAACCTTGTCATTGATCATTTCTGTTAAATGCTGTGGTATTTTCTTTGACAACTTCTCAAACTATACTTATTAGTTGAAGAAGTCAAATTATTTTCCTGGCAGTATCTAATGCCAAAAGCTATGATCAAATCTTTAAGAAACCCCTGAATATAAAAAATCAAAGACTGAACGTGTGATTTTGCCATCCAGAATACATTTGGCAATGTCTGGAGATATTTTTGGTTATCAGAACTGGAGAGTGGTACAAGCATCTAATCAGTAGAGGCCAGGGATGCTGCTGAACAACCTATGATGCACAGGGCAGTCCCCCATGACAAAGAATGATCTGGTTCAAAATATCAATAGTGGCAAGATTGAGAAACCTTGGTCAAAGATTAAATCTAATCTGTGAGATCAAAATGAAAGAAATTTTAAAATTTTGTTACCAAAACCATCAATCATATACTAGGTGTCTTTATTTTGTTTCATTGAGGAAAGGAATTCAGAGGCACAAGATAGAAATATGTTTTTGAAGGTGATAGATGACAAACTTGAGATTCAGGGTGTATTACCAAAATCAGCAAGAGATTAGCATAGGACAAACAGTGTTAATAGAAATAGTCTCTCTCTTTTTTTTTAGTGGTCACCATAATTTTATTTCTTTTTTAAAAAATACAATTTCAACTTTTACTTCACCTTCAGGGGGTACATGTACAGGTTTATTACATGGGTATGTTGCATGATGCTGAAGTTTGGGGTATGAATAATCCCATCACCCAGGTGGTGAGCATAGTACCCAATAGGTAGTTTTTCAGCCTTTGCTTGCTGCCCTCCCCCCGCCCCCCGCAGTAGTTCCTGGTATCTATTGATCCCATCTTTATGTCCATGTGTACTCAGTGCTTAGCTCCCACTTATAAGTGAGAACATGTGGTATTTGCTTTTCTTTTCCTGCATTAGTTCGCTAGGATAATGGCCTTCAGCTGCATCCACATTGCTGCAAAAGACATGATTTTGTTCTTTTATATGGCTGCTTAGTATTCCATAGTGTATATGTACCACATTTTCTTTATCCAATCCACTGTTGATGGGCACCTAGGCTGATTCCATATCTTTTCTACTGTGAATAGTGCTGTGATGAACATATAAGTGCATGTGTCTTTTTTGTAGAATGATTTATTTTCCTTTGGGTGTATATCCAGTAATGGGATTGCTGGGTCGAATGGTAGTTCTGTTTTAAGTTCTTTGAGAAATTTCAAAACTGCTTTCCACGGTGGCTGAACTAATTTGCATTCCCACTAACAGTGTGAAAGTGTTCCCTTTTCTCCACAGCCTTGCCGGCATCTGTTATTTTTTGACTTTTTAATAATCGCCATTCTGACTAGTATGAGAAGGTATCTCGTAATGGTTTTGATTTGCATTTCTCTGACGATTAGTGATGAAGAGCATTTTTTTCATATGTTTCTTGGCCACTTGTATGTCTTTTTTTTTTTTTTTTTGAGAAACATCTGTTCACATCCTTTGCCCATTTTTAATAATTATTTTTATTTTATTTTATTTCATTTTAAGTTCCGGGGTGCATGTGCAGGATGTGCAGGTTTGTTACATAGGTAAATGTGTGCCATGGTGGTTTGCTGCACCTATCAACCCATCATCTAGGTATTAAGCCCCACGTGCATTAGCTATTGATCCTAATGCTCTCCCTCCCCCCACCCCCTGACAGTCCCCAGTGTGTGTTGTTCCCTTCCCTGTGTCCACGTGTTCTCATTGTTCAGCTCCCACTTATAAGTGAGAACATGTGGTGTGTTTGGTTTTCTGTTCCTTTGTTAGCTTGCTGAGGATAATGGCTTCCAGTTCCATCCATATCCCTACAAAGGACATGATCTTATTCCTTTTTTATGGTCACATAGTATTCCGTGGTATATATGTACCACATTTGCTTTCTTTTTTTTTTTTGAGACGGAGTCTCACTCTGTCACCCAGGCTGGAGTGCAATGGCATGATCTCAGCTCACTACAACCTCCACCTCCCAGGTTCAAGCGATTCTAACCACCTCAGTCTCCCAAGAAACTGGGATTACAGGCATGCACCACCATGCCTGGCTAATTTTTGTATTATTAGTAGAGATGGGGTTTCACCATGTTGGCCAGGCTGGTCTCAGACTGCTCACCTCAAGTGTTCCACCCACCACAGCCTCCCAAAGTGCTGGGATTACAGGCATGAGCCACCATGGCATTTTCTTTATCCGATCTATCATTGATGGGCATTTGGGTTGATTCCATGTCTTTGCTATTGTGAATAGTGCTACAATGAACATACGAGTGTATGTATCTTTATGATAGAGTGATTTATATTCCTTTGGGTATATACCCAGTAATGGGATTGCTGGGTCAAATGGTATTTCTGGTTCTGTGTCTTTGAGGAATTGCCACACTACCTTCCACAATGGTTGAACTAATTTACATTCCCACCAACAGTGTAAAAAGCGTTCCTATTTCTCCACAGCCTCACCAGCATCTGTTGTTTTTTGACTTTTTAATAATCGCCATTCTGACTGGCATGAGATGGTATCTCACTGGGGTTTTGATTTGCATTTCTCTAATGATCAGTGATGTTGAGCTTTTTTTTCATATATTTGTTGGCCGCATGAATGTATTCTTTTGAGAAGTGTCCTTTCATGTCCTTTGCCCATTTTTAATGGGGTTATTTGCTTTTTTCTTTTAAATTTGTTTAAGCTTCTGGGTATTAGACCTTTGTGGATTCTGGGTATTAGACCTTTGTCAGATGGATAGATTGCAAAAATATTCTCCCATTCTGTAGGTTGTCTGTTCACTCTGATGATAGCTTCTTTTGCTGTGCAGAATCTCTTTAGTTTAACTAGATCCCATTTGTCAATTTTTGCTTTTGTTGCAATTGCTTTTGACGTTTCCATCATGAAATCTTTGCCCATGCCTCCTGAATGGCATTGCCTAGATTTTCTTCTAGGGATTTTATAGTTTTGGGTTTTACATTTAAGTCTTTAATCCATCTTGAGTTAATTTTTGTATAAGGTGTAAAGAAGGGGTCCAGTTTCAATTCTCTGCATATGGCTAGCCAATTTTCCCAGCACCATTTATTAAATGGGAAATCATTTCCCCATTGCTTGTTTTGTCATATTTGTCAAAGATCAGATGGTTGTAGATGTGAAGTCTTATTTCTGAGATCTCTATTCTGTTCCATTGGTCTATGTGTCTATTTTTATACCAGTTCCATGCTATTTTGGTTACTGTAGCCTTGTAGAATAGTTTGAAGTCAGGTAGCGTGATGCCTCCAGCTTTGTTCTTTTTGCTTAGGATTGTCTTGGCTATACGCTTTGCCCATTTTTTAATGGGGTTGTTTATTGCTTGTTGATTTGTTTAAGTTCCTTATAGATTCTAGATATTAGATCTTTGTCTGATGCATATTTTGTGAATATTTTCTCCCATTCTGTAGGTTGCCTGCTTAGTCTGCTGATCATTTCTTATGTTGTGCAGAAGCTCTTTTGTTTAATTAGGTCCCACTTGTCAATTTTTGTTTTTGTTGCAATTGCTTTTGGGGACTTAGCCATAAATTATTTGCCAAAGCCTATATCAAGAAGGTATTTCCTAGGTTTTCTTCTAGGATTTTTGTAGTTTGAGGTATTACATTCAAATCTTTAGTTCATCTTAAGTTAATTTTTGCATATGGTAAAAGGTAGGGGTCTAGTTTCATTCTTCTGCATATGGCTAGCCAGTTATGCTAGCACCATTTATTGACTAGGTAGTCCTTTCCCCATGGCTTGTTTCTGTTAGCACTGTCAAAGATCAGATGATAGTAGCTGTGCAGCTTTATATCTGAGTTTTCTATTCTTTTTCTTGGTCTTCTTGTCTGTTTTTGTACCAATACCATGCTGTTTTGGTTATTGTGGCCTTATAGTGTAGTTTGAAGTCAGGTAACGTGATGCCTCCGGCTTTGTTTCATTTACTTAGGATTGCTTTGACTATTCAGGTTCTTTTTTGGTTCTATATGAATTTTAGAATAGTTTTTTCTAATTCTGTGAAAAATGACATTGATATTTTGATAAGAATACTGTTGAATGTGTATAATGCTTTGAACATTGTGGCCATTTATTGATTCTTCCAATCCATGAGCATGGAATGTTTTTCTATTTGTTTGTGTCATCTATGCTTTCTTTCAGCAGTGTTTTGTAATTCTCCTTGTTGGGAGCTTTCACTTCCGTGGTTAGATGTATTTCTAGGTATTTTATTTTTGTGTGTGTGTGTGTGTGTGTGTGTGTGTGTGTGTGTGTGTGTGGCTATTGTAAATGGGATTGTGTTCTGTAGGGACTACAGACGTGAGCCACCATGCCCAGCTAATTTTTTTATTTTTAGTAGAGATGGGATTTTGCCATGTTGGCCTGGTTGGTCTGGAACTCCTGTCCTCCAGTAATCTGCCTGCCTCAGCCTCCCAGAGTGCTGGGATTACAGGCGTGAGCCACCATGCCCGGCCTATAAATGCTTATTTTTTTATGCCACTGAGTTTAAGGATGGGTTGTTACTCAGCATTATTATGGCAATAGCTAACTGATATTCTTTCTTCATCTTTTACAGTGATTTTATCTTTTTGTTCTTGTCATCTAGAAGATATATTTAGAGACATTGTCTTTGAATATTATAAAAGTTAAAATAATCCTTTGGTCTCTTGATTTTGCTTATGGCATTTTGTTGCCATGAAAATATTTTTGCATGTATTTGTCTTTTTAAAGTGGTGCATTACTTATAATGGCTTTATGCACTATATATTTTTTTAAAGGACTCTGTTTTTTTCTAGTATTTTTGTAGTACCAAGTTTTTTGTTTAAAAGTTTAGTGCATGTTTATATTTATTTATATTTGCATGTTGCATGGCATTTATTTACATACATGTTCTGTCATATTTATTTATGTTTGAATAGTGCACATTCATATTTACTTATATTTGTGAGAGATGCTGTAAAGAACCGAGACGGAGTCTCACCCTGTTGCCCAGGCTGGAGTACATTGGTGTGACCTTGGATCACTACAACCTCCGCCTCCCGGGTTCAAGCGATTCTCTTGCCTCAGCCTCCTGAGTAGCTGGGATTATGGGTGCGTGCCACCATGCCTGGCTGTACAGACGGGGTTTCACCATGTTGGCCAGGCTGGTCTCGAACTCCTGACCTCGTGATCCGCCCATCTCAGCCTCTCAAAGTGCTGAGATTACAGGCATGAGCCACGGCGCCCGGCCCCAAAATACATTTTTAAAGATACTACCCTGTTGTTCCAGCATCGTTTATTAGTCAATCCATCTTTTCCACACTGATTTAAAATGTTGTCTTTATCATCTACTAAATTATCATGTGTACTTAGATTTATTTCTGAAATTTCTCATGTGTTCAACTGATCCCTATACTCATGCATTACTTTTAATACTTTTATACTTTTGCAACATTTTAATATCTGATAGACCTAGTCCCCCCATTAGAACTTTTACATTTCAGAGATTTACTGGGTTTTCTTGCTTGTTAATTTTTTCATAAAAACTTTAGATTCGACTTCTATATTTTCCCCAAAAGTCCATAGAATTTTTATTGAGGATCTGCTAAATTTATAGGTTAATTTAGGGAGAACCAACATTTTTATGATATTGAGTCATTCTATCCAAGGATATAGTATATATTTCTTTTATCCCTCAAGATCCTTTAAACATTTTCTTTATATAAATTTTGTATATTTCTTATTATTTCCAGGCATTTCATTTTTTTGGCTATTGTGGCTATTGTAAGTAGGGTCTTCTCCAGTATATATATTTAGAGATGGGGTCTTGCTACATTGTCCAGGCTGGACTCAAACTCGTGGGATCAAGCAATCCTCCTGCCTCAGCCTCTGGAGTAGCTGGGACTACCATGTGTGCCACTGTGCCTGGCTTCTCCAGTACATCTTGTGATTAGTTGTTGTTTATTTGTGTGAAAGCTATTGTTTTCTGTATATTAACTTTATACCTAGAAACGTACTCAAATTTCCTATTATTTGTAACTTTTTTTAGTTCATTCTATTAGGTTTTCTAGCAAAACAAAATCTTTTATCCATAAGAAATGACAACTTGACTCACTCCTTTCCAGTTTTTACGACTTTTGATTTATTTTTCTGTCTAATTGTTTTGGCTAAAATTTGTTCTAAAAGTTAAACAGCAACGGTAATAAAAACTATCCTTGTCCTCGTTTTAATAGGGATGTTGCTAGCATTTTCTCATAAATCATAATGCCGACTCTTTGGATATAGTTCATTATGATAAGAAAGTAAATTCATCACACTTATTTTATTTATTTATGTATTTATTTATTGAAACAGAGTCTCGTTCTGTCGCCCAGGCTGGAATGCAGTGGTGTGATCTCAGCTCACCGCAGGTTCTGCCTCCCCAATTCAAGTGATTCTCGTGCCTCAGCCACTCAAGTAGCTGGGATTACTCTCTAATGACAGTGAAGATTTTTGTGTATTAACTCTCTCATTCCCCTGAGGCAGGCTAACTTGAAATGCCCTCCTACTGAGGGACTGGCAGTGTCCCAAGTTCCCAGCCTGCCCTGTCCCAGGGCATTTATAGTAGGGGAGGGGCAATGGGGGGAGGATCCTATCTTGAATCTCCTCCCTCCTCTCCAGTCCCTTGATTGCCCCTTAGGTATTCCAATGTGTCTCTTCCGCCCCGCCCCCCAACCCCACCGTGTTCCTAATAGGAGAGCTGCTCTTGGATTCTAAAATATCATTGTGAGGGGCTGAGTCTTCTTTGTCTGTGCTTTCCCAGAACTAGCATGAAGACTCTCAAAGAGCAGATGTTCAATTCATGTTTGGTGAATGATGTAATTCGGATGTTTGTCCCCTCCAAATGTCAGGTTGAGATGTAATTCCCAGTGTTGGAGGTGGGGCCTGGTGGGAGGTGTTTGGACCATTAAGGAGGGTCCCTCATGGCATGGTGGTGCCCTGGCCATAGTGAGTGACTTCTTACAAGATCTGGTCATTTGAAAGCATGTGGCACCTCCCATACCCGCTCTGCTTGGCTGTCTTCCACCCACTGTTGCCACGTGACATGCCTGCACCTTCTTCCCCTCCTGGCATGAGAAAAAGCTCCCCAAGGCCTCCCCAGAAGCAGTTGCTGGTGCCATGCTCATACAGCCTGGTGAACCGTGAGCGAAGTCAACCTCTTTTCTTTAGAAATTACCCAGTCTCAGGTATGCCTTTAGAGCAACACAAGAACTGCCTAGCACAAGGAACAAAAGAGCCAGTGAACAAGTGTTCTCCTTTATGATGATTTAATTTCTCCAACATTCTTGAATACACATAGCAACTGTGAGTATATAGCTTTTTATTTGATCACAACAAAAGACTTAAAGAAATAAGATTTTTAAATGTCAAAGGTTGCCAATCAAGTGACACTTTTTTCCCACCGTCTTCTAATCCCAACTGATGCAGCGTTTGGTTGTTTCACAGTTTAAAGCCAATCCCTATTCCATTGCTATTTCTTCTTGCACTAGATCACAATCTAATAAGTAAAAATTTCCAATTCATTTTACAGAATACAAGAACATCACTCTTCAATGTGATAAACAGTAATAATTTTGTGAGGCACCTAATTCATGAATTTAGATTCTGAATCAAAGTCAATCTCTTTCAAAGGAACACACGGTAGACACAGAAGAAAAAGAGGGAATCTACAAGTGGCTTGCAAATAACCAGAACACGAGAAGGACACATGTCTTGGGCTCCCTCTAGCCCCACCTCACCCCCAAATACTGAGATGGTGGACAGCCCTTTTCAATCTCTTAGTGAGGATTGCCTGAGACTTCACTACGGCTGAGAGGACCTGCTAACCCTGGCCCTGGCGCTAGCCCTGGCTGCTGCTCTGGCTCTGGCTTGTTCTTCCTCCTCTCTCAGAGCCTCCTCATACTGGGACTTGTAGGTACTGGCAACGGTATCATTGAGCTTGGCCACAAACTCCAGGACTTTCATTTTGCTGGTTTCAGCATGGGCCCTGGGACCCCACAGGAACTCACAGCGTGGAGGATCACTGCTGGGCACCTGCCGGTACTCCAGGTACCCCTCTCGCACCAAATCTTTGGTGAGAAGCTCCTGGGGCTCCCCATAGATGAAGTGCTTCCTACCCTTATACATCCCCAATGCATTCAGGCATTCCCACATCTCTTCCTCAGTGGCACGGTTGCCATGCATGAAGATGGTGCTCAGGAGAACCATCAGGAGCCCGCTCCGGGGAAAACCCCCATCATCGCCCAAGCTTCCTTGATCGGGAAAGTCCAGCTTGCTGACAAGCACATAGGACTGACGGCTGGGGTCCATTTCCTTCAGGTAGAGGCCAAAGACCACCTCTACGTTCTCAGCGCTTCTCCGGAGGATCTCAGGGAAGTGCTGCTTGTATGTTCTGTTGATAACCTTCAGCATGGCTTCCCTCGTAATGGGCTCTTTCCTTATATACTTGTTGAGCAGGAACTGCACCAATTCGCCCGTCTTCCTGTTCAGAAGATCTCTTCCTGTGCTCTCAGAGGAGGACGGGCCTTGGAAGGAGTTGGGACTTTCCCCCTTTTGGCCCTTGGCACCTTCCTCAGAACTTGTGAGTGACACAGCTGCAGCAGGAGAGCTGGGGTAGCTGGCTCTCTGGGACTCCTGAGGAATGCCCGCAGCGGGGAAGCTCTGGGGAGCACTCTGGCATGCAGGCGAGGAGGAGGATGGCAGCTTTTCCTTCTCTGCTGCGGTGGCTTGAGCACCCCTGAGACATCGGTCTTCACCTCGAGCCTGGCGGCGTTTTTCACGGGCACGGCGCTTACTCTCCTGACCGCGAGGCATGATGACTGTGCTCAGGGGCAGCAGGCAAGAGGGTGCAGGAGGTGGGCACCTGGAGCAGGAGGAACAGAGGGCGTGAGCCCCTCAGTGGGGAGGTATCACCTTAAGGAGGCCCCCATGCAGGTGTCCTTGAGGACCCTGCTCCACAGCCCCACCTGGCTCCTGTTCTCCAGGGCAGCCTGTCCCCTGGGGACCCTGGGGAAGAAGTTACAGTGCTCCTTGCCCTGCAGCCTGCCAGCCCTGCCTGGGACCAAGATCCTCACTTCTCTGTTTCCTCTGAGGGGAAACTGAGGCATCTGGGCTTGACATCCCTGTCTGGGGCCTCAAACCTCTGACATAGGGAGGGATCCTGAGGTCCTCTTACTAATTTGGGGCCAGTGGCTCCACACTCCTCAGGGTCCTCACTATCTGAGGCCCTTCCCTTCAGGTCAAGGCCCTCACCTTCCTGAGACCCCGCCCCCACCCCAAGGGGAAAGAAAGCATGAGGCCCCTCCAGCCACCTCTGTTCATGGCCTTTCTGGACTGGTAGCAGGGTCTGGACTCTCAGAGCCTCTGATGTTCTGGGCTGGGTGGCCCTGTTAGTCCTCACTTAGGCAGGATATGAGACATGTCCCTCAGCCCACCAGATTCCTCCAGCCTCAGCTCCAGGCCCTGTCCACCCTGAGCCCCCATGGGCTAGAAGTGAGGGGCCCTCTATTCGACTCCCTCTCCCGGGGTTTCCCAGGCCTGAGAGGGAAGCCAGACTTTGTGGTGCTCCCAGATCCAGGTGAGTGCTCTCCTCAGCCTTCACTCAGAGTCTTAACCCTGACTCCCATCACTACCTGGAAAACACTCCTGTCTTAACCTGAGACTTATTCCCTCATACCAGCCCCTCCATTCTGAAATACCCCGAGGAAGTAGTGACGGTCACCTCAGCTGGCCACAAATGCTCATCATTTCCCAAGACTGGGAGCAGCGGAGATTTTCTGTGTTGGCCCCGCAGTTACACATGGGTGGTCCCCTCGGTCCTCAGGGTCCTCACCTTGACTCCTGGCAACAGCTTAACAACCTCCAGCAGCTGTCTTGAGGCTGTCCCTTTTACCCAGGCTCTTCACCTCCCTGAGATGCCCTGGGAGGAAATGCCACTCACCACGCCAACGTGCCTGGGTCTCCCAGGGGTGAGGGTAGGGGTGGTGCTCTATGTGGTCTACTTCTCCCTGGGAGGGGCTCCCTCTTGTCATTCAGTGTTCTCCCCTTGACTCCCACCAGGGACTAAGTCCTCCTTCCTATCCTGCCATGAATGGGGCCTCGCCCATTGGTGCAAAAGAGCCACTTCTCTGAGACACCACCCTGACCCCTTCAGGACACCAGGATCACCAAATGCTAATGGCTCTGCCCATGGTTTCCCAGGGCGCACAGCAGAGCTGAGACTTTATGTCCTCTCCTGTGTTTTGGAGTGGTCATTTTCCTCCCTCCTCATGCAGGATTTTTTTTTACCTTCACTCCCCACAGAGACTGGGACTCCTTTCTCTGCTGACCTGGGGCAGCCAGTCTTGCAACCAAAGCCCTCCTCTGCTGACACCCTCTGTGCAGCCCTGTCTGCTGAGGGCTCAGGATCTTCACCTTGCTACTTGACCAGTCCTGGGACTCCATCCTCAGCTCATCACAGGCAGCACCCTTCACAGCAAGGTCCTTGCTTCAATGGGACATCAGATTTGTACATTCAGGGTAAGCCACATCCTCTCAAGGCTGTTTAGGGCCTTCAAGGCGTGACAGCTGGGGTGGGACTCTAGGGGACCCCACTGCTCTACCTCAGGGTTCTGAACTTGCCTCAGGGTGGGACCTCCAACTCTTTGGGACGCGACTCAGGTCGCTTCACTGACCTAAGTCAGCCAGGTCCAGGCCCAAGGTCTCACGTCCCAAAGTTGCTAAAGGGAAAGTCAGGGCATGCCCAGTCTGGCTATGTCTGCACGGGGTCTCCCAGAGCTGACAACAGGGCAGCAGAAACCTGGCTCTCGGGCTCTCCCTGGCTCTCTTGCTTTTTTCTTTTTTTTTTTTTTTCTTTGTGACAGACACGGGGTCTCTGTCTGTCGCCACGTTCATGGCGTGACCATGGCTCACTGCAGCTTCCATCTGCTAGGCTCTCGCGATCCTCCCGCGTCAGCCTCCCGAGTCGCTGGGACCACAGGCGCCGGCCACCATGTCCCGCTAGTTTTTATTCTTTTCTTTCTTGGAGAAAGAGGGTCTTGCTTTGTTGCTCAGGCTGGTCTGGAACTGCTAGGCTAAGGTAATCCTCCCGCCTCAGCTTCCCAAAGCACTGGAATCACAGGTGTGCGCTACCACGCCCACCTCGTGGGCCTCCTGTGTTTGGGAGAGGTCTCCTCATCAGCATCAGGGGCCTCATTTCGATTAGGGCCTAGGTGTCCATCCCTCTGCAGAATCGGAGCCTCACCCTCACACCAAACCCTCCCCTCCCTGGTACCCTCTCAGAAATCAGCGCCACAGCCTGACTGGAGCCTCCCGCGGCTGAGGGAGGTGGGTGCCCGGGGGCGGAGGTTGGGGAACACAGGGTGGTCACCTTGGCTGCGTGCGGGTGGGCCTTTCAGTCCACGATCGGGGTCCTTACCTTGATACCCAACCAGTCCTGGGGTTCTGGTAGCCTGAGGTGGCGTCCCTCAGATGAAGATCTTCACCTTCCGGCAGCTTCCCTGGCGGGCGGAAGTCGGAGTGAGCCACATCCAACCAAGTCCCTGCGGGGTCGCCCAGGGGCGGGGCTCTGCTTAGGGCCTCTTTTTGCATAGAAGTCCTCTCCAGTGTACTCAGTGTCCTCTCCGGGACTCCAGTGAGTGTCCAGTTCTCCTCCCTCAGCTGACCTGTGCTATTGCCTTTAGACAGAGTCACTACCCTCGTTAGAGCATCTAAGCAGAAAAAAGGGGATCCTCAGCTGAGGTCTTTGTTATGACTGACAAGATGAAGCATTTTTTTACTTTTGTTTTTATTTTTTGCTGATAACCATTCCCTTATGTCACTCAGGGTCCTCACCTTGATTCGAGTCAGTTTCTGGGGCTCCACTATGCACAGCTGGGGCTGCCCCCACCAGACCAAGATTCTCCCTTCCCTGAGACCCTCCAGGCCGAAATGACAGCCACCCAAACCTGACAGCTATTCCTGGGCATCCCGAGTCACAGGAGAGGTACTGATGGGGTGGCAGGAGTGGGGAGGGGATGGTGTGGCGGCGGCAGTGCAGGAAAGGGGAGATGTGGGTTGGTGGAGGTAAGAGTTTTTGTGTCTTCCTCTGTTCTAGTGTGGATGTGTGGTTTTCTAATTCCTCCCTGAAATTCCTCACCTTGACACCTGACTAGTCCTGGAACTTGATCCTCATGGGACTTGAGGCTGCTCACCTCTGATCAAGGTTCTCACCTTCCTGAGACTACAGAGTTGTAATCAGGATGAGCCAAATCCACCAACGACTATTCCAGAATGACAAGGGCTGTCAGCCAGGGCAGGACTCTATGGGACCCCACTGTTCTGGCTTGTTCCTTCCTTTATTCTTCATTCAGGGTCATCACCTCGGTATCTATCAGAAGCTCACAGTCC
The DNA here is from genome assembly GCF_049350105.2 of Macaca mulatta. Lineage (NCBI taxonomy): Eukaryota > Metazoa > Chordata > Mammalia > Primates > Cercopithecidae > Macaca > Macaca mulatta. The sequence continues at coordinate 15,847,434 of NC_133426.1, read as the reverse complement.
TTCTACTGACCTGAGTTTGTCTTCCTGAAGTCTCTCATGCTCCTGAGAACATTGAAGGATAATTGTGGAGACGCTCAGTCTCAGCCCTGCCTGTGGCCCTCTAAGTCTGAGAGCAGCCACAGGCTGGTCTGTGTTGGACCTCCAATATTCTGGGATGATGGTATCCTCAGCCCTCCTACATGGGGCTTCACATCTTGGTTCCTGTCTTGTTAATTGAAGGCTTCCTGGGAAATGCCAAAATCCCTGCAATCTCTTGAACAGTTTTTCTTCCGCAGACTTTGTGGAGAATGGCTCCTTGCCCTGAAGTGATGAGAGATCAGGAAGCTGTAGCTCAAGGCAGGGGGCCCAGGACAAGTGGTGGGCGGTCCAAATAAAGCCAGTTGGTCTATTCCATTTCTTCACCAGCCAGACTTAGCCTCTGCTGTAACTTCGGTTCTAATAGATTGGCTTTCTCCAAGGAAGGGTAGGGCCACATGATTTTGTGAGTCCCTGATATTTTCAGGTGATCTGACATCACATATGTAGATGATCATGTGGTCACTGAGTATTGTCTCTTTCTTTTCCTTATTCTTAGCTCTCATTTATTTTTGTATTCTTATTGCTCTGGCTATGTATTCCAAACCAGTAGTTTGTACACAATATTTTTCTTCGTATTACTTGATATGCAATTTGGAGTAGGGAGAAGAAAAGTGAATTAAGATACACAAGGTCTGTCTCAGGCTGAGATGAGTGTGACAGTATGGGAATAGTTTTATTTTAAATAAGCAATACTTGCTGAGTGTAGTCTCTCAAGCCTGTAATCCCAACACTTTGGGAGGCTGAGGTGGGTGGATCACCTGAGGTCAGGAGTTCGAGACCAGCTTGGTCAACATGGCGAAACCCTGTCTCTACTGAAAAAATACAAAAATTAGCTGGACATGGTGATGGGTGCCTGTAATCCCAGCTTCTCGGGAGGTTGAGGCAGGAGAATTGCTTGAACCCAGGAAGTGGAGGTTGCAGTGAGCCGAGATTGTGCCATTGCACTCCAGAATGGGCGACAGAGTGAGACTCCATCTCAAGAAAAAAAAAAAAAAGCAATACTTGCAGATGGTTAGCAAGAAAGTTTATTTTTTTCTTTCCGTGGCATTCCCCAACATGTTTCCCAATTAATATGAGCCCCTATGACAAGTTTGACCACTCACAGTGATGTACATTAAGTTCTCAGAACGTTCCCCTGCCTTTGACTACAGGCCAGAGAGTCATGATTCCTTTACTTCTTGTCTGGAGTGGGCATCATTTTTAATAATGGTGAATTAAATCAGTGTTAGTTGGTGCTGCTAATCTGTGCACCACAAATGACAGTTGTTTATTTGATGGTCCTATTGGGCATGACAAGTAAGGTAAGTACTAATAGTTGCCTAAAAGGCAGAATTTATTAACTCTGACACTTCCCCCCTCATTTGGCTATTCATTCTCTGGGTCTGTGGTTGTGAGAAACTGATCCCATAGAGCTCTACAAAGGGAATTTTGTGGTTTTCTCTAATTGGTTCAGACAATGCAATAGACATGAAGGATGGCAAGACAGAGAGAGAGAGAGAAAAATAAAGAAAGAGAGGGAGACAGAGAGAGAGGGAGGGAGGGAGGGAGAGAGACAGAAAGAAAGAAAGAAAGAAAGAAAGAAAGAAAGAAAGAAAGAAAGAAAGAAAGAAAGAAAGAAAGAAAGAAAGAAAGAAAGAAAGAGAAAGAAAGAAGAGAGGGGTGGGGGAAGAGGAAAGAAAAGAAAAGAAAGAAAGAAGAGAGAGATAGAAAGAGAGAAAGGAGAGAGGGGTGGAGGAAGAGGAAGGAAGGAAGGAAAGAAGAAAGAAAGGAAGAAAGAAAGAAAGAGAAAGAAAGAAAGAGAAAGAAAAGAAAAGAAAAGGAGGGAAGGAGGGAGGGAGGGAAGGAAGGGAAGGAAGGGAGAGAGAAAGAAAGGGGGAGGGAAAAGAAAAGGAAGAAATGAAGGAAAGAAGGAAGGAAGGGATGGAGGGAAGGAGAAAGCAAGGAAGAAGGAAGGAAGGAAAGAAAGCTTTATAGAGAAGAAAAGGTCCCTGGCCCTAAGAAGCTTTATTAGTCCAATGCAGGAGTCAGCAAATGACAGCTTTCAGGCCAAATCTAGCTCACCATCTGTTTTTGCAAATGCAGATTTATTAGAACACAATCACACTCACTCATTTACATGTTATCTGTGACCGCTTTCATACTACAAAGGCAGAATCTAGTAATCGTGACAGACGCTGTATGTCATGCAATGCCTAAAGTATTTATTCTCTGGCCCTTTACAGAAAATGTTTGTCAATTCCTGATTTAGTGGGATAGATCAGCATTTACACAAGTAAGTATAATTCAAAGCAGGATATGATAAAAAAAAAAAAATAGGAACCATGTAGAAAGTACTGTGTGAGTACAGGAGCATGGGAGGGCTTCATGGAGACAGAACACTGCAGCTGGGCTTTGGTGAATGGGTTGGATTCCGGCCAGCTGAGAGACAAGAGGACATTTTAGGTGAGGTGGTCCTCAACCCTGTCTGCTTATTGCAGTCGCTTGGAGAGTTTTGAAATAGAGATGTCTGGGTTCCACCTCCTTGAGATTCTGACTCTGCTGTTCAGGGACAGGGCCTGGGCATCAGGATTTTTTTTTTTTTTAGACAGAGTCTTGCTCTGGAATGCAGTGGCCCAATCTCAGTTCACTGCAGCCTCTGCCTCCCGGATTCAAGTGATCCTCCCACCTCAATCCCCAGAGTAACTGGGACTACAGGTGCATATCACCATGCCTGACTAATTTTTGTATTTTTTTTTATAGGGATGAGAGTTTCACCAGGTTGCTCAGGCTGGTCTCAAACTCCTAGGCTCAAGTGATCTTCCTGCCTTGGCCTCCCAAAGTGCTGGGCTTATAGGTGTGAACCACTGCACCTGGTGGGTATTAGGATTTTTTAAAACTCCACAGGTTATTCTAAGGGCAGCCCAGCTTGAAAAACACTGGGCCAAAGAAGTGTCAGGGAACAATTAGGAGTAAGGTGTGAATGGAGGGAGTCTCTGGGTGCAGAGGGAAGGGATAGTGCAGTGGGAGATAAGCCTGGGAAGTAGGGAGTCAAATCAAGGTCAGAGAAATTAGATTTTGTCATGGGAAATGGGGACAATAACAAAAGGGGGACAATGTGGGCATGACAGCAACATGATCAGAGGCATGTATAAGGAAGCATAATCTAGAAAAAAACCTAAAGAATAAAAATAAGAGCCTGTTAGGGTTTTTTTGCAAGAGTTTAAGCAAAACAAGGAGCGTATCTTGTTTAGGGCAGTGACGCGGTATGATTTGGCTGTGTCCCCACCCAAATCTCATCTTGAATTGTAGTTCCCATAATCCCCACGTGTCGTGGGAAGGACCCAGTCGAAGGTAATTGAATCAGGGGGTGGCTACCCTCTTGCTGCCCTCATGATAGTGAGTGAGTTCTTATGAGAGCTGATGTTTTTAGAAGGGGCTTTTCCCCTTCGGCACTTCTCCTTCCTGCCATCACGTGGAGGATGTGTTTGCTTCCCCTTCCACCATAATTGTGAGTTTCCTGAGGCCTCCCCAGACCTGCAGAATTGTGAGTCAATTAAACCTCTTTTCTTTACAAATTACCCAGTCTTGGGTATGTCTTTATTAGCAGCATGAGAACAGACTAATACAGTAAATTGGTACCCGCAGAGACTGGGGTGCTACTATAAAGATACTTGAAAATGTGGAAGTGAATTTGGCTTCCAGGCAGAGGTTGGAACAGTTTGGAGGGCTCAGAAGGCAGGAAGATGTGGGAAAGTTTGGAACTTCCTAGAGACTTGTTGAATGGCTTTGACTAAAATGCTGATAGTGATATGGACAATGAAATCCAGGCTGAGGTGGTCTCAGATGGAGATGAGGAACTTTTTGGGAACTTGAATAAAGGTGACTCTTGCTATGCAAAGAGACTGGTGACATTTGGCCCCTGCCCTAGAGATCTGTGGAACTTTGAACTTGAAAGAGATGATTTAAGGTATCTGGCTGAATAAATTTCTAAACAGCAAAGTGTTAAAAGGGAAGCAAAGCATAAAAGTTTGGAAAATTTGCAGCTTGAGAATACAATAGAAAAGAAAAACCCATTTTCTGGGGAGAAATTCAAGCCTTCTGCAGAAATTTGCATAAGTAACAAAGAACCAAATGATAATCACCAAGACAATGGGGAAAATGTCTCCAGGGCATGTCAGAGACCTTTGTGGTAGCCCCTCCCATCACAGGACCCCCCTGCTGTGTGCAGCCTAGGGACTTGGTGCCCTGTGTCCCAGCCACTCCAGCCATGGCTAAAAGGGGCCAAGGTACAGCTCAGGCCCTGTCTTCAGAGGGTGCAAGCCCCAAGGCTTGGCAGCTTCTACATGATGTTAAGCTTGCGGGTGCACAGAGGTCAAGAATTGAAGTTTGAGAACCTCTGCCTAGATTTCAGAAGCTGTATGGAAACCCCTGGATGTCCAGGCAGAAGTTTTCTGCAGGGGCAGGGCCCTCATGGAGAACCTCTGCTACTGAAAAGGGAGGAGAATTCCCTCATCCCCCTCACAGGGCATGCAACAGGGATGTGGCTCACTTCTTCAGTGCTCTGCTACTCAAACCCCTAGGAGGAGCATGCAGATGGGCAGGTCATGGGGAGTGTTTTGGGGGTCCAACCCCATGGCAGTGTCTAGGGTTGTTTACAGCTCCTGAAATCTCAGTGGGCATGTGTTACAGTATGCTCTTTCAGTTGTGTGTTAATCAGCTCAATTAGACCCTCTGCCTTATCAAAAGGATAGAGGGCTTTCTGTATCCTGGGTTCTTGCCCTGCTGTACCAGAAAAATCAGATCACATGTGGGCTTGCAGAATGAGTACAGGGTTTTATTGAGTGATGGAAATAGCTCTCAGTAGATGGATGGAGAGCCAGAAGGGGGATGGAGTGGGAAGGTGGTCTTCCCCTGGAGTCAGGCCACCCAGTAGCCAGATCCTCCTCTGACTGCCCTGGTCAAATTCCCCTTGGTGTCCACATTGTTCCACCACTGATGGCCTATTGGCATCTGCTGGTGTCTGTTGGTGTATTCTCCTGCTAGTGTGTTGCTCTTGACATCCAGCCACTTTGTGTCTCTCAAGTTTATATAGGCACGGGATGGGGGCGTAGTGGGCCAGAGTGATCTTGGAAAATGCAACATTTGGATCCAAAAACAGGAGTGCCTGTTCTCACTTAGGTCTGCGGGCACATGCCTGAGGGTGGAGCCCTTAGCAGGGACCATGGCCTTCTCTACCCAGAACTTCCCTGCCCTGCTCCCATATTACTAGGGCAGTGCAGAAGGGAAATGTGGAGTTGGATCCCCCACACAGAATCCCCACTGGGGTACTGCCTAGTGGAGCTGTGAGAAGAGGGCCATAGTCCTCCAGACCCCAGAATGGTATATCCACCGACAGCTTGCACTGTGCACCTGGAAAAACCAGAGTCCCTCAACATCAGCCTGTGAAAGCAGCCAGGAGGGGGCTGTACCCTGCAAAGCCACAGAGGCAGAGCTGCCCAAGGCTGTGGGAGCCCACCTCTTGCATCAGTGTGACCTGGATGTAAGACATGAAGTCAAAGGAGATCATTTTGGAACTTTAAGGTGTAATGACTGCCCTATCAGATTTCAGACTTGCCTGGAGCCTGTAGCCCCTTTGTTTTGGCCAATTTCTCCCATTTGGAACTGGTGTATTTTTACCCAATGCCTCCAGCCCCAGTGTATCTAAGAAGTAATTAACTTGCTTTTGATTTTACAGGCTCATAGGCAGAAGAGACTTGCCTTGTCTCAGATAACACTTTGAACTTGGACTTTTGGGTTAATGCTAGAATGAGTTAAGACTTTGAAGGACTGTTGGGAAGGCATTATTGTGTTTTCAAATGTGAGGACATGAGATTTGGGAGGGTCCAGGGGTGGAATGATATGGTTTGGCTGTGTCCCCACCCAAACCTCATCCTGAATTGTAGTTCCCATAATCCCCAAGTGTTGTGGGAGGGACCTGGTGGGAGGTAATTGAATCATGGGGTTGGCTACCTCCATACTGTTCTCATGATAGTGAGTTCTCATGAGATCTGATGGTTTTATAAGGGGCTTTTCCCCACTTCACTCTGCACTTCTCCTTGCTGCCACCATGTGAAGAAGGACGTGTTTGCTTCCCCTGTCACCATGATTGTAAGTTTCCTGAGGCCTCCCCAGCCATGCTGAACTGCGAGTCAATTAAACCTCTTTCCTTTATAAATTACCCAGTCTCAGGTATGTCTTTATTAGCAGCATGCGAATGGACTAATACAACATGTGACTTGGCAGATTCAGGAGTGAGGGTTAAAATTACAACAATTTAGGCATGGTATGGGCACCAATCCATGAGAATGGCCCGTACTATCCAGTCCTGGAGGTCCCTGCTCTGGAGGCATTACCCTTTTGTTTCTGAATCATGGAGAAATATGGAATCCTGGAGGAAAAGTTGAGGCTACAAGGAGGCACTTGGCCACTTGCATTAGCATCTATTTCCTGAATACAGCCCTTGGGAGATGGTCTCTTATACCCAAGACATTTTGGAAAGACTTTTACAGACCTTGGCGTCTAGTTGGAAGTGAGTGAGCTGAGTAGAAGGAGCCAGAGATGATGGTAAGGTTTTGAATTTAGACAATTGAGGGAATTTTTACAGCCATTAGAAGGCAAGAGGGACACAAAAAGATCTTGGAAAAGAATTGATCTCCTCCCTCTGATGAATGGGGCCTCACCCATTAGTGCAAGGAATCCACCTCCCTGAGACAGCACTCCCCCTTCAGGAAATGACTTCTGCTCCAAGAAAGGGGGTATGGTTTTAGAAATTCATTTGTTTTATATGAAAAAAAGCTCAACATCACTAATCATTAGAGAAATGCAAATCAAACCACAATGAGATACCATCTCATGCCAGTTAGAATGGTGATCGTTAAAAAGTCAGGAAACAACAGATGCTGGCAAGGCTGTGGAGAAATAGAAACACTTTTACACTGTTGATGGGAGTGTAAATTGGTTCAACCATTGTGGAAGACAGTGTGGTGATTCCTCAAAGATCTAGAGGCAGAAATACCATTTTACCTGGCATTCCCATTACTGGGTATATGCCCAAAGGAATATAAATCACTCTATTATAAAGATACATGCACTCACATGTTCATTGCAGCACTATTCGCAATAGCAAAGACATGGATTCAACCTAAATGCCCATCAATGATAGACTGGATAAAGAAAATGTGGTATAGATACACCATGGAATACTATGCAGTCATAAAAAGGAATGAGATCATGTCCTTTGCAGGGACATGGATGGAGTTGGAAGCTGTTATCCTCAGCAAACTAATATAGGAACAGAAAACCAAACATGACATGTTCTCACTTGTGAGTGGGAGCTGAATGATGAGAACACATGGGCACGTTATGGGGAACAACACACACTGGGGCCTGTTGAGGGGATGTAGGGAGGGAGAGCATCAGGAAGAATAGCCAATGAATTCTTGGCTTAATACCTAGGTGATGGGATGATATGTGCAGCAAACCACCATGGCACACTTTTACCTATGTAACAAACCTGCACATCCTACACATGTACCCTGGAACTTAAAAGTTGAAGAAAAAAAAAGAAATTCATTTGTTTTTGTGTTGAACATGAATTTAGTCCATATTCAAGGGACAGGAGTCCTGCTTTTTTTTTTTTGAGACAGAGTCTTGCTCTGTCACCCAGGCTGGGGTGCAGTGGCCGGATCTCAGCTCACTGCAAGCTCCGCCTCCCGGGTTTAGACCATTCTCCTGCCTCAGCCTCCCGAGTAACTGGGACTACAGGCGCCCGCCACCTCGCCCGGCTAGTTTTTTGTATTTTTTAGTAGAGACGGGGTTTCACCGTGTTAGCCAGGATGGTCTCGATCTCCTGACCTCGTGATCCGCCCGTCTCGGCCTCCCAAAGTGCTGGGATTACAGGCTTGAGCCACCGCGCCCGGCAAGGAGTCCTGCTTTTATGTCATTTTCTTGACAAGATGTTAGCTTATCTCTTTTGTATTAGACTCATTGCTTATCAATGTTGAGCCCAATGAACGGGAATGGTCTCTGCCTGTTGTGTTACAACATAGTCCTGCATGGATTTGCCTTCCCTCTAGTGGAAGTGACTGATGAATCTGCTCACCTTATCCACATCTTCTCCAAGTCACTAAGTTTTCATTTCTTCAAACTCCTATGACTGTGTGGAGATACAAATCATAGCACTTTTCTTTCACTTCCTTGTGAAATGAGGAGGTGTGTCTGGGCATTCTCTGCAGTGGCTTCCAACTCCAATAATTCATGCTTTTAAGAGAATATGAAATTCTCTATATTACAGTGTTTGTATTAATAAAGCTTTCTTTTCTGACGTGGTAGGCAGCATGCTTACAAAGAGAGAATCCAGGCTTTCTTTTTTTTTTTTTTTCAAGATGGAGTCTCGCTCTGTCACCCAGGCTGGAGTGCAGTGGCGTGATCTCGGCTCACTGCAACTTCCGCCCCTCCAGGTTTAAGCAGTTCTCTGCCTCAGCCTCTGGAGTAGCTGGGATTACAGGCGCGTGCCACCACGCCCAGCTAATTTTTTGTATTTTTAATAGAGACAGGGTTTCACCATCTTGGCCAGGCTGGTCTTGAACTCCTGACCTTGTGATCAACCCGCCTCTGCCTCCCAAAGTGCTGGGATTACAGGCTTGAACCACCGAGCCCAGCTGAATCCAGGCTTTCTAGCAGTAAAAAGTCATCTGGACTTTGGATAGAGTGTTGAGCAATTAACCTTGACCAACCTTAATTGTCAATTTGGCCTTTTATGGCTTGAATATCTCAAAGATTTTTGTCTACTTATCTTCCCATCTAATCCAGGAAAACTAGAGATACAGGGTCTACGTCAGACACAGTTGTGAATGATCTCCTTTATCTATTTGAAGCATTGACACTTTCAGAAAGCATTTACAATTTAATCATGGGCTGTATATGCCACACTTCGAGAGGGTGGGGTACATGGCAGAAGTGGTAAGATATCTGGGAAACAGAGGGCTTTCTCCCAAGATGATTTCATGGTGGTGACTGCACGCTCAGGAGCTCCCTTGGCATGGCTGTCAGTGTGCCTCTCAAGGGGTTTTGTGACTGCATCTCATAGACATCTCTGGTGTTACCTCTTCTCACCTGGAGTACAGGGAACTTGGACAGCCCTAATTTGCATCCACTGTAGCTATGTCATTCCTTTGTCATCAGCTTATTTTGTTCACAGCTTTGAGATTGTGGTATTTCTCGTGCTGCCTTATGTTTGCTGTTGAGTATTTTAAATATTCCCAGAGACTTGATCACTGGCTTAGTCATTGGGCAGACTTCAAATAAGTGGAATTGGCGACAAAGGGAAAAAGAATTTGCTTCCTGACAACTGATCCTGCAGGAATGGATAAATGAACTAAATGCCAACTCTCCTCACTGTCTCTGGAAAGCTAACTTTATAATCAAGTACTCTTTCTTCACAATAAGCAGAATCCAAGATGGAAAGAAAAGTAGGCTTCAGGTAGGCAGTAGGCTAAACATCTGGAACTTTCAGCTAGACTTCCTCACTTTGATTTGTAATTTGTACAAGCTTTCCTGCTCTCTGATGCCTACGATTATCCCAGGAAACAGACACTCCCAAACTTTAGTGTTCAAGTCCTCAAGAGAGCAATTTAGAATAACTGTCAGTATTATAAAAGCATATGCTCTTTGTTTCTGCAGTTCTACATTTAAGAATTTTTCCTACAGCAACACTTGCTCATGCATGAAATTGTGTATGTTATTCATTGCAAGCTGGTTGATAATAGCCAAATATTGGAAACAACCTGAAAGTTCATCAACGGGGGACTAGGTAAATAAATTAGGGGCTACTATGCAGGTGTAAGAAATAATCAGGAAGTGCTTTATACAATAGTTCCCCCTTATCTGTGGAGGATAATGTTCCAAGACCCCCAGTGGATGCCTGAAACCACAAATAGTACTGAGCCCTATAGATACTATCTTTGTTTCCTAAACATACATATTTATGATGTTTAATTTATAAATTAGGAAAGGTAGCAAAATAACAAAAACTAACAAGAAAATCAAACAATTATAACAACATACTGTAGTAAAAGTTATGTGAATGTGGTCTTTTTCTCTTAAAATATCTTATTGTACTGTACTTACCTTTTTTTGGACTGCAGTTGTCTGTGGGTAGCTGACATGGCAGAAAGTGAAACTGTGGATAAGGGGAGACTACTGTTTACTGATATGGAAAGATCTCTAAGATATGGTATTTAGTGAAGTAAACAGGGGGCAAACAATGTAGATGCTACCATTTCTGTAAAACGGTGGTGGGCTTCAGGAAAACACAGATTTGTATTTATTTGCATGTGTGTCAAAAGTGTCCAGTAGTATATACAAGTAAGAAACTAATAACAGCATAACAATGGTCACTCCTTGGAAGGGTTTGGTAATGGGTGCAAAAACTGTACAGAGGGGACAATGGTAGCTGAGTAAGTTTTCACTGGATTCCTTTCTAGGCTTTTGGTTTTGGACCATGAGAATGGCTCACATATTCAAAAGGTAAATACATATTTTAAAAATTTAATGAAACACCACACACCCAGCCTAAACACTGACATTGTTCTAGGTCAATAGAGGGTTGGGGAATCTGCATTTTGCAACAAGCAGCCTGGCCGATTCTGATGTAGACGGTCCAAGGAACCAAGGAACTGTGGGACACATAGCCACAGACTACATTCATGCAACAACTATTTTTTATTGAACGTTGGATACATGTATCTGTCCATTTCACAAATTATGCTTTATTATATTAAAGAATAAACCTCATTTCTTCTACAACTTGAACATCCAGCTTACTATACACGGGATTTGACTTAATGTCATACAGACCACTTACAACGTGATAGAAGCATTGGAAGCATTTCTTGAAAAATAACAATTCCACTCAAAGCACACTTTATAGATAGAGTTTTACATGGTCACAGAGTTAAGTTTGCACATTTAAAGGGAGCTGAATCATTCATATTACTATTGTGCATTTCTTATAAATAATTCATTTGTTCAAGGAGTCCAGGCAAAGCTAAGCCATGACATTATTTACACTAAGTACCACACCTGGAACTTGTTCTGAGTTATTTAACACAGAGTACATTTTTCAATGCAATAAATATTTACAGTTAATAGTAGCAAGTACAATTATAATTTATGAAATATGAGTCTAATATTTAAAACAAAACATAAAATTACATTAAAGAAGTTTGTGCCATTTATTTTTACAACTCACCAAATTGACTGTTTTATGAATTTTATTACCCAAAACCCTACCGACTTAAATGCAAGAAATGTCATGTTTGAATCAGTAAAGCCCAGATTGCAGAAAAAAAAAACTTTTTAGAAGATAATGAGTTTTACTTTCTTAATGTTGTGCATGTATTATTCATGTTATTAGCTAAAATGGAAGCAAAGTGATGAAAATCTGGATTCACAATATGCTCAAATTATATAGTGTACCTTCAACATTGAAGTTCTGAGTTATGCCAACATTTTTAAGCTTGTCTGGGAGTTAATGAGGCCTTGAATGTATGAGGTTTTACTGTCCGTTAAAATGATTCTTTTAAAATGTCATAAAATTATGTGAGTCCTTTCATGTCATTATATGACTCTGTGAGTGAATTTTAAATTTGGGGGAAAAAGGCAAATAATCTTATCTTCTAGAAATGTGAGTTCAGAGAGGGCAGAGAGACAGTGGTGTCTGTACTTAGAACAGGGCACCTAGGGCTAGGCACTCAGATACCTAAGTCCATATCTGAGTTTCTTATCTGTCCCCTTAGTCCAGGATATGCTTTTCTGTTAGAGGCTATTTATGTAGCCTGGGTCCCCAGACTCCAGGAAACCAACCATTGTCATATCTTACTCTATTTTGGGGAAAGTGGGGGCGTAGGTGGTTCTACCTCTATCTGACACTTTTTCTCCAACGAATTCTGATTCAGAGAAGGATGGCTAGATTCGCTGTTCTCATTTGGGTCTTCTCTCTAACTTGGTCCTCAGCAAGTTTTTTCTCTCAGACACAGAACCAGGTGGGAAATTCTTCCCAGGGCTTCCAGTTGCAACTGAATTGTGTCTCTGAGTAGGGGAGAAGGAGGATGCAAACAACTGACGTAAGGGACTTTCCTACTCACCCACTTTGTGCTGCATTTCAGCCTCTGCCCTCAACAATGCCTTAAACTGTGTGCCTCAATGCTCTTTGCATACATTCTTTGACGCTATCATTAGTTCAGGTCTCTGGACAAAACCTAGAATAGGGAGTGGAGTTTTCTACTAAGTACTGTGAACTTAATTTTTCACACAGGTGGGATTTGGGAAGCAATGCTAAGCAGTGGAATGGACATTGACATAGAGAGATCAGCTCCACACTTATACTCTGCAACTCCACTTCCCCATGTGACTTGAGGATCAGTAAGTAATCTCCCTGCCACGGCTTCATGTGTCCAGCACTGGACTTGGCACATTGTCATGTTTGGTGAAGATGAGCCCCTTCCTTTCCAGCACTTACAGAGCCACAGCACTCCATTCAGGTTTTGGTCAAATTTGATGTGTTTCTTGGCCAGTGTCTTTGCTCCCAAGAATCTCACCCTTCTTTGTCTTAGCCTTCCATTTCATTGCGGCCTTGAATGTTGTGCCCACCAATATGTCTCTCCTGGGGCAGCCAACAATGACCCTGTCCACTCCCTTGTGCCAAATTAAACAGGTTCACTTTGGGGACAAGAGAATATTCTGTAAAGTGGGGAAGTGGTGATCAGCACTGCTCTTCAATATCACTGCATAGCCCATGGGAATGAAGTACAGTTAGTTCACCTCGAAACAATATGAAATCAGATTAAGCTGAACCAGATTAAATTGCCTTTTTGTAGTTCAAAAATGGCCCAGTCTTAACAGTTTCATGTTTCAGCCTCATAGTTCCATGGGCCTTTTAATGTAATGGTAGATGGTCACATTTCCACAGTAAAGGATGTAAAAGCAGCTCTTTGGCCAGCAGGGAAGGCTTGGATGAAATGAGGTAATGAGTATAAAAGCACTTTATAGACCATGAACACTAGGTAAATGCAAAGTTCTTAAAAAATTAGTCATGGACATAATTCCACAGTAATATTCTAACCCAGGGGTCCTTAAATTTAACATATGTGCAACATTGAAGCTTTTTAAAAATTTAGATAAATTCTACTGAATGAATTTCTAATGTGAAGTCACATAAGAGAAAAGTCTGTTCTCAGTGTGTTATTTGTTGATTGCTCTGAATATATTCAGCTGTACTTAAGGTTTGGCCCCCTGCAACCTAACAAAGGGTGTCTCTGAAGGCCAAAGTTACAGTAAGAGATTGTGAGATAGTGAAATTGTTGTGTGTTTGGGAAGTGTGTGTCTGGGTGTGGGCTAGGAGAAATGACCATCCAGATAAAGAATAAAGTAGAGCTTGGTAAGCCTTGGTTTCATTGAACAGTGTGCACAAAACCTAGGCCCATGAAAGCCTAGGCCCAAGAAAGATTCTTTAATCCCTTTGTTTTCAGCTGTTAATCCATTTCATGAAAATATAGCCAAAAATTAGACAAATGTACAAAAGGTGCTCCATCCCCCCAGAAACCCAGAGGTAATTCTAAGCTACTCTCTAACAATAGCTACCTCCTGTTGTGGATGTGAAGAGCACAAATGGTAAGAAAATTTGCACCCTTCCCATCTCACCATGATGCAAGTGGATGGCTCTTCCTTCAGCTCCCATACAGTCAGCTTCCCAGGGCGATGGTTTCTAGCTGGCTTCCAGGAACAGTGACTTAGCCACCTTTTAGTCCACAGATGATGCCATTCAATGTGTACTCCCCAAACAAAGTTAATTTCTATGACCAGAAGCTACTTGATGCATGAAGACACTCTGAAACCAATAACCAACTGCTACTTTTGACATAAATGAAGACTTTACAATGCAAGGATGCTCATGTGCTATCATCAAGTTCGTTTATTTCTGTTCAGTGTTCATTTTCTTTTTTTTTTTTTTTTTTTTTTTTTGAGACGGAGTCTCGCTCTGTCACCCGGGCTGGAGTGCAGTGGCCGGATCTCAGCTCACTGCAAGCTCCGCCTCCCGGGTTCACGCCATTCTCCTGCCTCAGCCTCCCGAGTAGCTGGGACTACAGGCGCCCGCCACCTCGCCCGGCTAGCTTTTTGTATTTTTTAGTAGAGACGGGGTTTCACCGTGTTAGCCAGGATGGTCTCGATCTCCTGACCTTGTGATCCGCCCGTCTCAGCCTCCCAAAGTCAGTGTTCATTTTCATAACAAGATGAGCTTGGTTCATCTGCAGCAGCCCCTAAACAGTTTATTTACCTAAGGGTTCTCCATCCTTCCAGATGAAACCAAATTCTTTGTGGACAAAGAGGGAAATCCAGAGCTTGTTAATGAGGCAGAAGGCAGGTTCAGTGCGAGAGTGAAGGCAGTCCAAAAACCAGGGTTCAGCCATCCACATTTATGGAGAGTCATCAAATCAACAACAGGGAGGGGCCCTGTCTTCACTAAGCAGGGAGTATCATCTTGCTAAAGAATATCACTCCCAATAGCAGCTGCACCTTCCCTGCCAGCAGCAGCCGTTGGTGGGAAGACTGCTTTGTTTATTGCTTAATCTATCACTGTTGAGCTGCCTGCCTCAGGGAGGCTCAATTTAAGATAGATTGAAAGGTAGTGTCTGTCAATTGAATAAACACAGATGGTTTTCCACAGCAAAAATTGATTTTTTTTCTTGCCAAAGACATAAGTGCTAAACGTGATTATCTTTGGAAGCCAGGCGTGAAATGTCTCAGCTCCAGCCCCTGCCACACTCTGCTTTGGCAGAGAAGTGATACACGTGGGGACTTGGGTCTCTCTCACGTAATTTTAGGTTCTTGAGGTGGAATAAAATAATAAAATTTTGACTTCCCTAGAGAAGGGCCCAACTATGTCCTTCCTGGTAAGAAGGTCTAAATCAATCCATTAGTTGATTCACAAAATTGTTTTACCAGTCCTTGGTCACTGGCTGGCAAAGGCCTCCTCCAATCCTTTCATTTAAGAGTCTCAAAGAAGTAGTAAGATTCGGCTGGGCACGGTGCCTGTAATCCCAGCACTTTGGGAAGCCAAGGCAGGCGGATCACCTGAAGTCAGGAGTTCGAGACCAGCCTGACCAACATGGAGAAACCCGTCTCTACTAAAAAAATACAAAATTAGCCGGACATGGTGGCGCATGCCTGAAATCCCAGCTACTCAGGAGGCTGAGGCAGGAGCCTCCCTTGAACCCAGAAGGTGGAGGTTGCAGTGAGCCCAGATAGTGCCATTGCACTCCAGTCTGGGCAACAAGAGCGAAACTCCATCTCAAAAAAAAAAAAAAAAAAGGTAATAAGATTCGCCTAAGGACACACAGCTACACCTAGACCTCCATCTCCTCACTCTTTGTCCAGAAGCTAGGAAGGAGACCACACACAATCTATGCCATGATGTTAACTGAAGGAGACATGAAGATGAGCTCTACTCCCAAAATGTCCCTGGAAGCAGGTGGATCAGAGATGCCTGAACAAGTTATGCTAGGTATTCAAAAGGCTATACATGTTAGCAACTATCTAAGTGTAGAGTCATTTATAATCAAGGGTTTTGAAGAAAGCCAAGGGCAAATTGTGGAACACTAGTTCAAGATAATAGATGCATGGAGGTTGAAGAAGGGAGAATAGGAAGAGTACCCTTTGTATAATGAGAAAACTCAGCAATATGTTTTCTTATGTCTCTTTCGGCTCTAACTCCAAAACACAGCAAGCTTGCGGAACATCATTCATGCAAAGTATTCCAAGGGGCCCCTTGAAGCAACAGAATGGTCTGTCTCCTTTCATACCACTAATGTGAACACGAATATAGAATAGTGGTTGAAGGACTTCCAAAGAGTTGTTGTTGCAAGGGTAGCAGAAGTGAGGCTACTGTGACTAAGTGGGCTACAGAAATGCTGCAGAGACAGAACTGGAGACGATGAAGAGACTCAGAATTTTAGCGATAGACAAGACCTTAGCACTGTCTTCTCAGTCTAGCGATGAAAACATGAGTCTAGACAAGTGAAATTGATAGCCAGAGTGATATAGCTAGAGGCAGAGTTGGACTGTCAAGCTAGAAATCTTGATTCTTTAAGCTGTACTATCTGTCTTGTTTTCAAACTGTTCTATGTAATTATGGACTACCAGGAAAGCAGGTGTGTATAATACAAAAGAGCACGTAGCAAGCAGAATTGAAGAAGTTTCACCCCGTCTTGGTCCTAACTCCTAAAGCTCAAATAGACAGTGGGCACTTCTTCATATCAAGAATCTTTTCATATGTGCCATGTGAAAATGAGAGCCAACTGTTTGTGTCTCATCTGGATAGAGAAAACCTAAATTAAAATTGTCTTAGGATTTTAATGTGTAAGGGCACATTTGTAAAATTTGAATTTATTTGAAAGTGGGTTAATATGTTTGCAACCTGTCAAAATTGCCCTCTCTTTGAGTGAAGAAAAACTTCATTCAGGGTTTCTAAAGTAAGGGAATCAAATCTTTTTAAAGCCAACTACATTCACTTAGAAAAAGAAAAATATTTCAGCCAAGTCTTTTTCTGCACATGGGCTCTTTCATAAATACTCTTCTTAAGTAGAAACAAGTCTGTAGCTGTTTTTCAATCAGTTCTTAAAGACCCCTGTGACTTTCTTATACATATTCAGACAAAAAATACTTGTTACTGAAATTTTATTCACTTCCTCCCACAAACGTTAGCAGAAGCATACACTAAATATAAACGTGCTCCTATTTCTACTCAGATACAATCCCTTCTTTCTTTTTATTTTATTTTTTATTATTTATTTATTTATTTTTGAGACTGAGTCTCACTCTGTTGCCCAGGCTGGAGTGCAGTGGCGCTATCTCAGCTCACTGCAAGCTCTGCCTCCCGGGTTCATGCCATTCTCTTGCCTCAGCCTCCCGAGTAGCTGGGACTACAGGTGGCCCGCCACCACGCCCGGCTATTTTTTGTATTTTTAGTAGAGACAGGGTTTCACCATGTTAGCCAGGATGGTCTCGATCTCCTGACCTCGTGATCTGCTCAATCCCTTCCTTCTTAGAGTGAAACTACTGATTCAGTATAGCAGTCAAAGACAAATCTAAGTAAAATACACTTGACTCAAAACCTATGTATCAAGAATAAATACTGTACTTTATGCATTTATAGATATTTGATTAATTAATAGCATGATTAATTTTTTTCCTAAAAGTATTTCTCTTCTAGGGTGGAATGGCACCCTGGATGATTAAAACTGTAGCAGCAAACAAGACCTCCATCAAGTAAGAATTCAGAGTGTGAAATATCACACATAGCCACACGTGGATCTTTATATATTTGTCAATGTGTTTGGTTGTATTTTTGCTTTAAAAGTATGTATTTAGCATTTCTCCTAGGTCCTCAGTAACATCTTTTTTAATAAAATAAATGCTTAGAGAATTGTTTTATATTAAGCTAGCTTCCATTGTTAGCAACTTGGAGAGTGTCCCTCATACATGGAGCTCTTTCACAGGATTGACTTTTCATATTAGGAGTGCAAATGAAAGTTATTCCTTGGTTTATATATTACAGATATTCCTGAAAACAAAGTCAAGTCATATTTCTAAAGTACTAGCGTCTGCTTAAAGAAATGACAAGGTGAAGTCTTTCACAAAGTAAGAATTCAATGTATGATTTCTCTGCTATATAAATCTGGTTGTTCATACAGTTTCTATGACATAATTGGTCACAACCGTTTAACAGGGCTTGATGCTTAAAAAATAATTTTCTACTTGTTCCCTTTTCTAAAAAGGGAAGGTTTGCTTCACATCAGAAGAAACGTTCACAAGTTGAAATGAAAAACTTAAGACTTGATGGCTTCTTTCGAAATATAATGGTGATCCATCACTTGGGTCTCCCCACCCCTACCCCCACCTACACCACTCACGAGCATTCTGAAGGGTCTTTGGAGGGCACAGACACAACAATGGATGCAAGGGTTCCTGTCTAGCCATAAAGCAAAACCATCCTTCAGGGCGCGAAGTCAAGGGTCAATCTAGACATACCGCTCGTGACAGATGTTTCCATTGATGAGGCTAAAGGTGGCCACGGAGGGGTTGGTGCTCTTGAGGGAGGTCATGCAGGTTGTACTCCTTCCAGTGCTGTGAGACCGGATGATCAGACCAGGCTGGCAACAGAGGAGCTGAGTGTTGAACTGTTTCCTGAAACTCTTGCTCAGCAGATAGAGGGCAAAGGGGTTCACGCAGGAGTTGGTGAAGGCCAGGAGGCGGGCACAGATGCTGGTGACAAAGTGGAGCATGGAGGTGTCCACCTCAGAGTAGTGGTAGGAGCGGTACAGGTAAATGACGTGATTGGGGAGCCAGCAGAAGGCAAACAGGCCCACAAACACCAGCACTGTCTTGGCAAGTCGCTTCCGGGATTCAATCTAAGGAGAGAGTCACATGGAGAGAGAAAGAAGAAGCAAGGGACAGTGTCAGAAGAATGCAGAGAGACAAAGATTCAGGCAGAGAAAGAGACAGGGAAAAACAATTAGGGCAATAGATAAATTCACAAAGCCACAGAAAAAGAGTTCAATAGGAGAGGGCAAGAGAGAATCCAGTAAAATGAGAGAAAGGCAACAGAAACAGACAGAAAAGGAAAAAAAAAAAAAGAGTCAGAAACACAGAAATGAATGAGCCAGGAAGCAGAAACCCATGAGGAAGAATAGAGTTAGAACACACCACTGAGAACAGATCTTTAAACAAAGTTGATTACATATTTGACTGGATTGCAACATGAAATTCTAATAAGTGTCCCCTTTTTCCTCAGGAGAGCATTGGTGCAGTTTATCAGCCCTATGACTTCATGTCTTTCTTTTCTCCACAGTTAATAATTTTTTATTCCCTCTGATGCTCAAAAAGAGCAGCCAGCTTTGTTCTTCTTCATTGGCTAAACCAAGATAACTCTCTATTATGATTTTAAAATCTTGAGTTATCTCTGGACTATAGTCTATAGAAAGGGACTGTGGCAAAGAGGGATGGGCATCTCCTTTTTCTCCCAACTCCATCCACTACCTCAATGGGAAACATGTTTCTCCATAAAGAGTTTGGGGTACAATGGATGTTGGCTAATGAGAGGTTTTTCAAGTAGGAAGGTAGTTTCATTGGAAATTGCCACTCTTCCCCCACAATTGAGACAAATACATAAGTAATGAACTTTAAAGGGTAAGGTCTTTAAGTGAGTCAGCTGTTCACTGAAATGGAGTGGGGAGTGTTTCTGCTTTTCCATCATAGATGCTACATGATCTACACCTGGGCTAGAAGGCAAGCCCTGACAAAGAGGAGGAAGCCAGAGCCCTTGCTTTCTACCATTTGTTTGTACCTCAAGGATGACATTATGGGGTGTTATAGGGAATAAGAGAGAGAGTCTAATCATATGGAGGGCATCTTGCATGCTGGGCACTATAGGCCTTACATATACTCTCTCTTGTAATCTTCCAATAGTTCTACAATGTAGGGATTATAAGCCTGTTTGATAGGTAAGAAAACTAAGTCCCAGAGAGGCTGAGTACATCATGAAGCTTGGACTTGAGCCCAAATCAGTGTGAGCCCATCCTAATCAAACTACTTCTTTTTCTTCAACTGACCTCACTTTCCAGCCTCCTCTGCTTTGTCTCCATGTGGTAATCCTCTTTCTAGGCAAACAATGTGACTGGAGTTTAAAGAAGTCACATCCCATGAGCCTCAAAGCTTCATTTATTTATTTTTAAAATACAACTCTTTTTCAGATTATTTCTCAAAAAGAAGCCCACACTGGAAATCTTTCAGGTTCACAACACCTCCCTAGCTTAGGTCTTTAACAGGAGAGTAAGATTATAAAGAACACCTTGGGTTTCCATGGCCAGGCGTTTCCATTTAGCATCTGGCCGCACATCACCCACCTTATCTAATTGCAGATTCAAGTGTCATGGCTTGTCAGTGGGGTCCAAAAGAAATGCAAGGAATTATATCCCCAAGGAGGAAATGAATCAATCCTAAGCACCTACCTGCTTCTTGACATGTATATTCCCTTCCACGGGAAGATTGTAAGCACTCTGGATCAGATTTTTAGCAATGAAGTAGTAGTAAACAGAGATGATTGACAGTGGGATGACGTAGAAGACCAGAAAGGAAGCCATGGAGTGGATTTTGGGGTGAAGCTCATTAGAGTGTGGGTATGGGGCACAGCTAATGAAGGTCTGGTTGGTGCTTTCCTCATGGAAGGGATGGAGGTCAGAAAACACAGCCTCTGGAATGGCCAGCAGCATGGAGATGATCCAGATAAAGGCAGCTTTGAGGCAGATCTTCATCAGGGCATGAGAGGCCTGGATATCCATTGGCCGGACAATGGCTTTGTATCTAGGGCAGGAAAGAAGGATCTCCATCAGTTGCATAATATTATTCTGAATACCAGAGCCAGGACTAAGTTGAGGCAAGCGAGACACCCAGGGTACAATATTTAAGGAGGTGCTCACTTTCAGGTCCTGAGGGTGCCGATATTGAGCTCTATGACCCTAAGAGTGAGTGCCTCCTTAAATTTTGTACTCCAAATAACCACTTGCCTCACTCTAAACTAGCCCTGAAGGATGCCTTCTCCTCTCTCCAGAAGTACCATTCCGCTTATATTCTCTTTTCATGTTAATTTAATTTTTAAAAATTAATATAAATTGTATATATTTACTGTATATATACACAACATGATGTTTTAAAATATGTATACATTGTGGAATGACTAGATTGAGCTGATTAACATATACATTACCTCACATACTTATCTTTTAAAAATGAGAACAGTTAAAATCTACTCTTAGCAATTTTCGAGTGTGCAATACATTGTTATTAACTATAGTCACCATTTTGTACAATTCACACTCTCTCTTGATTTTAAGAATACCTCTTAGAAAAGCTGAAATTCCCTTTGTTTTTCTTCTTAAATCATATAAATTAATAACAAGGCATGTTGTTGCTTAAAGGACACAGAGACAAGGAGGCTGGTTTTTTTTTTTGTTTGTTTGTTTGTTTGTTTGTTTGTTTTGTTTTTTTTTGCAAAACCTTCATTTTGAGTATTCAGATCCACTTCAGGGAACCTTAAGTCATTGAGTATTTTAAATATTCCTCTTTTCTTTTTTTTCAAAGTATGCATAATAAATGGTCCCCTGAAAAAGTAATACCCAGGAGAATCCCTGTAATTTTCACATTGATTTTTCCCTTGCCTTCCTAATCTCGACTTTATCTTCTCTTGAAGTATTTAGGTTCTTCCTGGTTTGTGAGCTGTTTGTGCCCATGTCTTGGGTTGAGTATTCTGGGAAGCAGACACTGAGATGAAGTAAGAAATGAAAGTTTTATTGAGGAGCAGTACCTGTGAAAGGAAAAAGGGGAGGAAGTAGGATAGGAAGAGGGAGCTTGTCAGGTCTATACCAGCGAGGATGACTAAACATCTTGGTTTGCCTGGAAATTTTCCAGTTTTAGCATGGCAAATCCCACATCCTGGGAAATCTCTCAGTCCAAGCAAACTGGGATAGCTGGTCATTCTACGCCAGCCCAACAGGAAGCTTAGGAGCAAAGATTACCCAATGGGGAAGTCCTGCTTTGGGTGGAAATTGCCAGGCCCATGTATAATCACCTTGCTTAGTCATTGCATGGGGTCACCCCAAGAAGAATGTGATCTCAGTTACTACCTGGCTCAGTCACTGGGCAGGAATCACTCAAGAGAACATGACCACAGCTTGAAAGCTGAAGTGGGCCCTGAAAGAACAGGTAGTTGGAGGTTTCAGCTAACCGCAACCCCCGCAGCTGGGCAAGTCTCTTCTTCAAGGGAGGTCTGAGCAGCACATCTCCATGTCTGCACACTCCCCATACGGTCTCTAGCACAGTGGGCGACAAGACAAGGGCATAGTTATCTTGTGTACACCTGTCTGAGAACCCACTAGAGCATGAGCCTTTGGTGGGCAAAGAGTATGTCTTTTTCCATCTTGAAATCTGCCAGCACTGTGATTTGCACGCTCCACACAAGTTTGTTCAATTGAACATGAGCTACTATAATGTGGAAGTTGATATGAGTTGAGACCAACTACATGCGAGGGTGTTTATTGCTGAAAATGCTGTGTTTAAACTGGGTTCTACCTATGATACTCTTTTATATCATGGACTTCAGGGAAGGGGAATACTTATTTCCACTTGTTTTCATGTTGATTAGGCCTCCATTGGTTTACCACTCTTGGCTGCACCCTGACTCCTCACTTACTTTCCTCCTCCTACCAGGGAAGGGGGAATGAATTATTCGGTGGCGAGTTTGGGAAAAAGAACCTGGCTTGTGCATTGGGCTCAGGGAGGACTATGGTTGTTTAACCGGCCCTGTCTAGAGGAATGGCAAGTGTAATATAGAAGATAAGAGAGTGTCTGCAAGTTCATTATTGCTATAGACCTGAGTTACATTCTCCAAACTGCTTTATCAGACATAGATGCAACTATTTTTTATCATAGTCTCTCTGATTTCTTTATCTGGCTTTCTGTTCTCAAATTAGGTAAGGAAGAGAGGGCTATAATTTATTAGACACCTCAAACCCCAAAATTCCAGAACAGTACTACAGTCCTGCTTCAATGTACCTGTGTTTGCTTTATTTTTAAACAAATACAAATAAAAATTTAAAAGAAAGTTCTGGCCGGGCGCGGTGGCTTACGCCTGTAATCCCAGCACTTTGGGAGGCCGAGACGGGCGGATCACGAGGTCAGGAGATCGAGACCATCCTGGCTAACACGGTGAAACCCCATCTCTACTAAAAAATACAAAAAACTAGCCGGGCGAGGTGGCGGGCGCCTGTAGTCCCAGCTACTCGGGAGGCTGAGGCAGGAGAATGGCGTGAACCCGGGAGGCGGAGCTTGCAGTGAGCTGAGATCCGGCCACCGCACTCCAGCCTGGGTGACAGAGTGAGACTCCGTCTCAAAAATAAAATAAAATAAAATAAAAAAATAAAAGAAAGTTCTATTTTCTTCTAATATCTTCTTTATTCATTAGCCATTTTAAACATTTTCCTAGCTTAGAATGTAGGCAAGAAATTGGATCTTTAATTAAAGGTATGTGAACATCTTCAGCCAAAGATGCCTATGGCTAAAGACATCCCTAATACATTTGTTAGAAATAAAATGATAACTAAGACTTCTGTCTGCATTTTCTGGCAGATAGTAGTCATAATTACCACTAACTCTCTGAGTAAAGGTGATTCACTTAGTCAGAAACCAGAGTAAATGGCTTACTTCCTTCTCTTTTAGGAATCTTGTCTTCCTAGATGCAAAATACCCTGGGAACTATGCTCTTTTAAATTCACAACCTTTAAAATATAAAACATTAATAGTTTTACCAGAAAATTCATTTGAATCTAAATCTAATTAAGCCTCTAGACTTATGTGCCAGTCTTCAGGAAATAGTGATAGAAGAACCTGCTAAATGATGCTATAAGGATACAATCAGCCAAATTCTGAATTGGAAAATCCAGGAATAATTACCCCTTTCTTTTCAACAAATATATGGCATAGAAAATGAGGGAGAATGGTTATAGACTGAAATGTATAAGACATATCAACCAAATGCAATGTGTAGACTCCTTTTGGGTTTTGAATCAAACCAAACAATGATAAAAAGATATTTGTGAAATCAATATTGAAGAAAATCAAATATAAATGTATTTTTGGTGATATCAAGGAATTATTTTGAATGTATTGAGTGTGATAACGGTATTGTGGCTGTGTGTTTCTTAAAAGACCTTGTTTATAAAAGACACATGCTAAAATATTTACCAGTGAAATAATATAACATCTAGTATTTGCTTTAAAGTATTGACATATTCATATATCACTTGTGCAATTAAAAGTAAGTTAAAATGCATTGCAAACAATTTTCTGTTATCGTATGTTCCGAACATAGCAAATAAATGAAAGAAATCCCATTTACTAAGCTCTTGCCTTTTTCCAAGCAGAGAATAGAATCTATATTATCTCATTTATATTCCAGACAGCTCCAATAGGTAGACATTATTATCTCCATTCTGCAGATGGGAAATTGAAGCTCAGTTTAAGAGGTGGTAGAGTCAACATTCAATTTAGAACCAATGTTTTTTAGAACCCATAGTTCTTTCAGAAGAGAGCTTTGGGTAAATTTTTCCTAGAGGGAGAGAAATAGACCAGATGTTTCTCAAATGTATATAGAACATACAAAATGTTTCCTGCAAGTCTAATGGTTCTGTATAGCATGAAGCATATCAGTCTATATCCTATTCTGGCCTAGATTGCTCTGCCCAGAGCTCCCAATGCAGGGAGACACCACTGGGTAGTTCCTGTTTAGGAGAGATGGCTGGTTGGATTGGAGTGGATACCCGATCTAAACCAGTCAATGAACTGCCTGGCTAGCTACTAAAGAGTTTCTCTTTCTCTTTCTCTTAAACATTTAAACAGAAAAATAGAGAGAATATAGTTAGTAATAGATGCTGGAAATACAAGATTTTGATGTCAAGGAAAAGATCAGGGCAGCTGTATTTAAACATGTAGAAGATGAATAAGCTGAGTAAAGGGACTGAGAGAAAAAGAATGAAGCAGACATAAGAGGAGAAGCTGAGATAATGTGGCCCTAAGTCGTATAGAGGGTATGGTTTCTGGCTTATGTACTAGTTTTGAATGTACAAGAGATCTCCTGTTATAATTTTACAATACTACCATCCCCTTTTTACTTGAGTTAGTTTGAGTGGCTTCTGTTCTTTGCCAACAAAAGAGCCTTATCTAAAACAATTAGATGTGATAACCCTTTAAAGTTATCACCAGACTTAGTTCCAAGATCATTTTGCATAGATCATTCCCCATTTGCTACCCTCTGAAAGAACAAGCTGTCAACTTTCCATTGTACTCAAGAGATAGACTAGTCTATGCCTCATTCCTAAATTTTCCATTACTTTCCTGTTTCCCTCCTTCTGTCATGCCCAATTCGAGATTCTTGATTCATTTAAATCCAATCCTTCCAAATTTCAGTTTAAGTATCATCTTGATGAAGCTTGTGCTGACCAATCTAGGCCTTAATAGTTCCCATTCTTTCTCCCAACCTGTCTGACTTTTATGACAAGATTATCAACTCCTCTCATTTTCTGCTTATTATGCACTATCTTGAATTGTTTGCTAGTTTTCTGTGGGTATGTCTTTTCCTTCTTTTTTATGTTTAATTTTTGTAGGTACGTGGTAGGAATATATACTTATGGGGTACATGAGATGTTTTGGTACAAGCATGCCATGCATAATAATCACATCCTGTAGCATGGGGTATCCATCCTCTCAAGCATTTATCCTTGGTGTTAAAAGCAATCCAATTAAACTCTTTAGTTATTTTAAAATGTACAATTAAGTTATTATTGACTACAGTCATCCTGTTGTGCTGACAAATAGTAGGTTTTATTCATTCTTTCTAACTACTTTTTGTACCGATTAACCACCACTGCCTCCCCCCATCCCACTACCCTTCCCAGCCTCTGGTGGCCATCCTTCTACTCTCCATGTCCATAATTCATTTGTTTTGATTTTTAGATCTCCCAAATAAGTGAGAGCATGCAATGTTTGTCTTTCTGTGTCTGACTTATTTCACTTAACATAATGATCTTCAGTTCCATCCATGTTGTTGCAAATGACAGGATGTCATTCTTTTTATGGCTGAATAGTACTCCACTGTGTATATGTACCACATTTTCTTTATCCAATCATCTGCTGATAGACATTTAGTGTGCTTCCTAATCTTGGCTATTGTGAACAGTGCTGCAACAAACATGGGAGTGCAGATATCTCTTAGATATACTGATTTCCTTTCTTTTGGATATATACCCAGCAGGATTGCTTGATCATATGTTAGCTCTGTTTTTAGCTTTTTGAGGAACCTCCAAACTGTTCATGGTGATTATACTATTTTACATTCTGTGGGTATGTCTTTTCTACCTGACTTTTTCTTAAGTGTCCTGAGGTCAGAAGCTTACATCCTCTCCTCTTCTCTTTTTCCTGTCTCCCTAAAAATGTTCCAGGTTCCTTGCTCTGCTAATCACTTATTTCAAAGTAGGGACTCGGCAAATACTTGCTAATTAGTTGATGAATAGTATGTGACTTGCTGATGTGTCTCTTATTTACAACTTCTCACAAATGAGTGAGAGAAGTTTCCCTTTTACACATTAAGTCAGTAAAAATCATTCTTCAATAGACTGACAAATTTGCTCCTCTGACAATATGGGGCTCAAACAATTGTTTCCCACTTCTGAAAACGTCTGTGCTTCATTTTTCTTACGCAAACATTGGAAAGGTCACAAAATGTTCTCTGTGGCAAGATTAATGTGTCAAAGAGATTCTTGGCAAGTAGAAGTAGCTGGCTCCCACACTCAGGGTTGGAAACCTTTGCCCACAGAAAGGTATGTCTTTTATTCAAATATGGGCAGTTTGTTTATTTTTAAGGATCCAGCATTTCAGCCCTTATTTGTCCATAATTACCTACGGAAGTCTGTAGGAATTGTTGCATTACAATATTTTTAAACCTCCACTTCAATCCTAATGTATACTATGTGGAGAATACTGAGGTAAAGAAGATAATTAAATGAACCAAATGGTCTCTAGGGTAACTGATACATTGCCTGCCTTAAAATTAGAATTCTACCTGATAAGATTTGACAAAACTATTAAACATCAACTTTATTTTCTCCTGAGAATAGCACCAAGAATTTTTCTGAACAACTGAGGCAATTATTAGCTGGCTTGTGTGATGATTATAACCCAGAGCAATGGAATCTTATCTCTCTGAGCTATTACTCCACAAATGGAGAACTTACTGGTCTTTGGTGCCCATCCAACTGTTATCTTTAAGTATGTAACAGATTGCAGTTATGCTTTTCTGTTTTCTCCAGGATAAATATCTCCAATGCTCCTTTTCACCTCTTCTTAATATACTCTAGTTTCCTCTGGGTGTCAATGCAGACCTAGGATCAAGAGATGTAGTTCCTAATGGTGATTCTACCAACTAGTTGTATGGTCTTGGATGAATCATAGACTTTGCACTTCAGTATTCTCATCCTTGAACAGGAGATAATTCTTTACTGACAGGGAGCTCATGGGGATATGTTAACAAAATAGCTAGAAAGAACCCTCCAGAAATTAGGTATTACATTCCCCATTACTTTAAGAACTGAGGTGCTACACTGAATGAACAAACAGAACTCATATCCCACTTCGCTATTCTACCCTCCGCAAGGGACTTGCAATTCTTAGCCTCAAGCTTTTGAGGAACCTATAAAGAAAGGAGTAAGGAGTCTTTGTGGTCATTTCAAGTAATATTGAAAACATCGATGAGGGAAGACTGGGGAGAAGTGGAGTAAAGTCACATCCTGTTAGAGAAGCTAAGGAAGAGTCAGAAGGTATTCCTCCAATAGGAACAAACAAAGGAAGGAGACCAGGGAGGTTCTAGAACTTTGGGTGGCTTGTTGCATTTGGGGAGTATTAATGTTTGGGGATCTTCATGTTGATTGTTTACTCCGGCATTCCTCCATCTTTTGGCTCCTTTTCTTCATTGCTTTAATTTGTGTGTGAGCACCAACTTCTTGGAAAACCTCTATGATTCAGAGAGACTGAAGAAGCTAAACTGGGGAAAAGAAATGTCTTGGGATTTGCTTTTGGCTCAACAGGGAGAGGTAAAGTGTTGGAGAGGGGTGAAACTCTAGTTTGTCCCACCAGGATGGGTAAAAAAGAGCAGTAATAGGGGGCAGGTGAGAACTTCTGTCCCTGCGTGGAGGGAACAAGCTTTCCACTTTGGAGCTCACAGGACTGAGTGTGTGATTAACAGGGCGTGGAGGGGTGAAGAGCTCCAGCAAAAGGGCAATTAAATAAATAATTCCTCAACTTTTCTGCTGTCAGACATGGGCAGGAATGTCTGAGGGACTAAAAGAAAAAGAGCAGAATCACTGGGGAAGTCAGGGGATGGAAGGAGGGGAAGAGAAAAAAAGGAACAAGAGAAAAAGAAAGGAAATTGGAGGATAGGAGAGAAGGAGGCAAGGGAGAGGAGGAGAGGAGAGGAAAGGGGAGAAGACAGAAGAGATGGAGAAGAGAAGAAAAGAACAAAAGTTATATTCCATCTAGCAACACAAGTTGGGCCAGTTCCCTGCAGAAAACATTCATCTGGACCTTGTCAGTCTACTCTGATGCCCAAGAAGAAGCTGGAGTAAGGGTGGTGGGAGGTTGGAGGGGAAGTGGGGGCACTTAGGGAAGTATACCAACTCCCATTCTTTAAAAATCCTTTAAGAACAGAGCTTTAAGAAAGTAATAACAAATTGAACATACAACTACATTGTATGTATGTTAATGTATAAATTATATATATGTACTGCTGTACTAATATATTAGGTACAATTTCATTCTACGTTACCAGGAATTATTGTTAATTTCATTCGTTGTGATGGTGGCATTGGGTTGTGTAGAAGACTACCCTTGTTCTCAGGAAATATACACTGAAATACTTAGAGGTGAAAGGTGAGGATGTGTGCACCCTACTTTCCAAAGCTCAGCAAAACAAAACACAACAACATCCACACAGAAAGAAAGAGAGAAAAAAATCTAGAAAATGGTCATTGCTGAATGTGGGTGGGTATTGTACAAGAGTTCATAAACAAGTCAGGGAGAAAACATATGCTAAAATGTAGAATTTTTAAAAGATGAGCTAACAGAAAAATAAAATTTTAAAGACTACTTTAAATATTTTGTGTGAAATATTTTATCCTAGTTTATTGACAGTGAACCTTTTGCCATCAGAAAAGCTTATTGTAACTATGATGTGATTGAATGTGTCATATCTGATTAGAGCCTATACCAGGAATGAGGCAAGTGTCCTCTCTGTCATATTCATATTATTCTCTTAGGCTTGCAATTTTAATATCATCTACAATCTGTGGGGTTTGGTTTTGTTCTATTTTGTTTCAGCAGGAATATTTTTAAGCCACTTGCCCATCTGAGGAGGTTAGTTTAATTAAAACTAGATTATGCACAACACACATCAGTCGGCAATGCCTTCTCTTAAGCTAAAAGTGCAAAGAAGAGTAATGGTGTCCTATCTGAGCCTTCTAGATAGTGGGCCACTCACTCCTGCTGCCTGAGCCACACATGGTAAGGAATCCTGTGATGTGGGTGAGCCTCAATTTGGATACTACATATTACTCATGTTTAATTCATCCTTATATTAAAATAAAAATCAATATAAATAGAGGCTTTGGTACTTTCCTCCCTTACCTGTCGGATCAGGCCACATCTTTCCCGGAGCATGTGAAGTTCACTTTGGGGTTCATTGTCCCAGAAGACACTTTCCAGAAAATTTGGCTAAGGCCTCAAGGATTCTCTTCACCCCCATATACACGCCTTGCAGTTCCCTATGGCCTGAGGCCTAGAGTAGTGTCTGGGCTCTTTAAAATATTCAGAGGCCTCAGGGCCAGCAGGGTTCATCTGAGTGAGACCTTGATCTTAGAGCCAAGGTGAAAAATGGCACCAGTGAAGGACTAGAGACCAGAGGCTGGAACAAGGCTAGAGAAAGAGCTACTGACAGTGGGAAGGTACTGATCCTGGGATAGGAGGGATGTAGAAGCTTAGGGATAAAATGGAAAGAGAGATGCAATTAGTTGTTGGACATCTTATGGCACTTTCTCATAAGGAGTTGGGTAACTATTGACCCTTGGGCCAAAAATTAGTTTCAGCAGAGTGATCCAATTTCAGAGCTCAATGCTAACCCTGTAAGGGAGCCCATCAGAAGGGTATATGAAGGATGAAATACTACAGTTGCCAGTGGATATGTTTAAAATGACAAAGGAAAGTAGTAATCCATTTAATTTCAGTAGGTGTTCAAACATCCTGGCACACAGTGTTCATTCCTCAAAAATGTTAGGGACGAACATACATTTATAACTTGTTAAAATTTTATGAGCCAAAATGTTTGAAAAACATTTCGAAATCCCATTTACAAATTGTAGTTAGACAGAGCCTGCAATTACTCTACTGTGTAGCAAAGAAGCTACACAGAGAACGGGAAAAAACATCACAAAGACAAAGAAAAATCAACCGTGCTCTAGGTGGAAGGGATAATAGATTCAGGGTCATAAATTGCCTTTGTAAATTGTCATTCACCCCCAAACAGACCCCAAGGCAAGGATTTAGGTGCAAGTAATTATTTGGAAGAAGATGCCAGGAAGCACGGGGAGGTAGAAAAAACCAGTACAGGGTACCACAATGGGCAACTGGGGCACATTCTTGCTGGGAATCCCCCGAGAGACCACTGTGCCACCAAAGGATGAGGTGGGTGGGGTGTTTACCCACCAACTCTCCTCTCTGGTTGAGAATTGTCTGTTGGTGGTAATTCTGGGGCACTTCAGCCTACCTCAAACCTTTCCTTGGCCAGAGATCACCCTTGGTCAGAGAAACACAGGAAGCCTAGGCCTGTAAGTGACTTCTGAGTTGTGCCAGGGGATATGGATACCACCGCTCTGTACATTTTTTCTCCTGATCCAGTCAATTTATCAAACACGTATATAGAAAATGAAATATCAGAGATAGTTTTCAGTTTTTAAATATATTTCAAATCATTAAGGATAAAAATAGAATTTCTAAATTATCATAATAAAATGCACTATCATTTTTTTTCCAAAATAAGAATCATTACAGCTCAAAAATACCATCATGGCATATGAGTCACTGTGTCTAATTATAAAAATTTTACAGCACTAGATTTAAATAAATGTTTGGGAAAGGTTTTATAAATGGTGAAATAGTGGCCCAGCTTTGTAGCTTACTGGGACCACTGGCCCAGGAGGTTGATCCTGGCAGTGTTGGGGAGGCATCTCCGTATGGTGCAGGAGTCCAAGATGGGGAGAGAGGGACTGGAGGGACTGGGAACCCTGCATTCTAGTCCCACTTCTATGTTTAACTATTTTTGTGACAACATGTTGTCTCCGTTTCTTTTTATTTTTTGTTATTTAACAAAAACTTATGTAGTACTCACTGTGTGCCTAGCACAAAGTTCTCAACACTTTTCAAGAATTAGAGGAAGCTGGCCGGGTGCGGTGGCTCACGCCTATAATCTCAGCACTTTGGGAGGCCGAGACGGGCAGATCACGAGGTCAGGAGATCGAGACCACCCTGGCTAACACGGTGAAACCCCGTCTCTACTAAAAATACAAAAATTAGCCGGGTGCGTGGCGGACGCCTGTAGTCCCAGCTACACGGGAGGCTGAGGCAGGAGAATGGCGTGAACCCGGGAGGCGGAGCTTACAGTGAGTGGAGATCGCACCACTGCACTCCAGCCTGGGTGACAGAGCCAGACTCCATCCCAAAAAAAAAAAAAAGAATTAGAGGAAGATTTTCCTCTATTCCTACTACATAATACTAGAAGATATGTATTACTATTGTCACCTTTTTTTTTTTTTTTTAACACATAAAGAAACGAAGGCACTGAGAGGTTAAGTAACTTGTCCACGGTCACACAGCTAGTAAGTGAAAGAGCTGGGGTTTAAACAGAGACCGTCCAGCTTCTGAGTCCATACTTTAAACCACAAGATTTTGATGCCTCCATTTTCTTCATGTGTGAAACAGAACTAAAGATACCGATCTTACTTACTATGATGAGGAGTTAAATGAGCTAAATTTTTCAAACGCACTTTGAAAAACAGCATTATTTAAATCAGGGGTGCCCAATCTTTTAGCTTCCCTGAGCCACACTGGAAGAAGAATTGTCTTGGGCTACATATAAAACACACTAATGATAGCTGATAAGTTAAAAAAAAAAAATCTCATAATGTTTTAAGAAAGTTTACAGATTTGTGTTGGGCCATATTCAAAGCCGTCCTGGGCCGCAGGTGGTCCGCAGGCTGCGGGTTGGAAAAGTTTGATTTAATAAAAGGTTATTATTGTATTTCCTGAAAAGGAAAGAGAGTCCACTAGAATGTCAACTGGTCAAGATTTCTACGACAACCTCTTGGCTCCCTTATGAACATAAATAGCAGTCATGCTAATGGTGCACTCACTCTTTTGACTAGGAATTGTAACATGTCATAAAGAAGTCAACATATATTATTTAATTACAACATTACAAAAATTACAACAGTCCTATGATATGTTAAACATAGATGATCCTCTCCCCATTTTAAAGATCAGGAAACTGAAGCTTCTAAAGTGATTTGCCCAAAGTTACATACATAGCTGACAACTGGAAGAACCAGGGCTCAAACTCAGACATTTCTTCAAATTTAATGCTTTTGAATTTATCTCCACTATGAATAATAGTGATGTACTAAATGTGATCCCCCAAAATTAATAAATAAAACAAAAGAAAGCAAACAAAGGAAAATGACAAAAATAAGGGGACTTATTGCTTAACGGGCATAGAGCTTCAGTTTGGGAAGATGAAGAAAGTTCTGGAGATGAATGACGGTGATAGTTGCACAGCACTGTGAATGTCCTTACTGCCACTGAACTGTACACTAAAAAATGGTTAAAAGGGCAAATTTTGTTATGTATATTTTACCCCAATACAATTTTTAAAAGAAAAAAAAAAATGAAACAGGCTGGGCGCGGTGGCTCAAGCCTGTAATCCCAGCACTTTGGGAGGCAGAGACGGGCGGATCACAAGGTCAGGAGATCGAGACCATCCTGGCTAACATGGTGAAACCCCGTCTCTACTAAAAATACAAAAAACTAGCCGGGCGAGGTGGCGGACGCCTGTAGTCCCAGCTACTCGGGAGGCTGAGGCAGGAGAATGGCGTGAACCCGGGAGGCGGAGCTTGCAGTGAGCTGAGACCCGGCCACTGCACTCCAGCCTGGGCGACAGAGCGAGACTCCGTCTCAAAAAAAAAAAAAAAAAACGAAACAGCAAGAAAAGAAGAAAGGGAAGAAAGATGAAATAGTTTTTAAGCTTGTTATCATGCAACTTCAGGGGTATCTTAAGAACTAACTGAAATAGTTGCTTTGAGTCAGCAAAAGTATCAACAAGTAAGGCAGTTAAGAGGCATTTAGCTATTTTGAAGGACGTTTTTCATTCAAAAAAAAGTATTATCAAACTACAAAGAGCTTATTGTAAAAACTTAGTAGAGAATTCTAAAAACAAACAAAAATCATCTGTAAGTTTTGCATGTCATGTTTTGATATATTTCCTTCCAATTTTTCCTTTTGTCTTTTGTACAGAATTGAGAGTATACAATTCTGTATCTTTTCTTAATGATCTATAGCATAAACATCTCCCAGTTTCACACAGATGCCCAAGACCCTGCTAGCCAACAGGCAGTGCCCTGCCCTTGCTTCTGGGCACCATGACTTTTCAAAGAACCCTGGTGCTCGCTAGAGGGCAACGTCCCTGCTTTCACAGGTTGTTCCTACAATTAGCTTCAGTGCAACACATCATGCTAAAATGACACAAAGCACCCCCTACTTGCCAAAAAGTAATACCTCTAGTATATACAAATCCAAATACAAAGCATATCTTAAGCAGCTACTTTTGCATGGTCCTGTACTAGGTACACAAGAGTTCAAACAAAGCATAAGCCCTGGACACTCAGTGACACTTTTGCTCTTTCCATTTTGGAAATTAAGAAGGTTGTTGTACCCTGAGTAACAGGAGTATCAGTTTCTAAAGAGTAGGGTCTAGGTCTTGTTCATTTTCTGCCTACTTTATTTATGAATTAAATAAATGACTAAAACTAAAAATCTAGAACTATTCATCCAATTTGTCTGGCCTATAATGTCTTCCTTTCAGATAAGGAAATGGGTTCAAGATGCTCAAGATAATCCATTCCTCCCCTGGCATGCTCCTAGTCACACACACTCCTCTCACGCCCTCTTACCCAAAATCACTGTGAATACCAACTTATTAGCCTTTTCCCAAGAGATCTCTAGAGCCAAAACACTTGATATTTCTCTCATCATTTCAAGACTAGAAAAATCACTGGGGGTAAACAAAGAAGTGATTCTCCCAAACTCAATTTCTCTTTTTGACAATTTTAAGGCAACTTGCTCACATGAGCCTATAATGAAAAGACCTTAGAGAAAGCAGCACTTTGCATGATGGAGAAACATTAAAAGGAGGTGGTGAGAAGCATCTGTTTACACCTTTACTTCCCCAGTGAACAATTTACAAGGCCCTGCCCTCATGTCCGCCACCCATGGAAATTGGAATCCAGCTAAACTTCCTTTAAAACCCTCTTATTTGTTTCATTTAAACAACTGTTAGCATCACACAGGACCCAGGTCACGCTGGAAAAAACACTTGGCTTAAAGACTTCGGCTTGATTCTCAATTTCACTGTTTGCTAATCGTGTGATGTAGAACCCTCATTTCACCATCTAAAAACAGGGATAATGATAAGGATTCCAAATGATCTAAAAAGTTAATGTTCATGATATCACGGTGCCTCAAAACCCTGAAGCATCACACAGATGTATGCCTCCTCTTCACAGTATTCCTTAGGAAGTCTGTCCTGGCTAACTGGAAAGGGGTCGTGGATTCCCCGAGGTCCTACTCCATTCATATAGGAAATTCTCACTGCTAAATAACCACCTCAGAAAGCATGCACACTCTACATCAGGGACAGTTAACTAAGACCCACTGACCAAGTATGGTCTACTGCCTGTTTTTATATGGCCCGTGAGCTAAAAATGGTTTTCACATTTTAAATGGTTGAGAAAAAAAAATCAAAAGAAGAACATTTTGAGATGTAAAAATTTCATAAAATTCAAATTTCAAGGTACATAAATAATGCTTTATTGTAGCATCACCGTGTATATTTGTTTACACATTGTGGCAGATTCCACCCTACAAGGGTAGAATTGAGCAGTTACAATGGAGACCGTATGGTTCACAAAGCCTAATATGTTGCAGAAAAAGTTTGCCAAAAGTTTTACTGTTTCTGTTATTCTCTGACTGTCCACACCAGAGCTGTTGGTTCCTTCTTTAAACAGAGGTAAGCTCATTTTCCATCTCACACAGCACTGTCTGTTAGACTTACTATTTTGTGATAATGAAGATAATAGGCCACTGACCCCTGTCGTTGGTCTTCCAGTACTAAGCACTCATCGCTCAGGATGCTTCGTCTAACAGCACAGTTAAGCACTAATTTGGCATCTCAGGCTCTGCTTGGCACTATGGATATAATAGTTCCTGGCCATTGAGGGTTTAAAATCTAAATGGGGAAGCAAGATACATCTAGGAAAAGCCCTTAATGAACCGTATAAGAATACTGACATACGCCTTTATGAAGAGCTCTTAGACTAGATGCTGCTAGCTCAGCATATAAAGTGCTGCTATCCTGGTACAGACAAATGAGTCTATGTCTAATTACAAATCTGTTTTATATGTAACTATGGAATATAAAACTTAGAGGTCATAGAAGAGGAGACAGACCAGAGACTGAGGCCCAGAGAGGTCCCACAGCCAGTTAGCTGAGAACCAAGACTAGACCTGGGTTTCTTGATCCCCAGGTCAGCAGAGATGTTTATGTTTACCTATAGCACTTTAGATGCGCAGGTCTTTTTAAAGCACAAGTGAAGAATACTTAAAACTAGATATTGACTGTACTTGTCTTCATCCCACAGTACATGTATTCCTTAAATCATCATTTTAAACTTCAATTTCACTTCTGTTCACATCTAGGAAAGAAACGATGCCAAATTCTGATTTTTCTGGTTTTCTATGATGTTCCCAATCATTTAAAGTGTAAAGGGAGAAGAAAAGATAATAATGAAATTCTTAGAAATCTGTTCTGATCACCATTTATTTAAAAAGAAATAAGCATTTCCCATATGTACTCATGGGGTAACTACTGTGATTTTGTTTTTTTACATAATTTTCTATTGTTTTAAGATCATATTTAAAGTATTTCTCATAACAGAGGCCTGTGGCTAGTATGAAATAGCCTGACTCAATTAAAAAATAACCACCACCAAAGGGAAAAAAGAAACCTTGAAAATCTTAAAGTTGATCTGTAGTTATTCTATGTATATGTAGACAGCATGAAGAAAGAAGTGAGTCACATACTGTGACATTATTGTCACAGTAAATTCTCCTCACACTGGAAAATAAATTCTTTATGTGACAAATTTTGCATTTTCCCCCTACTTCTTTCCCATGTAATCTTTAGCTATCACCGCTGGCCAGCTGGCCTGAGTACAATACAAAAACAATATTAAAAAAAGGAAAGAAGACAAAGAAAGAAAGAAAAAGTAATAAAGATGTGAAGTTTAAAGAAATGTACCTTAGGAACATTCTGGCTTTTTCCTTCCCATGAAATTTTAGCTGTTATCAATCACTGAATAGCGAAATGTCATCTGTAGCTCCTGCTTATTGGGGCTAAAAGTCCTGGCTTAGTTTAAAGATCCCAGAGGCTTTGATGTACCTACATGGTTGGCAGTGTCCACTGCTGCAGGCATCAGTTGAGATTCCTGACTTACTCACTTTGAGGTTAGCCAGAACTCACTTCTCTCACTCAGAATTGCTGAGATAATTTGAGGCTGTGAATGTTGATCCCACAGGCCTGAATAGGTAGCTACGAATGCCTCTTTAAAGAAACTGGGTTGTGTGTCGTTTTGAGGGCAGCAGATCAGGTCTTTAAGGGAGGTAGTAGTAGGGGATGTTCTCTTTTTGATAATGGCAAACTGGTTTGTTGCTGACCAACTCTCCTGGAAGGAAAAGTTTTAAAAATCTATTTGAAAACATCAGAGAAATACCGAGGTCATAGGGATTTGACAGTCCAAAATCCTGGAGAGAAATGATGTGCAAAAACATGAAGTTGTTATTCAGCATCATTTCCCCCTTAAGGCATTAACCAAATGTCAAGCAGCAGCAGAGAAAGTGAGAGCTGAGCCCAACTTCCAGGAGTTTTAGGATGAAGGGGGACGATAAGTAGAATCCAGGGCCCACCGAGGAGAGAAGCCCAGGATAACACCTCAGGCTTTTAGTTGAGATGCCCGAAAGGGTAAGCCTCGGTGACAGGGGAAAACTAGAAATAGACCAACTCTCACAAAGACCAAAGTCCACCCTCCAATCTGTTCAATCCCTGACTGCATCAGAGGTAATGCCACTTCCTAATTACCTTCAAGAAGCAAGAGCTAATCTCTTCTGGAAGATAGCACCATCTAGAGCTTCAAATGATCTACAATTCTTTATACATAAATGTATAGAGGTCCTACATGTTAACAGTTACCAGAAAGGTATTTTAAAATGTATTCGGACTAATTCAAGAAATGAGACTACAAGATGGAACGAAATGAAAATTTTCGAATTGCAATATATAATAACTGAAATGAAGAATTAAATGGAAGCTTCAGAAGCAGCCTACACACAACTGAAGAAAGGATTAGAGAACTGAAAATGGCCAGACTGAAGTACGGTGAGAAACAAAAGATGGCAAATACAGGAAAGAGAGTAGGAAATTTATGGGACATGGCAAAACAGTGAAATGAAATTGTGCTTAAAACACTTCTCAGTAATAGAGGTCTGACTCTAGTATGAAATTGCCTGCCTTAGTAAAAGCAAAGATAACCAAAGGGGAAAACACTTTAAAAGCTTAAAGTTAACCTGTAGTTATTCTACTTATGTGTAGCCAGGACGAAGAAGAAGAAGAAAGACATAATAAGATAGAAGCAATATTTGAAGTGTAATGGTTGAGAATTTTCCAAAACTAACTAAAATGTTCGGGCCACAGATTTAAGAAATGCTATGAACTCCAAGCAGCAGAAATAAAGGAAACCATGCCTAAGTGCATCATAGTAATACTGCTGAAAATCAGAAATAAAGAGAAAAATCTTAAAATTAGTCCAAGAGAAAAAATCAATACTGGTAAAGGAGCAACAATAAAACTGACATATGACTGTCAGATACAGTAAGAGGACAATGAATGGCAACTTCAATGTGCTGAAAGATAAGAACTGCCAACCTAGATTTCTACGTCCACTGAAAATATCCTCCAAAAGTACATGAAACAAAGACACTTTCAGACAGACAAAGACTGAGAAGATGTGTACACTAAATGAAATACTGAAGGGAGATTTTCAGGGAGAAGTAAAGTGATCTCAGATGAAGCCACAGAGATGCCAGAAAAAATGGAGAACAACAGGAAAGGTAAATAAGTGGAATCTAAATCTAAATCTAAAGGTAAACGTGTGAGTATATGTAAAGTATGTACCAACAATAAAAATAATGTAGGTTTTTAAATCTAGAGAGAATTAAACTAGAGAATCACAATAACCAACAAAAAGGCAAGAGGGAATTTTAAATGAAGTTAAAAGTGTCCTATTATTTTTGCATCTTCCAGGAAGTAGGAAAGTTCCAATTTATAGTAGATTCTAATAAGTCAGGGATACATGCTGTTGTAAACTCTAGGGAAGCCCCTAAAAGAAATTAAGAAGAGTTTGTATAATTAACAAACTCAGAGACAAGGGAAATAGAATAATTAAAATATCTAATTTAAAAGAAAGCAAGAAGGGAAGGAAAAAATATTATGAAACAGGTGAGACCAATGGAAACCAAACAATTAGATGGCAGATTTAAATCCAAATATATGAGTACAATTGAATTTATGAGTGTCTGTGTTTATAGGGCAGAAACATGTAGCCAAATTACAAACAACAAATATATTTGTGTAAAGTCACAGATGTTGTGCATACTCACAAAATACTGACATTGATGGAGATAGCACAAAACTCATAATGTGAAGACATCCATGATAAATAGGTTACTAGGAGTCATCAGTTGAATAAGTATTTAAGATTACTCAAAACACAAGAAAACTTGAAATGCTTTGGGTTTTTACAGTCCAGATGAGAAAAAAACTTGATAATGGCTTTTCCAAGTTGGATGTTAATCCTAAACATATATATGACACTACCAATAATGAGATATGAAGCTGAAAGAAAGTTTTTCTAATCTCTCGTTAATAAAAAGCCAATTTTAATAAACCATGCTAGAAGACTGACCTCCTCTTTCTATTTTCTCTATAGAAATGGATTTTACCAAATAATGTCATTTTAAAGGGAGACAAATGAGGATGAAGCCAAAATATTTAAGAAAACAAGTATGACAGAAGTGTGTCAGGCAGTTATTTAATAGATATTATGTTCTTTTTCTGGATTTTATGATGATGGTGAAATTTACCAGCTTATTTAAACTTGTGATTTATTATGATTTCTAAATCTAATGTGTGATTTCTAAAGGTTTAAAAATATCCACTTTTCTTCCTAATTTTGTAGTCATAATTTTATTTGTTTTTTTCTTTTAAAATGCCCCCACCCCAAGAGTCCCCATAAAATCTGGATAAACTCTTGTCATCTAGGGTTGGAACCATTGTTCTCCTGCAATCACTCTGTTAATCATGAAAAGAAAGGAGCAATGTGATTTACAGACCATAATCCAGTATTCTGGGTTTACCCAGTAGGACCTACTAGAATTCATTCATTCCTTTATTCCTCTCTTCATGCATCCATCCATTCATCAATTCAACAAATGTTTATCAAGCAC
Source organism: Macaca mulatta (assembly GCF_049350105.2). Taxonomy (NCBI): domain Eukaryota; kingdom Metazoa; phylum Chordata; class Mammalia; order Primates; family Cercopithecidae; genus Macaca; species Macaca mulatta. The sequence goes on along the minus strand of NC_133426.1, from coordinate 15,807,744 downwards.
CTACTACAGGTTAGGGACTATTCTAGTATCAGAGAATACACCAAAGAATGAGATGGCCTCCCACTTTTTTGGAGCTTACATTCCAGTGGTGGCAGACAGACAGTAAACAAACAAATGAACAAAATAATTCTCAAGAAAATAATAATGGATGATATTTGCCCAAGAGAAATGAAGACATATATCCATACAAAAACTGTTCAAGAATGTTTATGGTAGATTTATTCATAATCACCCAAACCAAAAACAACCCTAATGCTCATTAACTGGAGAATGGATAAACAAAATGTGGAATATCTACACAATGGAATCCTTCTCAGCAATAAAAAGGAATGGATCACTGAAACGTGCAAAAAAGTGAGTTAAAAGAAGCCAGACTTAAAACAGCCACATACTATGTGATATCATTCACATGACATTCTGGAAAAGATCAGTGGTTGCCAGGATCTGTAGGTGGAAGAAGGAGATAGATTACAAAGGGGCATGAGAGAATTGGGGGGTGACGAAAATATCCTCTATCTTGACTGTGCTGGTGGTGGTAGTGATGTGACTGTATGTTTGTCAAAATTCACACGAGTGTAAAAAATTTATTGTATATAAACTACACCTCAGTAGACCTGAAAAAAAGAAATTGGATTATGGGATAGTACTGGTGATTTCTTCAGATCGAGTGGTCAAGGAAGACCTCCTATAGGAAATGATGTGTAATATGTGAAATGAACTTGTTCAAAAACCCTTGTTCTATTATTACTAGGAAATAAAAAGAAGAAATGGAGAAATTTTTTTTCTTTTATTCTGAAAAATATGTGTTTTAAGTGAGAGAGAATTTATGCAAACCCCACCCATAGGAGGACTTACAAGTTCAAAAATGTAAATTTAGCCTGTTTTCAAAGGATGTTATTGACAGGCACAGTTCAAAAAACCTCAGCAGGGAGCCCTTTCCGGCTATACTCTATGTTTTATGATGAAGCTTGTGCTTTCCTTTTTGCCTCTGTGCATATTAAGTTGCCAGAAATGATACTTAATTAGTCACATAAAAGCCTAACACTTTAAAAGATAACATGTGAGAGACAAGGTCAAAGTGCTTTGCTGCCCTTCTCTCCCGATCCACTTGAAAGAGCCTTGCTGGGAAACCTCACTTCAACAGCACCTGCCCTCTCATCACTCCCAGAGGCTGCTGGCAGCTGTGGTAGTTCCATTGCCATGGAGAGACATGAGTTGAGTTTCCTTCCAGAGAGGGGCAGCGTGTGTTTCAGAAAAATCAAACTATACAGAAGTTATGAACTGGCAGCTCATGTAAACTGGTTCCAACAGAAGGACTTTCTTGTAAAGCATTTCTAGAAGGATGCTTTACAAGAAATGAAATTAAGTAAGTCTTCGCTTGTGAGAAAGGGGCCAATCTCCTTGAAATCAATGAAGCTGGGCCTCTAGAGTGGTAGAGGAGCCTTTAGAATTACTGGGGTGACCCCATTAGAAGGGGATTACCCTGGAGTCACTCAGGGTATTTTCCTTCAGAAGGGTAGGTTTTGGCATCAGTAGTTCCCACTGTCCAGAAAAGGGAAATGGAATCAGACTCTGTGTCTGATGGTTTCTGAAGAAAAGTTTCCAGTTCCCCTGAAGGAATTAAGACTTGGAATGAGGATGAAAGGGTTCTTTCTAATCTGACTCCATTCTGAATTTGTTGTGACAAAGTTAAATCCCATCACCTCTTTTGGGCTCTGTGTCAAACAAGGGTGTGAACTTCAAGATGACTTTTACTTCTAGCTGCTGGACTTTATCCTTTTGTCACTGCTCAAACATCAACCAAGGTGTCGTTATTGTACTCTTACTGAATGCAGAGTGGGCCTGGCTACTGTAGAAGACACAGATCCCTCTGAACTACCCCATATGATTAAGGAAGTATAAAACAAATCTCTAACAAAGACCTAGTAGTACAGGATAGACTAGGCATTTAATGAACAATACAGGCAGAAACATCTTGGGAAGGGAAAAAAATCAATGAAAGCAAAAGATCAGGGAATGCTTCATAGAAGAGAAAGGACTTGAACTATCCCTTGAAGGACTGATAGGATTTGGGTAGATGGAAAGCACAGGGCCCAGCCATCAGAGAAGGGGAAATGAAGTTAGAGAGGGGAGAAGTCTGGCGGCACACGTGGGAGGCAGTGAGAAGAGTTTGGCTAGAGCAGTGTTTGTTCTGGCAAGTCTTGGGACAGGAGGATATAAAAGAGAGACTGGCAGCTGGAAGAGGACCTACAAGAAAGAATGGAAAGATCAGACACAAGTTCACAGTGGAGACCTGGAAAGCTGACCCCTCATGTCTTTGGAAAGTCTCAAAACCTCATCAATGGGATGCCTAAATTCCCCAACCCTGTGACTGCAGATGATATGGGGCTGCTTCATTTCTTCCCTCTTCACTTGTGTGTGTCTTCCAACAGAAGATATTTCCCAGCCAGAAAGAGCCTGTGCAGCTGGGAGGCATTTGATATTTGCCTATCTGAGGAATTCCTGATACCCTCTGTGAGAGAGAGGAGTAAACGTGTATCCTGGGGAAGAGAATTGGACCCCAAAGCATATAGCAAACTGTTTTCTAAACTGTCCAATAGCGCCCTCTGCAATGACTGAAATGTTCTGTATCTCCACTGTCCAACAGAGTAGCCACTAGCCACATGTGGCTACTGAGCACTTGATGTGTGGCTGGTGTGATGAGGAAATGAAATTTTCCATTTCATTTAAATTAAATGCAAATTGAAATAGCCACATGTGGTTAGTGGCTACCAAGTTAGACCATACAGCTCTAGATGTTGGGAAAGCTACAAACCATGTTATCACATACATTCCTTGCAGAAAATTCAAAGAATCTGTACTTCAAGAAGCTTGCAGAAATATCACACCTTCCTGTTTCTTTCCACATTCCAAGTAACAAAGAAACTTATAACCAGTCTTTCCATAGAATCAAACAAGAATCATGTTACAGTGGAACCGCCATATCCATCTGTCCTTAGAATCCATTCTGCCAGCCACATTCGAGTAAAAATAACACTGAATAATAGCACTGAAGCAGGCTTAATATAAGTTGGGCATTGTATATGTTGTCAACATGAAATTCAGCTTTAAACCTTATTGGAAAAGAAAACACAAACCACTCTCACCCTTTTTCTGTTGAGGGTCCAATTCAGATCTCAAATTTCATTTACATAATAATGAGGCACCTAGCACAAAGGTGGACATCTAATAGGAACGACCAATATGTAAAAAATATCTCCATCTATCCAACCATTCATCCATCTATCCACCCATCTGTCCACTCATACATGTAACCCACCCAACCAGCCAGCCAGCCGTCTATCCATCCATCCACCCATCTATTTATCCCCTGAATCTATTTACTGACTCACAAAAAATAGTTTTTCTCTCATCTACCCAGATGAGAGCTTAATAGAGAACAGATGAGCAGATGACTATGTGATACATTATTATTATTATTTTGAGATGGAGTCTTGCTCTGCAACCAGGTTGCTCACTGCAACTTCTGCCTCCTGGGTTCAAGCAATTCTCCTGCCTCAGCCTCCCAAGTATGAGATTATAGGCACCTGCCACCACACCCGGCTAATTTTTGTATTTTTAGTAGAGACAGGGTTTCACCATGTTGTCCAGGCTGGTCTCAAACTCCTGACCTCAAGTGATCCACCCACCTCGGCCACCCAAAGTGCTGGGATTACAGGCGTGAGCCACTGCACCCGGCCAGTACATTATGTTTAAGAGTATGCTTTCAGATTAATCCTCAAAATAGAATGAAGAATAAGAATGAGGAAAATTGTATGCATTAACTAAACATAATTTTAATTAGTCGGTATTTATTGATCACCCATTTGGTACAAGAAAACTTGTGGGGCACTATGGAAGATTTAAGAATATATTAAAAATCTCTGCCCTCTCACATTCTTAATAATCTACCTAAAAATGTAAAGCAATGAATATGTGAGAGGCTAAAATAAACAGACAAACAAAACAGTTCAAAACAGCAATATAAAAGGTGTCACAAGATAATTCATGTCTCAGATAATAAGTCTGATATTTCAAGAGGGTCAGGAAATTTGAGCTAGAATGGCTCAACTTAGGGTTTTAAGGAGGAGATTTGAATCAGATTCTGAATGATGGAGAAGAAGATAGAAAAAAAAATCACAAGATTTTAGAACTTGAAGGGACCATAGAAATTGCCTAGCTCAACTCCATCATTTTATAGATGATTAAACTAAGGTCAGAGAGTTAAGTGACTTAGTCCCACTTTCTCATATGGGTAGTAATGGCAGGAAAATGTCTAAAATACAGGTTTGTTGATACCCATTCCTAGCCCATACGCCACATGGGATGAGGAATACAGTCTGTATTTAGGAAAGGAGAAAGCATGCTGGAGAGTGGGTGGGACACAGCATAAGCCCAGAAACAAAGCCAGGAACACATCAGTGCAACCACTGTGTATGAGGATATCAGTGTGTGTGTAAGGACAGAAAGCATGGGAGGAGAGGGAGGATGGGGATCAATATTGAACGTGCTTGAATGCAAACCTGCAACTGCTCAGCTGTGCAAATCCCCAGAATTCTGGTTTCTGGGACTGCCTTGAAGTCTCCCTTTTACCCGGTGATGCCAGTACAAACTTTTCTAGAAACTTGATATTCTTTTCATATTGACAGACTCGAATTCACCCAGTGATGGGGGGAAAGGAAGCTGGAATGAGGACTGGCAATGCTGGGCAACGTATAGGGGGCAGGGATGGATGATTATCACTATGTGCTCCACTCATGCCTCAGAACCCTGAATTTAGTAGACTTAGGACAGGGCCTAGGAATCTGTATGTTTTTAAAGCTCCCCTGTGATTCTGGTGACCATCTGGTTTGGAGGGTCTTCTGGTTCATTCACTCTTTCACCAATCTACCTAATACAGACTACCACCTTGAAAACTGGCAATATTTAGTAAATATAGGCCCCTATAACCCAGCAGTTTCACTCGCAGACATATACCCAAGAGAAATAAACACTTATGTTCCCCCAAAGACAAGAATAAGAATGTCCAGAGCAGGTTATCGCCATCCCCCAAACAAAAAACAACCCAGTGTCCATCGGTATTAGAACAACTAAATAAACCAAAGTATATTCATACAATGGAACACCACACACAATGAAAAAGAATAAACCACTGTTACACGTATCAATATGGGTGACTATCACAGAGATAATGATAAGCATAAGAAGATAGATGCAAAGGAGTACTTGCTATATGATTCCATTTATATGAGATTAAAGAACTGGCAAAAATAACCTATGGTGATTGAAATCAGAATAGTGATTGCCTCTGTATGGGGGTATTAACTAGGAAAGGGCATAAGAGAAACTCTGGAGGATGCTGGAACTGTTCTATATCTCCATCTGGTTATGCAGTTCTATAGACATATGCAAAAATGTGTTGAGCTGTTACTTGTTCAGTTTACTGTGTATATAGATTACACCTTGTTGAGAAGAAAAAATATAGAATTTATATTCACCCTGCCAACCTCATGAGATATAAGATAGAAGAATCCCATTGCTTTCAAAAATGAGATGAATAGAAAAGTACAGTCTTAATCATTTAGCTCAATACCTATTCTTTCTGTTGGAATTGGTTAGATGCACTGCCTGTGATTCAGGCAATCCATCAGCTTTTAAAAGACTTAGCAAAACACCAAAAGTTAGCTATATGGGAGCTTCTAGTAATTTCTGAACTTGGCAAAGACAGGCAGTAACTACAAACTTACTGGGAACACACTGGAGCTGCGAAGGAGTGCAACCCGGCTTTTGAAAGAGCTTTCCCTTTCTGTTGATGGTGGACTTGGTCTGCTTTGAAACTCCAGAGTTCCCTGCAGCTGCATCTTTACATTCCATGCCCTCACTTTCCTTTCTGTTTTTCTCTCCAAGAAGAGAGTAAACACCATCTGTACCACTGCACTTCCCAACCCGGAAACCAAAATCTCTCCTTCCCATTAAGAAAATTACCCTCATCCTGAAGAGCCCTCGGCCATTGGTAACAAGCCACAGCCCTTCTGCCACCTCCAGAGTTTGCCAGCCATGAATCAGTACATGAAACTGTCTGTGGTCATTGGTATCTGTGGGCAGATGTGCAGGGTAGGAGCAAGCCAAAGGGGAATGGAGGGGATGGAGAAACGCTGTCGAGTCGGTACAATGTGAAAACCTTACATCTATGCTATTACTTTTCAGTCGTTGAAAATGTCGTGTGCTGGGCAGTGTGCTTCAGGTAGCTAAGCATAAACACATGTCCATAAATACTGATAACGCTATCTTTATTTGTCCATTACTCAACAAAGCCAGATCACCTGAGGACTGTTTGTTCCTCTACAAAATGAAAATCCAGCACCACATGTATTAACATGTGGGACATTTTCTTCAGAGTATAAACTTTCAAGAGCAGCGTCTATGCCTTTTCTGGAACACTCTCAAATCCTTCTGTCTCTTTAACACATAACATACAGTTGATTATCAGTGAAAAATTTATAGTCTCAGGTTCATTGCAGCAGTTTTTCTGGGTTTGACCATACGGCCTATGCTGTGTCTGAAAGTCTCTTCATTACTATGTCCAATTCCCAGAACACAGAAGCGCACAAAGTATGTTATTTGTGTGAACAATCTGCAGCTATTTCTTGACTTGTTAATTCAGGCAAGTGTTTTTTTACCTGCTAGACACTTGATAAATGTTCAAAGAATGAACATAAAGTTTTAAGACTGAATAAATGTAAACTTTTATGCAATGTGCTCACACAAGAAATGCAATTTGCAAATATGTATATTTCCCAGAATAAAAAACTGTAGTGAACTCCCTCTTTCTCCCCACAATAAGCCCCAAAAACATGGTATATGGAAGTATTGTCAATAAAGATATTAAAATTAGAAATCAACCTTGAATAGAGTTTTCTCCAGAAAATTTTAAGAACTCAAATAATGCTTGCTTTCATTTAAGAGAGACTTAGAAAAAACGGCACACAATTGTTCTATCACAGAGAGTCAAATACAAAACCAGCTGTGAGGAAAGTTAAACTGTCTGAGGAAAATGAATTTCAGAGAAATGAGGCTTATTTTCTCCTCTTGGTTATTTCTGAAAGAACGTTTTGAAGAAATCCAGTGGAACTTTCCTGTTCTCTGAGGGGTTTGAATTGCTTCGAAAAAACATTTGCCTGAGGTGTAAACTCTGTTGGGCGTGATTGTCTTTCTCACTGGTCAATTAATTTTGCAAGGAGGGAGAAGTTAGGTAAAGGCAATGCTAAATAGATATGTCTCCAGAAAAAGACACCTCAGTTTTCTGCTTAGAGATTTTATTTTTCTCATCTGTCTCCTTCTGTCGCCATCATTCACTTACTTTTCTTTCTTAAACCAATATGTTACACTCCAGAAGTCATCCCCACAACAAAAACCTGCCTGGAAGGGAATCCGTGTTTGAGTAAAACTTCCCTTGTGCAATCAGCTCCCTGTCCCGACATGGTAGGTCGTTTACCCAGGCGTCTACCTCCCTTGGAGAGCATGTAACTTTCAGCCGGTACTTACCTGTCTGCCGAGAGCGCCGTGAGTGTGAAGACAGACACCCCAACAGAGGTAAGCTGTATAAAGGGGATCAGTTTGCAGCCAATCCTGCCAAATAGCCATCTGTCAGCCAGGTACCTGCTGGCATCCACTGGAGCACACGTTATTAGGAGGAGCAGGTCTCCCAAAGCCAGACTGGAAATGAACAGGTTTGGAACGTTTCGCATGGACTTGACTGTACAGAAGATCTTGATCAAAGTGATGTTGCCAATGAGGCCTATCAGAATGATAACCCCATAAACTGCAGGGATGACATAGAGGATCCCCGGGTGGGACCAGTCGTCGTTCACGGGGAGTTCCACACTGTGATTGGAGATGTTGCAGTGCACGAAATGGTCCACTTCCAAGTTCAGAAGGAAACAGTCATTTAGAGCCATCTCTAGATTTTTTTCCCACCTGAAAGTTCCCTTAGATGCTATTTCTTAACTATTGATTTTGCAACCGAGTGAAGATGAAGATGAGATCTGTGCTGGGCTCTTTGTCTTCTTTAATAAAAATACTCTGAGTCCATATATACTAACTATGGTATTCAAAACTCTCTGTCACTATTTTGACACTGGTGCTGCTCTGGCTTTCACATGACCGGTGCAATACAACTCTAAATTCAATAAGTTAACAACAACAAAAACTTAGCCACAGAAAGGCTTAGAATTAAACCCACTCTGCGTCAGTTATTTCTACCTCCATTCTAGTCTGAGTCTCCCTGGCTGCAGTTTACTAAGAACTTTTGGCCTGCTATTTTCCCACAGCGTCTTTCCTGATATTTAGAATCTGGAGGTTTAAAGTGGGTAGAAAAAAACTGCACTGAGAAATCCTCAAATCCTATAGGCAGGATGCTTTGCACGTCACGGGCTTCACCAGCAAACGGCAGCTCCGCTGAGCCGAGGCTTTGAAGAGGAACCAGTGTTACTTATAGACAGAGAATGCCAGCCCCCTGCTGGACACTTCAATCACTGCCCAGTTGCCTGCTTTCTCCAGATGAGAAGCAACCAGCCGACTGCAGTTCCTACCTAGCTTAACAGATACCTTTGGCTTCTCATGTAAGCACATAGCACCCAGGGTAGGTATTTAATAAATGTTGCTAGCATTCTGCAAAGGCACTGGAAATCTTTCTGATACCATCCCCATGAATCCAGATGGGAATTTACATCTCATTTTCTCTAATTCATTAGAATGACATGTTAATATTGCTATCAAATGAGGTCTGTCTTTGAATTAAATGCACACTGATGCACAGGGTGTCCGTGTGTGACTTATCCCACTCAGTCTTCCCACTGCCTCTTTGAACAGGGACTGCTCCTCAGAAACACATGCACAGACTCACACCTTAAACCTTCAGCAACTGACATCCAGAAAAGCCAGAAGCACAATGCA